>NC_136391.1:36277981-36941262 GCF_965140285.1 Lepidochelys kempii | reverse complement strand
AAAGAGCAACTAGCAAAAACCACAAAAATTAATCGCATTGTTTTTAAAGTACATCAGAAGCAGGAATCCTGCCAAACATTCAGTGGGGCCACTGGATAATCAAAGTGCTAAAGGAGCATTCAAGGAAGACACAGCCTTTGCGGAGAAGCTAAATGCATTCTTTTCATCTGTCTTTACTGCAGAGGATGTGAGGGAGATTGGCCCAGGTGTGACATTCTTTTTAGGTGACAAGTCTGAGGAACTGTCCCAGATTGAGATGTCAGTACAGGAGATTTTGGAACAAATTGATACATTAAACAGTAATAAGTTACCAGGACCAAATGGTATTCACCCAAGAGTTCTGAAGGAACTCAAATATGAAACTGCAAAACTACTAACCTATGTAACCTATCACTTAAATCAGCCTCTGTATCAGATGACCAGAGGATAGCTCATTGATTTTTTTTAAAAAGGGGATCCTGGCAGTTACAGGCCAGTAAGACCAACTTCAGTACCAGACAAATTGGTTGAAGCTGTAGTAAAGAACGGAATTAGACACTCAGATGTATGCAGTATGTTGGGGAAGAGTCAACATGGCTTTTGTAAAGGGAAATCATGCCCCTCCAATCTATTAGAATTCTAGGGGGTGGGAGGGGCGTCAACAAACATGTAAACAAGGGTGATCCAGTTGTATAGTATGCTTGGATTTTCAGAAAGCCTTTGACAAGGTTCCTTGCCAAAAGCTCTTAAGCGAAGTAGGCAGTCCTGGGATAAGAGGGAAGGTCCTCTCATGGATCAGTAGCTGGTTAAAGGACAGGAAACAAAGGGTAGGAATAAATGGTCAATTTTTACGGTGGAGAGAGGTATACAGGGGGTCCCCCAAGGATCTGTACTGGGACCAGTGCTGTTCAACATCCTCATAAATGATCTGGAAAAAGGGGCAAACAGTGAGGTGGCAAAATTTGCAGACAAGACAAAATTACTCAAGATAGTTAAGTCTGAAGCTGACAGTGGAGACTTACAAAGGGATCTCTCAAAATTGGGTGACTGGGCAAGAAAATGGCATATGAAATTCAATGTTGATAAATGCAAAGTACTGCACATTGGAAAACATTTTCCCAATTATACATACAAAATGATGGGGTCTAAATTAGGTGTTGCCACTCACGAAAGAGATCTTGGAGTGATTTTGGATAGTTCTCTGAAAACATCTGCTCAATGTGCATCATCAGTCCAAAAACGCTAACAATGTTTTGAACCATTAGGAAAGGGAGATTTTCTATTTTATTATCTATCATAATGCCACTCTATAAATCTCTGGTATGCCCACACCTTGAATGCAGTGTGCAATTCTGGTTACCCCCATCTCTAAAAAGAGACAATAGAATTGGAAAAGGTACAGAGAAGGGCAACACAAATGATTACGGGTATAGAACAGCTTCTATAAGAGGAGATTAAAAAGACTGGGGGACTGTTCATCTTAGAAAAGAGACGAGTAAGGGGGGATATGACAGGTCTATACCAGGGGTGGCCAAACGTACTGACCCTCCGAGTGGCATACGACAATCTTCAGAAGTACGAGAGCCAGAGCGTGCCTGCCGGGGCTCGGGGCTTCGGGGCTCGGGGCTTCAGCCCTTGGGGGTTGAAGCCCCGAGACACCCCCCACCCTCACTGACCAGAGGTGATGTGTGAGGGGGCCTCCCAGATTTTTGCCAGGATTTGCTGGCTCCGCTCAGACACATGGTCCTGCCCGGCCCCCTCCCTACACAGCAGCTGCTAGAGCCGGCAAGCTGGGAGCTGCGGCCGGCCGTGGGGAGAGGCAGCGGCAAACAGCTGGGAGCTGCTGGGACAGCTGCTGCTTTTGCCTCTGCCTCTCCCCCCAGAGCTAAAGCAGTGGCCCCTCCCTTCAGTTCCCACCTGTTTGCCACAGCTAACACCTGGGAGCTCCAAGGAGGGGCATGGCTGAAGGGGTGTGACTCAAGAAGTTGGGAGGGGCTGAACCTTTAAATTGGGCCCCCCCACTCTCAGCAGGCACCAGTCATCTCTGGCAGAAGCCCCTAACCCCACCACAGGGCAGAAACCTCAAGCTCCCTGCTCCCAGTCTGGTAGGTGGAGAATGGGACTCCGTGAGCAGCACTTTACCACATGTAGCTCGCGAGCCATGGTTTGGCCATCCCTGGCCTATAGACTCATGACTGGGGTGGGGAAAGTGAATAAGGAAGTGTTATTTACTCCTTCACATAACACACAAACCAGGCGTCACCCAGTGAAATGAATAGGCAGCAGGTTTAAAACAAACGAAAGGAAGTATTTCTTCACACAACGCACAGTCAGGCTGTGGAACTCCTTGCCAGGGGATGTTAAGGCCAAAAGTATAAGTGAGTTCAGAAAAGAACTAGATAAGTTCATGGAGGATAGATCCACCAATGGCTATTAGCCAACATGGTCATGGTTGCAACCCCATGCTCCAAGTGTCCCTAAGCCTCTGACACAAACTGGGACTGGACGATAGGAGCTGGATCGCTCGTTCTGTTCATTTCCTCTTAGGCATCTGGCACTGGCTATCATCAGAAGACAGGATACTGGGCTAGATGGACCATTGGTCTGACTCAGTATAGCCGTTCTCATGTTTCATATCTTTTTAACTTGGCTTGTCACAGTCCTGACTTATTCATGTTTTCGACCATTTAAAACTGAAGTAGATGGAAGTACTAGAGAATAGTTGGGAGCAATTCTCCAATGAGTGGGCTAAGTAGGGGGAAGCCAACTAGATAACTTAACTCTTTTCCTGCTCTAATTTCTGTTGTTCTTCATATTGGATACTCCCTGTAATTTCACACAGGTACACATCTCAGTGGGTTTGTTCTCCTTGAAATTGAGCCCATCGGCCACAAATACAATTTGGGAGCAATCACTTGCTGTTAATATTCATAAAATATTATTTATCAGATTCCTAGTGCCATAAGTGTTCTTACTACTTAGAAAATTACAAGTTACTTGTATTGCTAAGGTAGCCCTTTAGGGACCCCAGCTGCAACCAAGGCCCCATTGTGCTAGATAATGTACAAACACAAATAAGAGCAGTTCCTGCTCTGAAGAGTTTATAATCTAAACAGAGAAGAGAGACGAAGGGGTTGGGAAGAAGAGAGAGAACATACAGAATGAACAATGAAAATGTTTGTAAAGGTCACGCTGGTTCCATAATTTCATAATGAAAGTCCCTTTTGGTTAAAATCTAGCTACAGCAAGGGATGATGCTCACTAGAGAAGCAACCAGGGCATTGTCTGATCCTGGATTGCTGATGAGGCTGCATCTCTGCATATGCCCAGCCTCTCCTGGCCCAGAGAATTGGAGTCAGAGATGGGTCTTGCTACAAGTCACTATGCTCTGCACAAGTAGGCAGTTAGTTAGACCTAAGAGAATTTGTCTCCACTGTAATTTCTCTCTCTGATTTAGTCCCCCACCTTCTTAAACTCAGATGTATTTCCGCATTTGGGTTTCCTTAATTCTGCCACTGTTGTTATTGCTATCTTATTCTAGTCTCTTTAGGCTCCCTTGTCCTGCTCTCTAGCTCTCTCCCCAAATCAAACCATAACTGGCTTGCTCTCGGTGGCTATTGTACAGGCCAGCTACGAGCCACTGCTAGTCTTGTCTTCAAGCTTACTGGAAAACGCATTTTGCCTTTGGGCTGGGTCAGAACAGTACTGCCACACTGAGCTGTTATGGCTCCTGCTCTGCCTTTCGGCTACTGATTATAGATGGAAGACATTTAAAAAAAGATTTTTGTGGCATCTATTGTGAATTTCATTCCCCTTGACCTCTCGTTATACACGCGCAGCAAGCCATCATTACAGGAGAAGAAAAAATTCTGATTAGTCTGTCTGCCGAAGCTTCCCTATCTGCAGAAACTTCTCCTGACTGTGAAACCTCAGCATATTCATGGCATTGACACTAAGACGATGAGTCACCACCCAGATGGCAAATCCCTGTATGAAGTGAAGAGGGATAAGGTGGAATGGCAGGGTTTGTTAGGAGTAAGCCCCATGAGTGATCAAGGTGGTAGTGGGCATATAATGGTATGAAAACCACTTAGGGTATGCCTACAGTACGAAATTATTTCAGAATGATCCTATTCTAATTTTCGGAAGCTATTTTATACACTCGGTCTTCTGTGTCCCCACTAACAGCGTGTGAATTTGGCAGACTGCGTCCACAATACCAAGGCTAGCATCGAACGTTGGAGCGATGCACTGTGGGTAGCTATCCCACAGTTCCCGCAGTCCCCACCACCCATTGGAATTCTGGGTTAAGCTCCCAGTGCATGATGGGGCAAAAACATTCTCGCGGGTATTTCTGGGTGTGTGTCGTCAGAAAGCTACGGCAGACAGTCGTTTCGCACCTTTTTGGCGTGCAGACACCGTGCTGCTTTGAGCAGACGGTGCACCGCTGCGCTCCTGCTACTATGAATCCACCTCTCCAACTCAACTCTGCTCGGCCATCGTGAACCGAGCAGCATGGCTTCCGCCACCAACTCTGCTCTCCCGCTATTGCTATGCTTCCAAGCTTCTCCATGTTGTCTGTCTTGGGCTCCCACCTCCGTGAAAGCCATGGAAGACAACCATTGTCAGCCTTTGTTCGGCTACCGTGAACCGAACAGCACAGTTTCTGCTGCCACTCTGCTCTCCTACATTTCACACCCTTTTTCCAGGATTACCCATGCAGGTGCCATAGCCCTGGAGCCTGATCAGATCTCCGCTGCAGTACCTGCAAAACCAGGCGAGGAAGCGACGACTGCGCAATTACTATAGTGATGAGGACATGGACACAGACGGCACGGCACATGGCGATTGGGAGATCATGGTGCTGTTGGGCCGGGTTCATGCTGTGGAACGCCAATTCTGGGCCTGGGAAACAAGCACAGACTGGTGGGACCGCATAGTGTTGCAGGTATGGGATGATTCCCAGTGGCTGAGAAACTTTCATATACGTAGGGCCACTTTCATGAAACTTTGTGACTTGCTGTCCCCTGCCCTGAAGCGCAAAGACACCAAAATGAGAGCAGCCCTCACAGCTGAGAAGCGAGTGGCCATAGCCCAGTGGAAGCTTGCAACGCCCAACAGCTACCGGTCAGTCGGGAATCAGTTTGGAGTGAGGAAATCTACTGTGGGGGCTGCTGTGCTGCAAGTAGCCAACGCAATCATTGGCCAACTGCTATCAAGGGTAGTGACTTTGGGAAATGTGCAGACCATTGTGGATGGCTTTAATGTGCTGGGGTTCCCTAACTGTGGCGGGGCGATGGACAGAACGCATATCCCTATCTTGGCCCTGGAACACCGGGGCGGCCAGTACATAAACCGCAACGGGTACTTTTCCATGGTGCTGCAAGCACTGGTGGATCACAAGGGACGTTTCACTGACATCAAAGTGGGATGGCTGGGAAAGGTGCATGACGCTTGCATCTTCGGGAACTCTGGTCTGTTTGAACAGCTGCAGGAAGGAACTTACTTCCCAGACCAGAAAATTACTGTTGGGGATGTTGAAATGCCTATAGTTATCCTCAGGGACCCAGCCTACCCCTTAATGCCATGGCTCATGAAGCTGTACACAGGCATCCAGGACAGCAGTAAGAAGCAGTTCAACTATAGGCTGAGCAAGTGCAGAATGGTGGTAGAATGTGCGTTTGGACGTTTGAAAGCATGCTGGTGCAGTTTACTGACTCGGTTAGATCTCAGCACAACCAATATTCCCATTGTAATTGCTGCTTGCTGTGTGCTCCACAATATCTGTGAGAGTAAGGGAGAGACGTTTAAGGCAGGGTGGGAGGTTGAGGCAACTTGCCTGGTGGCCAGTTTCGCACAGTCAGACAACAGGGTGATTAGAAGAGTGCAGCAGGGCACGCTGCACATCAGAGAAGCTTTGAAAGCTGGTTTCATGACTGGCCAGGGTACGGTGTGAGAGTTGTGTTTGTTTCTCTTAAAGTTACCCGCCCCCTATATATATATTAAAGGAAATAAAGTCACAATTGTTTAAAAACCATTCTTTATTATTTGTTGCACAAAACATTGAGATAAATCAGAAGCTAGATGGGGGAGGGGTGTATTGAGTTAAGGGGTGGAGGAGGAGGGAAGGACAAGTCCAGAAACCAAATCAAAATTTAGGATAGGCCAGCTTTCTGCTGCTTGTGCAATCCTCTGGGGTTGACTGTGTGGGTCCCCGTAGCGCCCCTCCCCCGTGTTCTTGGGTGTCTAGGTGAGGACGCTATGGAACTTGGGGAGGAGGGAGGGTGATTATTCAGGGGCTGCAGCGGCAGTCTGTGGTCTTGCTGCCTTTCCCGCATTAGATCCACCATACAGCAGAGCATGTCAGTTTGCTCCCCCATGAGCTTGATCATAGCATCCTGCCTGCTCTCATCACGTGCATCCCTCCTCTCTTCGTGTTCATTGAACGCTTTACGTGACTCCGCAATTGTTTGCCTCCACGCATTCAACTGGGCCCTATCAGTGCAGGAGGACTGCATGAGCTCTGCAAACATGTTGCCCCGAGTTCATTTTTTCCGCCTTCTACTCTGGACCAGCCTCTGGGACGGAGTAGATAAGGGCCGCATTGAAACATTTGCACCTGCTGCAGGAGGAGATAAAGGGAGGGTAGTATTTTAAAAGATACATTTTAGAGAACAAAGGGGACACTGTTTCTCAGTGAAACAGGCAATTCATAGTACACAGCACATGCTCTTTCTGTACAAGGTCGCATTTTGCCTCCTTTCCTGAAGTGCCTGCCACTTTGGTGTGAGTAAGCCATCACATGCGGCCAGGCAACAGAATTCAGCTTGCAGGCAGCCTGCGGGCTCTCTGGGATGATCGCTTCACACAACACCCTCCCTCCCCCCCACACCGCGGGGCTCCAATGAGGCTCTGAGAAGGGATGGGCCCTTTAAACTAAACGCGAACAGCCCAGTGCAGCTGGGTTTCCCCCCACCCTCCACCGTGTGGCTCCGATCAAGCTCTCGCTCTCACTCTCACAGAAGTGCCTTCTCCAGGGTTATGGTCTGGGAGCATGCTTTGGGAGTAGGGGGAGGCTATTGGCTCCAGCGTTAAGAATAGTTCCTGGCTAGGGGGAAAACAGATTCCCCACTTGCTGCCTGTTCACTGTCCTCCTCCTCCTCCTCCTCTTCGTCCTCCAAAAACTCATCCTCCTTGCTCCGTGCTACTCCCCCCTTGCAGGTGTCCACGGACAGTGGTGGGGTAGTGGTGTCATCACCCCCCCATAATTGCATGTAGCTCATGGTAGAAGCGGCATGTATGGGGCTGTGACCCAGAGCACCTGTTCGCCTCCCTGGCGTTTTGGTATGCTTGCCTGAGCTCCTTGATTTTTGTACGACACTGTTCTGTGTCCCTGGAGTAGCCTCTTTCCATCATGGCCCTGGAGACTTTAGCATACGTATTTGCGTTCTTTTTTTTGGAACGTAGTTCTGCCCAACGTGCAATGAGATCCAGTACCTCCCGTTTGGACCATGCTGGAGCTCGTCTGCGAATCCGGGACTACGTGGTCTCTTGAGATGGTGGACTCTGCTTGGTCGCCTGTGATGGTGTACTGTGCTGATGGTCACCTGTGCTGATGGTGACCAAACAGGAAATTCAAAAGTTCCTGGGGCTTTTACTGCCTACCTGGCTAGTGCATAGGAATTCAGAGTGTTGTCCAGAGCGGTCACAAGGGAGCATTCTGGGATAGCTCCCGGAGGCCAATATCATCGAATTGCGTCCACAGTACCTGTAACCTGGAACTGCGATCTCGATTTTTAGCGCTACTCCGCTTGCCGAGGTGGAGTACAGAAATTGAACAAACTGGTTTGGTCATGTGGACGGAACCAGTTTTATTTTTAGGTAACTCGGCTAATTCCAAAATAACCGCGTACTGTAGACCAGGCCTTAGATGGGGAAGATTCTTCTGGCTAAAGCACAAGCCTGGGAGTTATCAGCCCAGGGCCCTATTTTTGCCCTTGTTGCAGACTTCCTTTGTGACTTCAGGTAAGTCATTGACGTGCTCTGAGCCTTAGTTTCCTGGTCTGTAAAGTGGTGGTGTTCACTTTACCTGCCTCCGTAGGGTTAGTGGGGGCTTAATCCATTAATGGTAAAGTGTTTTGAGAGTCTAGAGTAGCAGGTGCTACAGACATGCACAGTGTTCTTAAGTAGGAAAGTTGCTTGAACCAAAAGCTGGATCCAGACATCCCCCAAATTTGAGGGGTATTTTATATATTAAAAATACCTCCCCTCCCCGAAATCTTTTCCCAGTTCTGCAGCTTGAACCCTGTCTCTGCTTTTAAAGTTAGGCTCTGCACTTCAATGAGATTTTGTTCATGTTATATGCACACACTGAGTAGCCAGGAAAAATTCCTCCATACAGTATGGCATAGCAATATAGGGCTTCTGCATTGATGGGGGCAGTCTTCTGGGGCCCCCAAATGAATACACTGCAGGGGAAAGGGAATCTCAGGCAGCAATAAACCTCAGAGCACCAAGGGTGAAATTTAGCCGTTTGCAGAAGGCCAGCCAAAGGCCTATGCACCACTTAAAGCCTATTTTGAGGGTTTAAGTGAGACTTAAGCATTGCACAGGTCTTGTGCTTGGTCTTCTGCCCAGGGGTGAATTTTATCCTGACTACATAATTCAGCTCAGCACAACACGTACAAATTAGCAAAGAACGTGGCCTTCTCCTAATGCTACATTGCACAGCACCACTGCTAAAAGCAGAGTTTAAGCTATTAGACATGAACAGAAATCTGATCCCTGTTTTGGAAAGTGTATTTGCTCACAAGGAAGCCTGGAACAACTTATGGTACAGCAAGCCAGCTGAACACTGTAACTGCACAAAAAAACTGAAATGGCCCATGTTTGAATGGGAAGAATAAAATTGGATACAGTTAATACAGATACCTTTAGAGCCCCCTACTTTCTGCAATTCCACATTCAGCGTTATAGCTGTTGGCCAACAAAGGGATGAGCAGTGAAGCCAAAAATGAGGTGGCCTGCTAAATCCACACAGAATAAAGTTAGCATTTCAAATGGAGGACAAGGAGGTTGAGCATTAACTTTAGTAGTCGGTTGATGGCATTGTCTTGCATGTTTCTTTACTAGTGGTGCTACGAATCCTGCACCCACGTGCAGTCAAAATGCTAATAAACCTAGCCGTCATAAATGAGCTCTGAAGAGAGGACTTATTTTAGGATTGCTCTCTCTCTCTTGGCCACACTGCCTCTTCTTCCCCATTGGTAAGTTTCCCATTTTTTGTTTTAGTTCAACATTCTATCCCAGTCTTCAGCCAAAACCCCAAATCCTCTAGGTCTCTCAGTTGCACAAAGGCATATCTGCAGTGTTGCCAACTCTTGAAATTTGATCACGAGTCTTGCAATATTTGGTGTCTTTCTGAAAGCACCAGCCACCGTAATCAAGGGATTGCATTGCACATCTCCGCTTTATCTAAATATATCTATCTATCTAGCCTTCGTGGTTGCAGAGAAAAGCTTGCAAAGCTAGTTCGGCCTAACGGTTCAGAAGCCAAAAGTCCAGGAAAAAGAACCCAAAATGTATTATTTTATAACAATCCCATGATTTTTTAAAGCAATCTCACGATTTCTTAGGACCTTACTCATGATTTTTTAATGCTTGGGATTGGCAGTACTACATCTGGATGAAAGCCCAGTGGACTCGGTCCTAGATTAAGCAAACACAGGGAAGATCTGATCCTCCTGTTGAACTTTTCCTTATAGCTTCCTTAGTAGCTGTTGCAGGCCCTTGTTTCAATGCAACATGTTTTCCATGCTTTTCCAGGGCTGGATTAGGGTTTGGGTGATGCAGCCATTGTCTGGGGACCTCAGGCTGTGTAGGGTTCCCTTTACAATATTATTTAGCAGGGAAACATCCCTATCTGAGACTGAATATAGTGTTTTAATGAGTCTTAAATTTCTATGGCTGTGGGGACTCTACACACTCTTTAGTTGGCTCCCGCCCTCATTCATTTCTTCATGAGGGGCAATGGGCAACTCTGCCTCTTACACACCCGTAGTGTGCGTTTGCATGGTAGTTCTATCTGCATTAGGACACGGGGCCTCACACCTTGCATCTAGTGTACGCTGCAGTCCTCCTGCTGCTATCGTATGTCCCAAGTCAATCTAGTCTAATAGGTTGACTACTAAGCTGTCCTGGTGAGCTTTATATATTTGATCTAAGTTTTGCAAAGCTACTTTGCTACAACACGGTTCCCTTCCTCCCTTAAACTACTGCTACTTCAGTATGCAGATTTCTGAAGCAAGCGAAATAGACTGCCCCGGGAGGAGAGAAGAAGAGGAGATTACAGGCATCAGTGGTAGCGGCAGCAGAATGGGTGGGAATCCTGGAGGAAGACAGAGTGCAGACAATGCTGTGGAGCAGAGGAGGAGGACAGCTGGTTTGGGAGGGGTTGTCAAACCCTAGAATGCCCTCCAAATCGCCGTCTACGCTGCAAGGCAATACTCTGCCTATGCAGCAATGGTGTGAAGCCAAACCCTAGGATAGGAGTTTTTTTAGCTAATGAAGTTCATGGTTGAAAAAATTATAGATTAAGTCTTTATCGGTTGCTAAAACTGTGCTATTTCCTCCCTTTAAACCTTTGAGCAAGAGAGATAATATGTGAATGTTATTTATGACACTGGGAGAAGGAATGCAATTTTATATCTGTTACTGTTGGTCCGAGTCCCTATCACTTCACCTCCTATTTTCTCTCTCGTTCCCGTACACACCCACCTACAAGGGGGTGACCAGACCCTTTTTGTATTTTAGCGATTGTTCCTGTCTCCTGGCATTCGGTTTCTTTTGGACAGGTTTCTGCCAAACTGCAAAAATGACCAACAGCCAGTTGTTCCAAACTTAAACTAAACATGGAAACCTACAGTAAGAACATGACAAGCGGCATGATGCAGTACTTGAGGATTGGATTCGTTTCACCAAATTGTTAACTTATGTGGAAGTCTCCCCTTTGCCCCTTTAGTGTTAAGACTCTTCTTCCTTTGGTGGGGTGGTTAAACCGGGGACCCTTCTAGAGCAGATAAAAGCAGATCTGTCTTTTGTGAGGCCAAAGATGCGCAGCCAGCATCCCCGCTCGGGCTCGAGGATTAGGAGAATACGAAGAATTTCCAAATTTAGAGCTGAGGACTCACTTCCTATAAACAACGCCTGCTTTTTAAAATGAGATGTTAGCAAGATAATGCCAAAAAAGTTCGCCTTTGTGACTAAATTCTGTTATTTTGCAGCCAACCTTCAAATGGCCTGTTGGTGCAAGTGAACAAATGCTTCCTGCCTGTCCACCCTCATGGGTGGTCGAGTTTTAAAATGAAATATACAGGCTGACAAATGCCTTTACAAAGGCCAGATTATACACTGTAAACCTACTGTCAGCTGGGTAGAAGAAAAAAATCCAAATGCCTCTTATACCATTTAAAGATTTAGTTTGGCTTCGACACTAAAGCACTTCATCTTGAGGGAGAAAAGGAGCTTAGAGTTTATAAATTGTTGTTTGGGCTCCAGTAAGCTCTGGATAAGGGAATCTATCTGCTAGGAAACAAATGACCTTCCCAATATTTAGGGAGCTCTGGGTATTGTTACAAAGACAAAATACCTTGGAAAAATGTCCCCAGAATACAGAGGGTTTGAGATGGTTTCATTACTCTTAATGTACAGTTCATACAGCTGCAAAAGGCCAATCTTACAATTCCAATTTTAAAAAGAGATGCTAAACATATCAGGGCAATAAACTACAAACTGTTTGGATTGTTCTCCCGGGTTAAATAGACTCTCGACTTGCTTGTTGCGTATGCTTGTGGGAATCCAGTCTGAATTATGGCTTGGAATACACCGCAAGTGTCCAAAAATAGCCCACGTTCTCTTTGGTAGTAATCTCTGAGGAGAAGATTTGTGGCGAATACAGGAGTCTACAATAACATGTTTCAGAGTAGCATGATTCTCACATTCAGTGTTTGGATCCAAAGCAAAGGCTTGAACAAAGAAACGCCACCTGTAATGATAGCTAATGGGGATCACTCACCTGCATGCCCTCTAGATTAGATGAAAATCTAAGGACTCCTTCCTGTATTCCTTCCTCTTTGGAGTTTACTACCAAAAATAAGTTAGAGCGATCTCACCTCAGTTCTGGCCTACAATCTGTGGCACAGTCTAGGATCTAATTCACTCCACTTAAATGTTCTCCACGTTCTGTATTTCATAAACCCAAAGTGTTAGGTAAATTTCAGTTGCTAAAAAGGTAAAAAGAAATGAATGAATAGGAGCCAAGGGAATAATTGAGTTTTCAGTTCACTGGCCGAACAGGAAAATCTGAAAAAAAAAAAAAAAAAAAAAAAAGAATTGGTTCGTGTCAGACTGAAACTGATTTTGTTTCCTCGCTGAAATAAAACAGCAATCTTGTTCGGGTCAAAACGAAATATTCAGACTGTCTAATCGAATCAACATTTTTAAAGTGAAATGGCAAATTGAAATGACATTTTCACAACAGATCATTTTGATTCTTTTTCTAAACGAACTATTTCAACATCTCAGAAATTTTGTTGTCGGTTTATTTTCGGCTGAAAGTATTCACCAAATTCAACCTGAATTTGCAAATAGTTCCCCCCCCAAGCATTTTCCCTGGCAAATTTACATTTAGCCAGAAAATTGTTCCCTTCGCTCTATGAATAAGTGTTTACATCACAACTGATCCTAGATCTCAGTTAGTAAATATTCTGCTGTATTTTCTCATTTTTATTTTCTAGAATTAGTGGTGGGCCATATCTACCTCTGAACTTTAGGGAAATCTTGCATCTAGAACCAAAATTTGGAGCTTGGGACTCTCGCTGTGACTTGTGTCCTTTTCTACTTGGCAAATGTTGACATGCTATGTTGACTAATTAAAATAATCCTAGCCCCACTGAAAGCAATGGGAATTTTGTAACTGGCTTTCACCGTCAGTGTAGAACCCTGGGAAGACAGTGTGTGCTTAGTAATCAGAAAGCAGGGGTGCCTCTGTAGTCATGGGACATAGAGTATAGCTCCCAGTTGAGCTCTATTTTGATCCATCCATTTTCCAACCAAACACCTTTTAAAAAACTCCCTTTTCATTCCCCTCAGCTTATACTGTTGACTGCGATGTTTATTACCATTCCCCGCTCAACACACATCCCTCCTGTTTTGGCCAGGACTCTACCTATCTTAGATTGGCATGTTTTAATTGTACTATTTTTGTTATGTTTTAGAAAGGTGGTGGTGGGGTTGCTTTGTGTCTCTGGAGAAGGGGAAAGAAAGGGAATTAAAATAAGATCCTCCTCGTGTTTCTAACAGAGCTTGAAAAGAACATAAGTTTACCTAGCATCCAGTTTCTCTTTGCACGGCATGAAACAATGCAACAGCACGCTATTCTGTAGGACCTATGGAAACAGACTATTTCACTGCCCATCAGATTGTTGTAACCTTTTAAGTCGGATTAATTTGGGGACTCACGCTATTTGGCTCTCCTTCTCTCCAACTCCGTGACCAGATGACAGGCATGCAGCTGTAGAAAATGCTTGTAAAAAGGAACAAAAAGGAAATAACTGAGAAATCTTCACAGAGAATCTTCTCCGCCCCCAGAATGGTGGAAATAAACATCACAACTTAGATCTTGGTTGAGAGAGATAAATAACGGCTTAGCTGGTAAGTTATGGACATACTGAAAGCAGACGGTTTGTTTGGTCTCCGGTTTTTGTAGACTCCAGTCAAAGCACCGGTATCATGGGTACAGGAGCAAAATGTCAAAGAGCACCACTTCCTTCTTTGAGAAGACCGCGTGGGCTAGAGTGTGCTTAGCTCTCATCAGACCATCCAGGGCAGGTGTGGGGCAGGGAGGTTTTTTCCTCCCCAGCACACCCAACCTCGGGTGGCTAGAGCTATGTTAGGGCTACCCAGACCAGGGGAGCTCAGAGGTTGTGCTGGAGATGTTCCCCATTGGAAGTGAATGAGTGTGTGTGTGTGTGGGGGGCATGCCCATCCCAGACAGCTGGGACTGCAGACCTTTGTGTGTGTGAGAGAGAGTGACATAATCTTGTCTATCTGCTGCTCACCCATAGTTCTCTTCTCACTCCTCTTCTGCATCTTAACCTCCATCCTTTTCCTTCCTGCTCCCTCCCCGCACTGGCTCCATCTCCTCTTACTCTCACCCTTTGTAGTTCTCATCAGCTCTGCCTGCTCCTCTTTCCTTCTCCGCCCTGATTTCCTCCCATCAGCACCAATCTAGGTCCCGCATCCTCCTCCTCACCCCTGGTGGCATTTGCCCCAGCCCCAGCCTTCCCTCCATCCCCACCCTCACACCTACTCCTCTCTTGCCACCACTCCTAACCTCCTGCCCATCCCCCTGCCCCCTCCCCCTCTCTTGGAGCCCACTCCGTCTCTAAAAAGATCACAGCCATCCATGATCTGTCCATATCTCTCTCCCTCCAGCTCCCGGCTCTTACAGAGGCCTTTCCTTCGCCCACTCTCCCTGCCCTGGATCAGACTGTGTGGTGGGTGTGTTGGGCTGCTCCTCTCCCCTTCATGCTGCTCCCAACCCCTTTCTCCTCACCCTGCCAACTCTTTGGAACCGCACTTCATCTGGCCTTTCCTCTCCCCCTCCAGAGTCCCCTCCTCTACCATCCACCCAACCCGTCCCTTTCAGCCTTCTTCTCGGACCTTGGCTTCTGGGTCTTGCTCTTTTTCCCACCCCTCACAATCTCCAGCACTCATCAGTGACCATCACCAACCCCTGAGCGGCATGTGTCCATGCCCTCACCTCTTCATTTGACTTGCAGCCCTGGTTCAACTCTTCCACTCACCAAACTGGTTTTCACTACACAGTGATCTCTCTCTGGTCTCTGTCTTGCTGAGTTCCCCATCGCCTGGTCTCTTTCAGAATTGTCCTTGAGAGCCGGCCAATGCCTGGTCACTCAGCCTTTCCATGATTTCCAGTCTAGCGCTGACGACCTCTCGTTTGCTCTCAGCCCCCTCCACCCTACCCATTCTGCCATTGATATGGTTGCTGAGTGTCTTCATTACTCACTTTTCTCACCTGGACTTCTTTGCCCCTCTCCCCTATTGATGTTTTGTTTCCCTGTTTCCATATTTGTCTGTATCCATCCATTGTTTCTTGTCTTATATGTAGATTGTAAGTGCTGTGGGGCAGGGACTATCTTT
This sequence comes from Lepidochelys kempii, assembly GCF_965140285.1. Classification (NCBI taxonomy): domain Eukaryota; kingdom Metazoa; phylum Chordata; order Testudines; family Cheloniidae; genus Lepidochelys; species Lepidochelys kempii. The sequence continues at coordinate 36,926,061 of NC_136391.1, read as the reverse complement.
GTGTTTGTACAGCGCCTAGCACAATTTGTCATTACTCCATGATAGGCACTAGGGGAATACACACACAATAAATAACATACTATCTATACTGCCTCCATTAGCATAGATTCTGAGCACCTCACGGTCTTAAATGAATTTACCCTCACAACACCCCTGTGAGGCAGGGAATTTAGCCCCTTTTCCCCCAGATGGGCAACTGAGGCACAGAGCGGCCAAGTGACTTTCCCAAGCTCACACAGGGAATCTATGATAGATCTAGGAATTGAACTCAGGTCTCCCAAATCATTGGTTACTGCCCTAAAAACAGCACCATCCGTGCTCTGTTCTGGGTATGGGCCAGCCAATAGAACTAGCAGGAAGTTTGCGTGGGCTGGGGGAGGAGTGTGTCTCCCGCCCCATAAAAGGGTGTTGCAAATTATTCCTCCCCCCCACCCCTAATTCCCTCTCAATGAACAGGGTGAGCTCTGGAGGGCCTCGTGCCTCTGAAGGGGATCTTTGAGGTACAGTGTCATTCAACGCTCCCCATCCTGCGATGCACTGAAACTCCACCCCTTACTCAGAGCTGTGTCTTAAAGGCAAAATTCTGCCTTGTGGTATGTCATAGATTTTGCAATAAGGTGCCAAAATGAGTAACTGGAACCCTTCCCTGGCTACTTCATAATATTCTACATAGTCTTGGCAGAATTTCTGTTCCTTGTCATGCGTGTGCCTGTTGTTTGGCCATACACGTGGCTAGAGGGAAAAGTTCTAGTAGCATATGGCCCAAAGCTCATCTGAGTTAATAATCTGGTGCATAGCAAAGATTCACTGTTTAATGTAGGCCCTATACAATTCAGTACTAATGGACTTTTACTTGCAGATGGTGCATTAATGAGGAAGCAGATACTAGGAAAACCTGCATTCTTTTCAGGCTTTGTTAGAAGCACAGTAAGAGAAGGATCATTTTAAACAGAGCTGCGCAAATTATAAATTTTTCGGTTCGCTGGCCATCGTGCACCACCGCCCCCACTCAAAAATTGTTTCTGAGTCGAACAAAATGTATTATTCCATTTGTGAGCTTTTAAAACCATTTTGCAATACACTTGGGAACAAAAAGCTGTTTTGAACTGAAACGTTGAAAAGGTTTTTGTTTGGAAAATGCACACATAACTTTTAAGCACGTGTGTAGGCCCATTGACTTAAATGGCATTACTTGTGTGCTTGAAGTTAAACACATGCTTTTAGTACCTTCCTGAACGGCTCAGCATCCCCATCTCTAAAATGCGGATGTTGATGGTTGGCCTTCTTTGTAAAAATGGAGATCCTTGAATGAAAACCGTTCTGAACATTCTAATCATCTGTCACTGCAGGATTCCAGAGTCCACTAAGTGCAACTTCTGTTGTTATGCTAATTGGCTGTTTCCTCACCCTACGCTCGTGATACTCAGACTGATGCTCTGGAGCTGCCAGTGGCTCTTTAATGTGTCTCCTGCGGCTCTTTTGCAGCTCATGATCTTAAAACATGGTGTGATTTAATTATTAACCCATCTAAGTCATTAACCAGTCAGGATGTTTTACTGTGTTACTAACCAATTGTAGAATACTTGGTCAGTCATTTTGCTGGGAGAATATATACATACTAATAGTAAATGAAACACTGAATTCACACGACTGTGGCTTTTTTGGGTAATGTTGATTGCTAATTTGGCTCCTGAACCACTGAGGTCCAAGTATGACTGCCCTACTCTATAACTTCCTTCGAAGAGAAGGATTGGGGACAAACAACCGAACTAGTTTTAAGATGGAGTTTAATACATTTATGGATTATATGATGGATTATATGACAGGGTTGCCTGCAGTAGCAGGGATCTGATCATCAAATCCAAAGAGGTGCCTACCAGTCTGATGTTCCTAACTCCTCACTCTCCCTGTCTTGCACTGAGTGTTCTCCAGAACTCTATGCTTAATGATACTTAGCCATAGGAAGCATACCAATGCTTTGATACTTAAAGGTGCAATATAAAAATAAAGCAATGCAATGTTGTGTTATAGTCCCATTTAATGATGATATTTCTTCTGATGGGAAATGCAGAAATTCTGCAGGCCAGAAAAAGTTTGTTTTGGAATAACCTCCTGATTGGCGCACAGTACATAGCAGCCTTTTGTTGTTTGTGTTGCTCATCATGTTAATGAGGATGCATGGAAACAATTACTACATGGTTCATTCACAATAGCTACTAAAGCCTTTGCTATGTTCTCAGTGATTGAGTTGGCTGCTGAAAATTAACTAGGCTTGGTGTTTGCAGAAATCAGATATTGTCCTAATTTTAAAATAATATATGGAGGGGTTTTTCCAAGTGAAAAGTGTTCAAGGCTTAGACTGTAGGTCTAGAAATTTCTCATTTGTACGACATAAGCTTCAAATACATTCTCACAATATGCACTTTTTTCCAGCGGTGCAATGAGAGGTCAGGAATTACTGACTAATTCAAGATTTCCTGCATTGGTTTCCATAACAAAATAATCATTTCTTTATTTAGCTGTACTCACTAGTAGGTTTTCATTTGCATCCCAGCTTTGTTCTGCTCTGATTTTGGCTGCCTCTAGAAACTAAGAACATCAGTGTCTATTTGTAAATGTATCCTCTGGAGACAGCAGGGCTATATTCAGATCTGCAAGTCCACGGAGGTACCTTCTCAGGCACACTCCTTATATAAAAGTCCTATAGAACTGGAGAGAGGTGAATTCAAAAGGGTTCTATAGAAATGTAATAGGCTTCTCCTAGACACTGGTCCTAAAAACTCTTTGAAAATGATAGTGGTTTTGAATCTTTCTATAGAAAGAATATAATTCCTTATTCTACATCATAAAATGGTTCAAAAGCCCTATACAAAGATTATTTTCTATTAGACTTTTTCGCAAGGGGTGGGTGTGCATATGTCTTTTAGGCAAAACTGGTGTTAAGGTTGCCTGATATTTCCTATAATAAGACCCCTGATTTCAGTTTCTTATAACTTCGACAAAGTTTACCCATTTGGACTGAAATTTTCTGTGCTGGGTGTCTGCCCCAGGCTGAATTTGTTTGGAAAATTTCAGCCAAAATGATTCAGCCACATCTGAGCACGAGGTCAGGGGAAGCAATGTTCTTTTGCCTATGTTAACAAATATCTGGTGACCTTTTCTTTGAGACTCTCTTGTGCCCCCAGGCTTGAAATTTGGCCAAGTTGCTAACCTTTGAAAAAATCGCAATTCACGCATGCTCAGTAAAAACTTGCTAGACTGCAGCTAAATTCCCTGAACTTTCTGTCTGCTCTGGGCATGCTCCAGCCTGGTTCTGGATGGTACTGAGCAGGCCTTTCCCCGCGATTGCTGTTGTGGGCTGGCACTACAATCGAGAGCAGGACTGCTGCCTCTCTTGTGCTCTCAGTGCTCCCCTGGCAATGCCGAGAAGAAAGCTACCTGACTACAATACAGAGCAGATTAGATTTGGACCTGGTCGTGGGAATAGATTGGGACAAAGGATCTGCGGGAAGAACGGTATCATAAGGCCTACACACAAGGGGGCTGAATTAAGGTTACACGGACAACCTTAATTCTGGCATTTCCTAACGTTTGAGTGCTTGACTTTGGAACCTGAATGAAGTTCTTTTAGCATAGTTTTGTGTATGGATGATAAACGTATCCAATACATTCTTCCAAGCACTTACTTGGACAGTGGTTTACAGAAGGCCATTTTTCTAAGGGCTGAATTTGTACAGTTTCCCTTCCCGTTGCCTCTTTAGAGGAGGAGCTAGTTGAGGGTATCGAATAGTTGGAAGCTGATATTAAAGTGGTTTTTTTATCCTTCTTGTGCTCTGTGTGTGTCACGACTGTAGTAAACAGTCACTGCAAGAGGTGGCAAAAAGCCATCATGGCTAAATGGAGCCTGAACCATTCTAAAGGAACAAATGGTCACGTTTAATTTACTGGAACAATTTGTATAGTGGGGGTGCTGAGAGCCATTGAACCAAACTGTAAAACCTGTAGATAATGGGAACCACTTCAAGCCAGGGGGTGCGGCAGCACCCCTCGTTCCAGCACCTGTGCAATGGGCCCCCTACTGCTGCTGTTTTTCAGGCCAAACTAACTTATCCTTTTAATCTCCTGTTTTTTACTATCGTCAAACTCTGCTTATTTTACTGCAAAGGGATTGGGGTGGCTTTGTAGGTAAGTGCCACTAAGAAGCCTGAATGTCTGTTGAGTCAGTGTGAAGTGATGGAAAAAGCTACCAGCATGGCTGTGAGCTCTTTTTTGTTTAGAGTATCCCCAGGTTGAATCATCACTGGGTTTCAAAGTTGGTTACTGTCCAATTTTTAAGTTCTTGGCCATTTTGACTTTACGAATTATACCCAGGCAGTGTACGGATATAGTAAGTCATGTGTCTATGCCATACCAAGAGTCGTAGGTCATTGTGAAATCAAAGGTAACTCAACCAATCACCAACCTTACTTTGCAGCTAATTTTCATGCAACAATTTCATTGATTGTCTGAGGTAGGCTGCACAGATGGTGGATTACTTGGCCCAGGTGCCACACTTGTGTGACGGTATGAGCTTCCAGCTACTAGTAAGGGATAATAAAGGAATACTAAGCCAAGGGGCCATATTTTGACCTCTGTTGTGGTGACATAGATCTGGAGTGATCAGAAATTTACACCAGGTAACTGAGATCAAAATTTGGCCCTAACTGGGAATTTTCTATATCTTGTGGTTTACTGTATACGGTTGTTAGAGAACTTTTTTCTGCCCAATTCTCGGTGCTGATAAAATGGTTGGTTTGGCGTGATATATATGAATGTGGCATTTATTATTAATTTGGGTTAGGAGACATCTGTTTATTATATGCTGCACGTCAGAGAGGGTCCCTCTACACCCCCTCCCACCCCAGATTAAAGATTCCGATTAATGTAATTTGCTGGAAGGCCCTGTAATGCAGCTTTTACATCAGTGTCATGTAAACTTCATGGGGTTAATCCCGCACATCTGAATTCAGATGAAAACCAACACTGGAAGGTCAGGCCTTACAAATTGATGGATTTTTATCCCTTTAACCTTAGAAGTGTTACAGAGAGGGTAATAGCTGCATGATCTGCTTCTTCCAATTCCTTCTCTTTCCTATGTAAGGAAAGAGCCAGTCGATGCTTTTCTCCCATTCTGGATAGATATATATATATTTTTAAACAAGAGGCATTTTAAAAAAGGCAAAACCCAAAAGACCTGCTGTATCTTTTTATTTTTATTATTTTCTCCCATATATTTTTCTCTGCACAGGCACTCTGTAAAGGGGGGGATAGGGAGCATTTCACCCTGCTGTATTGCATTAGAGAGATGTTTGGGAACTCTCAACTAAGAGCAAAGGAATCTTACCTCTCTGTTTTGGGTGTCTTTTTGTAACATGTATCACGGTTTGTGATGAAAAAAGGATGTCAGTTTTTAAATAAAAAAAATCTTAAAACACTTTGTAGAGCTACACAAGACATGAATGTTGCAATACCAAATTAGCCTGCTATAAAGACCATGCAGAAAACTACTTTTGAAGCTATGGAGCTGGTTATCTCTGCCCTAGAGAAGGACTCCTGTAACTCTGAAATAACAATCCCTTATCAGAGCACTATGGCGAGTTATCATTATTGTAAGTGTTGTTTATAAAGCAAGGATAAAAAAATGTTAATACCGTGTATATATGAATCTTTGATCATGGCACAGTGTGTTATGGAAGACCATCGTTAACTCCAAATAGATGACTTTTTCAATTCTATTTTTCCTATCGAATCGAATACTACCCCGGCTTTTGTTTCTTTATTTTGCAACATTTCATAGTACCCGTAGCATATTCCTTAGCTTTGATAATGCATTAATGTGGTGTCAATTTCAAAGCCCTGCCGTGTAGCCATTTTTGGCTCTGAATCTCAGGGCTTTATCTCCGGTCCTTAAATTTGGAAGCGAATAATGAGCCCTGGTCTATGCCACAAAGTTAGGTTGTGTCGACCCAGTTGTGCACATGTCTGCCCCACAGTTTGTCTCCTGCCAATGTAAGCACCCCATTACAGCGACGTAATAACACCACCTCCTTGAAGGACAGAGTCACAGTCAACACAACGCTGAAAATGTCCCACAAGGCGTGGAGCCAGACTGTGGGGTAGGGCACACCAGAATGCCTGCCCGTGCTCTGCACTTCACGTTGGTGCATTCCTTTTCTCATAAGCATTGGAAATGTCACCAGCGATGCAATTATTGATGCTAATAGTTACCTTGTGCTCCCTCTGCTGGTAGGAGGACTGCCTCTGCACCCTGTGAAAAACTATGGTACAGAGTCAGGCGCAAAGCGCGTCTCTGTCTCCACACACAGACTTCTTATCAACAGAGGGACGGATGTAATAAAAACCTGGGTGTTTAGAGCCTGGGTGATATTCTCCTGTCTACCTGGGATGATTACAGTATTGAGGTGGGTTTTACTTAAGTCTCTATTTGCTTGATCCAAAGTCCATTGAAGTCATTTTATTTTCTTCAGTGAACTTTGTATCAGGTCCTAAATGCTCAGAACCAATGACGATAGAGAGAGGCTCAAGAAGCCGGCATTACTCGAGTTTCTTGTTCTTAAGAATCAACTTCACATGCGTTTTTTTTTTAATTAGGAGCTCATTCTTTCTCCCGCTAGAATTTTGCCATTGACTTCAGTGTGGGCAAGATTGGGACCCCAAGATATCCTACAAGCTTATCTGTGTTTCTTAATTTACATTATTTATATTTTGTTAACAGATGCATAAGAGAACAGTAAATATCTGACACCAGACACCTGCCATCTATAGTGTAAACCTCTGGTTTTTCATGACAATTTTCCACACACAAAAATCTACTAGTTTAAAAGTGTTAATAAGTGCAGAATCTGGCCCTGACTTCTCAGAATTAATAAGCCCCATTTAGCCACCTTCAGCAAAAACTCTGAAGCAATGGCTGATTTGCAGTGTTTTAAAGTGGAAAGAGCAGCAGAAATTCTGCAACATTGCAGAAACTGAAGCTTCCTCTATTGTTACAAAGCCATTCCTTCTCCCCTCTCCAGTTAAGAAAGCAAAACCTATACTTACAATCATAGGGAACTTAAAATGAGACCGGGAGACAAACTCTTGCCGGTAAGGATGAAATGCTTCCATCTCTTCTAAACTTTAAGTGGTGGTACAGCTTTTATCACTTGCTTGTGTATAACATTTGTAAGGGGAAAAGTATGTTGGAGATAGGTAGTTAGTTATTTTTGCTTTTAATAACTGGGGAAATTGCTTTGGAGACTTCTATTGCTTAAGAATTTGTGGGGAGTTTATCTCCTTGTTCCAGGAATTTTAGGTTTGTTGTTTGTTTTCGTTTGCAAGATGTATTCTTTTGGTTTCCCATATAAGCTGCGGTGTTAGATAAAATGGATTATGTGTTATCCTGATGCTTTTGGTGAATTCCAAAATCAAAGGGCAATAAGAGCATTTTGCAACTTTAAAATATATAGAAAGCAAGGAGTTTTAAGATATGAGATAAGGCCTATACTAGGGATAAAATACTTATAAAATAGAGTGTAAGATTACAAATTGCATGTGCTGTTCCTAGTAAAAATTACCAAGCAAATTCCTGGGTCCAGCTTCAATGAGTTTGCATACATGTAATCAGAGAAAATTTGGCCCTTGATTTCTAGGAAATATGCATCATGATGTGGAAAAGTGTTCCTCGATTTCTATAACACAACTCATATGTTATCATTTCACAGAGGATGCTTCAAAGGTATCAGTGCAGTTTGATCTTCTCTCTTTTGTTCTGTCAGTGGTGCCAGCCTCCATATCCCTTTTCTTCATTTCTCTTACAATACCGTTTGTGCCACTTCTTAAGGTTGCTATCTTCTTGAGCTATTCCACAAGAACACCAGCCTCTCCTCTTTTGAGTGCCTCCTGAAGACCCAGTTCTGTCCTAATGCCTGTGGAGTTAGCCACCTAATTATGTGTAGGTAGACCGGGGCCTGGGGGTAGATTGTACATACAAATAAGCACAGAAAATCCAAAGTGGAAGTAACAATAGGTCTGTCAGTCATAAACCAAACCACTTTGCTCTTATACTGACTCCCATTCCAACCCTTTATGTCTTTCACACAGTAAATGCTTCAGGTCAGGTACTGTCTTCCTATCTATCTGTAGAGAATCTAGCAAGTTTTGGGTTCTACTGAAACATTATTATTATTTTATTTTATTAATAATAATCAAATGAGACAATAGTAACACCTAGCTGTTCCATGTGAGTGGTTGGTTTTATTACATGTACAGGTCTCTGTAATTCCAAACAGTTCAGATCTGCTGAATTTATCTTAACTATTCGGTAGAGGGCCATTGATTATATTAGCCTCTTGGCTAAAAGAAATTGCCAAATTCTGCTCTGTTACATCTGTGCAACATCAATTATTGTAGGCTCCGATCAAGCAAAACACTTAAGCATGAGCTTAATATTAAACACATGAGTAGGCCCATTTGAAACCAATGGGACTACTCATGCATTTAAAGTTAAGCACATGCTTAAGCATTTTGCTGGATAAGAGGTTGCACTGTTGTGATTGACAGCAGACTTTGGCCCAAAATACAGTATACTTTTACTATCTGATAGGCCTTCTGAAGGGAACTATATCCTTCAATGGTAAAGGTTGGACTCTTTTAAATGTCTTCACCATCTCTGATTTACTTGAGTCTATGCTGAGGACTTGTCTTTGAATTTTAATAATCTGCAAATTCTCAGATAAAATGCTGTTTTAAAAAAACAGGGGGAGCCTTGTTCATGGCCTAAGTGGTGTTTGATGGCACAGGAAGGGTACAGATTCAGAATAGTCTGCTTAGAAAAACGTCTTGGGATAGCTTATAGCTTCCCTTGCACCAGTGCACAAGGCGGGGGTGGGAAAGAGGGCATGGGGAGTCTTCCCCTCCCTTTATATGTCCCTACAGGAGACAGCCAGAATCATGGTGCTCATGTGACCGTGTATGTCATTTATTGACCCAGAGTGATCACCTCTGGAGTAAGTGTGTAGTTCAATCTCTACAGACCATTCTGTCCTTTTGGCCTCTGTCCAGAGATTGCTAGCGGCCCACTAGGGACGGGATCGAAACCCACCAGCTATTTTCTGATAGGACACGAAATGAGTCATTAGCTTTCTGTCCTTATTGACCTAGGCTGTATTTGAACTGGTGACCTAGAAGTGAAAGGCTCTGTAGCCCATAGCCAACTCTCTGAAGCATCTATCCTCCTTCCACGAGTTTCCTGCTAACATCTGACAACACTCCATAAATGTCAGACCTGTTTTTCTTTCTTTAGAAGACGCTAATTCTAAGGCAATGCCGCTAAAATTTTTAACATGTAAATTTGATATCCTTAATTTTGCAAAAGCCAGCGTTGATCCCCAACCCCGCAGAACATGCCCCACATATAAAACCTGTTGTCCAAGTCCAAAAAGATAAGCTATTACCAGCAGGACAGTGGGGTGGGAGGAGGTATTGTTTCATGATTTCTGTGTGTATATAAAGTCTGCTGCAGTTTCCACGGTAAACATCTGATGAAGTGAGCTGTAGCTCACGAAAGCTCATGCTCAAATAAATTGGTTAGTCTCTAAGGTGCCACAAGTACTCCTTTTCTTTTTGCGAATACAGACTAACACGGCTGTTCCTCTGAAACCAGGAAAATCTAGTCTTCATGGAAATGATACACTGACAGTAGCAGCGACTTCTTTGAACACAAGAATAAAGCAAACTTCCATTTCCGTAACATAACACAGTAATGTCATAACCTCAAGAACTCCACCTTCCCTTTCAAGAGGCTAGAAAGTGGGACTCTGGACAAAGAAAAACAGTCTCAGGTGGGGTTTGCCATGTATCATTTTGACTATATTTTAAACATTCAAATGTCAATGCTTAGTCTTAGGGAAGACGTGATTCTTATCTAGCGACATGTAGCTTCCAGTATAAAAAAATTGAACCAGTGCCATTTCCTGTTGGAGAGAACTGAAACACAAGGGTGACAAGGGCACATCTATTTTGGATCCCTATTTTAAAAGCCTCCTGATATCATAGAAATCAACTGGCACAAACAGAGGACTTTGAATTTCTTTCATGGCAGTGGCAAATTACGTATATCAATGAAACACATACTTAGTGAAGCGGAAGTGAACACCAATAATGCTTCAATCAGCCTTGGCATATGTATACATTACTCTGTTTGATCTCATAGGATGCTGTATTTAGATGATATAATATGCTCTGGTTATCTTTCGAGAAATTGGAGGGACATAAGCAGATATCTACTTTCACAAGATAAAATTAGCACCTCTTTATTTTCAGATAAACATATTTTTTTGCAGGAAAACACTGATTACAGTTACAAAGCATGTCAGTGGGTATTAGTTTATCCGTTTTAGTTCAATTCCTATTTATAATAAAAAGGAAATAACATTGGTTGGTATTACATAGGGCAACTATGAGAAGCCTGCACTGCTTGGAGGTAGGAATAACTAACTATATTTATGCAGTATGCAGTGGTGGTGTAACCGTGTTGGTTCCAGAATATTAGAGAGGCAAGTTGGGTGAGGTAATCTTTTACTGGACCAACTTCTGTTGGTGAGAGAGACAAGCTTTCAAGCCGTGTAAGCTTGTCCTTTGCAGAAGTTGGTTAAAAAACCTACGTCACCGACCTTGTCTCTTATGTTCATACAATTTTGATCATGGCCCACCTATAGTTTAGACTACTTGCAAGCCTTTTAGTGCAAATGGCCATGTATATTGTATTGATTACACTTGAAGGTGCATGTATACCGAAGAACCAGGTGACTTTAGAGCAACCTGGTGGGAAAATCTTTCTTTTTGTTAGGTCAACATGTAGACTGTGTCAGCACTAGAAATATATTTCTGTGCTTACGAAAAGGCAGATGATGTCACCTTCCCAGGTAGAATACTTGCCAGACTTTACACCACTATAGAGATTTGAATGATGTATAATCTGATCCCATAGTTAAATTGTTAGTGTAATTAAATGCACACAGTTCCAAAGCAATATAGTCAAAACCTGTTAGCGTTGTGTGCTTGTTCATTTACTTGTCTGAGATAGGATTTTACATCATGGGTCCCGATTGACAGAAAGTACTCTTCCTTTGTGCATAACCCAAAATTAGAACAGAGACTAATATGGTGGGCAAAACCCTTTAACTTGTAAACTTTGTCTTGAGTTCACATTGCACTTATGAAATGAAGCCATGTGATAAGATATAATCTGTTTAAAAAATGTGTGAGGCCATACTTTCCAGGAAAAGATGCTCCAACGTGAGACTCTCTCCAAGGCAACACACTGACAAAACAGGAATGAAATTATGCAATTTCAAGACAGTTTAACAACTTATGTTTTTTCCCCCTCAAATATCCATTGTTGCCTTGATTGCCTGTCCTGCTAATTGACTCTATTCTTGCAGCTGTGTGGGCAGGCCGCTATAAGACAAATAAATCAGTGGCTCAAAATAAATCTAACGTATGATCTGCATGAAATTTTTTTGCCTTCTAGTTTGACTGTATATATATTGGTGATACAGTAGAATACTCTGATAGAATGTGGAAGTCAACACCCTGCGGCAAGAAAGTTAGGGGCTAGCAGTTTCTCAAATGAGATGAACACCCACCAGTTCCCAATTAGGTCCCCCCCCTCACCTCCAAATGCTCAGTGCTCAGATGCTCCTGTTGTTCTCAGTGGGGAGCAGCAGGGGATTCTAACTAGCAGCTCGCAAGCACTTTTGGGAATCTGACAACTTTATTTGGGTGCCTAAATGAGACCTCATCTCTCTTGATATTCTGGCCTCTGTATGGAGGGTGCTGAGCATGACTGAAAATCTGGCCCTGGATTTCTGTAGAATCATTGCCTAGAGAGTCAGTTCTGTGAAAAATCTTCACACACAGTAAAGGCTGCGGTGGCGGGGGAAAGGAAGGATACAGAACCTGAAGACAGGGGGAAACCATTTTCAAAGTGAAATCAAACAGAAGGTGAAATTCAAAGAGCTCCTGCACCAGGACTAGGCAGGACAAAATCCCACTTCCCAGCCGAGGAGTAGGCTGCATGACTCCAGCACAACCCTTCTGTTGCTGCTGCTTGTTGGTAAGGAGAGCGTTAGCAGCCACTGTCCCCTTAGTCTCTGTGCAAGGGTCTCCTGCCACTAGCAACCATCCATGAATCTGGTGGTCTATCCCTTGGCACCCGTTGGCTCTGTATCAATGCTCCCCTCTATGTCAGCAATATCCTGGCTTGAAATCCAAAATATACCCCAATGTCATGGTGACTATTTCACCCCACACTAGCAATGAAACTGCCTTTATTCTGAGGTTGCATGGAAGTCCCAAATTGTTTAATTATCTTAATTCTATAAAGGAAATGGGAAACATTCAACTAATGGGACAGGCCTTAGTTTGTAAGAAAGTTATGTTTGTAACAATTTTCTACATAGCATGTAAGGACAAAAGAGACCCACCTGTTTGCTGATGCATATTATTAATGAGCTCAGGTGCAGGATGTGGTCCCCCCATCCTGGTCACAGTGATAGGGACTGTCTGTCTTCTGTTGTCTAAATCAGAGCCACAGGCAGCTCTTCAGAGGTTAAGATGTGGCTCCTTGTACAGGCGCCAACTTTCCAATGTGCCGGGGGTGCGCACTGCTCAACCCTTGGCTTTGCCATGGGCCCTGCCCCCACTCTACCCCTTCCCACCCCCTCCCCTGAGCCTGCCGTGCCCTCACTCCTCTTCCCCTCCTCTCCCCCGAGCCTCCTGCATGCCACGAAACAGCTGATCAGGAGGTGCGGGGAGGGAGGGGGAGGCACTGATCAGCGGGGCTGCCGGTGGGGGGAGGTGCTGGGAGTGGGGGGGGGGTGCAGGGGGGGCTCCTTCTCAGGCTCAGGGTGGCCACCCCTGGTCTAAATTGTTTCACTTTATTACAGCCTACAAGTTGCAATTCCTGTTTCCTCAGCTTAGAGCAAAGATCTGTATGTTTTATCCTTCATTCACTGTAATAGGGTCCACTATATATATATATATATAAAAATAGAACTGGAGGTACTTGAATAAAGCCATGTCAAACAGACCTTATAAAAGTTGCAGGACTCAGTCACACTGAAGTCAAAATGAATGTAATAAGAGAAATTTACAACTGTATGAGTAAGTGTTTTTGTGCATTTGCAATCATGGCTTTTGTATTCCCCAAAGAGCTCAGATTTCATTGGAGAAGAAGCCAGACAGTCCAGTAGTTTGAGCAGGGAGGGACCACTGATGCAATTAGCTACAAAAGTCCAACGTGGGGGTTTTCTCATTAACCTGTCATGTCAAATGCTCTATGATAAGATGGTGAAAATCTGGGGGGAAAAAGTTCATTCTGCAAAGCAAACAAACACAAAGTCACTTGATTTTACTAATTATCCTAGCCTGTGGCTCTTTCAGCCATATTTTTTTCCATCCGTGGTATGAACTGACAAGATAAGGTAGGAGCTGGTATTTTCTAAATTCTCCTAGCTGACAGCACATATACAGATAATACAAGGGTTCATTCTCAAGAATGCACAGAAGATTAATTGATTTACTTAACGTTAGAATAATCACTCATAAAATAATTCACAAAATTTGTATTAAATTAGCTTTGCGGTGCACCAAGATGCCCTTTGTCAAAACTCTGTTCTAGAAGCATCCCTCACATTAAAAAATGCAGTTCGATATGCTGCATCATTACACATTATGTGCCTTAGCCAAAGCCTGTGGACATCAAGGGAAGGTCTATGTATGTTTAATTCCTGCCTTAGCGCAGGGGGCTGGATTGGATGACCTCTCCAGGTCCCTTCCAGCCCTGCATTTCTATGAGGGCTTCCCGTTGGCTTCAATGGTCTTTGGATGAGGCCAGATAGTTTTTGACATAGCCCATTATGCCATAGGAGTGTCAATATAACCTTATAATCACCTATTCTCCACTGAATTGAACTGTTTCCAGTCTGTAGAAATATAGATGTGTGCCTGTCTTGTTCCGCAGCTTGCTGAAATATTTTCAAGTTTGCTTGCGCTAATGCTGACAGGAAAGGTCCTTTCTAGATTTATTGTACGATAGCTCATTATGTATTTCGTAATTAATTCATATTAATAATACTTTGATTTTCTCAAGTGCCTTTAATTGTAGGATCTCAAAGTGGTTTACAAACATTGTGAAAGAAACTGAGCATGACAAATGAGCCTCGAAGCAAGCAATTATTATTATCTTCATCTTTCAGATGGAGAAACTGAGTCACCAAGAGATTAAGTGATGTTTCAAGGGTCACACAGTAAATTAGTGGTATAAATATTTAAGCTAAACACGTCAAGTTATCTTAAAATGGATTTCTGGATTTTTTTTAAATGATAAAATAACTAAAATGATGTTCCAACAATCCCAATTCCCTTATAAGGTGTCGTCTATAAATAAATTTTATGTAATGAAAATGCTCTTTATAAAGGGAGAACAATACACAAATTACAGGAGTCAGCTGCTATTGTTATCATTAAAGACATAAAATTGGAATGTTAACTTCCAATATCAAATTTTAACCAAAGCCCTATAAAATCTATCATGTCAGAATATACAAGATCCATAAAGCTGGTTTCAGCAACATGTTGCAGCTGGTGCTGTGTATTTATAGGTTTTTAAAAAAAAATCTGGAAAGAGTAGAAAATATTTTTTAAACAGCAAATTTGTCAACGTTTTGCCTCGCTGCAAAATCGGACTATCGGCCGGCACTGGTTTAGATTAGCCATGTCCTGTTCAATTTGACAGTAGCAACGTGAACCTGCAACGCCTGAATCTGAAGCAAAGATAGGACCTAACTAGCAGGAATTCAGGGAATGTTTTTCCTCGGACCCTACTGAAGTACATACTGTTGGGATTGTGTCTGCAATGACAGCCTTAACACTTCCCAGAGCGGAGGACCCCAATGCAGGAATGGCATTGCCCACCCTGAAAGTGAGAAGGTAAAGTTTATTTTTGTATTTTTCCTCCCCTTTCTCTCTCTCACTCTCCCATATACAGAATGTAGCAAGACCACCAAGCGTGGTCCATTTTTTTCACCATGATGCACAATTCACATTTGTTAATAAAAAAAAAAAATCTGCCTGAGGTCATCCACCTCGATTTTTTTAAACAGGAAACGGGTTTCAGATGTTTATATGTTAAAGAGTAAGGCTGCTAATCTGCCTGCCCATTTAACAGGCATCGTCAACTGTCAAATCCGTTCTCTTTACATTATCAGCTTTCAATTTGAGTTACGTATTTGCTTGATATGATTTCAAGTCAACAAATAATGGATAAAACGAAATAATCTAGAAGGAAACAGGTTTGGTTGCACTGCACAAAGCTGAGGTGTCTGTACCTTTTATGCCAGCATTTTAACGAAAAAATTGCAACTTTTATGCTGATTAATTGAAATAGACAGGAAAGTTTTTTAAAATGTACTGTACCGTCATTGACAATAACACACACAATGAACAGTGTTTACATAATGTGTGTGCGAATATAGAATATGCAGTTATAGCCTTAACTCTGTAGTGACTTTATTTGTATATATTGAATGCACATACATCTAAGAGGACAAACCCTTAATATAAAAAGAAAAGGAGGACTTGTGGCACCTTAGAGACTAACAGATTTATTTGAGCATAAGCTTTCGTGAGCTACAGCTCACTTCATCGGATGAAAGCTTATGCTCAAATAAATTTGTTAGTCTCTAAGGTGCCACAAGTACTCCTTTTCTTTTTGCGAATACAGACTAACACGGCTGCTACTCTGAAACCCTTCATATAGATACAGAAGTCCTTGATCTTCAGATAACTCTGTCAACTTTTCCCAGTTTGTTACCAACACATCAAAAAGGAGTATATCATCTCTGTGGTGTCAATAACTTTATATGGAAGGGTTCTGATTTTTTTAATGTATATGAGACCCTAGGGTTTTGCCTCATTTCCACAACTTCTTCACTGAGAATAATAAAGAAATAGATGAAAATACTTGGTTTCCCTTTAGTGTGGCATATCTATTATACATGAATCTGAGCCAATAAATTTGTAGCTAAGGGTGTATTCTGGGGGACCAAATAAAAATCCCTCTAGTGGGATTTTAAATACATGATAATAAATTTGATCTGTTTAATGAGTAAGTACCGGACAAACAAACTGATCCTAATAAGAGGTTAGATATCTGTTTTCATCCTTTTTGAAGGTAAAACTCCCATGGGACTCTTATAGGAGAGTTACTGTAGTGAGGACTCCAGGATTGGGCCCAGAGTCTATTAAAATGTGTTCTTTTTAGGACCGCTGATTGTTAAAAAAATGTATTAAATGTTAACAGCATTTTGCTATGACATTGGAAATATTCAGATATTCACAACTTGTATTTTGTAGACATTAATATGGGGGAAACTACTTCTATTTTTAAGGAAAGAAAAGGTACACAAATATGCTCTGATGATAACCCAGACGGCTACCCCCAAAATATTTCTGCTTCTGGGAAAATACAAAAATCTTTCAGATTGTAAAAAGAGTAATATGGTCAATTAGTTATAAAAACACCCAGCAATGAGCTTCGGTTGCTACACAGACCATTAAAAAGCAAATATAAACCATAATGAAAACTCCATGTGAAATATACACAATGTTGAGGTTTTTTTTAAAAAAAGCACCAAACAGATTAATGTTATTAAAAATGTGCATGAAGATGACAAGGGTTTAAGTTATGGGTGGTACTGATAATCTGTTTGATTTAGGTTACATGACTACCTTGCAGATGTAACACCTAATGTATGTAAAATATACACAGCCTTAAAACAGAGGAGCCAGTATATATTATATAAGATATGTGGTGGTGGTGGTGGTGGTTGGGTTTGTTGGACAAGACATTGAGATGGTGAAGCAGGAAAGATGTTTGTTCCATTTTGAAGGTAAAGATAGACGGTTTATGTTGTAATTGAAAGACACACACCAAAAACTGTAACCTGACACACACTTCCCTGCAGTTCTTACAACAGATAACTTCCTCTAATCTAAAATATGTACTTGGGGAATTTTACCAATCAATTAACTTACATTTTAAAAGCCAAAAATCTGTATCTGGCCAGTAAGTAAAAAAAAAAGTCTTTTTGGCAAATCCACTGTTACAAATGTGGAAGTTCACTGATGGCTACAAATATATTGTAAAAATGTGTAAACCAAATGCTGTGATGTTTTCCAAATGAGCACCTGGAAGGTGTAAATCAAAAATATTGTAAACACTTCAGATGTGAACATATGACAGGCACACTGGTTTGCTGTGCACACGGCCCATCGTGCTATGGAAAACTGAATCGATACATCAGAGGATGAACCTTAGACTAATAAACAATTCTCTTATGAAAAGGAGATATTCTTTACCACTAAGGCTTAAAAGCAGATCATTCTTTACAGTGGCAAAGAAAGATAATGTTGGTACTTTTAAATAATACTTAAAAAAAAATAAAATAAAGGAGGCCAATTGCAATAATGCAATTTTTTCAAATAGCTGTTTCAGTTAAATTCTCAAAATAAAATGCATCATGTTTTATATCTTTTTGTCTAAAGCAGAAACAAATGTGAATGTGCTCTAAATATTTCAGCCTGTTTTTAAAATGATCTTTTCTTTGAAAATGTAATAAAATAAATAACTTTCAGTGGAAGAGGAGAGAGAGAGAGCTGCATTAACTTTTTCCCCCTATGCATTTAATTATCAATAAAATGAATAGTCTATATTTTTATTATGTAATTTGAAACAGAATTTAACATTGCAGACTGTAATATAACATTGCAGCTTGCAATAAAATAAAGTAGGGGGAAGAAGACGTTTCGGGGAAGAACAGATTGTTGGAAGAACGTTACAATGTAGAAGGATCATAGGGTCAGGTCAGATAATTATGCTATACTTTTAAAAACTTGGTCTTTCCCTTGTAATTATCGGAGTCGAATGAAAGAAGCGCCTATTAAAATGCTATCTTCTGGAAAGCGTCATAGAGACATGAGGTTGGGTGAAATGTAAACATTATAAAAACACCCCTCAATAAAGTTTTTATTGCTTTACATTTCTGTACATTTTACTGTCAGGAAAGGGAAAAGAAGCTACAGTCATTTCTCTGCCTTTATAGTAAGAACTTTTCCCTTTTCTTCCCCCATAATAAAAAAATAAAAATCAGTCAGTCCCTAAAAACTAAATTCTGCTCACAGTGGGATTACTTCAGCTTTAGACAAGTGCAGTAGAGAGCAGTATCTGGTCTGCAATCACTTGGTGTAGTTTAAAGAACAAATTGATCATTGTTGCAATCAACATATTAGATGTTATGAACATGTACTGTCCACATGAAATGAGACATATAATAATTGCGCATTATGAAATGAGACTAATTTATTTGATTCCAGTAATTAATGCCAATTGTCTGTTCAGTAGATGGATATTTTAAAATATGTACCAAAAATTTAGCAGGGATGTATGCTTCATGTACAGGTATTTATAGCTTCTGATTTAATCTAGTAGAGAACAAAAAAAATTTAAATAGGCTATAGGCGTCAATGTTTAAATATTTACATTTTAAATATATACACTGCCAGATGCCATTAGTAAGAAGAAAAATAATTTGGGAAATCATAACCCTTCTTTTTTCGCTACATATATTAAGATAATAAACATGCATCTGAGTTTAGTATGCCCCTAAGCTTAACAGGTCACAACTGAAGGCAAGTTTGTGTTTTCTTACCAAGAGAGTGCTCAGCCTGTTTGCTCACTCATGTAGCCCCTCTGAAGTTAAGTAAGGCTTGCAAGCTTGGATTTAGTGTTAGAAACAAGAATTATGGAATAGATGCTTCCACTGTGGGATAGTAGACGTAATTTCTTTTAAACAACGGTAAAGTGTTGGTCACTCCAGAAGTATATGATTCTTGGAATTGTAAGTTATTGAATTGGATTGATATAGGCAGATCTCCAAGTCTGTTAAAGGAGTATAGGCCATTGATGATATTGACTTCCCATTTTATGACATAAAAAACCTGCAAGTAAATGCTGATAATTTCTCACTCGTATTTCTGTGTGTTGCAGAGGGAATGTGGTTAGTTATATTTCCTGAAATAAACATCTTGAAGATCCTGCTCACTATAAAGTTAATTCCCCAAAAGGGGGTGTCACAGGAGAGAATGACCCATTAAAATCAAATATATTTCTAATTACGCTATTCCTCAAACATCAACTCACACCCTTTGTGAGGCTATACTGGAAAGTCCAGAGGATGCATGTAATCAGTTAGAGACAGACATATGAGTAAGTAGGCGGGATATCATGAAGTATTAGGTCAGACAAATTCCTCAACCCCTACAGATCCAATCTCCCTATTGAGCAGTGCTACTCAAAGTGGTGGTCCGCGGACCGGTGCCAATCCGCGAGCCTTCGGTTGCCAGTCTGCGCGCACATTGGGAAAAAAAATTGCCAGTCCCCCACATTAGATAGCTTGAGAAGCACTGGGCTAGAGGACATCATCTACAAGGACCTGGTAACCTTTTATTTGATTTAAAGTTATTTTTGTAATGTGATATTATACCACCATGGGTTCCGCTTTGGTGGCTACAGTTTTAAGCTTAACAGAGTGAAAGTCACCTCTGTTACTTGCTTCAGATTTAGAGTTTCTAGGAACACACAAAGACCAAGGGTAGTGACCACACACACATTCACTAGTGCAAGGTCTAGTCTATTTTACAAGTTTTATTAAAATTACAATTAAAGTTATGATTACCCAAGCATATAGAAATTCTATACAGACCTATACACAAGTTTCAAGTATAGTTATACTCACATCCTTAACAATAGTGTTAGGATCTGATGCAGGGGTGGGCAAACTTTTTGGCCTCAGGGCCACGTCTGGGAATAGAAATTGTATGGTGGGCCATGAACGCTCACAAAACTGGGTTTGGGGTGCGGAATGGGATGAGGGCTCTGGTTGGGGGTGCAGGCTCTGGGGTGGGGCTGGGGATGAGGAGTTTAGGGTGTAGAAGGGTACTCTGGGCTGGGACCAAGGGGTTCTGAGGGCAGGAGGGGGATCAGGGCTGGGGCAAGGGTGTGGGAAGGGGTGCGGGTTCTGAGGTGGGGCTGGGGATGAGAGGTTTGGGGTGCAGGTGGGTGCTCTGGGCTGGGATCGAGGGGTTTGGAGAGCAGGAGGGGGATCAGGGCTGAGGCATGGGGTTGGGGCACGGGGAGAGCCTCAGGGGTGCAGGCTCCAAGCGGTGCTTACCTCAAGCAGCTCCCGGAAGCAGTGGCATGTCCCTTCTCTGGCTCCTACGCGGAGGCGCAGCCAGGCAGCTCTGCACGCTATCCCATCCACAGGCACTGCCCCTGCAGCTCCCGTTTGAGCGCCGGAGGGGGCCATTGGAGCGCGTAGGAGCTGGAGTGGGGCCATGCCGTAGCTTCCGGGAGCTGCGTGGAGCGGCCCCTGACCCTGCGCCCCAGCTAAAGCTTTGGAGGAGGACGAACTGCGTGGTGTGGCCCCCGACCCAGCTCCAGCTTAAAACAGCTTGTGGTCCGGATCCAGCCTGCGGGCCGTAGTTTGCCCACCCCTGGTCTGATGGCTCTTTCATTGATTGATCATGAGTAGAAAGATGGTTCCTGCTGTTTCCCATAGGGAGCTCAATTTTCCTGCTCTTTTATAATGTAATTCTGACTATACCTCATTAGTATTTACACACATCGTGCACCCTGTGGTTAGGGCATGTGTTAGAAAAATGTAATTACCGGGTATCTTCTCAGCAAAAAATTACTCTTACTGTTAATTTTTTTCAATAATATCACTTGGTACCTCTTTTTCCATAATCTTAGGGCATCGAGTTGTTCTTTGGTCACTTACTGATATTAGGATTTTTTTTTATTTTCAAGGCCTAAAATAGTGAAGCTAAAATCTTGCAGGCCTCTGCCTACAGGCCTTGCATTTCAACCCTACTCACTTCAATATCTAATACATGATTATCCCTTCTAATTACTGATCAATCTTATACTTCTATAATTCTACAACTTAACTCTATTTAGTGTACAATAATTATCCATGATGTAACACGTTAGTTAATGATAACCACACAATAAATGAACAATAAACTAAAATATGGGACAGATCCTGCAGGTGTTGAGTGCTTTCAGCTTCCACTGACATATATATTTTGTTTTTGTTTTTTTGCTGACTTTTTACAAACCTATAGATACAAAGAGAGATTTTAGAAATTTACCTGAGTGAGCAGACCAAGGACAAATGCATATCGAGGCCACAAGATTTTCAAAACTTATTACCAATTGTGGGTGCCTCAATTTATTTCAGATACCCTTAATGGAGTCTGATTTTCAGAAGGCAGGTGCTCAATGTTTTCTGAAGTTAGGCACCCAAAAATCACTTTTGAAAATCTTGGCCTAGGTGTGCAGTTGTATGTGTGAGTTTAGTTACTTTAACTGCATATGCAAATGGCAAATTGTACATGCAAATGTGCCCTATGAACCATTTGAATGCCTAATTATCTGATTTGCTTGTACTGTCATGGTGTCGGTGCATGTATAGTAGGCAAATAGTTGAACATGCAGTTTTTGTAGGCCTTTGTAGGCTCTTTGAAAATCTAGCCAATTAGTTTTCTTAATAATTATAGTTTTGTAAGAAACCAATATTTGCTGAAAGATGTGATCGATTGGTTTATTAACCTGCTCTTCCAATAGATATCTGTGGCAGGTAGTGGAGTTTCACTTCTTTCTCATTCATTTCCTGCCCTGCTCACTGTGGTAAATTTCTCAAGTGTCTGTAGGGCCTAAAAGTTTGAACCTCCTGGCCTATTTAGTTTTTCTATTTCCTGATCTGAAAAAGGAATTGATTTTTTTCTTTTGTTTTAGATTTACTTTATTTGAAAAAACAAACTAGAAATGGTGAATGAAGCCTCAATCTTACAAGACCTATCGAGCCAGATTCATATCTGCATGCAGTTTTCATTGGGCGCAGCTGAGTGGAGGCAGGAAGCTGAAGGAGCGTGGTTCTAAATTACCTTTCTGCGCCCTTGATCCTGGGCTGCCTACAGTGTCTTTGACTTCAGTGGGGTTTAGGCGCACAATCAAAGTGATGCGTGTGCCAACGTGCTTTGCTGAATCAGGGCCCCAGTTGTTATTTCTCTGTGTCCAATCATTTCTTGCTAGTGATTTATTAAAATAATATGGGCAGCCCACCAGTGAAATCAGTTCATTCATAATTCTGTTGATTACTGATCACAAAAACATGTTCAAGCATTAAACTATTTGTATACAGTATTATTAATAGATTGCTATACTGTCTTCATATTTGAACTATTCCAAAGCAATTGAAAAGTTGAAAAAGAGCAATCCACAACCCAATGTAATCCTTATTGCTGTTGAAGTAACATGACACAGCATTTAGAGTCGGAGAGATTCTATCTCTGCCACTGGAACAGACTTGCCTGAAGTCTCTCATTACTTTCCCCTCTGTGAAAACACGGCAATGAGCTTGGCAGTACTCTTCTTTTGTGGCAGTATAATATTAATCAATAAATATTTGTAAAGCACCTTGAGATCCTCTGACAGAAGACGATATATATGGAAGTACAAAGTGTTATCAATATTACTAAAGAAATCCAGTGAAAACAAATACTGTTTTTGTTATACAGTTTAAAAGCTCTCTTTATAATTGCAATTTAGATTTGATACTATTGCCACTAGCAGCCATTTGAGCAAAGTTTCAAACATAATATGCAATGTTAAACTGCTCAATCCCTTTGCTTTCAGCTGCTTCTCTTTCCTCGTCCATCTGTTTGTTGTCTATATAGATGGCAAGTTCCTTGGGGGAAGGGGCGTGTCTAGTTATTTGTCTGTAAAGTGCTTTAGTACAGCATTCGACAGTGGAGAAATAATATAGTTAGAATGTGAAAATGTCAAAAATGTAACATTCAGTAATTGTGAGCAAAACTCTAGAAAGTTCTTAAATTATATGAGTACAATGGTGGACCAACCATTGCTAAAAACATGGCATTGCATAACAGTGTATTTGTATAGTGATAAGTTCCCTAGAAATACCTTAGTACTTGTATACACAAACATTTAGTTTTTGGCCAGTTGGGGTGTTAATCTACCCCCACTAGCCCACTGCCATGTGCTTTGATCTACTCTCTCTCTGAAATTGGAGTAGATTAAAGCTCACTAGTGAACTTATAGTGCATGGCAGGAGGGTCCACACAGACAGTTAGTGCACAGCAGACTAGTGTGAGGTAGATTTATACACCAACTTACTGTGAACAAAGTTCTTGTATAAGTGAATCCTTAGAAAGTGTGCTGTATTCCAAAAAGAATGCCGTCGACTTAGTTTTAACAATGAATGGGGCTTGATCCTGTCCCATAAGGACAGTGGCAGAGCTCATAAGAATGGCCATCTGGGGTCAGACCAGTGGGCCATCTAGGCCAGTATCCTGTCTTCCAACAGGACAGCATAATTTTGGTGATCCACTTCCTGTTGTCCAGCTTCTGATAGTTGGAGGTTTAGGGACACCTGGGGTATGGGGTTGTTTCCATGACCATCTTGGCTAATAGCCAGAGAAGGGTCTATCCACCATGAACGAGTTCCACCGGTTGACTATAGCTGTGTGAAGAAGTACTTCCTTTTGTTTGTTTTAAAGCTGCTGCTTATTAATTTATTTGGTTCTTGTCTGATGTGAAGGGGTAAATAACACTTCTATATTCCCTTTCTCCAGCCCATTCATGATTTTATAGACCCCCTATCATATAGCAAAGAGATCCCCTTACTTGTCTCTTTTCTAAGCTGAACAGTCCCAGTGCTTTTAATCTTTCCATGTCTGGAGGTTGTTCCATATCCCTAATAATTTTTGTTGCCCCTTTCTGTACCTTTTCCAATTCTAATATATCTTTTTTGAGATGTGGTGACCAGAACTACAAGCAGTATTCAAGGTGTGGGCGTACCATGGATTAACATAAGGGCATCATTATATTTTATATCTTATTGTCTGTCCCTATAAACTTCAATAGGACCAGGATTAGGCCTTTAGTATTTAACGTACATACAGGATATTATGCAGGCAGCTGTACAGCCTCTGTTGATTGAATTGGTTTTTGGTGAATATGTTCTTCAATCAATATTCAATGGGCTAAATTCTGCTGTCTTAAACCCAACCAACTTCAGTGATTTAAGTGGTATAACTATGCAGAAACTGAGTTTTAAAAACCTAACTTGATATGTTGTTTTAAGTGTTACTCTATAAGGGGGGCAAACCTCTGTGTGATAGCTCATATAGGTTAGAATGATTTTTGTCCCTGTATTATTCTGTCTTAATGCCACTGACTTTGTAACTAAAATTGAGATAAAGGGGTAGAGAAATTCACAATTGGTTTCCCTTTTGCGACAACCAAATCAGTATTAAAGATTGGGGTGAAATCCTGGCTCTCTTAAAGTCATTGGCAATACTCCCATTGACTTCAATGGAGTTAGGATTTCACCTTGTGTTCAAGTTTTTTGAAGTGTAAAAAGTTTGGACTGGGACCCTAAGAAAGAAAATCAACTGGACTCTGCACACACTGTCATTTACTTGAAGGCACATTTTTGTTTGAGTTTCTGTTTTGCTATAAATACAGGTGAAATTAACATTTATTTGTGAGCCCTGTAATTTGAATAAACAGTTTAACAGAATTTCTAATGTGGCCTCTAAATCCCACAGAAAATGGTTTGAGAGAGAGAGAGGCCCAGATCCTCAAAAGGATTTAGTGCCTAACTCCCATTGATTCCCTCCTTTTGGGAGGCCTTGAAACTAACTCTCGTGGCTGTCTTATGCAGCGTCTGTGCCGAGGGAATCCTCTTCCAGCTGGACACCGGACTTGCAGAGCTCCGTTACACGGCTCCAGTCCTTTTACCTGGTGGAATGGGACTTAGGTACCCTCTTCTTCTTTTTTATGACTGGTGTACAGCAGCAATTACAATTTCACCTGAAGTTGATCAAGCCAAATGGCTACATCAGGAGTAGCAGAATTTATTGCAGTAATGCCGCCTTCATATTTATAAATTGGGCAGTAGGTAGTAATCTGTTCAATGGTCTGTCATGGGGAACCACACTCGCACACCGGGAGTCCTTGATTTTCCATTTGTGCATTAGATCTCCACATCTACCATGGTTGGTTCGCATTCGGTTCAGAGTGGACCAAGATGATCGTGGAAGGTCGAACCCAGGAACCTTCTGCCTGGGATCTGGCACAAGGTGCTTATTTTTAAAGTCTTATTGAGCCCAATCTGCTTTCCAAGCCTCCTTCTGATCATAGCCTGATCTAAATGAACTGAGGCTCTTACCCCTGTAACACCCGGGGGTTATATCTACAATTGCTCAAAGATAGAGTTTCATTGTGGCTTTTCCTTACTACTTTTTAATAGGCAGATATTTCCATTTTTAGGGACAAATTCTGCCCCACTTACTTCCCTGGGATTGTGCCTGGGCTATAAATCAAGGAAGAAAGTAACCTTTGTCTTCAATTTTCTGATAAATCTATTCCAGATAAGGCTTGTAAAATAGATATTTAATTCTTTTTTAAAACCACAGTTTAAAAAAAAGTTTTCTGGAGATTTTGATTTTTTGGCAGAAATTCAAATGCTGAATATTTTGGCCGAAAACCATAGTGTTGGGTGTTCAGTTTTTCCTATGGAAAAATTAATTTTTTTGCAGAAAGCTGACAGTTTTCACAAAAAATTGCTTTGTTGATAACTCAATTTTTTAAATTGAAAAGCAGTTTTGGTGGAAAAATTTCCATTGGTCCTACCACTGCACATAGTGAGTTTGATTGTCCTCTCTTTTGCGGCAGCATAAATTGGGAGTAATCTCCCCTGATGTCACTGGAATAATAGCCAATTTAAAACTAGTATAAGTGAAAGAGGCATATGGCCAGTTGACTCTGATAATAGTTACAGGCGTTTGTTTCTTGATGAATATGTATGAGGATGTCACATAATGAAACACACACTCTAGGTTCCATAGAAGCATCTAATCTTTCAGCACTTGTTAAGAATGGCACTGCTAACAGATCAGTTAAAGATTTAGCTTTGATAAAGAGGCATGTGTTGGAAATATATATGATCACGTTGACACTATTTTCCTGACAAATGGCTCTCACTCCCTGCTGTGCTAAATCATGCAATAAAGATAATTGTATTAATTATTGTGTATTGCCAATCAAAACCTAAGCTCGTTTAGAAATGGGGTTGCTACGGTAGTTCTAGGATATTATCCCTTCGGTGCAAAGCTGACACTTAGCTCAGTGAGTTTCAAGCGGGTCTCAAGTGTAACAGATGGTAGCTCCGTGGCAAGGAGAATGTGTTTATGTAGGAAGAGAGAGGGCGGGCGGGGGACTAGAATGGAAGTGTGGGGGGGAATTCTGGCCTTGTTGAAGTCCATGGCAAAACTCCCATTGACGTCAGAGGAGCTGGAATTTCAACCCAGGTGAGGAAGTAGTAAAGGCTGACAGACTGGTATGGAGTTATCTGGGGTGCTTTTGGAAATACAGCTGGGAGAAGTAAGGGGAGAAGTTGAGAGAGTGGGCAGAGGATGTAATGGTTGTGTGGTTATTTATATTAATATTCAATCTCTATTATTTTAGAAATGAAGAGAAATAATAAAGACATAGTATATGTGAATATATATGCAAAGTGTCTGTCAACCCCAGAGTGCCTTACAGAATTATCCATCTGGAGTCAGCGTCTCTTTAAAAAATTAGAAGCTTCGGGAAATGCTTCATCAGAACTTAAAGTTACTTTCAACAGCAGGGGAGAGCTTTACAGGTAACTTTTAGCGCCTACTCTGTCATCTCATTTGAGCATGCCTGCAGTCTGTCAGTACTGCCAGTTGCCTTGGCGCACACTGTGGTAACCACTTTGCCTGAGGTCATTCCTGAGAAATTAGTTCAATGCCGGTGGTAGCTGAAAGATGGTTAGAAGCAGAAATGTTTGTCAGTTACAGAAAAAGAGTGTGCATAATTAATTAATAGCATTTCATGACTGGGCCACAGTCTTTGAGGCAGTATGTGTTCTGAGTGAAATTCAATCAAATGCAAGCCGGCTCGTAGTAGAATTAAAATGTATCTGACTCTGAATTCAAATATAGGGCATGAGAAAATCTTTGGTTTTGACCGTCCGAGGCCTGTGAACACCCTGTCAAGTTCCAACTTGGCATTAATTTATTCTGCAAAAAGTTCAGGAGGCTGCTTCGCTGTGGGGCCATGGGCATTGCCGAGGAAAACGCTTTGTCGTGTGTGTCTCTTGCCATGCCACGTGCTTGCCAAGTCGTCATAGTTCTGTCAAACCTAAACAAGTGTGCTCTGTTTAAATTCGGGCTTTTGCAGGAAATGACGTACAAGCTCCCTGGCATCCAAAACAGCCCATAAAATAGGATTGCTTTGGGTAGAAACGTTACAAACGCGAGGTGCCAAGTGGGGGATATTTGGCGCTTCGGTTTCACGAGCAGTACTGCACACATCGGATGCATGAATCATGATGCCGGTTGCTGGAATGCCCAGTCCTGAGGCAAAAGAGCTGAAAAACCAGAGCAGCAACTGAAGCACCAGGTGGAGGCAGCGGCACTGTGGCTGCAGAACAGGAGCTGGGTGCAAAAAGCTTGAAATTTTTCCCCATCCCAAATCAGGACAAAAAGTCAAAATCTTGAAAAGTTTTGCAAATCAGGGGGACAAAGTATTAAAAAGCCTGTTTGGATCAAGTGAAATATTTTGTGGCAATGATTCCAAAACGTTTTTCCAAAAACTTGGAGTCAAGAAATTTGTTGAAACTACCCCCCCCCCCCGCACCCCCCGAGCCCAAGCTTTGGTTTCAATGAATCAGCATTAACTCCTTCCCCCTCCAAACCCTAGTTGAAAAACTCCAGACCAGCTCTATTCAGAATTTGTATGGGTGATGGCCCTGTGGCACCTCTGCCCACTGGCTTCCCCCACAAGAGGAAGAAACGGATGAGGTGAGAGAAGAGGGAAGGCTACGAACTGCACGGGCCTGATTAGTGCTAGGGAAGCAGGACTCTTAATTCCTCTTCCCATGCCACTTTGAGTAGAAGTTCAAGGGGTTTTGATTTGTTTTCCTGTGGGTGATTATAGTAGGTTTTAAGAGATGGGAGTGAATCAAAACCCTGCCTTTGGAGTGTTCTAATCATTCTGATGCTACACAGAAGTAATAAAATGGCTGATTTCTACTGTCTTACTGGGGCAATGG
This sequence comes from Lepidochelys kempii, assembly GCF_965140285.1. Classification (NCBI taxonomy): domain Eukaryota; kingdom Metazoa; phylum Chordata; order Testudines; family Cheloniidae; genus Lepidochelys; species Lepidochelys kempii. The sequence continues at coordinate 36,897,727 of NC_136391.1, read as the reverse complement.
ACAGCCATGTAATATCTCTAGTCTCTTCATCTACTGAGAAGAAAGGGACCAAATTGATTTAATTCCAATCTGAAATCTTTCCTGTGCAATATAAATATGCCCCTATGAGAAAATTCTTATCCCCTCTAACAACAGGTGATGTCCAAACTCACAAGGTTCGGCATCTGGGTTCATTTAAGTGCTGAGATGCTTACTAGCCTTGACTAAACCTGCAAAACTAGTCAGGAAATCTCACAGGTGCGGCCTTGCTTGTGTGAGATCTAGTAATTCTTGCTCCTGATTGGGTCAAGTTAACACAACAGCAGTCCTTCTCACCCTAGCTGGACCGTGGGCAGGTGGGTGAAAATAAACATGAAGGAAATGAAATGATCCAAACCTCCCATGTCACACTCTTCTTGTTCTTAAAACGTCAGTTCTGCTGCCTTGTCTCTGGGAATTGAGAGGTAAGAAGGGTAACTAGATAAAGGTGTAAAAAGGGTGGGAAGGACAGTAAGGAACCAGAGTAATCCAGATGTGTATGACTTTGAGTGACTGAATTTACCATTGTCCTTCCTCTGTCCACCCCCCTCTGCCCACTTGTGTGTTGATGACCATCAGTTGTCATGTCGTGTCAAATGCGTATGGTGTGCTCTCTTGTGCAGGGACCAGGTATTGTGATGCAGCTACTATTTCTGAGGGCTAAAAAATTATAGGTGATAAGTGTGGAATTTAGAGAGAGGCCTGAGCCAAAACTCCAGAGTTTGGAAATTTAGATCTGGACTTTTGTGGCCCATCTTCTATAAAGGGCTGAATCAAATCCCCAAATCAGGGGCTCTGATCTTTGCAACTAAAGTCCTCTCTACGTAAAGGCTACATCTGAATTTTTTTCTTATTTAAATCAGTTTGCCAGTCCCACCGAATGTGAGATTAACTATTCGTGCTCTGGTAGCATCCACCACAATGTGCTAGGTGCTGTCCAAACACCGAGCAAGACAGTCCCAGCCTCTAAGAGCTTCAAATCTCAGAAGCCAGGAAACAAATGGATGGACGAGGAGAGGGATGAAATAGACAATTTTTTTAAAAAAAACTAGAGTTAAGGTTAAAAACTCTCAGTACCTTAAACTTCTAAATAACATAACCCACACAAACACAGCCCGTGTTTAATGTATTCACATTAGTTGGCTAGCACATCTTACTGCTCTAGAACTTCTGGGATGCTGTCCCTGAAAATATATTGTTTTCTGATTAAAAGCTTTAAGTCAGACTCTAGTGTAACATACAGAAAAAAATGCATGTTTTTGTGGGGGTGATGGAAATATTTTCCTTTCTGTGTGCTACAGAAGCCACATTACTCCGGAGTGGCAGGGCCACCTTACAGACATCACGTCCAATGTATTTCATGTGTGTAAAATTCAAGTGGTTTTCTTCCCTCCTCCCCTGCCTTCTTGGATTTCCGAAATGGATATATCTTGGGAAAATATGCATTTCAGTAGGGCCTGAAATAAACGTTGCTTGCACATCTCAAGTCCAATAGATGGTGGATTGAGATCTGAGAAGATAAGTGAGGGCACTGTAATAGTAAACATTGTGGGAAACTTAAAGAAGCCATAAACTCTAAATCTTCAACAGACCTGCAATCAGCAATCATAATGTTTGTTTGCACTGGAGATTACATGGACTGCTAAAATTGGGGCTAGACAGGAGGGATGGCCCAACAGTTAGCATGCACTTGGGAATCCAGGTTCAACTGACTGCTCTGCCACAGACTTCCTGTGTGACCTTGGGCAAGTCACTTAGTAGTCTCTTTTTGCTTCAGTTCCCCATCTGTAAAATGGGAATAATACTTCCCTGTCTCACAGGGATACTGTGAGGATAAATACATTAAAAGCTTGAGAGGTGCTTGGCTATGGGACCCCATTACCTTAGATAGAAAGCAGCAATAGTGCATCATCAGAGACAGGAAAAGCCTTAATTTCACCGTTTTGAAACTTGACATGGACTCTAGTGGTGCACACTAGGAGTTCACACCGGTTGCTGGCCACTGCTGTCTGAAATCAAGACCAATTATCTTCGTTTAAGGGTATGGTGATGCATTGACAGCATTGTCTGACCTGAAACAGGAGCTTTTACATAAAAATAATGTCATGCTAATTAACAATGACACCCTTCAGCCCACGTGTAAGGAGAGAGTTTAAGGTAGGCATTAAATAACCTCCTCAGAATGGAACTCTAACATATTTCTAATATGAAATGTGCAAACGTCAAAGTACTGCTGAAAGAAAATGGCTATAAAGCTATAATAACTGCAATAAATTTCTTAAGTGTTGGGTGAACCTTCAAAAAATGACCACCCAGGATGGGCAAGTTCTGACAGCTACTTTGTTTGGACCTTATCTCGCTGGCACACTTTCGCACAGTATTATGAAATAAGTAATACCAGTCTCTTCTGTTGCCCGAAGGGGAGTGCCCCATGATGAGCTAAGTGTTTTACAGAGTTGTCTTGACGTTTCAATTAAGATACCGGCAAGAAAAGGGAAAGAATCAGGTAGCTGTGCTTCATGAGGGATCTCAGGGCCGTGAGACTATCCCTGTCCTATGTACTCTACGGTTGGGCTACTATTGAAATGTCACTTTCCCATGAGTTCTGTGATGCCGGTGCCTGGGGAAATTGCATGATGTGTGATCAGAGCCTAAATAACTGATCTGGAATTAGTCTGTTTGAAAATATCAGCTGACAGACCCACCTGCTGAAATGTTGCGTTCCCATCACAAAGGACTCCTGGTGTATTACGTTCAGACTGCATCTTCGAGGTTGAATCCTAACTGAGAGAATGCCTGAACAATGACTTGGCTCAAGATTATCCCCTCTCATGGTAAGACCTATGGGAGTGGGCTGTGGAGGAGGAAATCTCTATAAGGATCCCTCTGAGATGATGCCCCTACATGTATTGTCACATCAAATGAAGACTGCAACCCCTTGCAGAAAATGTTCCAGGCTGTGCACCCAAGCCTTCTGGTTCACTGTGCCTCAACTTCCTTTCACCACTGCTGCACCTCTGTTCCAACGCCCTGACTGCATGCCTCCAATCCATGACACTTTTACCAAGGCTTTTTTCCCCAAATGTCATGCTTGCAGTGATGTATAGCGCGGTACCCTTATTGCAAAGTACTTCCCAAACTTGTGTAATGTTTAAAACTGTCGTACGTAGATGGATTCAACCTCAGAGTTGAGGCCTGAACGTGAACTTCCTTCAGGTCAGAGGGTGATAATCTGGAGGTTGGTTCTGGCCCATTTTTCATTTTACACGCACTCCACTGGGTTAGCGTACTCCCCTTGTTTTGAAATAAGTTGGTCTGATGAAGAGAATAGACAGCCTGATGAGGTTTCCATTGTATTGCCCCCTTAGCCCAATGGGAGAAGAAGTGTCTTGTTTGATTCTTCTTTGAGCTTTGTACTAACACAAATGCTCTGTCCACATGCATCCCCAGTAGGAATGTGCAGAAAAGCTTCTCAAGCCCTTTCCGATTCCTGAATCTGACATGGCTGCTTCTCTCTGGTTTTGGACAAAACACGCCAAATGAGCAACGAAGCCAGATAAACAAATTTAAGATAAACAGTAAATACACATATATCCTGATTTATAACATAAGTACATCAGTTAAAATTTACTTGAATTTACCACAGTGTTTTAAGTAACGTTATTAAGAATGAAACTTCTTAGGAAAACTGAGTCTGTTTTTAGCCCAGACATGCAATTAGGGGAATTAGTAACATGATATGTCATCTTCAAGAACACACAGATACCGTGGTCAGAAACCTCATGCAACCCTCTGTAAGGAGATTCTGCTTGTAACATATGCTAACGCTCCCTTGCAAGTCTTCCGGTTCACGTTAAGAAATACTTTGACTACAGTCAAACAGCGTAAGGATGTCTGCCATTTGTGGGCAAGTATTCAATGTTCATAAGACAGGCCTTGCACTTCTTACGGATTTAGCATCATCCTTCTGGTGGGGGCAAAGAAAGTATTTTCAAAGTGTTCATGCGCAACTGAGCATGAGGAATCTGCACTGGCAGGGTCTGAAAGAAATATACATTGTAATTCACTGACAGTTCCTTATTGAAATTCGGATGAGCTCAGGATTTTGTTAATGGTCCTTGTGTAGCAAAGATAATTGGTTTCTGAACACTGCTGTTTAATTTTTGACTCCACATTTCTTATTGAACCTTCTGATACACAGGGGGAATAGCTCTATGGAGGAAGAAGTGGCCATTTTTACAGAGGCAGAGTAGAACCTCACATGAATGGGTCATTAAAGCAGTGGGACCAGGAACATTGCTGCTGCTTTGGGATTGGAATGCAGATAGGCAGCATGTCTGCCTCCTAAATACACCAGGAGGATTGGTAGAACTAGCCTTCTTTGCTGGTACCCAAAGTCAGCCCTGGACCTCTGAGGAGGAGGAGCTCAGTCAGCTGCTACACCAGTGATGCCAAGCCCCGCTCCACCCCCAGCTCAGCTCTGGCCCTGCCCCTGCCCCAAACTGCAGCCTGGCCATGGTTCAGCTCCCAGACCCAGGCCCACACCCAAGTTTGGCCCCCAGCCGCGGCTCCGCTCCTGGCCCAGACCTGCCCCCAGCTGTGTCCCCCTCACTCCTGTCTGCATCCCCCCTCCCCTTACTCCCAGCCCCAGCTCCCTGGACATGGATGGGGTTGAGGGGGCATGACCCTGAAAAGTTTGGGAATCACTGCACTACCCAAACATTTCGGAGGGATTGAGCAGGTAAAGGCCACTGGGCCCCTTCTTGATGACCACCCCAAGTATATTGGGGACACACAGTCTGATATTTGGGGGTCTGACTATTAAGACTTAAATTTCGTTAGATCAAAAGTCAGTGCACCCAAAAGACGATAAAGAGCTGGTTCTAAGGAGCAAGACCAGGAGCTTGCACAATGTTCAAGGTGCACATTCCTTACAGGCCAGTCCACGATTTTAAAATGTCTCTGCCATTCGGGAGGGACACCTGGGTTCCGTAGAAATAACCCTCCCCACACACTAGCTCCAAATCCATGGAATTTGTTTTAAAGAACTGCACTCCAAGCTGAACCTTTGTATTTTCACTTCCACTTGGAAATGGAACCAGACTACTGGCAATCTCACAAGTAACTCAAGAGACTCCCAGCTCCATTGTGTAGATACAGAGGGCTTGGACAATTCAGATAAGTAAGCACCCAAACTTTTAGATGTTTGACTACAACCTGAACACTGAACTTGCTAAGGGTTCCTGTATCATGAACACCAATCTTTACTCTTTTCTAGTCTTTTAAGGGTATTAATTTAGGACCCAGTCCTGCCACTAGGGCATGTCTACACTGCAAAGGAAAAGTCTAACGGTAGCATATAAGCATACTCGTGGTAGCTTTAATTTAGCTAGCATGGGTAACAACAGTAGTAAAGGTTTGGAAGTCCAGCTTGTGCTCATGGTAGCCACCCAATACAAGCGTGCCAGGGACCCTGAGTACCTACTTGGGCTGTTAGTTTATGCTGCACCCTGTGCTGCCATGTCTTCACTGCTCTTGTTACCTTGCTCGCTAGATTAAAGCTAGCATGCGCTACAATTACACTTTTACTTTGCAGTGTAGACATACCCGTACTTCTGTGAATAAAGAGGACAAGATTAGGCTCTAAAAGCATCAAGTCAGTATTATTTGGAAATGATGAAGAATACTACAAAAAAGCATTGGGAAATATGAAGTGCCATATAAAGCAGAAAAGGAGGACACTCCACTGGAGATTTTTTTTTTTTTTTTGTTCTGCTGCGAAGAAATGATGCATCATTTGGGAATCCCATTTCACTGCATGGAATCTTTTTTTTTTATACTTTCAGCAACCAATTTTGGATACGTGCAACCGCAGAAATATTACACCAAAGCAACAGCAGTGGGTGGCAAATTTAACCGTTACCACAAATATCCTTTCTTACTTGAGGATCCAGATTGAAAGCATTTTTTGTTTGTTTGTGTATCTAGTCCTCCATCAGTCTAAACTAAGGTCACAATTAAAAACCGATTGGTTTGCCTGATTTTCCCAATCCAAAAATGCCTTCTGCCTCTCGCCAAAATCTTTCATTTCCCATGTTTCTTCTAACACTGTTCCCACCTACCTGGAGTACAGTCTGACTTCTTGCATTTTGATAAAGCACAATCAAGTCAGACAACAGATCCATACTATGGCATCTGATAAGGTCACCTGTAGCTAAAGTATGTTTATAAGGCACATGTGAATTAACTGATAAAAGTGTAAGGAACAAAATGGGAACAGTGATTAAGCTACATGTTAGCTGTTCTTTTTTCACTCTTTGTATATTCCCATTTTATTAACATGCACAGTAAATAAGGGGAGGGAGAGGTATGGAGCACTTAGAACTATGCCCGCTAGTAGCCATTACATTTGATGCGTGTTTGACACAGTAGTGACTTGCCATTTTTACTTAAGCTGCCAATATAGGGAGAAAGGACAGTTTGGTGCTTAGTGCACTTGTAACGCCGACAGACCCCGGTCGAACTGGGGACTTCTGGAGCTTAGTGCATGAGCCTCTACTGCAGGGATCTCAAACTTGAATCACCAGGAGGGCCACATGAGGACTAGTACATTGGCCCGAGGGCCACATCACTGACACCCCCCGGCCCCACCCCCACTCCACCCCTTCCATGAGGCCCCACCCCTGCCCCGCCTCTTCCCACCCCTTCCCCGTCCCCATTCCAACCCCTTTGCCAAAGTCCCCACCCCAACTCAGCCCCCTCCCTGCTCCTATTCCAGCCCCTTCCCCAAATTCCCACCCCTGCCTTGCCTCTTCTCCACCTCCTCCCCTGAGCATGTGGCTCCCCGCTCCTCCCCCGTCCCTCCTGGAAAGCGCTAAGCGCCGTCAAACAGCTGTTTGGCTGTGAGAAGCGCCTGGACGTAGGCAGAGGAGTGGGGACGCAGTGCGCTGGGGGAAGGGAGAGCAGGGGGTAGGGGAGCTTGGTGGGCCACAGGAAATAACGCCGCAGGCCACATGCGGCCCGCGGGGCACGTGTTTGAGACCCCTGCTCTACCGCATGAGTTAAAAGCCAACTGGCTGTTAGCTAAGGCTGCAGAGCAGACTCGTTAATTGCTCTCTCTAAGTGGTCTTGGTGGCACTAGGATGGGACAGAACACCAGACCCAGACAATGTGTGGGTTACACACTGGCTTGGGATATAGGACACCCATGTTCAGTGCCCTGCTCTCTCATAGACTTCCTGTGTAATGATGGGCAACTCACTTACCCCCCAGGCCTTCAAAGAGGCTCCTGACTTCCGTTGATTTCAGCGAGAGTTCAGAGCCTGCTTACCTTACAAATCTGGGCCTTACCACATCTGTACAGCCTGTGGCAGTGAGCCTCCCAGTCCAGGTTAATGGGCTCAGGCTAGCGGCAGTGCTAAAAATAGCTGCATAGACCATGCTTTGAAGTTGCGGCTCAGGCTGGAGCTTGGGGTCTGAGGCCCACCGCCTTCCTAGGCTTCAGACCCCAAGCTGTGATGTCTGCACAGCTATTTGTAGCATGGTGGTAGGACCCTTGCAAGTTTGTTGACTCTGGCTGTGTAGACTCCGTGCCTGTTTGGGTTTTTCAAAGGGGGTGGAGGAAGTAGTGCTATCTAACGGGGGTATTGTGAGGTGTTCAGATGCTGTGGTGAGAGGGGTTGCATAAGCATGTTGTGATGGGGCGCCCTCACCCCGCACTGGACTGGGAAGGGTTAACCCTACATTGTAGGTTGAAGAAACCATGCCCCCTTTACCCTACTGGGCATACTCCAGGTGCACTGGTATAAGAGGGAGCAGCTCAGCTCAGTTGGGGCTGACCACTGGGGAGGAAGGACGTGCTCCATTGGCTCCAGCTGAGGATCAGTTGAAGCCTGAGGCTGGGAAGGCCAGAGACACTGTAACCCAAGCAGATGCTAAGGCATCTACTGGAACCCCTCTGCGTCAGGAGTCGCTGGAGAGAGCGCGGACCGGAGAACCTGGAGACAGCATAGATGCCCAGACTGCAGCACTGGGGACTATGATAGGAAGCAGCCCAGGGGAATTAGATAACCGGCCTGGGTAGTGAGCCAATGTTTTGGGTCAGTGTGTTTCGGTCGGAACCTCCCCGCTGACTCAGTGGCACGCGCCCCTGCTGCCACCAGGACCCTGGGCTGGGGTCCCCTGCCAGCGCTGTCACCTCCCTCCTTGTGTGGCCTCCTTCCCAACGGGACTGGCCATTGGGCTGAACAGCCCAGCTATTAGGGGTGAATACATGGACTGTAGCCATTACACCTCACTGCCCTGCCGAGAAGGGCAAATATATGGACTTTGGCGGCTAGGCCTTACAACCCTGCTAACTGGGGCAAATCTATTGACGTTGGCCAGTGGGCCCCACTGCCCTCCAAACCGGGGTGGATTTACTGATTTTGGCCACTAGGCCCTACTGCCCCGCTAAGAAGGGCGAATCTATAGACTGTGACTACTAGACCTTACTGCCCCGCTAAGAGGGGTGAACCTATAGACTTTGGCCATTGGGCCGCACTCCCCAGCTCTTAGGGGCAAGTACATTAACTCTAGCCATTAGGCATCATTCCCCTGCCGAGAAGGGTGAACCCATGGACTCTGGCCACTAAGCCTTACTGCCCTGTCTTCCTGGGGCGATTGTACTGATTGTAGCTACTAGCCTATACTACCCCACAAAGAGGGGCGAATCTATTGACGCTGGTCATTGGGCCGCATTGCCCTGTCTCACTGGGGCGAACTTACAGACTGTAGTTGCTGGGCCTTACTGCCCTGCCGATGGGGACCAATTTATTGACTCTGGCCATTGGGCTGCCCTTCCCTGCTCAGAAGGGCGAGTATATTGACTGGGGTTTAGGAGTTTGATGGGCCGCACTCGCCCCGCACTGGACAGGGTCATCCCCAACCCTGTCACACACCTAAAGAAACTGTATAGTTACCTCAGTGTCGGCTATATTCTCTTGCACTACGGGAAATACTTTGAGGTAATCTAACTGCAAATGCTTACTTATCTAAAGCAACTGGCAAGCTTTACAGGGCCAAGAGTGTTTTTTTTTAATTTGTTTTTTAGGATAGCATTAATTCACAATCCAAGCACATGTATTATCAGGTTTGTTTGGTTTTTGCTACGAAGACCAAGAGTAGCACAGGTGGAGGTCACCAAGCTGCTAGCAAGGTGCGCTCAGAAAACCTGCTGGTTGCTACCTGTCTCAGATTTGTCAGGCCCTGGTTCTGGAAGCAGATGGCAATTTGCCAGTTACTGTCACGTAGTGAAGTTTAAAAAATGAGCTTCACAAAGAAATAGAACGCTAAACTGATGTCTTGCTACTGTGGCAAAACCTGCTGACCTTCAGAGGTGAAAAGTGAAGGCATTTCTTCATTTGCAAATTACCAAAACGGGACAGTGCCATGAGACCAGATTTTGCCCTAATCTGGAGTTGCCTGGGTACAAGTCAGGCAGAGTTTGGCCCGAAGATATACTCACCCCCTTAACTTTCCCCTGTGTTGCTCTGCTCATCATCTTAGGTATTAATTACATTTTGATTGCTGCTAATTACTGCACAGCTCTAGAGCACCGTGGCTCCATGAACATGATGGGGGTCACATTATGTGGTATGGATTTTTTAAAAATGTAATATAAACCCCCTCTTTTTCAGGGGGAACTTTGTTCTCTATGCTCTTCTGCTTGTGCATAATTTTGAAAGGACAAAATGTAAATGTGATATAAAGTAATAACGGAGAGGAAGGTTAAGTCGCTGGGCTGCAGCTCAGGTGAGCCTCATTCATTCAGTTCCTGGCTCCGCCACAGACTCTGTGATACCTTTGGGGATTCACCGGGTCTCGATTTCCATCAGTGAATTAGGACTAAGAGTGCTGTCTTTCTCCCAGCTTCGTTGGCCTTGTCTGTATAAGCTTGGGTCATGAAAAGTATGCTTAACTTCAAACTTTTGAGCAGTCCCATTGAGTTAAGCATGTGTGGAAGTCTTTGCAGTCAGGAATTTAGGCCTAGATCCTCAGAGATATTTTATTTTTTATTTCCATGATTGTTAGGTGCCTAAATACCTTTGAGGACCTGAGCCTTAGATTATAAATTCTTTGAGTCAGGGACAGTCTCTTATCAGATAGTGGTACAGCACCTAATTCAATGGACCCCTGATTTTTGGTTGGGACCTCAACGGGCTGTTGCAATACAACTAAGAAGTAACATTATGCTGCTGATTGGAGACCTCATAAAGTAAGATTTCAGAACATTACTTTGTATTTTGGCTACCAAACTTCCCTTGAATTTAATGGGAATAATCACCCATCTGAATCTCCGAAAGCTGTTTTGAAAATGTACCCCTGCACAATGTCAAGCTTCAGTCCAGAAACTGTTTGAGCATTAGAATAATAAAGCCCCTGAAAGCAAAAGGCTATGGGACTGGCTGAAATCCAGCAATGCTTATATGCTGTTCTAAAGCTGTGCGTGGCTCAAGTGCAGTTTAACTAGCTGCAAATTTCTGAGATTAGCACATAGTGAAACTGGGATATGACTAAAACAAAGCCGTTCCAGGAGTACCTAATGCATGTGAGCTGGGAAAATAACTTAGTGAAGCATTGAGTTGTTGCTTAACCCTGGATTTTATGGAAGGTGAATCTTGCTTTAATTTGTATGTTCTTGTTGGTTCAGAAATGTTACTTTTCCTGGCTTCTCTAGTCTGGCAGTTTGTTGTTTAAGCTCAAAATTGAATTGGTTTTGCCATAAATTTAATGGGATACATTCTGGCCTTTATTACTCCCTTGCAGCCTCCTTTGAATTCAGTGTAATTGCCTGGATGTAAATGAGAACAGAATTGTACTTAAAGATAATACTTTGCTGTCATTTATTTATATGCTTTCTAAAAAAAAAAAAAAAAATTACTCCAGCTGCTGCTCTGGCTCATTGTACTTATTATGTATTCAAATTTTAAGTATGTAAATCCAAAACAGTCACTTGTGTGAGTGACCTTATTCATGTTAATACTTCCCCTGAATGCAATAAAACTTCAATAATTACACAGGGACTGACTCAAAGCCCTTTGGAGTCTATGGAAAGACTCCCAGGGTGGGATTATGTGTTTGAGTCACTTTTGGCACATGTAAGAAATCCCATCCCGAGTGACTTCCCTGGGCTTTGGATTTGACTGGGCTCTAAATGACATTTTCTTGTAAAGTCAAGGCTAAACTTTCCAACATCTACAAAATGCATATAATCCTCATACTCCTGAAAACATTGGAATTACCCAGTCCAATACCTGCTGGCACTTATCCGATCTCTTTGTAAATGTCATTATGTGCTTTGTGGGTTCATTCTCGTTTTGATAGCCCACCCATTGTGTGGGCTTCAGAAGCATTGTTCCTCGGCATTTTTTGCCACAGTCTGGAGAATGTTCCGTTTTCATCTCTTGAAAGGTATATTGTGCAGAAAGAGTATCCACACTGGGGGAAGGTTTAGTGAGATGCTTTTGAGTGAAGGTGCTGGTCCAGAGAATTGTCCCTTTGCTAATTGAGCTAGTGAGGTTGCACAGGTAGAAGCTGCAATGGCCCAGAGCTTTCTCACTAGCCATCTTATTTCAAGTGTGCTGTGGGTTCTTACACACATATCCCATGGTGCTTGGCACAGCACCCTGAAGCAGGTGCATGACCGTATCTACAGCTGTAATGTCTTTTTACACCTCAGCACCTTTTTGCTTTGTTTTGTTGCTTGCTTCCAGTGATCGTGTTCCTGCATGAGGAGCCTCATGTGCTGTGAGAGGCTGGGGCTGAATCCTGCTATGCTCTCACAATTACTGAGACCTTGACACAGGGAAAGCTAGTCTCCCTCCACCTGCTATGGGACTGATTCCAGGGTCTGGAAGACTGATCTGTAGTGTGGCGAACAGCACCTCCTTTTGGTGACAGTGCTCAAGAACATAAAGAGCTAGTTTATTCTTCATTTTATTTTTTTTTAGTTTTAGTATATTTTTTTCTTTTTTTCAGCTGAATTAACTGATTCTTTCCGTTGTTTCCTTCTAGGAGCCAGAGATGAGGCCAAAATAGTACAGTGTCTGAGTGCATATATTTGTTTATAATTAAAATATAATGTACTGGAAGATGTGAGTTCTCAAAGAGCTTTTAGAGAGAAAATGCTATAAAGTTAGAACTTTATTTTGATTCAACCATTTCCCACAACAATTTCCTGCAAACTATACGTAGTGCTAGAATATAGAAGCTGATCAAACATCTTCTGTTTGAACCTAAGTCTAATTCTATACTGTTTCCTAGCCCAAGTGTTGTCCCCTTAAGATATGCTTTTCATCCATCTGGTGGTTTTTGGCTTCTCTTAAGTACCCTGTAAGCCTTTGGATACCTTTGCTAAATGTTTGTGATATGACTCAGAATAACAAACAATACATGCAGAACCTACATTCAGTAAAGCACAATACTGGCAACAAACCTTTCTGGCTCAACTAGTGAATTTTACAGGGTTTCTGGTAAAACCCAAAGGATAGACATAAATAAATCAGCAATTGATACCATATTTTAATTTTTTTAAAAGGAATGATCATAAGTGTTTTCCAGTACAGCTAGAGTGGCTCCAGATTTCCACCAAAACAGACACACAATAGGTGCATATGGAAAGAGTTTTGTTTTAATAATTGGCTAGCTAGCACTTTTTTCCTATGGGTATTTAATGCTTATTGGAGTTTTGATATGGACTTTGATCGTAACTATTGGACACTTAGGATCAGGGTCTTCTCTATGCGAGCAGGTGCAGGACGTGCAAAGGTTACTATTCTTAGGGCTGGTTGAAAATTTTCAATGAACAATTTTTAGCAATGGAAAATTGGGGCTTCAGCTCAATTAAAATTTTTCAAGAAAGTGTCTGTTTTCCTTAAAAAAAAAAAAAAAAAAAAAGTTGGAAAACCCAAATTTTCCCCTATTATTTTTTCCGCACTTTTCAGCAGTTCTCAGCCAAACCTATTTAGGTTTTTTTAGTTTTATTAAATGGATAAATTGTTTGCTGACAAACCCCTTTCCCCCTCTTTCAACCAGTTCTATTGATGTTGTTGTTCTTTTTGTGTCCTTGTTTACCCTCATGCCCACTCTATTCTTTTCAAATTTGCAGATTCCCTCTGACAACTTGTTGCATGTTCCTTTGTACAAGTAAGACACTGATTCACAGTTGTTTGACCCATTGGCATGTGATGCAGAAACTCACTTGAACAGAGTGCTATCTTCACCAATACGCTTGTGGCTGGGTTGTGGGTTTCTGCAAGTTATTAAAAAGAAAAGGAGTACTTGTGGCAAGTTATTAGTTGCACGTCAGGGTGTGCATTCTACAGTATACGTGTGTAATGTAAACAGCTAATTCTCTCCTGTAAACATCTAATAGCCAGTGAGCTATGTCTGAGCCAACACATCTGAATGCACAGAAATCTGTAGTGTTAAGGACTCCTGTATTTATTACCATAAAAGTACAGCAGTTCAATGAGTGCAGATGCCTTATACATGTGCATTTCAAGAGGGCGTTTGCCAGTTTGGCATTAGGCACCAGATGCCTGAAACTGGCAGGCAAATCCATTTGTCATCGAATAGCATGTCTAATCCCTGTTTACAGAAATTCTAATTTCCTATTCCAAGCAAATGGTCTTTATACCGTGTTCCTGGGGCACTGCTCAGAGAGAGAGAGAGAGAGAGAGCAAGTGAGCGAGCAAGAATCTAGCTCCATATTGCTGTCATCAACACAACGTGAAACATTGTGCTACGCTTCTGAGATGAAACTGGATATGTGAGGCCCTGGCTAGCTTTTCCAGAGTGCCATGAAGGGCTTGTCCACATAGTGCATTAGCTCGCATGCAGGAGTTAAAAATTTTAGTCCGGGCTAGCATGTTGCGCACTAACTGGCCCGTGTGGACCCTGCTGGCATGCAGTAAAAGTTCCCTAGTGCATGTTAATGTTAATGGATCTCTCAAAACTGGGCAACAAAATGGCAGCTGAAATTCAGTGTTGATAAATGCAGAGTAATGCACACTGGAAAACATAATCCCAACTATACATATAAAATGATGGGGGTCTAAATTAGCTGTTACTACTCAGGAAAGAGATCTTGGAGTCATTGTGGATAGTTCTCTGAAAACATCCATTCAATGTGCAGTGGCAGTCAAAAAAGCAAACAATGTTGGGAAGCATTAAGAAATGGATTGATAATAAGACAGAAAATATCATACTGCCTCTATATAAATCCATGGTACACCCCCATCTTGAATACTGTGTGCAGCTGTGATCACCCCATCTCAAAAAAGATATATTGGAATTGGAAAAGATATAGAAAAGGGCAACAAAAATGATTAGGGGTCTGGAACAGCTTCCATAAGAGGAGAGGTGAATAAGACTGGGACTTTTCAGCTTGGAAAAGATATGTCTAGTGGGGGATATGATAGAGGTCCTATAAAATCATTATGGGTGTAGAGAAAGTAAATAAGGAAGTGTTGTTTACTCCTTCTCATAACACAAGAACTAAGGGTCACCAAATGAAATGAATAGGCAGCAGGTTTAAAACAAACAAAAGGAAGTATTCCTTCACACAACGCACAGTCAACCTGTGGAACTCCTTGCCAGAGGATGTTGTGAAGGCCAAGACTATAACGGGATTCAAAAAAGAGCTAGATAAATTCCTGGAGGATAGGTCCATTAATGGCTATTAGCCAGAATGGGCAGGGATGGTGTCCCTAGCCTCTGTTTGCCAGAAGCTGGGAATGGGCAATAGGGATGGATCACTTTATGATTATCTGTTCTGTTCATTCCCTTTGGGGCACCTGGCATTGGCCACTGTTGGAAGACAGGATATTGGGCTAGATGGACCCTGGGTCTCACCCAGAATGGCCATTCTTGTATTCTTATTGTTTGAAATGGGACTATGTTAACACGAACCAGGGAATTATTAGTACATGGTGAAAGGACCTGATGCTACAGCCTTTAGTCTGTGCCGTGAGTCCCAATTCCAGACCAACACATGTTGACAATGAAATTATTTGCTGTTGCTTTCCATACATGGCATATTCTGGATGACATCATTGCTTTGCTTTGCAAAGAAATCAAGCAGCAGAGGGTAAAGCTGGCAATTAACTCTGTCTGTGAAGACCTTAAAGCACTTTTAAGGTCCTGGTGGGGTGGGAGGCAAGAATTATTGTCTCCATTGTAAAGATGGGGAACTGAGACACACAGGTTAAGGGACGTGCCCCGCATTGCTCAGGAATCCAGTGGCAAATCCAGGAATCGAACCCTAATTTCCTGGTTCTAGTCCAATGTCTTAATCTTCTGACTCTCAGTCCTTTTCTCTGTCCCTAAGACCTCCTTCCTTTCATAAACCAGAAGACCCACTGATAGTTCGTATACCCCCACTAAACCAGAAACCTGCACAGTTGCCTAAGTGCATCCCTTCCATAGCAGCAGAAATTGAAGCTGGCAACAGAAAACGTAAAAATGCATTGAGGGAAAATGATGGTCATGAATGTTACTTGATGCGGGGTGTGCACTTGTTCGCGTGTTGACTCTGCAGTATTCAAGAGGAGCTATACAAATGCCCCATTCCTAATCACAGCTCTGCAAAGGACTTGGAATCCTTCCATGCAACACCTCTGGCTCCTTCTGGCTTTAGTCCATCTCAACTATCGACATTTTTGGAGAAATCATCACATCTATGTAATTTGTGGTTTAAACTATATCCTCTCCAGCAAGGGAACACCCATTGCTCTTCTAAGCTCCTCCTTATAAAACCAAACCAAAGACCCACTCTATATTACTGATGAATTCACTGACATTTGCAGCGTTACCAACTCTTACAATACATGATCTTTTCCTTTATAGAGTCACAGATTTTTAGGTCAGAAGAGACCATTGTGATCACCTAATCTGATCTTCTACATCACACAGACCACAGGATTTCCTTATATTTATTCCTGCTTCAAGACCAATAGCTGTGGTTGAACAAGAACATATCTTTTAGAAAAACGTCCAATCTGGATTTTGACATTTCCACTGACAAACTACCAACATCCTTGTTAAACTGTGCCAATGGTTAATTACCATGATTAAATTTTTTTTTGTTTACTTCTACTCTGGAATTTTCTGGCTTCAATTTCCAGCCATTGGAACTAGATATAGCATGTCTGCTAAAGTGAAGAGCCCTCTATTATCAAATTGCTGTTCCCTAACTTCTAGAATGATGTGATTACATGAGAATCTTAGCTTTCATTGGGGGGAAAAAAGTAAGTTTCTGGTCCTTGTGGTTTCAGAGAAAAGCTTGAAAATGTAAAATGAGTGTAACTTTGCTCAGAAACCTGAAGTCAAATAAAAAGAACCCAACATTTATTATTTAAAAAACAAAGGTCATGATTTTGGGGAGCGTGATTCATGATTTTTGAATGCTTGGGTTTGTCAATATGGCATTTGGGGTCAAATTTACAAAGATCTTGGAAAATACACCTGCAGTATTTGTACACATGTGCAATCAGTCATGTGACTTCTGAAAAAATGCGCAGGCAAATGTAGGATTTTGCATGTATCACTTGATGACCCTCTAGCTGTGCAGAAGTATTGTCAGAGGCCTCTTGAAATATTCATCTTTCGTGTTGAAAAATGAGGCTGCTCCTAGTCAATTTTGTCAGACTCTAGTCTATGAAATGTACGGTATTGCCTAGCAGTTCATCTAATGTTGACATCTATTATTAAAACCAATTATTTATTTGTATTTTAGTTTCTTGATATCATATTCAGGAACTGAGCTTTCCTGGATAAACGTGTATCTAACTTTAAACTAGTGCTCTAATAAAATCCTGAAGAGTCATAAATTGAGATCAATTTTATCCGTACTGACATCCAGACAGGTTTTGGAATTCCCTTACGTAACCCAATACCCCATTTCCAGATCTATTTCCCTTCTCTCTCCTTTATAACTTGTACTGTTTAGTGTAATTGGATTATTGATAATCCTAGAGTTTAACTGTGTCTCCATAAATGCTAATATATCAGATGCATAAGAATTTACTCAGGCAGCTAAACCATCCTGTTTGCCCATAAACCTCCAATATTCATGTGAACAACTTTTAAACCCAATGAAATTTGACCAGATTTTAAAGCTGCAACATTTAATCCCTGTAGTAGGATTGCACAGACAGTGGCACTGGAGGCAGAGTACAGAATCCAAAATTATCTAGATCAAGGGGCCTAGACACCCCATCCATCTGGTATGTAGGAGCTGTTCCAGCCTATAATCTGGAGTGGCATCTGGGGGGAGTGGGTGGAGCCAGGACTGCTGCATTACAGCTCAGCGCTTCCCATGTTTAGGGTTGATTTTGCCTTCCCAAGGTTCTTGGTGCCTCCCCACACATACATATACACATTTAATTAGCTTAAAGCTTGATTACTCTGGCTTTATGCAGGTGATGTGCATTTCACTCCCTGTGAGTCTGTTCTTATTTCCAGAAGAACCATAATAAAATAATTCAGGTTCCTATTTCAAGCTAATCAGAGATGGGGCAAGTGCTGAATAATTTTGTCCCCCCCTCCCTGGCTAATGCAAGATTGTTCCTTACAGCACAGTCTGGAGCATGTGTCTAGTCTGGGTTTAAGTGATGGAGCTTCCACCACTTGCAATTCTATTCCACATGCTAGTAGACCTGACCCTTAGAACATTTTTTTTCTTGTTTCAGTCTGTTGCTTCCTCTTTAAACAATTCCTCTTCATCATTGCAAAATAGTGCAATGGGATTCCTTGCCCAAAGGATGGAAATTTGCCCCCATCCCCAGCTTGCCTCACAGATTTACCTACAATAAAGGTTCTTCATAGTCTGTGTGCTGTGACTCTTGCTTATTATAGTGATCTCACTGTTTGATTGCTCTCCCCTCTGTTTGTTGTCTCATTGTGCCCTGCACATATAAATAATAATAAAAAGCGCTTCATGTCATGATCCATGCTTATGATCTATACAAGAGCTCTCCACACACGCAACCATCGCACTCAGTTCCAGCCATTTGCCTTCTCATCTGATTATCATGTTGCACCAGTTTTCATTGACATGTTAGTTTTAGTTTCTGCTTGAAGAGAGGCCAGTGCATCCCGTCTAATATGTGCATTAGGCAGACTCTTTCTGAGGGATTTTTTTAAAGACTGTGAAAGTGGAGGTAACCGTTTGTGAAATCAAATGAACTTCCCCTAAATGGAGAATCAGGAAAGTGATAAAACTACAGGGGAAGTATAAAAGAATCTATGGGGCTTCACTGGGGTTTTGTAACTAGGGAAATAATTGCTACTTCCCGAGTGGGTCAATGAATTCACTTCCCCTCCAGGAGCTGTGGTAGGAAGTAAGATTCTTGGCCAGGCTGCGAGTGAGCCATATCGGTAAGAACGGTGTTAAAGGTCCTTGCCTCTTCATCTCTTTGAACAAGGTTTCAATCTGGTAAAAGAATGACCTTGCAGCATGATTTAAAAGATGAACGATGTATAGGAAAACTGTGGTACCCACTAACATGGTTTAAATGTGGTCATGTAAGAGGACGACTGAGATGAGAGTGAAATACAGAGGGGCTGTAGTGATAGCAAAGACCTTTATAGTCCCTTAGCAGTCCTGTCTGCCACTGTATTAGATCAATTATTTTCTGATAGTCTCCGTCTTTACTGTGTGCTGAAACACATCCATGCCGTTGTTAGTCAGCTGGGAGAATGAGCTGCCACAAAGTGGAACCACCTCCATAGAATCCCTTTGCCTGATTGTACTTCCTGTGTTCTAGGCGTCTTCCAGTAAAAGGTAAACATGCTCCATATTTACAGACAAGTCCCACTTTTCCTACTGGATATCATTCAGTCTCGGAGGGGAGGGTGACATAAGCTTAAACTCTCTTCTTTGTCCAGACCTGATGTTTGGAAAGTCCCAATGGAAGTGCTGGCCAAGTGACTAATAACTGGCAGTAATAAAAGGGAGAAAGATAAAATCAGGAAGAGCAGTCATTGTTTGTAAATCTGGACAAATTTTCCAGTAAACTACCACCACCAAAAACAAACCAACAAGAACAACAAAACCTTCTGGAAATGGGAATTTTTTAGCTAAGCCTGTGAAATCTCTGGATTAAAGCAAGAGAGCGCGAGAGAGAAGAGGATCCTTATCTTTAGAACTAGCTCTGAAAAGAGAGATGAGTGAATGCAATATTGGCACCTTAGGACTGGCACGATCAAGTTTCCGAAGACAGAAGGGAAGAGGTTGGAATGCACCACACTTTCCCTGCATAAACTTTGGGAGGAGAGCAAGGTTTAGAACATGGATACTTGCCCCTGTTTGCTATTGTAAGCATTTATTTAAAGTAACTAAAGCATAAGAAATAAAGAAAGGGCTTATGTCTCAGGCTCTCTTCCTACTACATGTTATCATTATTATTACTATTTGTTTGTATTACGGTAACCCCTCAGAACCTCAGTCACAGATTCATAGATTCCAAGGCCAGAAGGGCCCATTGTGATCTAGTCTGACTTCCTGTAGAACACAGGCCAGAGAACTTCCCCAAAATAATTCCTAGAGCAGAGCTTTAACAAAAACATCATCCAATCTTGATTTAAAAACAGTCAGTGATGGAGAATCCACCATGACCCTTGGTAAATTGTTCCAATGGTTAATTACTCTCACCATTTAAAATTTACACCTTATTTCAAGTCTGAATTTGTCTAGCTTCAACTTCCAGCCATTGGATTGTTTTGTCTCTGCTAATCTGAAGAGCCCATTTTAAAATATTTGTTCCCCATGTAGATACTTGCAGATTGCAATCAAGTCAACCTTAACCCTTCTCTTTGTTAAGCTACATAGATTGAACTCTTTGAATCTATCACTGTACATCATATTTCTTGTGGCTCTTCTCTGTACACTTTCCAATTTATCAACATCCTTCTTGAATGGTGGGCACCAGAACTGGACACAGGATTCCAGCAGCGGTTGCACCAGTGCCATGTACAGAGGTAAAATAATCTCTCTACTCCTACTCAAGATTCCCCTGTTTATGCCTCTCGGGATGGCATTAGCTCTTTTGGCCCCAGCATCACACTGGGACTTGTATTCATCGGATTTTTCACCATGACCCCCAAATCTTTTTCAGAGTTACTGCTTCGCAGGATAGAAACCCCCATCGTATAAGTATGGCCTATGTTCTTTGTTCCTAATCCTAAATCAAGGATCCTCATTGTGCTAGGTACTGCTCAGACAAATGTCAAGGAAGATGGTCTCTGACCCAGAGAGCCTATAGTCTACCTGTGAAATTCTGGCACCATTTGAAGTCAATAGCAAAACTCCTATGAACTTCTGTAGTGCCAGGATTTCACCTTAAGTATCAGACAGGATGCGGCAAAGCAGACGCACAAGGTGGGGATGGGTAATAGGAGGAGGTAATAATATGAACAGAATTTAGGAGCAAAATACAGTAAATTGGTAGTTAGCTGCCATCTGGCAGCCATTGGATTGTCTGTTGAATTGAGCTGGTTGTCTCACTCCAGTTCATAATGCTCACCCACCATAACTGCCAAAGAGCGTACACCTCAGAGGAGGTACCAAGGATCTCATTGGCAAGAGGATGTCTTATTGGCAAGAGGATGTCCTAGAGATTGGCCCTCCATGTTGGGGTGAGGCACACTGCCAGCTTTCTTGCCCAGGTGATTCCTGTTGCGAGGACAGTCCCAAGGCTAGGCATCTGGCACTTACATCAATTTTTAAAAATACAAGTAAATGATTCCTTTATAGTAAAGGCATCAACACTTGCTGGGCTTGTTTCTCCACTGCTTTGCACCTCGTGTGTCACCATTTACACCTCTGCAAAGTTTGATGCAAAATGCTACCGAATCAGAATTGTCCACTCACTAACTATGGTGGTAGCATTTTGGTGTCAATAATAACACAAGGTGCAAGTCAGCAGAGACTCAGTCCCCATAGCTCAATGGTAGAGAGAGGACTAGTTCCTATGGCAGTTTTTGAAAACCCCTAAGAACAAGAAATGTGTGCAGTATAACTTTTTGTCAATATAATACAGAAGAGTAGAATGATGTCAGTGGTCCAAACTTTTCAATGATGTGGGCCATGTGTGCAGTTGTGTGGCACCCCATGGGCAACATACAAAAACAAAATGGCATCCTTCATGCATCGTGACCTTGCACATACACTGCGTGTGAGGTCATGCTGTGCAGAGGGAGCCATTTTGAGAGCAGGCTGCCAGTTGGACCATTCTGGCTTAGATTGCAAGCTCTTTGGGCAATGGAATGTCTGTTTTCTTTTGTTCTGTGTTTGTATAGTGCTTAGCACAATGGGGGCCTGGTCCATGACTGGTGCTCCTAGCCAGTATTGCAAATAAAAATAATAATCTGTAGCTTGGAATAAAAATCGGGTATGTGGACAGTATTGCTAGTACAACAATCAATCAAAACCTGTCACACATTATTTCACATCTATGCACTTTACCTATTGACAAGGAAAATAAGTGTCAAGACTCCAGCTGAGTGCGTGTCTCTGTGTGTGTAGTTAACGTGTCAAGCAGGGGCTTTCTCTATCATCAGAAATCAGAGGTAAATGACCTGAAACTTGGGTGTAATTGTGTTCTTTGGTTGCTCTGTACAGTTGTGTGTTTTCTTTGCTCACAGACAGAAGAGAGCAGCAGATGACAGAGAGTTTTCCAGTGCCAAAAAAGAAGAGAGTTGAGTTATGTAGTGCCAAGGAACATGACTGGAGTGTGCATGGTGGTGCTGACAGGCATGATGGAAGTATGTCTTGGTGGTGATCCAGATGAGCATAAGAGCGAAATGTGTGTCTTTGTGTTAGGGTGACCAGATGTCCCGATTTTAGGGTCTTTTTCTTATATAGGCTTCTTTTACTCCCCACCCCCTGTCCCGATTTTTCACATTTGCTGTCTGGTCACCCTACTTTGTGTGTGTAAGTAGCTTTTAACCTAACAGGGAAATAGGCTCTTTTCTCTTATCTAGGACCACTGAAGGGATTCCATGACTAGCACTGTGTGTGAATGTTGAAAGGAGCTTCACTGGTGATTGGAAGATGATGATCTTTCCACAAGTCGACTTAAGATGTGGATCACAAATTGAATGAGTCAACAATGTGATGCAGTTGCAAAATAATCTAATATTCTGGGGTGTATGAACAGGAGTTTTGTATGTAAGACACAGAGGGCAATTGTTCTGCTCTACTCAGCACTCATGAGCCCTCAGCTGGAGTACTGTGTCCTGTTCTGGGTGCCGCACTTCACGAAAGATGTGCACAAATTGGAGAGAGTCCATAGGAGAGTGTAGTGCGGTGGTATGGCCTCCCAAGGACACAGAGGGAGAGGAACCCCTCACTGAGCCTATTTAATTCTAAGACTCCTATTGCCCCGCCCTGCCTGAGGGCCTGGGTCATCTAACTGTGTGTGCTCCTCAGCCCTGACCACAGGCCTGAGCCCTAGGCTCCTATTGCCCCACTCACTGAGGGCCTGGGCTATTTAACGGTGTTTGTTGCTCACCCTCTGAAAACAAGTCTGAGCTAGAGACGCTTGTCGCCCTGCTGATTTTCCCCACAATGGGCGATGGACAGGTGTGGAGTGAGGTGGTATGGCCTCCCACGGAGGAACCCCGCCGCTACGCTATTACAGAAAGCAACAAAAATGATAAAAGGTTTTGAAAACCTGACCTGTGAGGAAAAGTTTAAGAAAACACTGGGCCTGTTCAGTCTTGAGAAAAGAAGACTTGGAGGGATCTGGTAACTGTCTTCAAACACGTTAAGGATTGTTCTCAAGAGACGGTTGTCAGTTGCTCCACTGAAGATAGGACAAGAAGTAATTGGCTTAATCTGCAGCAAGGGAGATTTAGATTAGATATTAGTAAAACTTTCTAACTGTATGCATATTTAAGCACTGGAATAGATTTCTAAGGGAGGTTGTGGAATCCCCATTATTGGAAGTTTTTAAGAGGTTAGACAAACACCTGTTAGCAATGGTCTAGGAATACCTGGTCCTGACTCAGCTGGACTGGATGACCTCTCAGTCCCTTCCAGCCCTATATTTCTGAGATTCTTTGATTTATGATCATTCCATCTGTTACAGGAGGTATATTTAGGAACATGCTTGAATAATGAGGGTATGTATTTTTCTAATTTAATTATTTAAGCTACTAGAAGTAACTCCTTCTGTCAAGAACTGCTATACGCAGTGTAAACGTGATTAACTTCAGTTGTTTTCCTAACTGAATTTCTCCTTATTAATTAATAACATTTTAGCAAATTTCCCTGTATGCCACAATGCTGGGTGCATTTATAAAGACTTAGAACAATAGATATGACATGTATGGAGATAATTAATAGTACATGGTCCAGAAATCATTAGAAACAGGTGTAATAATAGTTTTGTTAATGTTGTACATATGCCCAGAAACTTTTTGGAATCGACCATTTTATATATTAAAAATAACCTACTAGAAAGGTAACACCGACTTCATGTAAATTAATATTATTGTTTCTTCTGATCCAAAGCTCTTTAACATCAATGTGTGTCTTTCCATTGAGTTCAATGGGCATTGGATCAGGCCCCTACAGAACTATTTTCCAGAAATTATCATGATTTTTTCCAGTTTTAGGGGACCTACTCTCTTAACATACCAGTAATATCTCTGAACAGTTACAAATATCAGGTCCCATTTGCCGAAGTATTAATCCAGTTTTATGCTGGTTTAACTCCATTGAAATAAATGGTACACGGTGGTGAATCAGATCTTCTTGCTTTTAAATTATTTAGAATTTATTTGGATCTTTAAAATAAATTAAATGGTACACAACTACTGATGTATGACAGAGTAATTGTAAAAACATTTACTGGAATATAAGTATAATATTGGAGTAGATCTGTGTTAAGCACTAGGTTCTGCTCCATTATTGTCGTGGAATCATTTAATTAATCGTAGATCTAATCAGTAATACGGTATTAGTAAAATGTCTTCATCAGCACCTTTAAGTAGCCATATAAATGTAGCCAGCTAAGTAGTTGGTCACCCAGGAACAGTAAATAACTTCCATTGCTCTTCTTTTTGCATCAAGATATGTATCAAGGAAGGGTGAATGATGCTCACTTCATTGAGGCTGACTTGAGGTAACGCCACTCAGTGATTTCTAAGATTCTGTCTATGTGGCTAATGCTATCTTAAGCATGTGAAGAATGTAGAATATGTATGTGTCATTGCTTGGTGGTGCAACTGAGTTTCACAAAGACCTATCCCATTGCAACATCCTCACAGTCCAATTCAAAAACAGTTACTCATCCTTTTAAATGAGAGGAATGCTGGCTTCTTCCTTCCACCCACCCACCACATGCAGCTTCTCCAATGTTAATGACGTCTTCCAAGCCTCCAACCAAATGCATAGCAAAGCTTGACAGAAAAAAGGTATTCCACGTTCCATATAGACCATTCATGCAATGGAAAACAGAATTAAATCAGAAGGGGTTTAGACACATCTTCCATTAAAGTTAATGAAATGTGTGTCTAAATCCTTAGACCGCTTGAAATATCTTACCTGATACATATGCAATATTGTTGTAGCTGTGTTGGTCCCAGGATACTAGCGGGACAAGGTATCTTTTAAAATCTTGCAAGCTCTAGAGCTTGTCTCTCTCATCAACAGAGTTGGCCCAATAAAAGACATTGCCTCTGCCCCCTGAGCCCATATGAACATACAAGATAACTCACCTCACACAAATGAGGTATCTAGAGTGCTAAAGAAATGGGAAATGTTAACCTGACATGAGTGGGTTTTAGTAGTGGATCAGTAAAAGCCATTTACACTTTGTGGTGTTTGGGAATAGGAAGGGAATGCCTTAGGAAGCAGAGACACTTACTGAAAGGAGGATCAGGGAAAATATTTTAAACTATTTTACTACACTGTTTGAATCTATTATCCTGCAAGAGGCTTAGCACCCTCAGCTCCTGTCGGTGTTCATGAAAGCTAAGGGTGCTCAGGATCAAGCCCTTAGAATGAAAACTCTTTGGGGTGGGGACTGTAAGCACTGAGGGGCCACTCAAACCTATGGTTCTCTACACATGATAAAACTGATTGTAAAAAAGTTCAAAAAGTCCTGTAAGAGCAGTATTTTACCTCAGTACAGAAACCCCTAGGGACCACTTAACAGAGGCTTCAAGTGGTGTCTAGGGGCCTTGTGCTGGGATGAATTTTGCCCTAAGAGGAAAAATTTGAGGAATACAATTCCATATCCAGGTATAATGTATCCACTGTTGTTAGGTATTAAAAAAAAAAGTTTGGCTTATGCCTGGAAGCTTGAGAGTTTGTTGCTTCCCAATCTCTGCCTACAGCAGGAGTTCTGCTTTAGAGCTGCAGGTCCTGAGTACTGTAAGAGAAAGGGTAGTGAGCTAGGTGGGCCCCGGTCTGCCAGTGTGGCCATTAATATGGTCCTAATTAACAGTCATAAAGTAAAATTGGCAATGATATAACAACATGCTGTAAATTCTTTGTTTTTATGTATCTGGTGCCTATCACAATCCAGTCTAGGCAAATTACCACTGATTTTTGTGGTGCAGGATTAGTTCTTGAGTATTTCAACAACCTCTGCCATCTATACTGGCAGCTCAGTCTCCTGTAATACGTGTACCGATTTGCTGATGGCTCTTTGTGGGTGGGTGGGTGGGTGGTGTCTATCTGAGAGGATCAGCTGGGAGTACTCCTGATTCTACTCCCTTTTATTTTTTATGGCACCTATTGCAAGTTTTACTCTTGACAGCCTGAATCTTGTATCCTTTCTGGCCAACACTGTCCCTTGTGTGAATCTTCAGGGCATAATCCACCTGCTGACTGATGGGGGTTAGGAATAACCTTCCTCTGAGGCTAGGTTATCCCATACCTACCCACTGCAGGGATTTCTAGCACCTTCCTCTGAAGCAGCTGGTACTGACCACTGTCAGAGACGGGATGCTAGATTACATGGCTCCCTGGTCTGAGCCACTCTGTTCCTACCTCTGCCTTGTTAGCAATGTCTTGGGGGTTAGGGCTGAAAAAGTGGTGAGCGAAGAAAATATGAAAAAAGCAAAGGTGTAGGTGATACTTTCTTCTTGGGTGACATAAAAGATTGTGGTTTTCATTTTTTTTAAGCTAGGGAGAGGGAAATTTGGAGGGAATATGGAGGGAAAATTGATCAGAACTCTAAAGAATATGGGCCAAGTTTTCAGCAGGTGTAAATCACCATAACTCCGCTGGCTTCAACCATTAGCTTAAATCAGTGCCTTCAGTGGAGCTATACCAATTTACATGTGCTGAGAATCTGCCCCTATGTGTTTGTGTCCTCTTAAAATGACAAACTCAGAGTATTTTAACCCCACCTCTGTTGCTATGCCTACAATAAATCAGCCAATTAATTATGGCTTGAGGGGCAGATCAGATTAGCTGGCACTTTTATCTAGTCATAATTTTTTTAAATATGCAAATTATATATTGTATATCTTTGATTATATCCCTCTCCCATGTCATGTCAGCTGTCTTTTAGGCCCCAATCCTGCAAAGTTTTACATTTTTGTAAGTAAATTTATGCATGTTGGAAGTGTTTGCAGACTTGAGTCCTTAGATTGTAAATTGTAGGGGCTAGGGACAGTGTCTTCATATGATTTACACAGCACCCAGGACAGTGGGGCCTTGAACTTGATTGGGGGCCTATGGAAGCAATTGTGATCCAAATATTAAGCAATTACAATTAAATACTATGGGATTAGGAGTTTTGTAAAAAATACTGTGGTGTTAGTGTGGGTTGAGTTTTTTTTTTTTATTGATTTGTCATAATGGAAGTGTTTGGCTGAACCTCTGAGCCAAATCCTGGGGACGTTGGGACATTTTGGATTTGGAGGCGAACTTTACTCTTGGCTCCTGTTTCTATAATGGGCCAGATAATGGTTAGGCCTCTTTGCCCTCCTTTGAAAATCCGATCTGTTTTGTTTTTTACGTAAGAAACGAAGAATAAAAATGTTAGTGGCAAAGAGTCATGGACCAGGGCTCCATTGTGCATGGTGCTGTACAAACGGAACAAAAAGATGGCATCTGCCTCCTGCTGCTTACAATCTAAGTATAAGAGGAGACAACAGCTGGCTACAGACAGGGGACTGTATCAGTCCCCTGGCTACAGACAGGGGACAAGTCAGCATGATAGGGAGTGGCATCCGCATACAAGCAGCTTAAGGGTATAGCACAACTAGTATAACTAATTGAAACAAACAAAAGAAGCATGACTGAATTAGAGCTGAAGGGGTGTATTCTGCTATTGGTCATGCTGGTATAAATCCAAGGTGCTTTCGCTGAGGTTGACTCTGGCTTCACACCACTTTAACTGAGAGCAAAAGCTGATGCTGGGTATTTACAGTAGCTTCTGTTCTGGCACTAACCTTTTTTTTTTCTTTTCTTTTTTCTGATGAGGAAATTAAAATTGCAAATGTTGAAAGGAGCTGAAAGCAGCCCCTAATTTTAAAGCAAATCAAGTCACTGGCCATGAGTACGGTGGCACTGTTAACAGCCCAGGCTAAGCTGACCGCTACCCAAGCAGGAGCAAAACACTTACCCCTGACCTCTTGGCACAAACTGCCCTGCAGCCTGTGCTCCTCCTGGGCCGTTTCTCATGCACTGAGGGCTAGCGGACAGTGGCTTGTAGCTTGAAGGCAGCCCCCCCTTTAACAGCACAAATGATTACCCGGCTGCCTGCGCCCTATGGGGCTGGTACTGAATGAGCTCCTCGAGGGTGAGAGCCTGGGAGGGGATTCAATGCGGATTTGTCCTTCCCGCTCCCTAAGAAAGGGACCCCCCCCCCGCGCATTTAGATTAGTGAAAGTCCTGCCCCATGGAGCCTTCCTAACGCAAGGCCCCCGCGGAGCAGGGCCGCAGCTCGCGGCGGGCTGTGTTCGGAGAACGATCGAAGGGGCCCGGCCCCCCGCGGGAGGGGGAAATCTGACATCGCCCTGCAAAACGAGGCCCTTGTTTCCCCACCCCAGGCCGGGCCAGTGCGGTTAGGCGCCGTGGGTGGGAGCTGGGGGGAATCTGTTTTCCCAGGCTCCCTGCCATCGGGAATGACTGAGCTGCCCTGAAACGGGAGGAAATATTTCATTAGAGGCACATGCGCTTCGATTTCACAGGATGGAAACTTCAGGATCAGCTTTCGCCCCCCCCCCGCGCCCCCGCCGCGCCCTCCGCGCCCTCCCTTGGCGTGTTCAGCGGGGAGAGAGTCCGCGGGCGATGCCCCTGGCCCCTAGGGAGCCCGAGGCTGCGTGGACCGTCTGCAGCCTGCGGGACGCGCCCTGCACCCGGGGCAATGGCTTCCGACGCGCCGCGGGGTGCTGTTAACAGCCGGGCTCTGGTAGGCGGCGTGTTGTGATGGGGCCCGATCCTGCTTAGATGGGGATTTGACCCTGGGTTTCACCGGGCACTGGATTCCCCCTGGAATACGCAGACCCTGGGCACACCCCTCTCCAACTACACGTCCCCAACTATACACCCCTACACCCACTTAATGCACACCCCAGACTCAACCACGCACACACCTGTACTCCCCCGACGGCTCATCCCTACCTCTGCGCTCATACCAGGCGCACACCTTACACCAACGACCCACACGCTCAGCTACTCAGCCTTTCCCCTACTCACACCCTTTCGTAGAGTAACGTACACATCAACTACACACCCCTTACTCCTTCGCCTGCGGTACCCCTCATCCTTCCACCCGCACACCCTTCCTCCTCGTCAGCTCTTGGTCTGCCCTTCCCCTGTTTTTATCCCTCTCCCCCTTTGTCGATCTTCTGTCGGTGCTTTGCAAATATATTTGAATACAAAAACACAAGAAGTAACCCCCCCCGTCCCTTGGAAGATCACCCACAGACCAGAGTCATCAGGGCAGCCTGGTGAATGGTCCGGAGGAAATTGACTGGCTTGAACGTGTTGAGAACGTTGAGTATCCTCCTGGGGAGGACCGGGTGGCAGAAAAGATCCCCCATAGAAGAGATGCGTTTACCCTTCCCAAGCAAAGACTCAAAGCCGGTAGCTCTCGGGGATGTCATTAGAGACCTGGCAATAATAAGAATGCCTGGTGCTAAAGTGGCAGGAATCAAAACTCTCAGCTTGTCTTTTTTTCTTTTCTTTTCTTTTTTTTTTTTTTGGTCTCCTACTCCTGGTCATTTCTACTGAGATTTCCTCGGCTTTAAAACGCTGTTTGGATTTGGCTTCTCGGGGCGGGTGCCTGTAAAATCCCGTGTCACAGAAGATGCTGAAGCTCAAGTATTTAAACACAAAGACCAGATTCATTTTCTTCCAAACAAATGATCGGAGTGCAGCGGGGGGATGGGGGTTCAAAAGGAAATCCGCAAAATGCAAATATGTATTTATACAACCTGGGTACAAACTCCTTTCTTTATCCTTTCCGAATTTCATCTCATTCCCTCCCCCCTCAAACCGCCTCCCCCCCGCCGTAAACGTAATACAGGGTCGCGTTAACTTCTCCTTCGTAAATACACTTGCGGAAAACGAATCTCTTTTGCATACAAATCCCCCACGTGTTACATTGTGTTTGTCAATGAACAACCCCCGGCTCAGAGCTAATCTCCCAAAAAGAAATAGTGGCTTATCTAATTATAGGAAATATAACGTGGATGCAATTGAATGACTCTGAAAAAACACTAGCATGCGATCCTGGACTAAACGTACCTGTTGTTTTTGTACAGTAACAGACTGTTAGGCAGAAAGCATTCTCCTTTTCCTATAAAATGAACTAACTGCCTCCAGTAAATTGTGACAGCTCCGGAGAGACCAGAAAGGAGAAACCAAAGAATCTCTGATGGGGGTGGGATTGTTAAATGAGAAAATACATCGCCTTTCTGTGTGAATATCATGAAATCAAAACTAATCTAGCACGAGTCACAATGATGCTAGAGTTAAACTGAAACTCGGTTCCTCTTATTTCTTGCATTTTAGCAGGGAATAGTTTTTAGCCATCTTAGTTTCTAGACTTTTAAAAAACGAAACAAAACAAATTCGTTTGCTAATTGATGTCTCAGAATAAAGGATCCGATTTGCTTTCATAGTGGGCAGGGTTTTTTTAAAATGTAAACCCATTCGGATGGGAAATTGAAAATCAAAGTCGTTGTAGGTCCAGTGGATAAATCTGGTTATCCTAGTCCATGGAGCCATCCATGTGCTCCTATGGAATTACGAAAGCTGCCAGTTGTTTTAGGGAGTGTAGTCTAGTTTAACCGGTATTCCTCCCATGTCAAGAGAGGTTAATTTTAGGAGTCAGGGACTTATTTGGCGCATAGACTGGCGCCCAGAAAGGCATTGCACAATTTGGGAGCAGCAGACACTGATTCTGGCTTATTTCCTTTCTCTTGGCAAACTAGATAACCTACAGCTAATAGCCCTGTAAAGCTGCTGCCATTGCCTCTTTCCAGGGATTAAGGACTCACATGTTGTTGTTTTTTCTATTGGTGGAAAATAAAAATGAGCATTTATGGGACACTGATCAGGTCTGGAAGCCAACTGTAAAGCTGAAAGATCAGTATCTTTAGCCAGTAAAATTGGACCGTGGATATTGAATGACCAATCTGTATTTGTTTTGCATGCTGAAGACCATTTAACAATGTGCATGTATTTCCATAGACCTGGAAAGTCAGCTTTTACAATCTTATCTGGCTCCAGAAATAACCTGGAGAAATAAACTGAATATAAATGCATTGCATAACTCTGAATTAAATCTACAGTCATACAAATAAGAGAATTTAAAATAACGATCAGGTTATAACACATGTGACAAAAGCCAGAAGATGTGCTTTGGAATCTGTTAATTCATTCTTAACTCTCTGTTGTGACAATATAGAAACAATTATAGCAGCTAAAAGAGATGGAGTAACCATTATCTTTATTACTTTGTCTCCCAAACTTAATGTCAGTCACTCTTACTGCTTTGTATGTGACTTCCTTTTATCTTATTAAAATCCAAAGGGAAAGGAATATGGAAAATTATACAGCACATATTATTTCTCATTTAATCTGTCTGTTAAATAGATATTCAGGCAATGAAAATATAATTTACCTAAGAGTCTCTCTAGTGTAATAAGTATTTGGACACCAATGAAATCATTGGGCAATAAAGAATAACTACAGTTCTCTTTTTCTTTTTTTTTCCAGGAGGGAGACTGTGAACTATTTCTTTAAAACATGGTCCTCTGTTTTTTTACAATCAATATGGGGTAGGTACCCAGTATAATGGAACATTTCCTCTGTCTTTGTCTAGCTCTGTCTCTGTATGTGGGATGTACTTCTAAAGTGTATTTTAGATAGTCACAGATAGTGAAGGACTAGGGTGTAGATCAATACCATCATTAAATATAGTTCATTATTTACAAGCATGTAACAGTGGAAAGATCCTCACTAGTGGAGTCAGACCATCAGGGGAAATAGCATAAATTTCAATAGAATAGGTCAATGAGGTACAAAGAAAAACAAATAACTGGTTGAATTCACTTCCCTATAGATCAGAGCAGTTCTTGAGTTCTGCTCCTATATATATATGTTCCAGTCTATCGGTTAAAACTCTATAGGGGTTTATATTCTCATTTCCAAAGGGCATGACTTATTCTAGACCCCATAAACTTCACGTCATAATTGAAAGTGTAATATCATGACCAAGTTGAATTGTTTCCAAAATTCCATGAAAGCACTTTATTGTTTTGCCAAATATTATTTGTTTTAAGATGAACTGTGGTTTTTCTTACTGTTAGCTAAACAACAAAAGTTGTTTCAGTAAGTTGTTTCCATAACTTTCAGACTTTGGGATTTTTTTTTTGAGTAGTTTAAAAGCGTCTGAGATTAATGATATATATGTATACACACACACCTTTGTATTTTGTGAACTCATTATATATCATGATCTATATCATATAATGAGGATAGTATCATATATATATAAAAAAGCACAATTTGGTAATACATTTTTTCCAATTTTCAGACCATATTATATATGCAAATGTTAAGACTAGAGTGATTAATAAATAACCTCTAAAATAAGATTGATGATGGGAAACTGGCACAACCTTAAGTGGATAATTCACTTTTTATCAACTTTCTTTGTTTCCTGCACAGGCACATATAGATAAAACACACACACACACACACACCCTCACACACAGAGACACAGATACCCACTCTCTTTATTTTGGACCCCCCGCCCACTGCTCTTACACTTTCATGCACAAAGGCACACACATTCATATGTATATACACACACTGCATAAAAATATTCACCTCTTCTGTTCAGAGGCTCTCACACAAAACATGCAGAGCTTGGGGCTGGTCAAATTATTCATTGTGGCTAATTTATCCATCCTCTTTTTTCTGTTTGTGAATTATCTGTGAACAAATTATGATTTTTATGCATTTTTAATTTTTTTCAATTGTCTGACTAGTTTCAGCAAACCAGTGTCCGTGAGTGAGTTATTTGCAGATTGTTCACTGAATATTTGCTATTAAAACCTTGTGACTGGACAACTAGCTAAATCACATGGTATTTTGTCTGTTTCCTGATTGCTGACAAATTTCTAAACAGGAGGAATTCCTAATTCTTTTAGTGTATTATCACAAATATTCCAGGTCCACATTCTAGGTTGCTCTTTACTCATAATTCTTCTAATCCATTCTCAAATAGACACAAACTCATGAGAGTGTCACATGCCAGGGTTTTCCATGCTTTTACTTTCCATGAATATTCTTCTGAATAAAAAAATCATTCTAATAAATGTTCTTTGGTCGGGGAATAAAAGAGGGTTATGAAAACAAGTAGAGATGGTTGGGATTATTATTATTTTTTGGCAAGCCATTTTTTTCTGCCTATAAATGTCGATTAGTTGAAATTGAAATTTCCTGGGAAAGGGTCAGTTTTGATGGGAGTCTCAGCTAAAAAAAAAGGTTTTTGTAATAATAAGTTCTCAGATTGTCAGTTTCCCATATTGACATTTTGAAAATGAACAATTCTGTTTTCCCAGTTAGAAATGACTTTCATTTTGAAAGTGAACAAATTATAGTTTAAATAAAAGTGATCAAAATAGAATCAAAATATTTTCACTGACCTTAATTGAAATTGGTTTTTGTTTGTGAGTTCATGAAAATTTTCGAGATCAAATCTTTGTCCTAATAAGGGATGGGAAAATTTATTGAAATCTCAACTATTTTCCCAGGATGGGAAAACGGTTTCCCACCCAGCTCTAAAAATGAGCAAAGTGTATCTGCTAGTTTTGTTTGCAAGAATATTTGGGAATACTTTTTTTTTCTACTAACACATGCAACATGTGCTCACAACTCTCCCCCCACTATGCCTCATCCACAAACCAGACCCAACAAAACTCTTAGCCCGTATACTCATGTGCACACACCAGACATGCAGTCTCCCCCATACGTAATTACCAGACATAATCACCAGTCATACCCTCACAATCTGCCCATGCACACGCACAGTCACTGCACCCCCCCACACATATGTATACACAGATACAAACAATCACCACGCATACACACCCACCTCACCTCTCCCTCCCCCCAGTGAACAGACACCCCCATGCATATTTTTATTGTATCTGTCAGGAACACAAAAAACCTTTCTGCCAGCACTCAGCACAGGCGATTTATGAGCCTGGCCTGTTTGAGTGAAGAGGGGCTGGGGGTCAGGGGAGAAATGATGGGAGAGAAAATGGCCCATAAATTGTTCACTGTGATTTACACTGCAGTCCATTTGCAGTCCATTCTTTTCTGGAGGCTCACACACAGATCTCTCCCTCTCTCTTTCGCTTTGGGGTCCTGAGTCGGCCCAGCTGGAGGAAGACAGCGATCAGAGTTCGGTTGGTGCAGACAGAGCTAAAGTAAACAGACGTGGTCATTCAGCAGGCAGTTAGCAGCCTTTGGACAGATGAGCAGGGCTTTGGGAGGACCACACACACAACCCCCCTCTAGACCACACAGGGACCAGACTGCATTGGCTTTGCACGCTACACACACACACACACACACACACACACACACACACACGCAACACTCCTCCCACTACCAGGGGGCTGAGATTTCTTCTGGGCCATAAACGTTTTGGAGGAGCCTTCCTGCCCTGCTCCTGGAAACATTTCCTGCCTCTTACCAGCTCTGCTGCGTGTGCTGCACAAGTCCCCCCTGCCTGCTGTGTGATTAACTCCACTACCGTGCTGAAGAACATGGTATACATTCCTGTGCAGGAGACCTAGTGTCCTCCTACTTCCACAGCTAATAAAGTCATCTGCAAACCTTGTCCTTGTCTCCCTTCCAGGGAAATTCATACCATCTCTATAATTCCTCTCTCAGTTGCTATCTATTATGCACTCAAGGCTGTTCTATCATTCGGCCTCATTCAATTTCCCTTTGTCCAAATGTCATTTTCAGGAGAAATCACCCATGCCACGCATGAACTGCCTTTCATGCAGTCTTGAAATGATGCTCACACTCAGCATGTGCAATCCTCCCGCGAACCATTCTGTATATAGTTTTCGTTAATTCATCTGACAATATTTAGTTAACCGTTGCTCTCAGCCACTGCACAACATTTAGATGTAAACAACCCTTTTTTTCTCTAGCGTATGCCAGGATGAAGTCATGAGGCAGAGACGTTCCTGAATTGTTTCACCACGCTCTGCTCAATGTGCCTTTCATTCCCGTGACATTTGTAGAGCTGCTCAGACATGTTCCTTCCACCACCACCTCTCCTTTTTCCCATGAAGAGTGATCGCCCTTGGGTTCTTTCATAGCCCAGGTGAGCGTCTTATTTATTTTCTGTATATCTGTGGCACAAAGGCTTGGCCCCGAGTGGGGCGTATGTTTGTGCTCTTGCAGTGTTCTTTTCTTAGCACTGGGCCCAAACAAAAAGTCTGGATTGGAACACTCTGGGGCACTGGGGAAATTGGTAGAGCCCAGATCTGAGCCCAGATTTTGTAGCTGACTCTTTAATAATGGCCTGAACTAGCTGTAAGAGCTGTGTAAACACTGTTCAGATTCAGAGCTGAATGTTGCACCTCATGCTTATTTCTATTACTTGGAGTGATGTAAGCATGCATGGTGCTGTCAAAAGGGGAGAACTGTGCTGCCGACAAGTTCCCTGCCCTGAAGGGTGAGAAGCACAAGCTAAAGGCACAACCGAATATAGTGCAAAACAATAGGAGGCAATACAAGTACAGAAACCATGTGGCTGATGGCAATTATCAGTGGAATGAATCGTTCATGGAACAAGTGGGTTTTAAGGACATTTTTTGCAAGAGGAAGACAGGGGGAGATTTAACCTGGATAGGTTCCATGCGTAGGGGGTGGTTTGGAAGGAGGCATGGTGTAACCTAAAGGAGTCTTTTCTCCAGTGACCCGGGGGCAGGCAGAGGAGTTAGCTTTCCATCATAATGACACCCCCCCAAACTACTGCTCAGGCTGCAAGTCAGATCCACTCCTCCAGTCGCTCTCCATCTGCAAAGCCTCAGCGCATTGCAGGGATGCTGACTCCTGGCCATACGTCTTCATTTGATAAGGTCATTTGTGATGGGGAGCTGCTGAGCTGCCATGTTTTGAGAGAACAGCGGCGCTGCTGGAAGCTGTCTTTTGGAGCGACGCTTACATAAGGTGTGGGTGTAATCTGGAAATTCCTGCTCCGCTTGAGAAGGCTAGATTTATATCTGGAGCTGGAGCTTGTATTTTGAAGCCATGACAACAGTGATAATACATCCCCGAGGACCCACTCCTATGCCATAGAGTCTGCCCAGCATCTGCCCACACCTCATATGCACCAGCTGGCAGAGGAATATGTGCACTGCGTGAAGACGTGTAGATGCAGACGCCCTCCCCCTGCACAGAGTGATGTACTGCAATGGCTCCCTGAGCCCCCCTTGGGGGTGCTGCAGCTCCAGAGTACACCCAGAGTACATCTGTGTGGCATGACTGGGCCCACTTTTCCTGTAGGGGAGGACTTTTCCCCAGGGCCCACTGGTTGGGACGCTGAGAATTGTTGCCTTCCTCTAGCACAGTGGTTCTCAGGGGCCCCCTGGGAGGCCATGAGCAGGTTTCAGGGGGTCCACCAAGCAGGGCCAACATTACCCTCGCTGGGGCCCAGGGCAGGAGCCCCACAGTATGGGGCTGAAGCCCAGGGCCCTGAGCCCTGCCACCTGTGGCTGAAGCCAAAGCCTGAGCAATGTAGCTTTGCGGGGTCCCCCGGGGCATGGGGCCCAGGCAATCGCCTTGCTTGCTACCCCCTAACACCAGCCCGGGCTTTTATATGCAGAAAACCAGTTATCGTGGCACAGGTGGGCCGTGGACTTTTTATAGCATGTTGGGGGGGCCTCAGAAAGGAAAAGGTTGAGACCCCCTGCTCTAGGAAACTGCATTGGGCTCTTGCATTGCAATTGAGATCGGTGCGTCCCCCTGACTGATGTCCTGGGGGAGGGAGAAAGGTGAGAGATGCTGGAAGACAGAGGAACAAGCCATAGTAGAGGTTGGCTCGTCACATCTGTCACTTCAGTGTTGCTACTTTCAGATAGCAGAGCTACAGTTTGTCTGGCCTCGTGCATCAAAGACCAAATCCTGAGGATCTTGCTCAGTTTTTGCCCTGGCTCTGAAAGGACTTGAACGTTTGCCCCTCCCTTAAGTGTTTGCTTTGAACCTAAGCAATCTCCTGCACGCAGCACAATGACCTAGCTTTTATTTTTTTTACCTTACTCACATCTTGGCCAACGTTAAATGAGCCCAATTCCATCTTCTCTGCCTGCCTCTAACAACAGAGGAGGGGATGATAAACCAACCCGCTCTCCTTTGCCACCTTCCAAGCTATGCAGAGCTTAAAAGGGAAGTTACCCTGTTAAAGCCTCTGCCATAGCCTATGAGTTACAACTGGCTCAGTGTTAAATGCACAAGATTATAAACCAGATCAGCGTTCACTCAAGTGAGCTCTGAGAAATTACATTTGCCTGTCAGTATCACGTTAAAGCATAACACAGACTCTCATTTTCCCACTGCTTCAGCTCTGAGGGTGTTTCACTCCCTGCTGAGAAACATGAAGGTCAGGGCCTTTACGTTTCCAGATCTGCCCTTGCACACCATAGAGAAATCTGACAACAGCCTTATTATTTATGTATCCAGCCAGGGCTGCCTAATGAAACCAAGAGATTATTATGGACATGGATTGGAACTCTGGGGTAAGAGAGAAGAGATTAGTTGCATGGTTCATATAAACACGACTATTGATGTAAGGATGTTTCTAAGGCTGGACTTCAGTGCCAGATCTGACAACTCTTCTTCAGGCTGAGTAGCGTGTATACAAGTAGTCTTGTTGGCTTCATTGAGGCTGCTCGTATCTGTGGATAAGGGTTGTAGTTCTTCAGATTTTATCTGGATTTCCTTCCAGATATGATCGCTTTGGTGCCAGACGGAGGATAAATTTAGTGACAATGGAAAAACCCAACTCCACATCCTAAATAAAGAGAAAGGGGTGGCTTTGTAGGCTAGCTCAAGAGAGGCCATTGTTGAAGAAGGAGATGAAACGACAGTGGGAAATTTAAGAAAGTTTGCAAACAGAAAAAGAGATTTCGTGCATTGAGCAAAATGTGTTGCAAATTTTTCACCCAACACTAATTATTCTTGCCATATTAAAAGCCTTGACTAGTATGAGTGTAAAGGAGAAAGAGACCGTGATCTGATTGTTCAGAGTACACTGTTGATCATTCAGAAAACACTTTGTATAGGGCACACAAATGGGTCCGATTGCAATTCCTAACCCAATATGCCCTGACCCTTAACTTTGTAAAAAGGTGCCATGGGTCTATTCCGGGTTCAAAAGGAAAAAGAAGCTTTTCTTGGCAAGGAAATGCCTCCTAAGAAGACTCATCACAAACCAGGAACATGTAGGAAAACTGTGACTCAGTGCATTTTACTCTTGGCATTTAAGGGACTGAAAAATGATTGCAGCTTCCTTTGGCAATTGCAGCGGGAGCCTGAAGAAGTGACCTTTAAGGAGATTCTGTTTACTCCAGCCACAGACTGAGAAGCATTGCGTGATCTCTGCAAATCTCTGTTCTCTGCCTTGGCTCTGACCCACAGCCTCTCGTCCAAACTTGCAGCAGTTAACAAACAATAGAGAGAAAGAGAGAGAGAGAATACCTTGAAAATACTGGCCTAAGATAAATTGCACTAGTTCTTTCCCATGGGATTTGAACAGATGAGAATCGCATAGACATCCTCTGCACCACAATAGAGCTACATGCAAGGTGCAATGCAAGACATTCTGATTGCTGTCTTAGGCTGCATAACTAAATCCACAATATTTCGCACAATATGATTTCATAGTTTCTGGAGACGTGCCAAAAATGCAGATCCATAGGTTTTGTCTTAGCATTAATCAAGATGCATCAGTTTTAACTAGAAGAATCTCATCCCTGAATCACCCTGCTCCTGGGGAAGATAAATTCTCACCTGACATAGCTCCACTGGATCAAAGTAGTTACCCCAGTGGAGAACTTGGCCCAATAGAAATTCTGTGATTGTGCTGAATGGGAGAAAAATCTGACTGATTTATGATGGTGATTATTACATGTGTTTATTGGATGTCCATCACTGTGGAATTTGGCTCATTTTACATGGTTTCAATTGGTTTCCTTTAGCATTTCTAATGAAAGGAGCCTTTGCATCATGTCCCCACCCACCCCCATGCAGCAAAGAAAACCCACCCAGTTGGCTAAGTGCCCGGTGTTCCCTAGATCGGGCTCAGTTGGAAAATCTAGACAATGAAATGTGGCTTGCAATGAATTTTGAAATCTCACAACCTGTATTGAACGTGTACCATTTCAAGTATGTCCATCATTGTGGTATCTAGGTTCCAGTGTAGGCGAGTCCAGGTTGAGATCTATTTCCATTGGGAGAGAATTTCCAAGGCCTAGCAGCTTGTACTTCTCTACATCTTGGATCAATTGCTTATCACTTATCCCTAAATAACCCCCCCACCCCTTCTTTTTGCTTTCCATCCAAAAATTTCCTAATTCTTTTGAGTACCAAAAAACCCAACCCACCCTCCCCGCCGCTCCTGCCACGCCACCTCAGACTTAAAGGCTCATGTCACAATATCACAATGAACAATACACCAGGCCAAATTATGTGCTGGCTTATACCTCCTGTAGCACCACTGAAGGCTGGTGTATATCTGTGTGGAATTCAGACCCCCTGGGCTTTATTTGTCATTTATAAGGAAATAAGAGGATCTGCTTTTCCTGATATGGACTAAATAGGAGTCTTCCTAAACAATGCTGAAAGGGTTCCCATTACAAAAAATTCCTAGTGAATGGAGATTTAAATTTAGATCTGGCCTTCTGATGCTGCTCTTCTGCCATAGCTTAAGGCACCAATTGTTTAGATTACAGTTTTGTGAACAATTACAGATCCGCAATTCATGCTTAAGAGATGAATGTCCAACAATATTGCTACTTCTTTCCCTTTTCCCAATTTCCTTATTATACGATATTCAATGCTTTCCTCTTTGGTTTGAGTGTGGCGACAAACAATCTGTTTTAAAGTATGTAAACTTCCTTTCCCTGGTGAATCGAGGCTGGTTACCTTGCCACGGAAATTTGGGATGGTTTCCCGAAATTAGCAGGAAAAATATAACTCTATTTTTTACCCTAGGATCCTATTTTGGGGAGTATACATTGGTATCGTGTGTGTGTGTGTGTGTGCACACGTACGCATGGATCCACCCAATGGTGTTTGTTTAATATTAAAAAAGGACGAAAATAACACACACACATCTCTCTCTCCCCCCCTCTGGGCCAAACGTGTGTGTCTTCCACAGCCATGGATGGTCCTTAATGAAGCAGACCAGGATGCAGGGAGCCCGGGTCGGGGTTTCTGTGGAAAGATGAGATTGAAGTAGGGCCCTGCTCTTTCCTCATCCAGCTACACCCACCCGAAGCAGGGAGCTCCGCCCTGATGGAAATTTTAATAGGGATTATGGGGCAAAGTTTCAAAGTCTCTGAGGGAAGCTCGATCCCCCATCTCCCACTGAAACATTTGTGCCTCTGAAAATTTTCCCATTGACTGTGAGGGCGCTGTTGAAATGTAAGACGATTCTACAGAAGTTTACAGCAATCCATTTTCTATTTTGTTTTCAAGGTTAGTTCCAACACCCCCGCCCCTTAATATTTATTATTTTCTATTATTTTTTTATACAATGAAATGCAGATGGCGTTGGAAGGGTGGTGATAATGCATCTTTTTTCCAACAACATTTGGGCTGTTTCAAGGCATTTTCCCTTGTTCTTGCTCCTTGTACACAGACAAAAAAGAGGAGGTTTATCTAGCCCTAAATCTTGACTCAGAAGCTGGTGTATCTATAACGTACAATTGCCCATGGTGTCTTCCAGCTCAGTTTGAACACGAAACTACTAGTTGAATTGCTCTTGCATTTGAGATTTAGAGTACAGTACAATTGGTTGGGTAAAGTATAAAATAACTTTTATTAATTTGCTGTTATGTTATTTGCTGAGCGTCAAGAGCTCTGCAGAGAATATAGAGTATGACATAGCCCTCAAGACACTTCATGTATAATTGCACCTGGGCCTACAGTTCCTTTCAGGAAGGACTAAGTGGAGATTCTTTCCCTTCAATTGTGCAGTAAACTTTTAACTCTTTTCTTACTGTGTTAGGTGCCAGGAAGTTTTTCATAAGAGAGGCAATGCAGTGAGGTGGTTAAAGGAGGGATCTATGGATCAGTGCTGCTGGGTTATACCAGGCTCCATAACCATTTGTTCTGTGACTCAGGGCAACTCAGAAAAACCTCTGTTAAAGTGAGATACAATATGTAGAAGAGCAAACCATAATACATGCTCCTTTTGAGTTCACTTTCAAGTGACTAACAAAAACATTTGTGGAAAGCAAATTTCAGAGATACAGACTCGAGGATTCACAGAAACCAAATATGAAATTTTGTGCCGAAGTATTTATGCCTGAAATGCTTGTGTGCTCATCCCATCAGGGAACAAACCATGCGTGTTACCCGACAAATCACACCAAGCAACACCGCTCTGATTTTGAATATTGGTGATCAAAGCATGGAGAAACTAATTTGAAAAGCGATTCCTTGACCAGATTTGAATAACAAATTTGGAGAAATCCTGACTTACTTTTGGATACTCCAGGAGCAGAACAAGGCTAAATCCACTGAGTACATGAGTTGTGATGACCTGCTCAATTAGTTCTCGTTTTGAGGCTTAATGATTTAAGGCCTGTTTCTGTAAATGCTGCTTAACTTCAACCACATGAGCAGTCCAGTTGATGTCAATGAGACTACTCATGGGCTGAGCATTTACATGATCTGTGTCTTGTTTGCAAAAATGCGTTGAGGGCCTCTGTTGAAAGGTGCTCAGTGAAAAGTATCCTGATTAGCAATAATAATTAATGTATTCTGAATCCTGGATAATGTTGGAGACGCCCAGCTATACAAAGATCTGTGTGCGAGAAAGGCGGTGGCTCAGTTACCTTCAGACTATAGTGAAAAAAGTGTTATATTTATTTTTTATGTCAAATACTTAAAACGGACAGTACTTGTTTGAGAAGAGTTCAGAGTTGCATTTTGGTTGGAGCATAAGAAGAGAAAGGCAAATTATGTTACATCTGACGATTCTGTTGTTGCATGAAATACTTTGAGCTTCAGACTTCAGGGCTCCTCCTGATCGTGAACCTAATCATTCTGTGCAGCCAAAATGTTAATCCCCGGAGACTCGGAGCTGCCGACAGTTATAAATGAGGCATCGTTTGGAAAATAGTGAAATTTGCACTGAACTTTCTTTGGCTCAGTCCAACTCCTTATATTCCAAATACGTACTAACCACTCATGGAAGACTAATACATTAAAACAGGAAACTAAAGCCCTGCCTCTCTATTAACATGCAAGTTGAATTTATTCTGTTTCCTTCACCTCTGCATCCTAATAGCTATAATTATTATACATTTTGC
Organism: Lepidochelys kempii; assembly: GCF_965140285.1. Lineage (NCBI taxonomy): Eukaryota > Metazoa > Chordata > Testudines > Cheloniidae > Lepidochelys > Lepidochelys kempii. The sequence goes on along the minus strand of NC_136391.1, from coordinate 36,855,616 downwards.
AGTTTGAACACTGCCCAGAAGTGCATGAGTGTTTGGAGCCAAATCTTTAATGTGTGCATGATAGCATACCTAATCTGCATGTGTAGTTATCCTAATTGCTCTATGCAAATCCATTTTCTGCATGTACAAAGGACCAGAACTGGATATTTATGTACATTATGTATTGTCTTAACTCCTGCGCAATCATTATTGCGTATGAAAATTAGGCCTGCATTTTCTATATACTTTTGTTCACTTAAACTGTTTAAAAATCTACCCTACAGGATCCAGATATTAATTATGAACTGGATATTAAACTTCAAAAGACACAGACAATACTTCTGTAATCTGTCTACTAGCCTCTCCTTTGCTTTTGTGGCATATGAAAAGCAAACTGTATCTTTTCCTGCAAATATTGCTAAATTATATTACGCAACCTATCCATCCTAGTAATGTGAATACTCACTTTAAATGATTTAGACTCTGACCAAAGCCTGTTGAAAGCAAAGGCAGTATTTTCATTGATTTCAATTGTTTTCAGATCAGCCCCTTACTTAGCCTTCATTTATAAATTAATTCTAGGAGCTGAACAAAAGAACAGCATAATTTGTTTGCCTGTAAATTACCAATAATGAGATTTATTAATTATGCCATGTGCATTAGTCTATAATTCAAATAGACTTTATCACAAATCTAGGGAAAGTTGCCTTTTAAATTACATATGGTATGACATTTACTTTCTGATTGTTTATGAAGAATTCAAGGCCACGTATTCACACACAGAGAACACTCAAGATATATGCAGCGACTCAGAATGAGAAGTTTGCAGATTTCACCCTTATTTCTAGGGTTTGGCTGCACTGAAAAAAATGATTTAATTGTAATAGGGATCCTTTGTCTATTGTATAATATCAGCATTGATGCTACACATACCCTATTGCAAAGAATAACTGGTTAAGCCATGTGGTATCACAGACTTTAAGTGTCCCTGCAGAATATGAACCATAGTGGGATAACATAGATAATTTTGGATTTTAGGAGGGAAAATGATAGAAAATGAAAACATAGATGAGTGAAATACTAGTAATACACAAATTCTCTAGCTTATGAAATATATCACTGCCCTTCTCCTCACTAGATTTCTTCCTAGAATTTAAGACGTATTTGCAAACTAAACCTTAACAGCTCATTTGGAGGAAATTAGAGATGAGCGATGAGTGATTTTACTTTCAGTTTGCGGAGGGACATGTTCTGAAAGAGAAATGAATGTGTTCTGAGAAGAAATAGAGGGTATCTGTAATCTACAAATCTGAAAGATCTCTCTAAGAGAGATCAGCCGTGTTATACCTAGTTTACATATGGGGAAACTGAAGTCAGAGGGAAGCTAAGTGAGTTCCCAGGGTCACCCAGTGAATCAGTGATGAAGCTGGGAATAGAACCCAGGTGTCTCATGCCCTATCCACTGGACTGTGATGATGATAATGCTATTTCTTACATAGTGCTTTTCATCAGCAGCTCACCTGAATTCCAAATTTCCTTGTTATCCAAAAGATGGGTTTACAAAGCCTGTTTTGTATGTCCCTCAAGACTTTAATAAATTGAGGTTTACTTGTATTTGGAATAAAAAAAACCTATAGAACTGATTATATTAGATGAATAGATTATTCCATCTTTAGTTTCTATGATGATGACTAGTCATCATTTGTATAGGTCTTTTGCAGACAAAACTCGAGACTGGTCCCTGCCCCAGGAGCTCCTAATCTAGTTAGAACATTAGATTTGAGCTGAATTTTAAGTAACACATTTGGATTGAGTCCAAACTTGTCCCTTGTTGATTCAGACAATCACTCACTCATTCCGAAAAAAAGTGAGGCCCGTTTCTTCTACTAGACGTTTCTCCAAATTGCTGATCTTCATAATCCCATTTTACTTTTTCACTGAGGTCAGATCGTGGCCCATCCAGTGTGCCTGCAGAGGGGAATAAGTGGGTATAAGGGTCTCCCTTACTCCCTTCTACCAGCTCTCAGCATTGATGGGAGGGAAGCATCTCCCACGGTCTTGGCTCCACCTCCCCATGCATTGGGCAGCACAGTTGTGCCAGCATGCTGGGGTCATATGAATGCCAGGTATGGGAGTGGCACAGGGTTTGTCACCCTCAGAGCAGGTATGGAACGGGAGGTAGATTATGAATCTCTTCTGCTTCCTGAGCTGGTCCTGGGGCAGTGCAACAAGTCACTGGCCCATTCACAGGTCTTGTGGCAAAGCCCCAGTGTAGCTCTGAAGATGTCAGGCAATGTGCACATCTAGATCTCTGACTCTTGTAACTAGGCTTTCCAAAGGATTAGGCTAATGGCATTTAGACAAAGGAGCACTCTCCTAGCTCTATGAGCTCTACTGTAAACTCTTGTCTAATGTGGAGTTTTTGCCAGTAGAATTGCTTTAGAGGGTGTTTCTTTATAAACTCTTGCTCTAGAGCTTAAAAAAACAACGCATTTTGGGCTTGATCCTGCCTTCTGTATGCATCCTCAATCATCCCACTGATGTTTGGGTAAGTGAAGAAAGCAGAACTAGATCCTCATATGCGCTTGGTATCCACCATTCTGATTAAGAATCTGCCCGAGGCGTTCTTTCAAACCCCTATTTCCTCTCCCGCCCCCACCCAAAAAAATCTCATTTGAGTTCAATGAGAAGTTTATCTGTGCAAGAACTTCAGGAAGGGCCATGGGATCAAGATCAAGACTCACATGTAGGCCTTTGAAATCTTTTACAGTTAAACCTATACAAGCCTCCAATGTTTCGGACAACCTCTTGTTTTGACAGGTTTCAGAGTAGCAGCCGTGTTAGTCTGTATTCGCAAAAAGAAAAGGAGGACTAGTGGCACCTTAGAGACTAGCCAAATTATTTGAGCATAAGCTTTCGTGAGCTACAGCTCACTTCATCGGAGGCATCCAATGAAGTGAGCTGTAGCTCACGAAAGCTTATGCTCAAATAAATTGGTTAGTCTCTAAGGTGCCACTAGTCCTCCTTTCCTCTTGTTTTGAGCAACTCCAGCAAAGTTTATTTATTTATTGGGGGAATTCCTGGTTCCATTGACGTCAATGGGAGTCTTGTCACTGACATCAGTGAAGCCAGGGTTTCACCTTTTGTCTCTCTACCCTAATCTGAGAGGTTATACTCAGCACACCTTGCTTTTGGCAGTGCTGAATGTGCCCAGCCGGTTTTTCAGCACTTATAGATTGAATCCCGTGGTTGGAAGCTGTTCTTTTAAAGCTCAGGGTTTTAATAATAAACTAGCAATGTTCATATAAGTCTTAAATTTTCAACTCCCAAGTGTGATTAAAATGTATGAATGATGAAGGAATCTCTGAAAATCTGGAGGTTCAATTTGCCTACTGTTGAATCAACCCTGATCTTATCTAAACCTCTTTAGAATCTTACAAAAACATATTTCTTATCATTCCTGAGTTTGTAACTCTGCAAGAATAGCCTTTTTTCTTCTTAGTTTCCTGCTACTTTTGCTACTCTCAGCTGAGACCAGCACAGAAAGAAATGAAAAAGAAAAGAAAAAGAAGCAAAACAAGTTAACCAAAGTCTTCCAAACCTCAAAAAGCCTTTGGGATCAAGTTCTGGTAAAGATGCAGGTTGATGCTTTTATTTGATCTGAACAGGTTTTTCCCATCTGGAGAAGACAGGGTTCAAATAAAAACACCAGGCATTTTGAATATGAAATGTTTGGCAAACTCTAGACATCAGAACATCTGTTTACATCTGATTTAAGTCGAGATTTCTCTTTCTCCCCCCCAAAGCATCTGGCATTGCTTTCTTGCTTATCTCTTTGATTCCAATTACAACACCATCTCGTCTGTGGTTTCACTCTTCGTTATGAAATCATGTTTTATTTTTAAAACCCAATAATGGTGGAACCAATCTAATTAAATGCTGAAACCAAAATACCACAGAGAGACTTCCCCCCCCCTTTTACCGACAAACGGGAGATTAGAAGTCAGATTATTATGAAATCTGATGCACTAGTGATTTAAAGAGGAGTATCAGTTTGTTGGGTGTATTAATTGGTTTCAGTTACGATAGGCTAAAAAGCAGAGCTCTGTGTAATGCCTTTATCTTTTTATCTCCAGCTCTTAACCTAAAGAAAATCTTGCAGCTCATATAACTAGCAAGCACACAAATTATTGACTAAAATAACCGACTTTGCAAGCTGTCGTAAAATCAGGACCTCTTCTCATCCATTCCAGTAGAGAGCAGTAGTGCACATATAGTCCATGTGGTCCAGCACAGAGAGCAGCAACAGTGCAAAGGCATCTTGCCTTATGCCAGCTGAACTGTGAGCTTTGCATGCTCACCAATGATCCATCATGGCCAGTTTGAGAGCAGAGGTGCCAGGAGCACTAGGGGCAAGAAACTGGCAGGATTCCTCAAAACTTTGGGCCAGATTCTTTTCTCATTTTCCTTCCATGTTATAGTGACTTCAGTGGAGACTTTCCTGATTTACATCGGTGCAAATGAGGGGAGTTCCAGGCTTTTCATCTTGTGTGCTCAAAACCAAACCAGACGAAGATACGCGCAAATGCCTACAAGGACATTTACAAATGGTTTGCGTTGTTGGTCCTTGTGGTTTAATTAGGGCACAAGGAGAATTCCTAGAGGAGTCCAGCAAATGGGTCCAAACCATTTGCAGTTGTGACCCAATGACATTAATCAGAGGAAGGACTCTAGGATTTGTCGCTTTGTTACTAAATACCATGATGCTGAACACTTCATGTTGAGCAAGCGCCATGTGGAATTTCTCATTTTATTAGGTTCGAACAGCAAGTGTAGACAATGAAGCCGATCCTGAGCCTAATTCTCTTTACTCTCCTGTTTGTCACCACAGTGAGGAGCGAATGAGGCAAGGCTGGACTAAGGCAAACGTACATGACTAGTGGGCCCCAACTCCTGAAGTAATGTGGCACAGAGCCCAATTAACAGAAACTAGGATCTTGTCTACTGTGTGAAGCAAAGCAACTTTTATTCGGAGGACCAAGTTCTGCAGTCTTTAGGCAAAATAATGAATGAAATCAATGGGAGTTTTGCCTGAGAAAGAACTGCAGAATTGGGCCTTTTATCTGTGTGCATATATTTGGTATGCACACAGATATATCAGGTATGCAAATATTTATACACACACACATACATGGTGGTCATCCTTTAAAAACTTGTTAGTTGCCATAGATAACAAAATAATGTTACCTCAGTGTTGGATAGGCATTCACTACAGCAAGTGAAGGAAATGGGGCAAAAACAGAGGGAACCATATTTATTTATCTAAGGCAAAGCAGCCAGTTATTAAGGATGACCACAGTGTGTGTGTATCTATCTATCTACCACATCACATAAAAACAGCTAACATTTTTGGTTACCTCTGAAGCTCATAAAAACTTATTAAAGGGTAAGGAATTTAAAAGAACAAGATGTTATTACAACCAAAGTAAAAATGTGTTCCAAGCCCAATCTTGAAGAGAGTAGTGGTACATTGCTAATAGCTGGATCTAATTAATACATAGCTAGAAGGAGACACTCATGAGGAAATGGGATAAATCGTCTTCAGATGGAACATCTATAAATTAGAGCCAGCAGCTTTAGCAGTAATGTTCACCAGCTTCCTCTGAAGATGGTCTGCATTTTCAAACTAAGATAGTGGGCGGGAGACACCTTTTACTTTGGCTTTTAAGACATCTTTTGTTGTTTTAAATCTTGGACCTTTTAGCAAAGGCTTTTTTCAAGCCTTAGGGAGAACAACATATTATTAATTGTGCTCTCATTTGTAAATGCTAGGGCATAGATCAATCTCTCTCGTCTCTGTATGTATGTATATTATGGGAGGGAGGAGATCTAAATGCTATGTTCCCTGTCCCTAGCCATGTCCTGAGATGCCCCCAGACTAGGAGGCAGAAATAGTCATGGTGTTGAGCCAGGTACACAAGCCCCATAACTCCAGGCACTCACTATGCCTAGAAAAATCTCTAGAAAGCTGATGGAGTCATCTTACCAGTCTCTTTTCACCATCAGATTGGTGCAAAGGAGCTGTAGAAGGTGGAAGATCTGGCCCATAATGCATAGGGGGATGTGTGTGATATTATGCACGCAAGATGCAATACAATATGCATCAGAATGTTTCAGGATTCATTGGAGTGTCCATCAACCGTACTAGAGTATTAAGTAAGAAACATGCTCTGATAATTGGACAATCATAGCAATCAGCCAGGGGTATGACACTGAGCAAAATAAGTAAATATACAGCTGATCTCTCCCCCACCCTCTTCTAACTTGCCTGCTCATATTATTTTTGAAAGCAGGGATTTTCCATGCATCCGTTCAGCGTGAAGCAATTCAAACCCTGCGTTTTGCAGAGAGAGCAAAGGTGAGCCGTTGGGAAGAAGAATCTAATTTTGTTACAAGTTATAAAAATAATCTTTTATCTTTACATGACAGAAATATTTACTCAGGAAGGGTTTATATACAGTAGGAGGTCAGAGCTCCCACTGCTTTGCCTAAAGACTCGAGCAAGCTCTTCATTTTATTTTTGACAGTTCTTTATCATATATGTGCGTCATCATATTTTCGTAGATTTAACATAGTCACAGTATGAACAATAAAACACACTACCCCCAGTTGGGAATTGTAAGTTTCTCTCATGAGTGCTGACTCACAGTTAAGTCTAATGCTTGATGGTCCTACAATGACTTGTTTCCACAAACAAACAATCTTCCTGTCTCTTTCAAAAACAAACATCAACCTTGTGCCTTCAGTCCGAGCCTCAGAAGCTATTTTATGTTACTATCTGTGTAGCAATCTGCCTGTGCGCGGTTCCAATTAAACATGAACACTTTCCAAAGCTGTTCTTGAAATAAAGCAAAGAGTAATAGTGCTAGAGAGGATGCTGTACTCGCTCTCTATTTTTTCAGTACTACTGGAATTTTTTTTGAAATGCTTCTCCCTTCCCCCATTCCAGATTTGAGAGGTGTTGATACCTCATTTAACACTTTTACAAACTTTGCACCAAAACACATCAGCTAGAGCCAACACCTTTAGTGATGCCAGGAGTCTAAACAAAATTTGTCATCTTGTTAAGAAGTAAAGCAAGAACTTGGACCTCTGTTGAGACAGGGCCATGTTCCTTTGACATTTGCTCCAACTTGTTTTTCTTGGTGGGAGCTGGAGCTGGGAGACAAGTTTGTTTTATGAACAAAAAGTTTAGATTAACCCCCCCACACACACCCCAACCCTCTATCCAAGATGAACATCTATAAATTGGGGTGAATGTGCTCTTTAATTATTACTAATATTGCTGTTGTTACATTTGTTGTTGTAGGAGTATCTGTGAGTGAGGGAACTAAAGAAAACATGATTGAAGTATTGTTTTCTTTGTCTCTTACTGTATGTTGTACCTTATATATAGAGACCTAACATCATAGAACCAAGCTCTTGGTAGGGACATTTAATAATTAATAAATAATGTATCAAAATGTCCTTTGCTCCTAAGGAATTCTGTTTTCTTAGACTTTTTGGTAGGGGAATTTACTTTTCTTCTTCATCATCATAATAGTTTATTATCTGCATATGAAGAAGTCTACCTTGCAAAGACTGCTTAGCAGCTAGGTTTCCTTTAAAGAGATCCCACCCAAAACACTTGGTTGCCCTGGTAATTGTGAGAGGAGGACAGCTTGTCAGATGGAGTTCAGGCAGAAAGGAAATGTCACATTCAGATGTTTTAGTGAAAAATGCCCCCTCTGTAACCTAGTATATTTGTGACAAATGTGAATAGGGTAAGGGACAAGAGGATGTGCGACACAGTCAGATATGCACATGCCAGTTGGCAGATTCCATTAATAATGGAAAGTTTTTTCCAAGTCTGGTGATTTCTAGACATTGCACTGTGGATTTTTTCAAAGCCAGCCCAGGTAACATTGCAAGGTTGTTTCTGCTATGCCTTTAATCGATTTTATGGTACAACTCTTGTTCATGATAGTGAACATTTACAGGAGTAATCCCCCTGAAGACACATGGACTATTTGCATCTGAAAGTAAGGATTGTGCAATCAGCTCCTAAATGCCTTGTGTGTTAACCTGGGTAGATCTTTACCCATTATTATAAGAAAGTTTGTTTCATAGATGAATGAATTCCAAGGTTATGATCATCTAGTTTGATCTCCTGCATAAAACAGGCTAGAGAACTTCCCCAAAATATTTCCTACAGCAGATCTTTTAGAACAATATCCAATCTTGATTTAAAAATTGTCAATGATGGAGAATCCACCATGACCCTTGGTAAATTGTTCCAATGTTTAGTGACTCTCACCATTTAAAATGAACACCTTATTTCTAGTCTGAATTTGTCTAGTTTCAACTTCCAGCCATTGGATCATGTTAGACCTTTGCTAGATTGAAGAGCTGATTATTAAATATTTGATCCCCACTTTGATACTTACGGACTGTAATCAAGTCATTCCTTAACCTTCTCTTTGTTAAGCTAAATAGATTGAGCTCTTCGAGTCTATCACTATAAAGCATGTTTTCTAATCCTTTAATCATTCTTCTGGCTCTTCTCTGAACTTTCTCCAATTTGTCAACATCCTTCTTAAATTGTGGGCACAGTATTCCAGCTGTGGTTGCACCAATGCCAAATACAGAAGTAAAATAACTTCTCAACTCCTATTTGAGAGTCCCTGTTTATACATCCTAGGATTGCATTAGCTCTTTTCATATTTCACCATCTTCTCATGTTCCAAAAGTGTATTTGTGTGTGCTGGGTTGTAGAACTGTATCTAGATGAGTGTAAATGAAAATCAAAGGAAGATTAAAAACCATCTATGGAACAGCTACTGATTCAAGTAATGGTGGAAAGTAGAATCCCTTTCCAGACAAAATCTGTTTTGATTCTTACTTCTGTTTATTGTGCGTAGATACTTCTGTAACTGGCTTATTAGAAATGCCTGTGTGTGTATGCCTGTGCCAGATCCCAGATTTGTTAATCTTCTGAAGGGAAGAGGGAAACTGAGAGCAGGAGGTGGGGTGTGGAAGACATGGACTGTTTGAATAAAGAGACTGACTGGGGACCAGGGGGATGAGGGGTGAGTCAGATCTCATAAGCAGCCAGGATGTGAGCGGAGAACTGGGACTGGCTGGGCAAAAAGAGTGGGACAGAGGGGTTGGGGGATAGTGGGCTGCGCTGCAACTGGAGGGGTTGATTGGGAAGCGGGATTGGTACTAGGAGCCACTGGGGATGGAGAATGTGGGTGAGAGGTCAGTGAATGGAGGCTGGCGGGGGGGAGAGATACAGACTGGATGTGGAGCCAGGTTGGGGGAAACTGGGATTTGCTGGGCAAAGAGCTGGGATTGGAGAAGGCTGAGGAGTGGAGATTGGGCCTGGCTAGGTGAGGAGAATTGGACAGGGATGAGAAGCTAGGAGTGGGGAAGAGAGGACAGGGACAGGTTCCAGGGGAGAAGGCAGAAGGGGATCATGCTTGAGGGCAATAGGCAGCAGCATCTCTGCCCACTAGAGCACACTACCCTCCCAAGAATCCCAAGTCTCACCATTCCTCTTTTCTCAGCAAATATCCCACTGGCAAAGCATCTCCCCTCCTTCTAGTGCTGGGCCACATAGAGGATAACAACCACTACTAGTATTATTTACTCTATTAACTTAAGTTTCAGAGGTCTGTGTGGTGGAACTAAAGGTTCCAACCCTGCTGATGACCCATGCTGAGGTCACTATAATGCCACATGATGGAATTTCTGTTTTTTCAATTTGCTTTTTTAAAAAAAAAACCTAGGAAATTATACACAAAACCTGTGCTAAAATAACACCGTTAAGGTTGCAAAGTCAAGCACTGAGCACATCCTTTCTCTTCCAGCAATCCCCTGCCTCATTTATTACACACCTTTCAATTTCTGGAACAAATGAAGCAGGAGTCCTACAGAAAACATCCTCCTTTGCTGTGGAACCCCGATTCATCACTCGAGCAGGTCCATCATGTGCACTGAATTAGGCAGGGGGAAAATACTATGTGATCATGTAATGAAAGACTATCATAATGCAGATGCACATGGGGGCCAAATTAAGGTTGTACCAGCCACCTCAATTCTGGTATTTTCTAAATGCTGAATGCTTGACTTAGCAACCTAAATAATGTTATTTTTGTGTGTTCTATATTTATGTATTGCACACTATATATATTATAATTGTATATATGTATGTATAATTTTACATCTGTGTGCATGTAATATACATACTATTATAATTGTTATATGATGTTAACAAACGTTGCAAATCCCAACTAAACAGCAATACCCCTGACCATTCAATATTATCACCACTCAACCACCATACTTCCAGGGCATCCAGAAAGAACCCATCATATAATGGTGATTATCTGCTCCTTGTTAAAATGAAACAAAATCAGTCCTGAAAACAAACAAATAAAAATGCCAAAGAGGAAGGGACAGTGAGTTTGAATAGGTTTGTAACTTACCACCTAATGGGTTAACTCAGTCCATTCGCTCCAACCCTTCCTGATTGATTCAGCTTGAGCACTTATGATTATATTTGCTAAAATCTAAGTAATATAATCAAATATCTCTTCATTAACTGCTCCTTTTTTTGGAGGTCTAATTTGTTGCTGAGTGACTGAACTCAGAATCTTATCGGTATCCAAGTGGAAACCAACATTTTTATGCTTAAAGCTAAACAAAAAAGGCATTTGGTGTGCTGAGCCCTTGGGGAGCTCTAGCCATGGAGCAGGGACCTGCTGGCTGGATATTGCTAGTGTCAGGTTATTGTACAAACATTACCTTTGCAAATCCCTGACTTGGTGACCAAGTTAAGCAGTGGAGACAGTTTGCCCAGTAGTTTGACCTTTCACCTCCGCTTTACTAAATAGACCTAATTAGTGCGTTTGTCTGTCATTTGAGCAACAAATGATTCCATTGAGGTCATCCAAGGAAAGCCAGATTTCTTAGCTACCATCTCATGAGAACTCTGCTAATTTTATCCTGCAAGGGAAGAAAGCATGTGAAATTTTTCAGGGAGATTCTATTACAATCTGTGTTTCCTGGTAAAGAGTGGGTTGTAGGCACTAGAAGCAAGGACATCAGCAAGTTAGGAAGGCATAGTAAATGTTATCATCTCACTGCCCACTTTGTGCTTAAAATATCACATGGGTTATTCATAATGGATGAAATTTACTCACATAGATGGGACCAGTACAGGTCTAAGCACAAGGGCCTGCAGAATAAAACACCCCCCCCACCTCTCCCCAAAACAAAAACCCACAACAACACAAAAAAACAAACCAAACCATAGTTTACTCATTTTTCTTGGTTTTTGCTATTTGAAATTTTGTCAAAATTCCAAAAAGGTTGAGCACTTCTGTTGTCGATGAAAACACAAACACATGCACAAAGCACTATTTTTTAAAATTTCCCCCAACTTCCAATTCCATCATTATGAGTGTTCTCAGAGTGTTTTGTAAAGTGCCAGTCCAGCCAACTCAGAACATCCCACCTACTTCCATTTTCCTCACCATATCACACACCATTTTCCTATTCCCCATTTCAGGGCACTGCTAAAGCATTAAAATTTCTCCAGCTTGTAGAGATAGGATCATATGCAGCTTCATCCCTCCTGAGTTGTTTCAGATATCATTGCCTGAGTTCTTCCTTTAGCTGGTCACAGATGCAAACCTTCTCTCAAGCAGGGTGAATGCATCGTTTCCCTATTGGACAATGGATCCACAGTCTCCAGAAGATTTCCAAACCCAAGATATCCAGCAAGAATAGCTATTTTTGCAGAAAGTAGCACTTTTAGGCCCAATCCTGTAGGTGCTCAGCTCATGAGACTCCTAGTCTCCCATTGAAGTCAACTACAACTGCATACCTGGAGCATTTGCAAGATCACCTGTTTTCTTTTATGATGTTGAAGGATGCTGTTTTGATCAAAAATTCTTTAAGGCTATAGAAAAAGATCCCAGTTTTGTTCATTTGATTTGAATACAAGCAAAGCTGAGTCCATGCTCTGTTTATTGCCATAAGTGCATGTTTTGGAGTATTTGATTTGCTATATTACAGATTGATTGAGAGATGTAACATGTTTTTGATCAGTCCCTTGAGTTCCATTCAAGTCCCCTTTGGTCTGCCCAAGCTGCACAATTAATTATCACTATTATTATTACTCATTCATTTATTTTGGTATTGTGGTAGCACCTAGAAGCCCCAGAGATGGACCAGGGTCTCATTGTTCTAGGCGCTGTAGAAACACAGGACAAAAAGATGGTCCCTACCCAAAGAGCTTACAATCTAAGCTTAACTACGTCATTTCCTTATCCCAACCTTGTCTCTGCAACACCAACAGAGCTCTCTGAACCTGGAACTTCTTTCTTGACCTTGTCTGCTCATGCCTTCACCTTCTCCTTCGAAACCTCTCTTAAAATTCATGTCTCCTATAAGGCCTATTAACCTTTGTCCCCTTGCCCCATGAGGAGGTGGTGATGATGTTGATGAGAGAGGGTCACTTGGAGAGCAAATGAGAGAGTGAAAACGAAAATTAAAAAACAAACAGAAAGGAGATGGAAACTCAGACCCCAGTCAGCTCCACCAATGCTGGAAGCCCTTGGTGCCTGCGCTGCCCTTAAAGTGCACAGACGCCCACCAAAACCTCCCACTAAAGTGTGCTTATCTTCAAAAGGGCCCTTTGTGATGATACAAGAGCACAGTTCTCACACCTTGTCTTCAATTCCCTTGAGATGGTATCTCACCGGGAGTGCTTGTGATTTCATTCAGGCCACTTTTCCTCTCCTTTCCCTTTATGTTTTTGGCAGCTGTTTTTCTAAGGGGGAGACCTCCCCACTTCATACTCATCTCCCTTGAAGACTCGGAGTAGAAGAGAGTCCGGGCCTCCAGTGAGCTTGGAAAGAGGCGAGTGTTGTTCCACTGCAGTTCTTTTGTGTATTTTTTCATGGAGGGATAGTTCTGTTTCAGCGGCACCTCACGTTTCACACATCATTTAACAAAAAAAATGTATGGACAAGATTTAAAAAAAAAAAAATGCTGCCTGAAGCACAGATCCTAAATCCATTTTTAAGCACCTAAATAATTGGCCTAATTTTCAAACGTGCTGAGCACCCAGCAGCTCCCATTCAAGTCATTGAGAGCAGGACCGAGCCCCAGACGACTCATAAAACTCCCAGATTTTGTAGCAAGCACATTATGTTGACTCTCACTCCCCCTTACCACTAGTCCCAGATCTGCAGTTTTCAAAGCTTTTGAGCCCAAACCAGACAAATGATAAAGTTTTGGCTCAAGAGTTGCATTCATTTGAACAAAAGAGAACTCTCAGGGTGTGAACTCGCAACCCAAAAATGGAAATAAGGTTTGCTCAAAACCCTTCAAACCAAACCCGTTTTCCAGAGTTCTCATCCCAACTCTGTTAGAACATGTTTAATCCCCAAAATGCTTGGAAAATTTCATCCCATGAGGGAGAATTCTGAGGAGCCCTGTTGAGGTTAATAGGAATAGTGTGCATGAACCAAAGGCAGCACGGAGCCCATAAAATACATTAATTCTGCCATTTTTATGTGATCTAATAATAATACCTAGCTCTTATATAGTGCTTTTCATCAGTAGATCTCAGAGGACATCACTGATGTACTAGTCAAGATAGAATGGAACCCTAACAATTGAAATCCTTCAAGGAGGATGTTGATAGATTGGAGAGGGTTCAGAGAAGAGCCACAAGAATGATTAAAGTATGAGAATACGTGCATTATAGTGATAGACCAAGGTGCTCAATCTATTTAGCTTAACAAAGAGAGGGTTATGGGGTGACTTAAAAGAAAGACAGAAAATTGTATAACACGATCCAAGCGCTGGAAATTGAAGCTAGACAAATTCAGACTGGAAAGAAGGCATACATTTTTAATGTTGAGAGTAATTAACCATTTGGAACAATTTAGCGAGGGTTGTGGTGGATTCTCCATTGCTGACAATTTTAAATCAAGATTGGGTGTTCTTCTAAAAGATCTGCTGTAGGAATTATTTTGGGGGAGTTTTCTGGCCTGTGTTATAGAAAGAGGTTAGATGATCATAATGGTCCCTGGTGGCCTTAGAATCTATGAATGTATGAAATTCTGATAATTGTAGATACTGTATTCTTTTAGGAGCTCTCAGTTGTTTGTTACCCACCATGTATTTGTACAGAGGAGCCAGCATACATAATAATGTTTTACTCATATAGCACCTTTTCTCTATGCATCTCAAAGTGTTTTATGAAAATTCATTGATTCCTCTCAATACCCTTTTGAGGGAAGTATTATATCCCTTTAAACTATATCCCTTTTACAGCTGGAAAAACTGAGTCACAGACAGATTAAGTGGCTTGCTCAAGGTCACAGGCAGCGTCAGGAATAGAACCCAGGAGTTTTGACCTTCACTCAGCTGCTCTGATCTCTGGGATGACTCTCCTTTCTTCTGCAGTTACTGTGAATTTTCTGGGGCCAGATTCTGCCACTCTTACTCACCATGACTAGCGCATTACCCTGTGAGTAATCCCATTGATTACTATCAGAGTAACATGCTACTTAACTCAAGTTAGCTTGTCTGCTGATGAAAGAGAGTTAATTTCTTCCTTTGGGAAGAATTCTGTTTGCACTGGCATTCTTTTCCATCCCATACAGCCCAATCTGCTTCCCAAGTCTATGCTATACAGGTCACTGCCATTTCCTATGAACTTGAATGAAGATTTTCCTGGGAAAACTGGCTTTCCTGTCAGATTTCCAACTGTTGATTTTCCCTGAGGAAAGTCATATTATCCTTCAGCATTGTATCAGCAGATGTATGAAAAAGCTGATTGGTCTCACAAGAAATTTCCAAACCAAATGGCTTCCTGTATTCTCTATGCTGGGTATGGTATGAAACAAAACCCAGACTGTTTTTCTTTTACAAGTGAAAGGTCCAGTGTGAAATCAGGCATTGACCTCCACAACCCTGGAAAACAATTGCGATTTGGTGACTTGACCTTATATAGTCTATTGGGGATAGCGGCCAAATTTAGAACAGGTCAGAGACCAAACTAAATGTTAACCATTTTGTAAGGAGAAGGAGTACTTGTGGCACCTTAGAGACTAACAGATTTATTTGAGCATAAGCTTTTGTGAGCTACAGCATCCGATGAAGTGAGCTGTAGCTCACGAAAGCTTATGCTCAAATAAACTTGTTAGTCTCTAAGGTGCCACAAGAACTCCTTTTCTTTTTGCAAATACAGACTAACACGGCTGCTACTCTGAAGCCTGTCATTTTGTAAGGAGTATGTCGGGGCAATAAAGAACTTGGCACAATGTGTGGGACAGAAACTGATCTCATTTACCTTGGTGTAAATCAAGTAGCTCCACTGAACCCAATGGCATTACAAAAAGCTTGAAAATTTGGTATACTGAGAACACCGCCTGTCATGCTGACCAATACTATCATATTGTTTCCTTGTGCTCAACCCTCTGTTTGTATCCATCTATTGTCTCGTTTCCTTTATTAGATGGTGAGCTCTTTCAGGGCAGAAACTGTCTCTTTGTTCGGTGTTTGTGCAGCTCTAGACTCTATATACTGCTGGCTCTATACGGATATACTGGTGAGATAACTATCCTGTATTATTAATAGAGAAAGGGTTCATGTAATGGATGCTAAAAATGGAAAACAAGAACCCATCAGAGTTTTGGTCTCCAGGCTTCGATCAAGCCATAGAGAAAAAAAACCTACTTAAGTGGGCTAATTGGTAACACTTTTAGAGATTTGTTCACCTGCTTAAACCCCAGAAATATTGGTGGGAGTTAGTTCTGTACATATGTTAAGACTGCAGATTATACATATTATGTATAATATGGTATTCTACAGAAATGATAGAAAACTGCAGGTTATGCATATTATGTATAATATGGTATTCTGTAGTAATGATACAAAACTATAGCTTTCGTTAGTGTTACCACAGTGTTCTGGCACATTACTGGAGAATATTTTAAGGTGGGTTTTTTTTTTTAAATAAGGCTATTTGGGCGCATTTATAGATGAAATAAACAAGGCACCAATCTGGACCCTTCTCAGATGTCTTCACAGGTTTTATTACCTTAAAGTCCCCAGTTCGGCAAGGTACGTAAACCCATGCCTATACTTTAAGCGCATGAACAGTCCATTGAAGTCAATGGGACAACTCGTGCTTAAAGTTAGGCACACACTTAAGCACCGTGCTGAACTGCGGACTAAGTGAAGCTTTTCCCTTTTAATTGGCTCAAATAATAATAAAGACACCCGGTCACGTATCTAGCATTTTTCCTATGCAGATCTCAAAGTGCTTCATAAAGGTGTGTAAGTATCATTTCCACCTATTTTACAGATGCGTAAACTGAGGCACAGAGCCTTTAAATGCCATGGCTAAGACCATGGAGTAAGGTAGAGGCAGGAATAGAACTCCGCCAACTGTCATTCATTTTCTGATGGTTTAGTCTAACACAGCAGGAAAAAGCTTTAAGAATCCAGGAAGTGATTGTTCACTGAATGCTTATAACATATCCACTGTACTGTACCTAGTAACCGGGTGTCAGATTTTAGATCTTGAGTAAGAGGGAATAAATAGGAAGGGAAAAGCCTTGCTTTCTCTTGCATTTCATTTGTGATTAATTCAGTGTACACAATCTCTCTGCTTCGAAGCCCTTTACTGTTTATGCATCTGCTGGTTTTCCAGTGAGAACGATACCCTGCTTTCAGTTCTGCGTTTTTTTCCCCTTATAAAGGCATTTTTCCTTTTCAGCAGAGAAACCACTGGTGATTGGAGTGTCTGTGACCTTTGGACTGCCAAACTCCCACTAACTAAATAAAAGCAGCCCAAGAGGGAGAGAGTTAGCATAAATCACCTCCCCTGACAGAGACCACCTGGTATACACTCACTGCATGGAGGTACCAAGTCTGTCTGAAGCTGCTGACTTTGCACTCTTGTGCGTTTTATGGACACCGTTGGGGAGATACATTGTGTTTACACAAGGAATGGAAAGTTCAGTTTTACTGAATGTAACTGACTTCTCAGCTTGCTGGGTGCAATTCTTCCATAAGCTAAATAAGGAGAATGGTGAGGCTGCTCGTGCCTCTAATATTCTTTCAAAACCAGGGTGAATTGATGGTGAACTTGCTCAAATGTGATGCACAACAGGCACTCGTGAACCTTCTGGTTCTTTCTCCTCTCACTAAAATGGTTCCTGCTGAGACTGCCATTGGCCATTTGGTTAAGACCAGATGTAGTAGAACAGTTTAATATCCATTAGGGGACTACCCAGTCTGCTAGGTCTATCCCATCTCTAACAACCATGATCCCAAGAAGTCTTTATTTATCAGATGCTAATGTGGCTCATTTAGTAGCATGCTTAATGGCAGAAGTGCAATGCTGTGGGCTTCAAGCTCTACCCCAGACCTTCGCCATAACCCCTGTGAAGGTACTGAAGGGCAATCTACAAGAGATGGCATAACACTGTCAGAACTCAGGTTCTCCAGATGCAACATTAAAGCAGGTCTTGTGGTGGTGTAAGTTAAAGACCTCCTAGCTTGACTTGGAAAGTCAATATATATAATGACTTTATATATAAAGGGTATAATGCTGGTGTCCCTCTCAGTGAAAGACTAATATTGTGGGAGTGTCTTGTTTTTTTTCCTATATGCATAAACAGATGGGGTGAAAACATGGCCAAGGCATTGTCACTACCACTGTCTTGCTGTCTTATACTATTGGGAGGGCTATTTTTGCATTCTTCCCAGCCATAACTGCAATGATAATAATAATGATATGAATTCTAAAGCCTTGCACTCTCCAGGCTCCTTAAAAACAGTTTTACAAAATATAACAAAAATTATAACAAAAAATGACACTTACTAATAGTAACAACTAATATAAATTTAAGGAGGACCAGAATACAAAGAAAAAGCACAGAAATCAGCCAGAATAAAAGGATAAATGCATAAGGCATACAGAAATCATTTCAGCAAACATCTTTAAGGGAGTGGGGAATGGTTTTAGGTGAAGTTGCCTCAAGAGGGTGGGGAGAGAATTTCCCAACTTTTTTCCTTTTTTTTATATTTGAAAAATATTAACCACAGCTGGCTGAAAACTAGCAAGAAAATGTGAAAATTTGATCAAATTTTTCCATAATTATTATTTTTTCCTGAATTTAGATAATATTTCAACAAGCTTCAGCTTTAGGTGTTTTTTGAAAGTGGGGTGAGAGCTACTGAGATGGATTTCTGGAGATGAGTAATGTTTCACAACGTAGAGATTGCCACAGCAAAGTCACAACCAAAGGTCAGCTAACGGTATTGTGCTGGGAACCCTGAAGGCAGATGGCGTATGAACACCTGTACCCATGAAGACAAGGCTCACAAAGCAAATGTTTAATGCATCCAGGGCCCTACACTGTGACAAACTTTAAAAATCAAGAGTGCCATCTTACAATCAATCCAACATTTTGTAGGAAACCACTGTAAGGAACAATGGCTGGGAACAATCACCTTGAATCAAAGCCTATTGAAATCAGGGGAAAAACTTCTGTTGTCCTCAGCGGGCTTTGCATCAGGTCCAATATGATAAAAGTTTCTCCAATCAGTGAGCAAATGGGCTGTCACCACAGATGCCAACACCTGAACTTTTCTTGCCGGCGTTATCAATGAACATCTTCAAACAACAGCTCAAACTCATCACAGTAATCACTTGAAGTTACTAGTCACCACTAAGGAGATGAGTGAGTCTGGAAAGAATCCAACTGGATGATTTCCTCACAGTATCTTTAGTTGAGAATAAATAGCATTTTTTGGAGTGACAAAGTTCTCCAGTGGCTACGGAAAATCAAGAGACTTGGGGCTAGAGTCACAAAAGGACTTAGGTGCCTAGCTGCCATTTTGGGTGTCTAAATCCCAGAATCAGGCCCCACTGGGATTCATAGCCCTCCCTGCTCATCTGTCCTTGAATACTGTAGGTACCTAAACTCACGTGGTGCATACATTTTGGCACTAAAAGTCCCCTAGCCACCTATGCTTCTGCCTGTTCATATGTGCACTGTAGCCCCATGCCAAGTCTCCCGATGCCTAAACTCCAGGGTAATATGTGAACCAGGAGAAGACAAGTATTCCTCTGTCTAACTCGCCTGAGCGGCCCAATCTGGTGACCCTGCTCAGAGCTCACCTACTGAATTGGGTCCCTTCTTCATAAAGAATAAAAGAATAATTGGGCAAGAGAGAGCCTGAGCATGTCTGTATAGCCAGGTGGCTAGCACACTCACTGTGGATGCTGGAAACCTGGATCCAGTCTCCCTCCTCCAATGACTTTCGTTTTATTATTTATGCACAGGGGAACAGCTTCACCAGGAGACATTGAGAGAGCCCCACAGCAGACTATCCCATGGCTCAGTGGCTGGGGCACTCACTTGAGAGGTGGCAAAGCCTGTTCTCTCCTTCCTAGACAGAGGACGGACTTGATCCCCCACATCCCAGGTGAGTACCCTACCTGCTGAGCTAAAAATTATGAAAACAGTTGGCATCCTTCCCCCCCCACAACTTTTCCCCCTGCTTCTTGCAAAAAGGGGCATAGGAACCTAATGCCAAGAGGGTTTGCAGCTGAGAATCCCAAGCAAAGGGGGCACCTCCAGGCAGCCTGGACTTAGGAACCAAACTCCTAGGGCTTAGGACGCAACCCTTGCCTTGGTTAGTTTCGGCAGGGAAGTCACCTAGCATGCAGGCATCTGTGAATCCCATCCTGAAGTGCCTGTTTGTCTCTCTCCATTCATTGGACAGGGAGTCGAGGCACCTAACTCAGGGTCTGTGAATCCCAGGGATGTTCCATGTGCCTACAAGTTAGGAGCGAGGGCGCTGAGCATGGCTGTGCCTAAGTTTCTTGGTGAGTTCTATTTTTAGCTTTGTCACCGACCTGCTGCATGGCCTTGGGCAAATTGCTGCCCTTCTCTGTGTCTAGACTGCCAGCTCTTTGGGGGCATGGACTGTTTAACCATGTGTGTGTGCAATGCCTAGTGCAACGGGGCCCTGATCTTGGTTTAGGCCTCTACATGCTACTGAAATACTACTAATAATTGGCGTCAGCCCTGTCTCTTCCATGCAGAACTTAAAATCCTTAAAGATCGGACCCTGTCCAACAGCTGTTATTTTGCTGCTGGTTTTTACCATGATTGGCAGGGTAGGTCATATATGCCTCAACAGCAGTCAGGAGGCAAAGTTCTCTGTGCCTCAGTTTCCCCTTATGCACCCCTGGGATAATGATACTGACCTCTTTTGTAAGGTGCTTTGAGATCCATGGATGAAAAGCACTCCGAGAGCTAGGTATTATTAGGATTCTGAAGAGCTTGAAATCTAACAAAGCAGCTCGTTCTAATGAGATTTCCAGTGCATTTTTGCAGATGGAAGAGATTTGAATAGTTTGGCTAATCTCTAGATAAGCATCTGAACTTTTGGAGATGTCTCTCTGCTGAATCTAAACTTCAGACTCTAAGAGACTTGCTTGTTTTTACTGCAGGCAGTGTAAGCAAATAAAGAGTTGCTCTGAAAGCACTGGAATGAGCTATCTGTGCACCATTACCCTCTACTGGAGAGAATCAGAACTGCTCCACTGTGTGCCATAGGCCCCCCATGGCTAACTAATAACAAAGTTTCCTTTAGGTAGAGTGACAAGGGCCTGTGTTTTCTGGAGCAAGGGTATCAAAGTTCTGTCCCCACTGTCACAATGCAGTGCTGATTGTCTATGGTGTGCAGCACAATGGCAGCCAGAAAGTCCTGGGTGGCCACGGATTTGTTCCAATGCTTTCTTGATCACTAGTGCACCAAGAAAATGCGTACAAATAAATGCAACCATGCAATGGTTGCTTTGGTTTCCAGATCTAAAATCATTTTGGCAGAGCTCAGTGTGCAAATCGAGCAAGAGGAGTTTTCGTGTTCCACCATTACCATTAGGCCAGATTGTTCTTTTTTTTTTCCTGGAGCCCCTTCAGCTGTGGGATACCAGTGAGTGTGCCAGAAAGAGAAAATTCTTCGGTGACGTAAACACAGTAATGACACTTGTTAGCGGTATGTGCTTTCTTTGCCAGTGGAGGGGAAAGAAAATCAGATTGTGTTCAACACAGTGTCTCTATATTCCCTCACATAAAAAAACCCCCCAAACAAACCCCAAACCTTTCCATATAGTTTACTAAGTCCATGGACTTTATTTAGTAGCTTTGCATGTTCTTAGATAAGGATTTGGTTCATTAAAGTTTACAGAGTTACATTTAATTGACAGGCTGCCCTGAGTTGTTAGAACCAAGATCTCTCCATAAAGTGCTAGATAGCCAGGACATTAATTGCATTATTTTCTTTGCAGATAAAACTTATGTGGTGGAGCCAGCATTGTCAGATAAAAAATAGATAAGATCGAACCTTGTCTTTAAATTGCAGATCTCCTGGTCTGAGAAAATATGGGGCTCAGATTACACTGTAGGTTTTAATGGGCTTCGGAGATTTTGCCTAAGCATAATGGTAAAAAATGTAGATCCACCAAGATCCTGGAAGGAGCAGATGCACTGCATTTGTGTGATAGTCAGCAGTGTCAGATAAGGGGAAGAGGGTATTCTGGTCTGTTTGCTGCTGTGCTCAAGTTTTCCACATAAAAGCTGCACTCTCTCCTTCAGGAAAAGGATTGTAGTCTCTTTAGTAAACACAAAAGTTGGCCCTTATGCCCAGTCTAATTCTCCACGCAGTCTATGATCCAAAACATTCTTCCAAGGGAAAAAAGGGGGGATGGGGCAGGAAAGATTGAGTAAGGGAGTAAAGATGTGCTCTGGAAAAACACAGCTGTAGTTATAGGAGGGGAATTAATCTTAAGAAGCCTTCTGTAGCAATTTCATCCATCAACCATGACATTGGTACCATTATTAGAGAAGATGGAAAATTAAATTGCAAAATTATCTGTTCTGTTTCATTGACTTCCCTCCCCCCTCCCTTTTCATTCCAGGCACCATTTGCTGCAATACCAGTCACAGTTGGCAGTTCGTTATTAAAAGCACCTGGCTATTAAAGGAAATCAGATCACAGGGCATGTTCGTTAGCTGTGCTGGTCTGAAAAGCATAGGCCACATTATTGCACTGAAGGATAAAAGCTCACACAGATCTTGATTCAGCAAAGCACCGAAGCTGGTGCTTAAGTGCTTTGCTGAATCAGGGCCGCAGAGACAAGGAACTCTTTATAAGATGAGCTAAGATTCCCCTGGAATATTCCATCGGGAGGAGAGGGGTTGCTTCTCTGCAGAATGGGCAAGAGGCTTTGCCCAGCCTAAGCTCATTGGTAAGCACCTGAGCCCTGTGGGTATGTACTTGGCATGGCTAAGCGGTGCTGCCACGGGTACACAACTAGTTCTGTTCATGCTAGCTTGTGTACACGAGCTGGGAATCACAGCCCTAGCTCATCATGTAGACGTAGCCTCAGAATCATGTTGAACACCCCCCTGCTACTGGATACTCATATAGCTACAGTGAGCTACTCATATAGCTCCCAGTCCTGACACGTGTGGACTTGGCAACTGTAATCCACGCTTGCATGACCTTCAGGCTTCAGTTCTGCAACAGTGCTATTCTATATCTTGAAGCAGATTGAGCTGGTACAGCATGCTGCAGTCTCCCAACTAAACAGCACTGGTCGATACAAAGACATCATCCTGGTGCTCTGGTTTCTACACTGGCTTCGCATAGGATACAAAGTCAGGTACACGCTACTGGTCTTGATCGTCAAAGCCTTATTGAGACGAATGCCCATCTACCTCGGAGACCCACCGTGATGTTCACTGGATACAATGGAACCCTCAGCAGCAAGGTTTAGACAGGTAGGAACCAGGGATAGAACTTTCCTGGCGGAGTGCCCACCAACAGGAGTTGAGCAAGACCACAGGCCTAAGGAAACCCACATCTTTGATTTGGCTCTTCCACAATAATGGACACATGACTGTACTAAAACCAAGCAAACATTCTGCCCCTCCTGCAACTAACTACACCTCCAGGATCAGGGGGTAGCTGTGTTGGTCTGTATCCACAAAAACAACGAGGAGTCCAGTGGCACCTTAAAGACTAACAGATTTATTTGGGCATAAGTTTTTGTGCGTAAAAAACCCACTTCTCGGATGCACCTCCAGGAGTTAGAAGGAAGGGGGGAGACATTAATCCTCATTTTGTCTCTTTTTCTCCATTCCATGGTGCCCAGACACCATAGTGATGGTGCAGTATGAAAACCTACGTTGGCTAGAATGGAATCAAAGGAAAGAAACTCAATAGCAGCATAAACATGAGGCAAAATAACTATCAGAAGCTGGCTGTGGGTCAGTTTTCTGTCCTGGCACCTTTACAATTCTTCAATAACATAAAGGGCAGAAACAGTCCCCTCCAGTAACAAACCTAGGTTGTGTGTTATAACTAGGATAAAAAAAGAATTAGATAAGTTCCTGGAGGATAGGTTGATCAATGGTTATTAGCCAAGATGGTCAAGGATGCAACCCCATGCTCCAGGTGTTCCTAAACCTCTGACGCTCAGAAGCTGGGACTGGATAACGGGATGGATCACTCGATAATTACCCTGTTCTCTTCATTCCTTCTGAAGTATCAGGCACTGAGCACTGTCAGAAGACAGGATGCTGGGTTAGACGGACCACTGGTCTGAACCAGTATGGCCATCCTTATGTTCTTATAAACTACCTCCTCTTGCTGCCCCGATATATGGAGTGTGCCAAGATTGCAGCCAGGGTAGAGAGGAATAGTCAGAAGGCCAATGTGTTCTAGCTGTTCTTGGCTGCTGCAATGGCCCCTGATGCAACAGAACACAAGTAAGAGCAGATTCAGGGCTGCTCTAATTGACATTGAAGATAGAACTGGTCCTTGGGCAGACCCAGAATACAGGGAGGCCCCAAAGGTGAGATAAGGCCCTCCCACCCCATTCCTGGGTCTAGCACAGGCCAGTCAGAATGGGCAATCAGCCTCAGTATTAGTTATTCATTTATAATACACAGATTTATGTTGCTTTCTTTAAGTGGATCTGTTTTATGAATAAATATGGGGCTTTTTTTCTGCACACAGCCATGCTTTGCAAATTTTCATGTGTCAACATAAAAACCACCACAATAAAAGAGTTACTAATGTCTTTTAGTTTTTTGCTGGAAATACTGTTCGTAGACTTTCCGTTGTTTGACATTTGCAGATTTGTCTGTGCTTGGAGGTTTTGAAAAAGATTTTCATTCATAAGTGATTAGCAGAAGCCTGTCAACGTTCAGACACAAATTCCCTGTTTACTGGTTATGCAATCCGTTTTTTCTTCAGCATAAACATAGCTGATCACTTTATATCCTCTGTATATTGTTTCTTAATATGAATGAAGTGAAGCAGGCTAACCAGTAGTCATTCAGATTATTGCCTAACATAAACTTACAATGGGCTCTGAAGTGTTTAGCTATGCAAACTGTGAAAATGACTATAACTATGTAATGAGAACACAGCCATATTGTTAACACTTAGCATTGAATATGTTTAAAAATTAGGAAGAGGTATATCTGTTGCATAGAAATTTGATCTGTTTACTTTGCTTTAAAGAAAAGTCAAATCACACTGAACAAATGTTAAATCTGCTGCTACATCATCCAAGAGAAAGAAAACCTGTATGACTGCATTTAACAGCTAGGGTGGATACTTGTGTTCAAATGAGCAGAATAGAAAGAAATATTGTACCATTTTTGCCAACAATATTATGGCTAACATTTGTTTTTTATTCTCCTTTTATTAAATCACTTCTATAAACCACTCAAAAGTTTCAGTTTATTCAGTGACAATTAGTTTATTGTGTTTCTGAAGTGGATTTAGATTCGAGTGATAAAATTACAGGCCAAAATTACAACCATAATGGAAAATACTGGTTCACATTTGGCTTTCTATAACTGAAAGATTACTAGCCATTGCCAATAAGACGGAGGAATAAAAGATAATAGGATATGTGTTTATACACTCATGCTAGAGTCCAGAACATGCCACAATAAATTTGTATAAGGTAGACTGGAATATTTTTTCTTCCTTTCATTAATGGAGGAAAATAGATTTGTTCTCCAGTCTGACAGATTGTGCAGGGGTAATTATAGTTCAGAAAATGGATTAGCATAATCTTGCATGAAAATTTCAGATCTTTAAAAACTTTAAATCAAATATATTTCTTTTAATTCAAATTCACCTGATTACATCCCAGTTCTACATTCATGTTCCTCTGTATCATTAGCAATAGATCATTATTATAGCTATTTGGAATGTTCCTTTGGTGTTTTTCAATGGACATGTGTTTTCTGCAAAATTTGTGGGAATGACAATTTTGCTGTCATTTTCAAATAAAAACAAAGCATTTTGTTCCAGGTTGGTTTGACGTTAATCTCTGAATCCTCCTGAGCTGCTGCAATGGTTCATGCCAGCTATAGTTTGGGTGTCTCGTGCCCTTATTCTTTCCTATGGGCCGGACTTCCCACCTGGACTACATCTCCCATGATTCACTGCAGGCACAAGACTACCATGATGTATTTCTGCAGTTCATTTGGACACAGAGGTTCATGTCAACTTGGAATGAAATGCTTCTGCATTTCTGAATCAACATTTTTTGGAATTTTTCAATCATGAAAAGTGTCGATATTTTGACTTTTTGTCCTGATTTGTCCAAATGCCAAAATATTGGAATCGCCCACGGGACTGAAGTTCTGTTTTTCGGTCAGCTCTAATCAAAATACTTTTGGCCTTGTCATATAGCTATAAAACATTCCTCAGATAGTTCTGGGTTAGAATTGTACCCCATGTAATACCTTGTTTAAATGGAAAGACCAATGATTTTTTAAAAAAATCTTTGTCTTTTACCTAAAACGCTTATGTTCATTTATCTGTGAATTTTGTGCTTTTGAAAGTGATGGGCTAATAAGGCTGGGTTGGGCCAGGCATAATAAAGTTAAGTACTCTGCCTGTAGTAGGCAGCTCTGCCAATTCACCTCAGCCACAGCCTGTGCAACCGGATTATCGTATCGTACTGTGGATTAATTCTGCAGAAACGCCATTGAATTAAATAGAGCTCCTCCAGTAAAACTATGCATAAATTCCAGGTGATCCAGACCTGTAATGTTCTGCTATTCCAATATCTCTGATCAAAATTCATCAATCAGACTAAAATTTACTCAACTGCCTGGTAGAGCAGGTCAAAAAATGCAGAAAAAGTGTTGTGAAAAATTTTTTAAAAAAAAATCTCTTGTAAAAAAAGAAAAGGCATCAACTGTTTGATTTTTTGAAATATCTTGACCACACTGTATGTTGGTTGCAAAACAGCAAATAAAAAAATATGGAAAATGTTGGCAATAAATTTTCTTCGAAAATGTCAAAATATTTTGACTGGTTCTACCATTGAGTGACCTTTTTGACTTACATAAATGGGGATCGTGGAGAGATACCAAATACATTTTAATTTGGAACCTAATCTGAGATATAGTTTGCACCCTGATTTCCAGGGTTAGCCCACTGCACCTCCAGGAATTATTTGGGGGAAATTCCAAGGCCTTGTGTTATGCGGGTCAGATTAGATGATCATAGTGGTCCCTTCTGGCTTTAGAATCTACAAATCTTGTTCCTGTGTTTCTCTATTGGCTGGCTCTAAAGCTTCCTGAAATCTGACCTTAACGTGTTTACATTCACTTTAAATACGAAGCCAGCTCGTTTCCCCTAAAGCTGTTCCCATGTCTTCTAACAGTGTTTCTCGAATCCTGCTATTGCAAAGGAACCAAGTTACAGCCTGTGGCAAAGCAAAAGACATACAAGTTACTCAACCTATAATGCAGCAGTATGGAAGAAATTTATGTTTGATGGTCCACAGGTATGTTTGTTTTGACTGATGCATATGAATCAGTGTCTGGTTTGCATCAGATTATCACTGTGAAATGGGGTTTAACCTGATTGCTAATTTGCAATGTATTTATATGTGGAGCTAAAATGAAGCGCATATAAAGGGGTTGCCACATAACCACTTAAAAGTTTGGATGATTACTAGATTAAAACCATTTATTGAGACCTGGGAAAAGGAGTTTTATGGGGAAATGATCCAGTGCTATTTAGAAACTGAAACATTAATGGCCTGGCAGTGGCTAAAATGATCGGTGTTTTCATTGTAAAGATTTCCTGGACAATTAGCCATCTCCAGACATCTCTGACATCTACTCCTTAACATGCAACAGCAATGTAAACTCAACGTGTTAAAGACAAAATTGCCTATCTTTCCTCCCCTCCCCCTCCCTTATCCATAGCTGTCAGCAGCTCCACCACCTTGGTTTCATTGTTGAATCCCATGTCTCCTTCTCCCCCTTCCCCATGCATAGATACTGTCACTAAATCCTGCTGGTTGTCTCCTCAAAGTATCTCAGAAAATCCATCCATTCCAATTAAAACCTCCCTAGTCCAGGCTTCATCGTATCATACCTTGACTGTTATGAGTTCCTGCTCTCTTTTCTTTCTGACACTCACCTAGTCTTCCCTCTTCCAAACTAGCCAATACTTGAAGATGATCTACCATAGCAACCAATTCGGCCCCCTCCTCTGGACAAAGAAAAGAGAGTTATCCAACACAGAAAATGTCAGTATCAATTGGAGAGCTACAAAGCTGGAAATACAGAGACCATACACATGGAAGAGTGGAATAGGTACAGGTGTGGATGTACAATGAAATGCTAAACAGGGAAAAGAAGAATATAAATAACTGAGCACTCTTCATTAAAATCTTTCGTTTTTACACACTTCTAATTGCCCCATCCTCTTAATCTCTCTTCAACGAATCAGCAACTAGCTTGTTGACAATGGAGTTGGCAGTTCTCCATATGTAGCCAGGACAGGGAGAGCTCTCTAGGATGCCAAGGGATGTTGGGTGAAGGCTCTGGAGGAAGCCCAAAGCAGCAAGAACTCCAAGGGTGAGAAGGGACTCGAGCTGGGTGCTGAATTGTGGAATCAGAAGTTGTACTAAACTGAGGGCTTCATTTTCAGCTAGGTACCCCCTGCCTTGTCCCCCCAAAAAGGCATCCATGTTTTTGTCCAGGGTATTTGAAAATGCTGGCCCTAAACTGATATATAAATGTGGTATAAATCATGGTGATTGCACCCATGTTTTTATGCCTGTCAGAGAACCTCGGCTTTTAAAGAGATGGATTGTGGCTCAGAGAGGGGAGGTTGAAGAAGCTTTCTCTGTCTTTGTGCCCCTAGTGGCTTTCCACAAACTTGGTCCTTCACCTGAGTGCAGGAACTAGTATCTGCTCAGACCCCGAGGGCACAAGCCACTCTAAAGGAGACCTGTGAGTTTGCAAAGCTGGCTAACTGTGGAGGGGAGTTTAGTCTGAATCCACTTAGAAGGTGTAACTCTGGGCATATACCTCCTACACCTTGGGACTCTAGAGCAGGCATCATTCCTACAAAGAAGCAAAATGTCCCTTTGGCTCTTCCCCTAAGGCAATTCAGACCCATATGGGCACAATCGGCCCACAGGACTTTGATTCATGCGATCTCTGCTGAAAGACCCATACATAATAAATTGCATCACACTTTATTTACTTTGGAAGAGAGAAGGGCTGAGTCAACCCGGCAGGTTTTAAGGTGTCTAGGTATTTAAAACTTGATCCTTAGATGGCTAAATTATCGAACTAACCTTTTGGCAGGTAGAAAACTCTTTCCTCTCACTGTTTAGTGGATACAAACACCAGTATTTATCCCATTCTTGGCTTTTCCCACTTCATTATTCACACGCAATCCTTACTGCTTCTGAATCACAAGTGAAAAGAAGTTAGGTCTGAACTCAGAATTTTGTAAGCAAACCAACAAGCTGTCTATTAATATAGCTGGAATACATCCCGAACTTTTCATCGCTCATCTCAGGCTATCGACAGCACCAAGTGTTTCCCACTACACTGTTGATATAGATGTGTTATGTTCTCTTCCACCCCAAACTGCCATATCTCATTTCTTTGTTTACACAAACTGTGCAAAGTTCATTAGAAAAGGCAGAAGTGGAAGGAAATGTAAATGTTATATAAAGTAATTTGCCGAAGAGGGAGGGAAATCTCTTCTTCTGTTAAGGTTAAAATAGGGTGGATCTTAATAGGATTATTTATATTCTAATAGCACCTAGAGGTGCTGTACAAACACATAGAAAGAGATAGCTGCTGCTCCGAAGATCTTACCGGCAGAAGGCGGGAGGGTAAACCAGCACAGGAAGATGAATGCCTTGTCCAGGGTCACACGGCAGGTCAGGGACAAAGCCAGGAATAAAACCCCAGTCTCCTGAGTTCCAGTCCGGGGCCCTATCTACTAGAGCACACTAAGAAAATGATTTTCTGTTGTTGGCAGATACCTATATAAAGAAGTTATGTATACATTGAATACCAAATAGTTCTCAGATCAAAACCAATAATTCAATGTGCATTTCTCTGACATGATCCTTGGGGGACTTTTTGTGTGCTATTAAATAAACACACAGGGGTTAAGTTCCCTTCATGAGAGAAGATGTTGATTTCATTACAACCCTTGACTATAAACACTGTGTACTGTAGCTCTGACTAATTGCTGGGTGTTATTGGCAGATATAGGAGAGTGCACATGTTGCCAGGAGATCAATTCAGCTTCTAGCTCTGTGCCAGCAAGTGAGTTATCTCCTTCTAGAGTGATTTTATTTCACTTCTTAATCTTATTTGTAAATGTGATCCCTTGATGACACAGTGTATAAGACCTTGGCTTAATGCACAAAATTCATGAGATGAACTTGGAAGGGTGTCCAAGATACATAAGTTATTTTAAACATGCGTTTAGAATCTTTTTTTTTCATACCCACTCGGGATTTTCATAGGACATGAATGAAAATACATTATTTTCTTCATGATTTAAAAGCAGTGGGAGTGTGTGACCTCATGGATAGAGCACTAGACTAGGAGTCAGGAGAGCTGGATTTTGCTCTGCCACTGCCCTGCTAGGTGACCGTGGGCAAGTCACTTTACTGTTCTGTGCCTCAGTTTCCCTATCTGTAAAATAGAGGTATTTATACTGATCTCCTTTGTAAAGTGCTTAGTGATCTACTGATGAAAAGAGCTAGATTTTATTATCTAAACAAAAAAATCCTGTTCTTCAACTTTCACCAAAATATTCCTAGATGTACTGTGGTAATTTTGGAAGCTTCCTTTCACATCTAGAGTTTGGTCAGCTTTGTTCAGGTAGATGTCTGGTCATCACAGAGAACTGAAGCATAACCTTGTATATCTAGTTAACCATGCATAGGAACCGAGTGGGTGCTACTTTGTGGTACAACCTTAGACCTAATCCTGCAGACATGAATAATTTTACTCAGGTGAGTGGTTTCATAGAATTAACTGGGACTACTCACTGGAGTAAAGTTACTCATCTGACATGCTTAAGTGTTGATGGGTTCTTTCCCTAGGGGTCAGTTCTGATCTCACCTTTGTGGATGCATATCTAATACAAACACTTTATGGCCCTTGTGCATCACTAGCAAACAACCCCCAAAGCAACATTAGAAGATAACAGAAACACATGAGCACTATTACGTGCATCACATGGTGGAGAACAATGTGGCCGTAGAGGATTTTGGTTAATGCAACCCTCATGGAGTACTGCAGGATCTTTTGAGGATGATAGTCTCATGCCCTTGGGTGCATCACCTTATAGTAAATGACGTGAGTGATATACACAGTGATGTGTGCCCATGAATCAAGCCCATGCTCTGACATTGCGTGAAGCTATATCATCACAGCCACCATATGAGTATGGTATTTCCTAGTATTTCCACAAAAGAGAGCATGAGAAAAAGAACTTTTTATGCCTCTGACCTTGATCTAAATTTGCATTTCCTTTGAGCGGCTATTAAAAAAAAGGAAAATTTGATATCTTTAATGTTCTTGAAAGTGAGCAATTGATAACACTTTCAGAGGCCAGGCTTCGAGCCAGGGCAATACTGTGTGAGTCTCCCAATGGATTTCAGCCCTGCTGGCTAGATTGCAAATCCCCTGCTGTTTACAAATCCAGGCCACCCTTCGAGCAGAGTTTGCCAATTGTTTAAGACTGTGTTGAGTGTTGTGAACTGTGTTTTATCTATGATATGAACAAATGCCCATGAGGGACAAGGTTAAGTTCGCACAGCTCATTTCCTTTGGCCCTCAGGTAGATCTGAATTCAGACCATAAATAAAAGGCTAGCATATTAATCCTTTCCACCCGCTAAAAGGTGTTTTATTTTAATGGGGGGGGGCACCAAAACAATCAAAATCCGAATTCAGATTTGAGAGTAAAGAATAGCTCCCGCGGCTCTTATCAGAACTCTGTGGAGCCATTGTTCTGATTTTATAAATACGCATGTATTCCCCTTGACCATTTCCCCACTCCTGCCGTATCTTCCCTTCTATGTGCCCTTGGCTGGTTTCCAGTCTATTTCTTTATGATGTAAGAGAAGATAAGCTGCTGAATTGGAGGCCTTATGAATGTTTGGCATCAGGAAAGACAGCTGGGGAGTGTGGATCCTAAGACAGAACGATCATTTAACAGAGAACCCCATGATCCCCCAAAAGGAGGCCCCTTGAGAGCTTTTCCATTGCTTGGGCCAGCGTGTGAAGCACTTAACACAGGGGTGGGCAACCTGTGGCTCCGGAGCCGCATGCAGCTCCGGTTAATATGCAGCTCCTTGCATAGGCGCCAACTCCAGGGCTGGAGCTGCAGGCGCCAACCTTCCAATGTGCCGGGGGGGTGCACACTGCTCAACCCCCTGCTCTGCCCCAGGTCCTGCCACCACTCCACCACTTCCCCTGAGCCTGCTATGCCCTCGCTTCACCCCCCTCCCCACCAGAGCCTCCTGCGCACTGCAAAACAGCTGATTGCGGTGGGCGGGAGGCATGGGGAGGGAGGTGGAGGCGCTGATTGGAGGGGCTGCTGGGTGGCTGGAGGGGGGTAGTGGATGAGGAGCTGCTGACTTATTACTGTGGCTCGTTGGCAATGTTCACTGGTAAATTCTGGCTCCTTCTCAGGCTCAGCTTGACCACCCCTGACTTAACACTATCAGCTGAGCCACAGGATGGGAATGTTCTTGCCATCCCTAAAATACAGACTAACCAATGAAGTTTGAACAAAGCCCTTACAAACTTCACTGCATCCATATGAGCTGTTGGCTAAACACACAGGAATTAATAGGCTTTTTATAAACTACTGTCCACTGCATGGGGAGACGTCTGAAGGTTATGAGAGGGGAATGGGAGTCTGGAGCCTTGAAATCAGCCAAGATTTTCCAAAGTGATTGATTAGTGATGTGGGGTGCCTTAGTTTTTGAGGTCCCAGCGTGGGACCCTTTAAAGTGACCTGATTTTCTGAAAATGCCGAAGTCCCAGCCATTGAAGATAGAGCTCCTTTAAGATGTCTCAGAATGGATACCTAAAAAGGATTGCAAATCACTAGTTACTTCTTTGAAAATCTTGGCCCCCGGACTCTGTTCCTAACTCGACCAATGACTCATTGATCAAGTCATTGGGCATGTAACCTCTGTGTGCCTCAGTTTCCTTTCCTAAATACTTTACAACACTACAAATATTCCCCTACCTCACCCAAGTGTTAGTTCATTAACATCGATGAAGTGTTTTAAGTGTCTTGGAGGGAACGTGCTAGACCAGTGCAGAGTGGTATCACATCACTGTAGCATTTCTCTGCAACCCGAAGCGCATTCAGAGGATATAAATTGCCATCAGTATTCTCTAATAGGGATCTAGCTAGGATACTTTTTTGGACTCTTTCATCAGCCTACCGCTCTGAGGTAGGGCTCTGCTATGTTCCCCACTGCTCAGACAGGGAACTAAGGCCCAAAGAGACTTGTCCAAGATCACACAGAAAATCTGCAGCAGAGCTGGGAACTGAACGCACGTCTCTGACATCCCAGGCTAGCGCCCTCACCACTGGGCCATACTTCCTCCATAGTGCTGCCAGCCTCCCCTTCATCAGCAGCTTTCATCAGCAGAAGGGGATTGAATTCAAAAGCATGAGTTCATCTCCTAAAAACTCAGCACTTTGTACTATTGCCAGTGGGTCAGCCGCTTCGCCAGGGGAAACTTCCCTTCCAGAAACATGAGCTTTTGAAAAGGGGCCAAGAAAACAGAAAAACAAACGATCAAAAACATTGCCTTTGAAAACTTTCCTTCACTGCTCAGATCTGTTTCCAGTCTTGTCCTGTAGGATGAGGATTCATTTAAGCTGCCTCTCCCATGCTTGCCGGGTAAATCTAAATGAAGAGCAAGTAAATAAATAAAAGTCATTTGGCTGGGAGATACACAGGGTGAGACATATTTCATTTTTCATGATGATGCCCCAGCTTGCTTGCTTGCTTTCGACAGGACTGTGGCAATCCAGCTCCCCCGGTTGTCTGTAGCTGTAGGCCTGGAAACATCACAAGCCTCTAGTTCTCAAGAGCTTCCCAATGGAAGCAGGTCTTAAAACTGTGTTTAATTTTCACAGCCTTGTGGAAGTTGCTGTGCCCCATAGTCCTTTTCTAGCTATTTGTCAGTGTCCCTAGATAACCTCAGGGTAAGCTTGATGCTAACCTTTAAGGAGGGCTGGGCCAGTCACCAAGTTCTGATCTGGGTTCAAACTTGCCCAAAATTTAGAGTGAGGAAAGGGGTTCAGGTTTAGGTCAGTATCTACCTTTTAGACTTTGTCTACACTAGAAGAGCTGCTGGCATTGCTATCCTGGTATAGCTGTATTGCCTAGCCCTCCTCATGTAGATGCAGCTTATAATGGCATAAGAGGGCTTCTGCCTGTACAGTTTATATCAGTTCCTTGAGAGACCTAGACTATACCAGCAGAAGCACTCTTATCCTAGTAGAAGTGCATCATAAGAACGGCCATACTGGGTCAGACCAAAGGTCCATCTAGCCCAGTATCCTGTCTTCTGACACTGGCCAATGCCAGGTGCCTCAGAGGGAATGAACAGAACAGGTAATCACCAAGTAATCCATCATCTGTTGCCCACTCCCAGCTTCTGGCAAACAGAGCTTATACCTCCATAGCTATGTTGGTTAATAAATCACACCCCTAACTCACCTAGTTTATGTCAGTAGAAGGTTGTTTGTTCTTGCTTCCCTCAGACCCTCAAACATTCTGCCTCACTACACTGCATGAAGTGGCCTGTTTAGATCTGCCACTATCTCTGGCGATGGGACTATCATGTTCTTGTTGAAGTAGAATAACAGAAGATGTTTCTGAGAGAATCAGTAATAAAGAGAAAATGAATTTGAGGGAGGATTTTTGGGGGCGGGGGGGTGGGAGTGGGGTTTGAGGCATAAGTCTGTAGACTCCAGCCATCTTTCCTCTTTTCTTCACCTCCGAGTCTCCATGTTAAGGTGATTCTGCCCTCTGGCCAAAGAGGAAGGGTCACAGCTTCTTCTGGACCCCACTAATCCTTGCAGAAGCATCTGATCAAAACTGGTGAATGAAGGTGCATCCTGAGTATTTGTCATCTGCATTGCTCCTAGCTCCTGCTGGTCTGGTGCTAAAGGGGAGCTTTCAAGAGAGAAAATAGAAAATCTGACAGAGTGGGGTAAGGGCGGAAGAGGCTATTAGATCAGAGAGGGCAGAATGAAGTTTGAAAAACTATTAGGACAATTTTAAAGCGGAAGCTGGCAAATATGAGAGCCAACACACGGGGAAGATTTGATCCTCAAGCAGAAGAAAGTAAAATGGATGCTGGTTTAATATAAGCTGCTTTTATCACACACAGAGAAAAATAGAGCGGGGTTTTCAAAAGAGTTGGGCTAACCCTGCTCCTACTGAAGTTAGTGGGAGTTTAATCGTGACTTCACTGGCAGCGCAGTTAGGCCAAATGCTGAGCCCTTTTGAAACTGAACTTTGCCCTTCATAGAATATCAGGGTTGGAAGGGACCTCAGGAGGTCACCTAGTCATGTTAAAACTGAACTTTGTTAAAGCCCAAGAGGGTTTTTTTTTTTTTGTTGTTGTTGGGTTTTTTTTGTTTGTTTGTTCGTTTTTTGCTTACTCTTTGGTGTCATCGCACGATCCTTATTCTGCTGGAAAAGCTTTCTCAGGTTTAGCAGCAGTAAAGGCAGCGGAAATGTGTTATTCCTGTAGTGCAATAATGTTTTCCTAATCTCAGTATCCTTTTAAATGTGTCCACATGTAGTATGCTTCCCGAGCACCCCGTGTCCAAGTTGCAGCGGCAGAGAACAGTCAGAAAGTTTGAACTACTGGCACACTCCAGCCATCCATTTCCCCTTCCTCAGGATTCCTGGAGAAGTAAGTAATGCAGACAAATTGCTTGCATGCCCCTCTGCTTGTGGGTGATTTTTCATGCATTTTGGTCTGATTTATTTTTTCCGAGCAGAAAGCAAAGTGCCTGGACCATGCAGAATAGAATCTTCGTAAAAACACATGCTAAGAAAGATTGTGCCACATGGCAGAGTTTTGCTACCTATCACAGGTGTGTGTGTCTGTCTGTCTGTCTGCATGAGGCTCTTTTCCTTAGTCTGGATGCATCTAGGTTTTCTGAAACTAAGGGCCACATTGTGACTGGCAGAGGGCATGGGGGAGGGTAAGGGGGAGACACAAGGAACTTCTTCTAGTGCAAAGGAGCATCCTAATCGCAGACCCTGAGTTCAGGGGATCTTGCCCCAAAAGCCTGGGGAGAAGACAGGTCTGTGGCCAAGGCTGGCCCTTGAGTAGACTGGACATGTTGGGACTAGTAGGATGACAAAGACTTCCCAGTCCTCTAGTGCACCAAGTTGCCTGTAGAAAGACTGCCCCTTCCCGAACTGCCCCACCATGTGCCATAAGAAGGGTCAGTGCCTGAAAAGCACAATTTGTCCCGTAAGAAAATAAAATATGACAAACATTCTGCTCCTTTCCTATCTGATGCCATTGCATCAAACAGAAATGTCATGTCATGAGTCAGAGCTTGGCAACGTTGACCAACAGAGACCAAGCAGGGCCTAAGTACAAAAGATGTGCTTCCTCTTTAAGGGTGCTGGACTGCAGGCTCGCAGCCAGCCTCCCTCTGAGATCCCCTCTGCAGTGTGTGTTGACCTTACTGTTCTCGCCAAATATGCTCAGCTGAGTCATATTAACAGCATCACCCTGGCTCCCTTTGCATACATGGACACAATCGGAGCCATGGCTTCTTGCTTTGAGTTGGAGCCAGCAGCAGGAGTCACTGCCAGAGACAGAAACCTATGCTCCATGAGTTTAGTGCAGAAAAATGGCTGACTGACTCAACCGGAAGGTTTTTTGTGGCAGGTGAGCAGTGGCACGCCCCAGGGTTTCTTGCCTGAACTGAATGCAGCATGATAGCAGGTTTGGAAAGAGGTGTGCTCTCTCTCTTTTTTTTTAGTAGAAATATAGCCATTCCATAAGCCTGGCTGGCTTTTGTAAAATAATAGAGATGTAGGGCCAGATTCTCAGCAGGTATCAGTCTGCATAGTTCCACTGATTTAAGTGGAGATATGCCAGTTCACACCAGCTGAGAATCTGGCCCTACATCTCTATTATTTTACAACAAGCCAGCCATGCCTATGGAATTGCTATATTTCTACTAAAAAAAAAAAAAAAAAAGCTGGGAATCCAGCCCTTTATTAAGTAAATTCAGTTGCGCTCTCTCTCTCTTTATACATGACCTGATCTGGCTTATCAGAGAAAATCAGGAGTAATTCCATTGAAGTAATTAGAGTTACACCCTTTTAAAATGGGTCAGCTCAGCACCGTGCCCCTTATTCCTATATTTTGTGCAAGATGATTGAAATGTTAACGATGCGCCACTCCTTCAACCAAGTTATTTTTTTCCAGCAAAATAACAAATTCCCGAATCAGGGTACATGATTGTGTTTGTTTCCCTGCTCTGTTTGTTATGGGGAAGTCCCGATCACAAAATTATGACCTCTCCCCTCATCTCTTTTTTTCCAGCCATGCACAAATGAAGACTGGTCAATAACAACAGATAAAAGCTAGTCTTGGAGAGAGGAGACTTTAGGGCTCTTATTACTGGCCTGTTTAAATCACTGGCTCTGTTCCCTGTTGCTTGGAACCATTTAACCTGAGAATATGCTGCTATGATAAATTTTATGGCCTCTGCTATTCCAAACATTTTCTTAAGTGTCCACTTTTTTGTTGCTGTTGTGTTGGATGTTCCACTGTAGTGGTACATAGAAATGGAAACTGTTTTGTGACTGCAATAGGGACCTAATAGTAAATGTCAAGCTCCAACCAACCCTGTTCCTTGTTGTTCAGCCCTTCCTAGGGTCGGCAAGGTCATAAGAGGTTAGGTAATGTCAATGCTGACATTAATAGAGCACCCTGTGGCTTGCACAGTGGGATATTGAGTCACTTTACTGTTGACAAGCTGGTACATGTGATTTCTCAAGGGTTTCTTGGCACCCTTTTTGAGGTTGTGCAGGTCACTCGTCCAAGCGAGTTCAGCTGTGAGCTCACAATGTAAGTGTGCAGCTTTGCTCCTAGTTGGGTGCATAGTGAACTGCATGTCAGCACTTTTACCTGTAGTCAACGATAGTGTCTGGCTACTGCCTTGTATCAGAATCTCTCATCACATGGGCTATGTGAACCAGCGCATTAACATGGCCACTTATATCTGCTAGGAACACAGGAGTTAAGTCTTACTGTGCTTTATGCTGCATTATGCAGTGTAATTGCAGCCATCTCAGTCCCAGGATATTGAGAGACAATGTGGGTGAGACTATATCTTTTAGTGGACCAACTTCTGTTGGTGAGAGAGACAAGCTTTTGAGCCACACAGAGCTCTCCTTCAGGTCTGGGAAAATCCCTGCCAGCGACACAGCACAATGCAAGGTGGAACCTATTGTTTAGCATAGGTAATGAGCACATATTGTAAGGGACCATTCAAGGTAGAGTGGCCCATTAACACCTCTGCAGTCATAGGCCAAAAAGAGGGGGTTAGTGGGCTACAGATTGTTGGCGTAAGCCATAAATCCATAAATCACTGTTTGGTCCATGATTTTTAGTGTCCAGCAGAATTATGAATTTAAGCTCCCAGGCTCATCTTTTGAAAGTGTTGTGTATGTTTCCTTGGAGGATGAGGACTGATAGGTTAGATATAGACTGATTGCTTTGTGAAAAGTGTTCGCCCACAGGTGACAGGGTGCATTGGCAGTAATGATGACGCATAGGCAGTGAGAGTTGTCTATCACTGGGATGACAGTGGAAAGGACACAATAAAACTAGCTTGAAGTGCGATTTCATTTCCAGCTTTAACACCTCTGTCAGAGTTGGGCAAGAACCAGATCATATTTTTCTGAATATCCCCAAACTGTTGATGGTACAGGTAAGAAATGAAATCCAAAACCAAACCAACATTTCACAGAAATAAAAGCATCCACCTTGTGCCCATCTCTGCTCCTTGTTTGAAGAGCTCACATTAATCTGTTTAGACCTTTCTTGGATAGGGTGCAATATAGATGTTAACATGAAAAATTAATTACTAAGACACAGTTGATGGACCTGTGGGTTTCAGCACACCATTCTTTCTGGTAGTGCCCCATGTCCAACCAACAAAGTTTTCTCTTGTGAATCAAAAAATATGTGAAGTCACCCTTTTCTAACCACCAGATATCAAACCAGACCTTTGGCAAGTAAAATATACCAGTTACCCTGTCAAGGTTCCTTCCCCACTCTGAATTCTAGGGTACAGATGTGGGGACCTGCATGAAAGACCCCCTAAGCTTATTCTTACCAGCTTAGGTTAAAAACTTCCCCAAGGTACAAACTTTGCCTTGTCCTTGAACCCTATGCTGCCAGCACCGAGCGTGTTAAACAAAGAACAGGGAAAGAGACCACTTGGAGACGTCTTTCCCCCAAATATCCCCCCAAGCCCTAAACCCCCTTTCCTGGCGAAGGCTTGATAAAAATCCTCACCAATTTGTACAGGTGAACACAGACCCAAACCCTTGGATCTTAAGAACAATAAAAAATCAATCAGGTTCTTAAAAGAAGAATTTTAATTAAAGAAAAGGTAAGAGAATCACCTCTGTAAAATCAGGATGGTAAATACATTACAGGGTAATCAGATTCAAAACATAGAGAATCCCTCTAGGCAAAACCTTAAGTTACAAAAAGACACAAAAACAGGAATATACATTCCATTCAGCACAGCGTATTTTACCAGCCATTAAACAAAAGGAAATTGAACGCATTTCTAGCTAGATTACTTATTAACTTAAGGAGTTATGAAGCTGCGTTCCTGATCTGTTCCCAGAAAAAGCATAATACAGACAGACAGACCCTCTGTTTCCCCCCCCACTCCTGATTTGAAAGTATCTTGTCTCCTCATTGGTCATTTTGGTCAGGTGCCAGCGAGGTTATCTTAGCTTCTTAACCCTT
The DNA here is from genome assembly GCF_965140285.1 of Lepidochelys kempii. NCBI lineage: Eukaryota > Metazoa > Chordata > Testudines > Cheloniidae > Lepidochelys > Lepidochelys kempii. Next base: position 36,816,102 of record NC_136391.1, on the reverse strand, counting down.
TACAGGTGAAAGGGTTTTGCCTCTGGCCAGGAGGGATTTTTATAGCACTGTATACAGAAAGGTGGTTACCCTTCCCTTTATTTTTATGACATACCCCATCCTGCCCCCAGTTGCCTTAGAACTAAAATCCTATTATAAGTGAAGATGGGCAGGATCAACAAAATCAGATCCCATAACGGATATTGACTTCCCCAAAGCTTAAGGCTATCCAGATCCATAGATTTGGTTCAAACCCATCTCTGTTTGTCCTCAGCTAATTTTAATTACTCAAAACAACTCTCTACCAACCATTTCAAATGTGTTCTGAGAGTATTTGTAGATGCTTTGGGCCTGATTCTCACAGTAAATCTACAGTGCAGTCAGGAGGTGTGATTGCAGCATGTGTAGACCTACCTACACTAGTTTTGATCTAGATTAAACTACATTGGATAGCTCTAGATGTGCTGCATCCATACCTCTCAGCTGCAGTGTAGACATACCCTCATTTATGCTCTGACAGTGTAAAGGAGCCGTAGTGTAAAGGAGAGTTAAGCCATTTATATAAAACCTAAAGCTATTTGCTTGTTGAAAAGGCAGACTGGAAATGTCTTAGCCCTTCTCTGCACTGTACACTGTGCAATTTTTCTCCTAGATAACTTATTATAACATTTTTTCTATACACTTCTGAAAGCATGATCACTCTCGGTCATCTACAAATCTGTGTTGAAATACAACAAGGAACAAGATAGAGATTTGACCCAACTGATACAATGTTTTTTCCTTAGGCTTAGATGAAGATATAGGAACTGCAAAAGTATATGGTATGTGCTGCCATTCTGAGCCCAAATAGACTTTGGAACATCTATTTTTATCTTGTATATTCATGGGACTCTTAGGCTGACACTATATGTCAAGATTGCACTTAAATCTGTCAGATACCACCTCATTTGTCAATCACCACAAAGCATTTCGGTTGTCAAATAGTGCAAGATGCATGTTCAAGAACCAATCAAACGTTTGGTGCAAAGAGGACAAACAGCTGCTCTAGTGAATAATCCTGTCAGTACATGGATTATAGTCCTCTATAATGCACTTACCCCATAGGACTGCTGTCATCTACCATCCCAGGTCAGAGACATGGTACAAATTCAGTTTTCATGATAACAAATCCCTCTCTATAGTTACATTTAGGCACAATATCAAGAATTCTATTTTTTCTCCTGTGATGCAGATGTTAGCATTAGAACCTTGATCATAATCATTCCTTCCACACAAAGTGTAGGGACATGTTCATTTATTTATTTAAAGGCTCAAAGCGTAGAGCTCCTAGTAAAATAACAAGAGCTGGACCCAAATTGGAAGCAACACTTGGACACTTTGAACTTTAGTGTAGTTTGGAACTAGGTGCAGATCCAGTCTTTACAGTTCAGGCCCATGTCCATAATAGGATACCCGTACCAAATTTAATGGGGTATCAGAATTCTGAATCTGAGTATTCTGGGGCGTTGGAGAAATGTAGAATCACAGTGGAGTCCGGCTCAAGCCTAACTTGAAAAGTAGCAAGACTGAAACCTGAGTGGTTTTATAATTAGAGCTGGGCAAAATTTTGCCACTGAAACATTTTTGGCTGAAAAATGCAGATTTGGATCAACCAAAACATTTTGTAATTTTGGGTCGACTGCGCCAAATTGTTTGGGTTGAAAAAAGAAGAAGAAAATTCTGGAAAAAATTGAAACTTTTTGTTTTGACATTTTCGAAAGGAAATGTTTCCATTTTTCCTTTCAAAATGTCTTTTTGTTTCAAGTTTTATTGCAATTTTCTTTTTAAAAAGGCTCACCCCAAAATGAAAGGAATAATTTCATTTGACTCAAAGTGAAAATTTTCTGACTTTTTCACTGAAATATTAAAAAAAAAAATTTGTGAGTTGACCAAAGGGGTGGGGGGGGGAAAGATGGGGGTTGGCCACCAAACCAAGAAATCAGTTAATCACACAGCTCTAGTTATTATGTCTATTAAAACAGCCACTTGAGGCCACACTCCAAATAGCTCCCGCTCATTAAGCTAGAACTTGCAGAGATGCATGAGAGACAGACCATGCCCCACATAGCTTAAAGTCTAAGTAGACTAGACAGAAAAATGGTGGGAGGGGAAACAAAGACCCATAGAGATGAAGTGACTTGTCCAAGGTCACATAGTAAGTCAGTGGCAGATCCAGGACTAGAACACAGATCTCAGAGTCCCAGAACAGTGCTCTAACAGCTAAGGAGTTTGCTTGAGTAAGAACCTCACAATTTGGCCTTTTACACTGTACATATTAACCACTGAATACATATTACTTTCTGCAAATTGGGGGAGTGAACGAATACGGATTCCACTTGGTTTTTCTGTTTTATTGACGTTCAGGTGTCTTTTTTTACTGTTTATATAGTTTTCTTCACTATCTAGAACTGGTAATGTCCTTTTCAGGCAGAACTGTCTTCAGAATGATGTTTTCTCATTCGTTCTCTCTCAGACAATATAAATCACGAGGCAGCACCTAGCAACCACCAATCTCTCTATTGCCAGCATGAATTCCAATAGAAGGTACTGTCTCAAATTATAGTATAGTTAGGGTCAAATTCTGCTTGCAAATATAGATTAGACTTCCATTGTGCAAGACCTTATGGTGGTGATGGTGGTAGAATGAACAGGGTGTGTTCTGTGGTTATGTGATGAACATGAATCCATGTAGGCTCCAAACTGACATTGCGTCTTCTCTCAACCATACCCAGAAGTAGCCAGATGTGACTTAGCTAGATACATGGCATGCCTTTTGCTTGTAGTTTGTTGGTGAAATTTCTATCTGCTAGAGTTCCACACTCTTTCTTGGGCTTTATCACTTGTTCAGTGTTGGGGCCCATGTGGAGAAACTTCCAGTGATCTAGTTTCTATGGTTTATCTCAGTGTTTTCTGCCTTAACTAGGTGCCTACTGCACATCAAAGCCTCTTTTGGAACATTTCCTAGTATGATCCTTTCTGTATTTGAACTCACACAGGTGACCAGGTGATCTTCTATTTTGGGCACCCAGTGTTAGTACTGCTGGGGAACTCAATCAACCTGGACAGCTCTCCCAATGCACTGTGCTCTTCCATACCCAAATCGGAGCAATGTCACAATAGGCAAGTATCTCAGTGCTCACTGACTGTTCCTGGCAGAGTGAGTGCCATCAGGGGATCCGTTGGCACATGTAATGGCTCACCATGAATGGTCCTGGTAGTGGCCGGTGACTGGCATACTGAAACACTGCCCAGTGTGCTTGGAGATGCCCAGAGCCCTCTAGAAGAGCTACCTCATTGTGCTCCTTCAAATCTTTCCTTAAACCTCTCTCACATCACGATGCCCCCCACAAAACCCACACTACAGTTTGGCAGCTGATGTGCTGTGACCACTAGAGCGGCTCCAAAATTTGTTGACAAAGCAGTTTTTCATTGCAAAATGCTGTTTGATCCTAACTGAAGTGGTTGTTTCTCCGGGCTTATCTAAATGGTGCATTAGTCCTCACTAGAGGGGTGTTGCACACTGACTGGCCTGCGTGACTTCGTTGGCGTGCACTAGAAGTCCCCTCGTGCATGTTGTTGTTTCAAACACTACTCCAGGGGTGCGGCCATGCACTACTTCTTTAGTGCACGCCAGCAGGGTGCACACGGGCCGGTCAGCACACAACATGCTAGTGAGCGTTAGAATGTCCACCTCTCTAGTGCAGGCTAATGCACTGGCTAGACGAGCGTGCTCTCGCTCTCTGGCCCAACTCATCATTAATTATTTCTGTAAAGCATAACAGCTCCAGCGGAAAACTCTGAGCAGGAGACTGACTGTACAGCCAGCTGCCTGTGGGACACCCAAGTTCAAGTCGCTGCTCTGAAGCAGGATTCACCTGAGGTGAGGTCCCTAACCATCAAGCTATTGGCTATTCTGGGCAGTGTCGCATAGACATTTTCCAGGGCCTGGGTCCCCCGATTCCAAAAAGCCTGATGCCCTGGCGCATAAGCCTCTACACCCACCCCATCCCAGGAGCCTTAGGGAAGCACTCTTGCCTCCCGCACCCTGCTTCTGAGCTCACCCCTCGCTGCTGGTGAGCCTTGCCCTCAGGTGATGGGTCCATGCTGCGTGAGGGGCCACTCTTACTACAGTGGTGCAGCGATCCTTCACACCAGATCACAGTCCACCCACTGAGCATTGGCCCAGCCATATTGTTACACGAGTTTGGGAGCCCACTTCAAGGGGGGGTGGGGGTCTGAGGCAATCAGCCCCTTTTGCCCTCCCTGGGTGACCCTGATCCTGGGGTCTCTCTCTCTCTTGTCTTTTCATGAGGCATTATGAAAGGTCTCATTTTTATTCTGCATCGGAAGGAAAACAAATGTCTAAGCCTCAATATTTTGTTGCGAAACTGAATGGTTTTCCAGTCAGCCCTAGTGACCGCTGCTTATCATGCTGTTCATAATCGTCTCACTGCTACCTTGAGCTGTTGTCCCTGAACTTTGATTGTATCAGTGCTTTGTAGGCAGGGGACAGAGATCTTTTTGTTGTGTGTTTGTAGGGCCCCTAGATAATACTGCAATACAAATAATTATGTAATATATATTTTAAAATGTATATAAATATATACATAATCAAGTAATACATATTTCTAACCTCCACCTGGGTTCCTCTGTCATATCATTGATAATGAAAAACCATAGTGGAGTATCAGGGTGAGGTGAGAACAGCTGTCTCAAATAGTCTCTTGTTTGATGTAACTTGAATTATTAACATTTAAAAGCTATATTAATAGGGATATTTACAGAGAGAAACAGGGACACTTTTTAATTGCATGTATGACGACCACGAGAGATTGAACCAGGGCCCCCAGAACTCAAAACCTAAATCTCTCTAACTGGAGCTAAAAGTGTCATCCTGAGATGTGTAACAGACATTCATATCCTCTGGGGGCTGGGTCTAGGGCAAGACCTGTTGGTTACATACTTCCCCTGGAGAAAGAAAACTAGGCTCACAGTAGTTCAAATCAGAGATGTGTCCCTACTTATATGACAGGTGCCATCTGAGAGCTATAACAGACACTCATTTTCTGTGGTTCATACGCAGAAGAGATGCGTAACACACACTGGCCAGTGGGTTACTTGTTTGTGTACGTGAAATACATTGGAGCACATGGATTTTTTTTTAATGGGACATCATAAATTTTTTTTTAAAAAAAATAAGAATTGACTTGTTTCAATGGAGCAAGATGAACATCTAAGATCTGCCCCATTATTCATATTTCAGAAACAACAGCTTCTCTCTCTCTCTCTCTCATTTTAAATTAATCCCCTATCTGTTACTGATACACCATGTTCAATGAATTTTAATGCTACCAAGCCAATTAAAGCTGGGAATTTAAACCTAGATTCAGCATTGAGTATTAAGTCCCATTGATTTAATTTGCCTCAGGTAATATCATAATAAAGTTAGTGGTTTGTTTTCATGTTCATTCCAAAGCATTACTACTTTTCAGACTACACCTGGCCCCTTTGAAAAACACTTCCCCACTTCAAACCATTTGGTCCACAGTCTGATTTCTGCATTATCATGTAGTGCACATTAGGTTACAGAAACACATTGTAAGTGGTTGCTGTTCAGTTAGTTTTGTTTAATGTGAGGTCTCTGAGGAAGCAGAGTGTAACAAGTTTCAAAGAAAGTAATTTAAGATGTATCAATATTATTTTTCATAATAATTACTAATCCCTTAGGAAAGCAGAACAATGTTTGAATTGGATACGTGTACAGATTAAAATTTAAACCTACATTTTGTTTTAATTCTGTTGATTATATCTTGTTTGTTAGCTGCTCCTAACGCCTTCGATCTGTGATGCTTAGCACTCTGGGGATTTAGGCTACCTTTTGTTTTAGCGGCTAGCTCACTGTCTACATAGCCACCCAACAGCTGGATGGACTGCTCTCCTAGTATGAAATGTATAATCCCTCCCAGAACAAGGACTTCTTTTCCTTTGCATTTTTTGGTTTGGGGGATTTTTGCATGCTGATATGTGATATCATGTCCAATCATGTTACGTTATTGTATCTTGTCAAGTCACTACATGATATGAAGCAGCTTAATACGGTGGAAGACGCGTAGTGCTATCTGATGCCAACATCTGCAATAATCCCTTCTGTGATTCCTTCCCTGCCCCAACCCCCCCAGATATGTTCAGTGTGCTTTATGCAATAAAGTGCAATCAATCAAAGCCTTTTTTTGTTGTTCATACAGCGTATTATGTTACCTAGACAAAAAGAAAACAAAATGTGCGTATCAACGGCTCGGCTTGCTTAATAAAGTTTGAGCTGGACAGTCAGTTTGTGCATCTATTCAGAGAGTTGGTTTAGGACACAAAATTCAGATTTCCCATCCAGATTTCAAACATCCTAAAGTTTGCTGGTGTTCGGACCTGAGCATTTGATTAGTCAGAGAAGATTGTGTGCCATATCAGTAAAATGATCCTGCAGTGGATTGCAAGAACACAGGAGGGCTTCTTACATCTCAAGCTGAAATGACCATCAGTGGATGAAACAGGCTTTAGACTCCGAATCTCTGCTGTCAGTGGGTCTTTGGGAGTAGGCTCTGTCTTATATATGCAATGTCTGGGGAAGATCCCCTCCACTTTCTACACCAAGAGTCTGATTTATGATTTCACATCAGTTTTATACCCCTGGCATTCAAGTGATTTCAATATAGCTTACTTCTGATTTACACCTCTGTAAGTGAGATCTGGATCAAGCTTCTTGACTTTGGAATCACTGAAGTCGAGACAGTCTCCAGGGAATCCAGCCAGTGTTTACAATAGATCCACTTTATGCCAGACAGGGGCATTTTGGACTGCTTAGTCTATTCTACGTAGAAGGCCAGTCAAACTGGTTGTACTAAAAAAAACCCCCTTGTTTATTCTGTTACTTTTACTTGGCTCCCAACAACCAAACTCCAATTGATGCCGTGAGCCAAATGTTCAAAGCATCTTATTTTGTGTGAGCAATGTTGCTTGCACAATTATTAGTGTGAGCTCAATTGCACGCACAAGTGATTGCATGCACAATACTAAAGGACACATTTTGAAAATGTGGACCCCAGTAACTGGGTGATATTGTAAATATGAGATTTAAAAAATGTTAAAAGGGTTTCCAAAGCAAACACTCTAGCACATTTATATGCTTTGAAATACAGCTGGTCAAAAATTCCAAACAGTGAAATCTGTTAGACTGAAATAATTTCCCAAGAGAAGTATCGGAAGCTTCATCACTTGAGTCATTCGGCACGGGACAAAGAACCAGGGGAATATACTCTAGGGAACAATCCTGCATTAGATAAATTAATCGATCTTTCCATTTCTAATTTCAGTGATTCTACAAAAAAGCCGATAGGCATCTTATCTTTCTTCTTCTGTATGTTCCCATTGGCAACCTAGTTGGCACTTTGGATATGTTTTTTACTTCTTCTGTTTATAAGATATACATATTAATCAAAGGGATTTTCATGTGCCAAACCAAAAGTGTGCAGTGTCCAGAGCAACCTGATGAAACCAATCACAGGAGTAAATTAAACAAAAAACAGAGAGAGAGAGAGAGATTTGGACCTCTTTTGAATACTGCAGCTCAACAGCCAAGCAGGAAATAAGAAAAGCACTAGCTGGGCAGATCTACAGAGCCAGTTGAGTCCAAATGAATGTCAAGACTACCAGGCGCTTGTGAGTGAAAAAAAAAATTGGGTTTGGCTTGTGTACACGGAATGTATTTTAAGCTCACTTTGAGCCGGGTTCACTAGGGTAGTACAATGGTGAATTCGACCAGGGATTTCCTCCAAAATGGTTAGAGTTTGGCATATTGTTTACATCACTTGCTATTTCAAGATTCCAATAATTATATGTCTTTGTGCTTGATTTTAAAACTTTACAGTCCTAGTCCCCGGTCCTCTGAATACTAGATAGGTGAGTGTGCCCCATTGACTTTGTGGCCTTGTTAAATAAGGACAACAGAAATTTTCCGCGCTTATAATGTTTATTGGTTATCACAGGTTCTTTCGCAAGTAGGCTACATAGAAGTTTCCTTCAAAAACGTCTCTTTCTTCAAGGGAGTGACATGCTCTGCAACAGTGAGTTGCACCTTAAATGCTTACTTTACATAAATACCAAATAAGTTTACTTATCCATAAAACTGAACCACACCAAAAGCTATACTGAATAAATGCTTTTAAGCCAAAAGGAATCATTAGCATGCCTACACACTTTAAGAAGAAATAAAGGGAAGAGTACAAAATAAAGGGGAGAGTACAAAGAGCACCTCAGAAGGGTATGGATCTAGTTGAATCTTCAATGAGAGGAAGGATGCTCCAGTGGGTAGGGTACCAGCCTGGCACTTGGATGATCTGGGTTCATTTCCCTGCTCTGTCCCAGTCTTCCTGTGTGATCTTGGTCAAGTCATTTAGTTTCTGTTACTCAGTTTCCCATCTGTAAAGTGGGGTTAATACTTCCAGTACCTAAATGCATTAAAACTGTGAACTGCTCGGATCCTACAGTATTACAGGCTATGTATGTACCATAGATAAACTGGTCAAGGCTTCACAGTGTTTTGCTTGTTTCCCAGAGATGATGATTTTTCCTTCTTTGTTTCTTTTTTTAAAAGAACATTTTCCAAACGGACAATCCCAACTGTAGCCAACTTAAGAAGAAAGCCATGCAAGTAGGTATTTTAAAAGTGACACGAATTTTATGCCAAAAAGAGTCTTTTCCACATTTATAAGCTCCCGTTGCCCTACCCCACCCCCGAAAGGAAACGCCGTACAAAGGCAGGAAAGAACATCAAACAAACATCGCTTGGCAGCCATGTCTATATGTAACATTACTGTCAGAGTACAAAGGGAGACCCAAGATTTAGAAGGTGGCACATGATAAGGAGCTCCTTTCTTCTAAATGTCTTTACCTTTTGGTGAAGAACGTGCTTTTTCCTTAGTAAATAAATATATAAAGCTCATCATTTAGATGTCAAAAGGGACAAGTTAGGGCCCAATCCTGCCGACATCTTATATAGGCTATTGTGTTTATTACTCTTATGGGTTGGGTTAAACCTCCTTGAAACTGGGGATTCGTATAACCGCCACCCTTCGTTTAAGATGGTGGTAAGAAACCATTAAGCTCTTTTATAGCTGAAACAATAGAGGTCTCCACCCCAAACACAGGTATATGGGTGAGGGCATGTTTCTCAGGCTATTGTTTTGTGAAGGTTGGGGGGCGGGGTGTGACAGAAACAACAGAAGGACTGGAGAAGAGTAGACTGAGGGAGGCTGGCCCATGCCAGATGACAGGCTCAGGGGCTATTTCATTGCTGTGTAGATGTCTGGGCATAAGCTGGAGCCTGGACTCTAGGAGCCTGTAAGGTGGGAGGATCCCAAACCTCAGGCTTCAGCCTGAGCTGAAACATCTACCCTGCTATTAAATAGCCCTGCAGCCCAAGCCCTGCGAGCCCAAGTCAGCTGGCCCAGGCCAGCAGCGGGTGTCTCATTGCTGTGTAGACGTACCCTGAGAGAGAAGGCAGAAAGGAAGCGCCAGTCAGAGTGGCAGAAGCACTGGTAATGTAGCCCTGAGAAAAAGCTAAGAGAGAGAGCTTTGGGGCTGAGTGCAGGCTGAAAGGGGCTTGGAGCTATCAGCACAGAAATGATCTCCTGTTATTTGATTCCGCCGGTGTTCAGGGGAACAGGGCTTTGTGTGTTTCTCTGTAAATAAACAAGGTTGCAGCAAAGATTCCTTACTCCGTCATCAATTTATTTTCCTGAACAACCTAGAAGAAAAGCTTTCGTTCAAACAGGAATCAGTTCAGGGAAGTTCTCTGGCCTGTGTTATGTATGTGTGTGTGTGTCAACCCAGATGATCACCGCGGTGATCCGACATTATCTTCTATGAATAACCCACATGACCTTGACCTTTGGCCCACTGCTAGGGTCATAAAAAAGATAACACTAGCATGAGCAGCCCCACTAGGGTGACCAGATGTCCCATTTTTAAAGGGATAGTCCTGTTTTTTGAGACTTTTTCTTATATAGGCGCCTATTACCCCCTACCCCCTGTCCTGTTTTTTCACAGTTGCTATCCGGTAACCCTAAGCCCCACTGACTTCTGTAGGGGTCACTTCACTGGGTACTATTCATGGCAGTAAGTGCTACCTCCCATAGGAAGGGCTACTTTGTGACTTTGCCCCATGCAAAGGGTAGTGCATTGTTACACCAATTCAGGAATAGATCAGGAAGCAGACTGTGACTCTAAGTGTCACGAGCTGACTCCTATTTTTCCCCATTCCCAGGGAGCATGTACCTAGAACCAGCTCTACGCCTGGTCATACGCTGTGCTAGCCCGATGCCTACCCACGGCTCCACCCCCTTCTCCCCACACTTGTGCTCAGGGGGAGAACATTGCAATAGGGGTAGCCAATGGAGAGAAGTGTGTGCCTGCACGGGTGCCATTACTCTCCTGCATGGGCATGCAGCATGGGCCACATCTGGCCCTAAGCATTTACAGGATTTGGCCATTAGATTTTTGATTCATGTTCACAGTTGCATGAATTTAGCAACAGTTGTTGCAATATATCAGATAAAGAGTGAACAGCTGATGATTTAGTTTTGGTTCCATGGAATTGTGGGCAGGGGAATATCTCCTTTTGGCCTCTTACACTCCATTCCCACAGATGAATGTAAATAAGGCAGATGGGACTGGTCCATGACCCAAGATAAAAACACTCTCATGCTGTGGGGCATTTAAACACTGGAGCTGAGTTATGTGACTTGGGCCCATCTCCAGCGGGTGCATTTTAGTGGCCTTGTTTTAAAATTCAACTCAACCTAGCTTTGAAATTTGGGGTCAACAAATTTGCACAGGCAATTATTGGCGTTCGTTAGAGCTACTTTTGCAGGCCAGCATCTGGTTGGCAGAGACCGATTCTATCTTTTGTGGGGGCAAATGGCTGTGCATGCATGTGGCCTTTTATGAGAGCTAAGGAAGTCACTTCAGATCTGTTTCCCCTTCCATGCTTTTTTTTGGGTAAGTCTACACTGCACACGCCATACGGTGGCGTGTAGAGTACGTACACTACATGCCCCCTCTCCCCCAGCACAGATATAAAAAGCTGTGTAGACAGTGAGGCATTGCTTAGGCAAGTGGAGTACAGACATGCCACAACCTTAGGGTGTAAACTTAGGGTGCACCCAAGCAATGCATCCCATGTCTACATTGCTATTTTTAGTCCTGCTGCCGGAGCCCTTCCACATGGCAGCGAACTTCTGGAAACTTTCCCTGCCTCAGTGAAAGACTCTGGCAGCGGGGAAAGGCTCTGGCAACTCCCTGCTGTCGGAGCCTGTCTTCACTGCCTCCCCCCTTCGCCAAAGCCTCTGACTGACGTGTGTAGCTACACACAGCAGGGTGGATGCAGCCTGCTTTTCACAGCCACATGTAACGAAACATACCCTACATGCTGCCACCAGTGAGTGTGCAGTGTGGGCATGCCCTTTGTCTTTCTCATCTGTTTATACTGTAAGTTCTTCAGAGCCAGGACTGTCGCTATGTGTTTGCACAATGCCTAGCACAATAGGGCACCGATCTCAGTGGGAGAGTCTAATCGCTACAATAACACAAATAATAAATAGTACTAACAACTTAGGCCCTGAGCCTGCTCCCACTGTCAAGCTCAAAACCCTCCTTGACTTTAGTGGTGCAGTGGAGCAGGATATTCCCTGCAGCCATATGGGCAGAACCTACTCCAGATAATTATATATTAATTATTATTTTATTTATTATTATTGCATTATGCTGGGATTTGGCCTGTGGTATTTTTCTTTATGGCTGCTAAGGGTTTTCTGGATTGAGATTCTTTCTCTCCTTAGTCCTTGAAATAGTGCCTTGTTTATAATAATAAAGAATAATACAAGTAATTTTTATTGACTCTGGCCTGAAAGCCCTTGCATGTCTAACAAATGATAATTAAAACCATAAAACACAACTTTTAAAAGAGTAACAGCTTTCTTTTTCTACTGATGGGCAGGTGGCTTTGCCAGAAAGCCTTTCCTCCTTTATTTTTAAATGAGTTGATCATAACTTTCCAGGTGGCATTTGTTGACCTTCGGCCAGCTTTTTAGAAGTGCTGAGCAGCTCCTATGATAGACAATAACGAAGCTCATTGAGAGCAGGGGTAGCTTCTGGATGCTGAGTGCTTTTGAAAATCAGACCATTTCATTTTGGTGTCCAAACAGGAGTGTAGCCCTTTTGAAAATATGGGGGGGGGGGGCAGGGTGTGTGTGTGTAAAAATCTAACCTACGGCTTCCTTTACAGTCTGATACAAATGTTTTCTTGAATGAGGTGCAAAAAAGTCCAAAAGCAAAGAAAGGGGAGAAAGATAAAACACTCTCTTGTGCACACAAGCTAAACGGAGACACTAGTTAGCAACATAAACAAAAGGTGGGTGGTAACCCCCCGAGCTTTTTTTGACAGCCAGTGGTGGCAGTGATGAATTTGTGAAGTTATCTAATTTTCCACTGTTTTAATTAGAAGCCTGGGCTATGAGGCCTAACAGCTGGGTTCTTTGTACTGCTTTCTGTTGCCTGACAGAGAAAAATTTCTACTGTAACTTCAGCCAAGCTTTCAACCTGACCTGAGCAAATGAAACTTCTGGGATTCATAAACTTGTGGTTTCTAGGCAGATTGCTTTTTGAACTGTTCTCCAGCCATCCTAACATGCAAAAATTACTATGGCTTAGAATGAACTCCCTTTGTACTTACATTTAATGGACATGCTCATTAAAGGAGTAAAGATGGGGGAGGAAGGAATTATCATTGGCTTATTATAGGGCTTATCAAGTGTAAAGTTTCTTATTGTTGCTTATCATATAATTGAGGCTAGTTTGGAAACGATAGTACTCAGGACTCCAAAGACAATGGATTTGGTTGAAACTTTGTTCACTTGAATCAGCTAATTAATTATGCTGTTCTTGCCAAGTGATCTTTTAAAGCTTTACATTAGTCTGAAGATGCATCACTAGTTGTCACCCCAAATCCTCAAGACATGTGCTGTTACCACCTTTTTTTGCTAGACCCTTGGAGGAAAAACTCCTTTGATGGCTTTAGGCCTCCGTTCAGCAAAGTATTTAAAGCCTGTGCTTAGCTTTAAGCATGTGCTTTATCGCTTTGCTGAACTGGTGCCTCAGTCACCAGGCCAGTGGCTCGGGCAGACTGGTGTAGGGGCTGGCTAATATGGAAACAAGCATGGTTCAAGTAGGAACAGGAGCAAGGGCAGTCTGTTGAAACAACTCGCAATGGGCACATTACTAGTTGGGTAGTGACAGTGAGCAGACTGGAGAGGCTGCTTTCCTTAGGAATCTATATACTGGCCTTGGGATCAGCTGGATTGGTCCTTGCCTGTGGGCTGGCTGAACCCTGATTGAATGGGGTGGAGTCTATCACCAGACCTGCTAGTAATTGCATCTGATGATTCATCACACTCTCTGGCTCAGGGATGACTCATTAGACTTATGGAGCCGCTGACTCCGAGGTATCTCAGGCATCACAATGGGGGCTATGTTCTGATACTGTCTTAAGGGTCTATTCAAATTCTGAAACATATTTTCAGCCTGCAGAAGCCCATGAAACCTGCTCCCACACCTGCTTAACTTAACTTAGCCAAGTCCCCCCCAGAAGCTTGACTGGGTTTACTCTGTAATGGGAGTTAAAAGAGGTAGTGGACTTAATTGCAATGATACTCTCCGGCCCATGTAATCCTTTAGCTAATTTCAATGAACCTGAAATTCACTTTAGTTATTACATAGACCTACCTCTTTGCTATGCTGTTACTGAATTGCCTCTGCAATCTTCAGAAGTTGTGAAAGAAGAGCCCTTTCAAACATATAAGCTAGGAATTATGCCTTTAATATCCATGTTTTTATATACCTAATTTCTTAGCCACCCTTGCTGCTATGTGAAAGATGTGGAAGGACCAAACCTTCAGGGTCACGTTTTTCTACTGCCTAACGTTAAAGAAAAGAACACGGCTCTCTAAGTATTTTTCACCTTTGTCTTTAGATGGGTTAAGTTCTTCAGAGTTTGGGAGTGTCACCTGGCTTGAATGGTTATTTTTACTCATTTGTCATTAGGGAACATATATGTTGCTCTTGGGAATACCTACTAAAGGTATGTGGTTGAGAATATCCTGTGCAGTGTTTTGCTGGAGTTAAATGTAATTGCTGCAACATACAAAATGACCACTTACAGTCATGGCTCTCTCTGTGGCTATTTCAGTGCTAGCTTGCAAGCTGGTTAAGATCTTAACCCAATGTCTAGCTTGAGCGTAGATGGTCCACGTTCAAAACACTACAAGTGCCAGCTCTTCTGCAGGGAATCCTTGCTCTGTATCAAATCTTGGCATCTCATGACCACTCACACCAGTCGATATTTTAGGTGTAAAAACACAGGAATACTCAACAGTGGAGGAAAGAGTGTGTTCACAAATATGCCCACCCACTATAACAGCGGAGTACTGCAGTGGGGGAATAAGAGAGTTAATACTATGTCAGGAGTGAAAAAGTATGAACTATAAGCACTCAATCAGCAAGCATTGTCTGTCTTCTTTGTTCTTATTTTTATTTATGTGCTAAGTCATCAGTGATGGTTCTGGAGAAGAGAGGATATGGGCAAAATCTCTTGGTTTCTTCTGCCCCATGTCTTAAGAAATTTGCCCTGATAACTGGACAACCTGTCTCCTCAGAAGGTTTACAATGCCTCTTTTACTTTGGGCAAAGAACAAAGGATTTTTGCTGATCCAAATTCTGACTGATAAAAGCACCTCAATTATGTGAAGCAAGTGATTGGCCTAGTTAAGAACAAATAAGATAAGTCTTCTCTTTCCTAATATCTTCAGCTCAGGGACAGATGCAGATCTCTACACTAGATTGTGACCCTCATGACTCAAAGCCTGAAAATTCTGTTATCAGAGACTATTTCTAGGGAACTTCTGCAACGGAAGGGTGTCGTTGTTCTCTTTGACTACATAGTGGAGTCAGCCTGATACCATCATCATTGGCTTGGCTGACTTTTATATACCAGCATGTGGAGACATCCATCGTCATCTTTTACAGTAGTTGAAGGGCATATCCAAAGTCCCAAGCCTTGTTGCCACAGGAACAGTATGGAACAAGTGTTGATTTCTTAAAGAAGGATCATGATAAGGCCACTTTTCTCTTACCTAGTGTCTTCTCATTGAGGATCTTGAAGCACTTCACAAACTTTGGTGAATGAAACCTAACGCCATGCTGTTGAGTAGTATGCTCCCCAGTTTTTCAATGGGAAAACGATGCCCCAAAGTGGGTAAGGGCCTGAGTCTTAAAAGTTTAAGGAGTAAAAATGCATGCACTTATCATGATTGTGCATGCAAATGACCAGTTAGATACCTAACTAGTCTGGTGTGTGTGTAGTTATCATGGCTGCATGTGAAATTGAGCTATTCAAGTATAAAAATGTGTGCAAATGCAGGAGTAATTGCATACCTGTGCTTTTAAAAATCAGGCCTTTGTATGTCACGCACAAAGCCACGCACCATAGCCAAGAATAGAACCCTGGGCTTGTCTTTTAAACACAATACCATCTTTTCTCCCTTCGAGAATTAATCTGTGGAAACTCTGTAAAAGCTATACAACTGAAAACCAGAGACTTCTTATGTTAATCATCCTTATTTTATTAATTTTAAATACCTAGCCTCATTGAAGTCAATAGGAATTTGACAGCGACTTCAATAGGACCAGGATTTCACCCCTGAAGTTGATTTGATATCTACGCTGAATGAAAAAAAAAGATAGTTACAAATGTAATAGCAGGATTGCTGGCTGAAAAATGTCCAGTGCAGAAGTTTTCCAGGGGAAAATGCTGATTTGATAAAAAAATCAAAACATTTTGTGGTATTGTAATGATTTTTCAGAATTTTTTCATGGGAAATTATCAAAACATTTCATTCTGATACAATAAAATGTTTCCTTTTGATTATCATTCTGCCTTTTATGTTAGATTATCTTAATTTAATATAAGATAAGATAGAATTTATCATTTAGACTTTTAAACTAAATGTTTCAACCTTCTTGAAATGAAAAGTTTCTATAAGATAACTTCAAAAACAAGATATTTCTAAATTTTCATTTTGGTTTCATGGTAAATTTTGAAATGTCAACTTTTTGCTCAGGACGAACGGAAATTTCAAAATGTCGGAATTTCCTGTGGAACAGAAATTCCATTTCCAAAACAGCTCTAAATAATAATGTTAAGATACATTCTTGGTCTAGATTGTGTTTAAAATGTGTCATCTCAGTTTGAAGTACTTATCGCCCTGAATAAATGCTATCGGACCATCAGAGTCTGCAAGAGCCGGATAGTGATTCAGAAGCGGGAGCCTTTTGCCAAATCGGAAGTCCTGGGAAGGAGATGAGTATGTTAGCAGAGCAAAGCACACAAGCCAGTGAACTTTCTGTGTTTACAAGTAGTTGCTGAAAGAACACTGGTAATTGCAGTTATCAGGGTGAAGTAACAGTTTAATGATTTCAAATATATATATCGCCAGATCCTCAATTGGTGTAAATCACTGTAGCTCCACGTCAATGGAGTTATGCCAATTTACACTAGATGAGGATCTGGTTCATTATCTCTTTCTAAAGAATTGGCTAGTTTAAATAAGACAGGGGAGAGGAGCATAACAGCAAGCTGTCTGCGAATTTATTGTAGCTAATGAGTCAGCAGAACCAGGCATATTCTTATTGCATAGGACATTTAGAGAAAACAGGTGAATAATAAAGTCAGAAGGACTAAGTAAAAAGTACCTTTCATCTCGCTTTGTGTTAATCCTCTCTGATCTGCTAAGGAGAGGGAGGTAAAGTCACCTCAGTAAAACATGCTTGGGAGGAGTTTAATCCTGCAAGGTGCTGAGTATCCTTGGCTCCCATTGATTTCAGTACCCACTCCTTCTGTTCCTCTTCTTCTTCTTTCTGGATTCGTACTTTCCCAATCCCCTCACAGTGGTCCCCAACACCCTCCCACTAGTGTTTTGGGCGTTCCCACCCACCAAGTCAGAATGGCACCAAAGTGTATGTATCGCCACGTTTTTTCTGGCAATGTAATGTACCGTAGTCCGCAAATTTGGAATAGTTTCAAGATATTCTAAACCCTACTCTAAAGAACCTTTATACACAGAATGTGAAACTCCATATGGTAGGAATGTGTCCATTACCCCAGTCCATTGTGGTAAGAAGGTCTTTATTTATAATGCATCAAGGCTGTGATTTTCAAAGTGCCTAAGGGAAAAAGGAATCCAGTCCAATGGAAATTGGGTGCCTTACTTGCTTAGAATGCTTTGAAAATCCCATCTTAAAATGCTGCTTTTGAATATCTCCTTTTACACATAGCATGTCTCATAATCTCAATATACAAATGAACAGCAACATGTTGAGGACCTGGATGCTTTATAGAATAAAACAGATTTTTCCATGGAATTTTTAACCAAATTCAGCCTTGGAGCAAGTGTACTTAAATAGGAGTTTCACTGTCTTGTTTCAGGACTGAATGTTGTAGCCTTTTTACTTCAATGCTTACAATAATCATGTGACTGAGGCTCATGGGCTGAAGAATGTTATATATGTCTTGCTATCTAGTGTGGGAGTTCTCAGGCACACAATCTAGAAATGCAGAGAGTGCACAGATTTATAAGATCGTGCTTTTTAAGTGTGCCCTTTGTCCCAGAAATCGTAGTTCCTAAATCACTAGCACTCTGCATTCTCAGAGATGTGTTTGAACTCCTTTTGTGTAGCAGGCACAGGTCCATAATGTGAATTGCCTTATTAGTGATGTATATTCATATTAACTGGAGACTTGCCATGACACTTCTTTTCTTTAAAATAAAAGAGGTAAAAAAAGTGTCCACCTGGATCTTTGCCAGGCCAAGCTGATTGCTTTAAGTGTATAGGATGGCATGAAAGCTGTTGTTGCTGAAATATGCCAAGTAACATTTTAAATGGCTGGCTGAGCTTTGGTAGATCACCCCTACCATCTGTCTTTAAAACTTTCCTCCCTCTAGTTAAAGAGAAACCCTCACAGTTCTTAGGCCTAAAATGTGATCTTGTTTAATACTGTTATAATCTGATGCCAGATGGTGTAAACTGGCCTCAATTCCATTGACTTCAGTGGAGGAAGATCAGTTTCCACAGACTGAGGCTCTGGCTCATTGGGAAAATAGCACCCATCCAATCGCCGTTATTTCTGTGGGGCTCGTGAAGGACAATGTCTTTATTCTTTCCCCTGACCGTTCCGTAGCAGTAGTGACCTAACAAAATACTCAGCTATAAAATCAGGGTGAGACCAAACTTGTATCCTCTGGGCTGCCCATGTAGTTCTCCTGTTTGTAAAATCCAAATCAAATTCATCAGTGATAGTGAGCTTAAACAAAAAAAAAAAAACTTCCAGAAAGACCTTGTATGTAAAGTTGTAGCCCAGATTTGTAGACTTTAAGGTCAGAAGGGACCATGGTGATCATCTAATCTGACCTCCTGCACATTGCAGGCCACAGAACCTCACTCACCCACTCCTGTAACCTCTGACTGAGTTACTGAAGTCCTCAAATCATGGTTTAAAGACTTCAAGTTAGAGAGAATCCATCATTTACACTAGTTTATGAACCATACCTCATTCTCCAGAGGAAGGCAAAAAAACCCCCAGGGTCTCTGCCAAATTCCTTCCCGACCTCAAATACGGTGCTCAGTTAAGATCCAGAGCACCTGGGCAAGACCCACCAGCCAGACACCTGGGAAAGAATTCTCTGTAGTTACATATTTATACCTAAGATACAGAACTCCTTGCAAAATGCTGGCTGAACCTTAACTGCTGGGGTATAAAAAGGTCTGTTATAATAGGGGTATTGGTTTCTGGCTCCAGTGGTGTAGCGATCTGTGATGAAGAGCCCCACTTCAGCAAAGCACATAAGCACAGATTCAAGACCATTCCGGCTCATCAAAGCAATTAAGCTTGTGCTTAGGTCCCATTGACTTAATGGGACTTAAGCATGTGATCAAAATTAAGCACGAACCAATATGCTTTGTTGAATTTGGGCCTGAAAAGCTAGCGCACGCAGTTCGTTGTCTGTGCACATGCGGACCGTTTAAACAGCTGTTTTCTCTCCTCTTCTGACTTATATTATTAATGAAACACCTTATTTACCCAGGTTTCAGAGTAACAGCCGTGTTAGTCTGTATTCGCAAAAAGAAAAGGAGGACTTGTGGCACCTTAGAGACTAACCAATTTATTTGAGCATGAGCTTTCGTGAGCTACCGCACTTGCTGATTCGTTCCCTTCATTCTCTTCTAGTGTTCACACTGCAAAAAAAAAAAACAAGAAAAAAAGAACCCCAAACCCTGAATCCATTGCCTTTTCCTGTCTATAAGCAACATAGCAGTGCACAGAGATATACACAGTCCCCTCCCAATGGATCATCCATCAGCTGAGCAAGAGGACATTGCAGGCACTGAATTTCTGGATGATTATAGCACATCTTGGATAGTGTTATACTAACAGATCTGACAGAAGCAAGAACGGTTTCAATACTCGTGTACCTAAAGCTGAAGTACTTATCCAGTCAACTCTCCCATGGAATTTAAGTATTCTTGAACCTGCTAGTTGTTTTGCCTGAGTAGAGATGAAGATGACATGGCTGGGCTCTGTATTAGTTTTTGTATAGCACTTTTCAGCTAAACACATAAAATATTAACTGAGATTCACTGCCTTGCTGGGAGGTACTCGGAGCATTATTACAGATGGGTAAACTAAGGCATAGAGAAATGAATGAGTTGCCAAAGGGTACACAGAGAGTCCAGAGGCAGGGCTGAGAATCCAGGCTCTCTGTCCCCAGCTCTAATCACTAGATCTCTCTTCCTCTTCACTTTACTACTGGAGAAGTGGACAGGAGCGAAAATAAAGGTTTTAAAGGAATATTTAAACCACCTGACTGACACGAATCCTATTACCCCCCCCCACGTTGAATACTTAAAAGAAAGGCCAAAACTGAGCTTTTTGATTCAACTCCCTTGAACTTCAGTGGTTCAGATGAAATGAAACCCAGACCTGTAGCACCCTAGTTTTGATTTTGCAAAACCAAGCCCCTAGTTGACAAACTACTGCAAACCCAAGCATGTTTTCTTTGCCTGTATTAATTTAAAATCCAAAAGCTCTCAGGCAGTCTGGCTCTATTAGGTCTCTTATTTTTATGCAGCCTCTCAAATCTCAGATTTTTTACTACTGCTTCTAAAATGAAACGCACATTGTAAGATGGCTAAATATAGAAAGGAACGTTGTTACCAATATATAATCCTTGCAATGCTTTACCTTTTGCGGAGAAACTCCCATTCCTCCTTAGAAGAAACCCAGAAACTAACTCCCTACAGAGTGTCCCTAGCCAGCACATATTTGCTGCACTCAGGACACCTGTCAAAGAGGAACAGACTTTTATAAGATAAACAGAAAACCTTCAGTGAGCAAACTCCGGGAGGAGAAAGGAATCTGCCAAGTTCCGGATATCCTGGACAGCAGTTAGCAAGCTTCCTTCAGCTGTCTCAGAGAAAAATGTCACCTTCCTCCAGCCAATTCCAGTTTTATTTTCAACAGCCGACTATGGACTTTTTAGGACAATGGAGTAACTCAGACATGTCCCCTTACTTTGGTCATTTTTTGTCTATAGTAATCAAAGCCCCATTAGTCTAGCCAAATAGTATGGTAGTCAAGTAAAATGTTAGTGTCTGCTGCATATGATTAAGTGTACCTGAAGGATCTACTGGATATGAATGACAAGGACAGAAGAACAAAGGGGCTGAGAAATGATACACAATCAGAACACAGAATGTGCATCCTGGAAAATTTTCCTTCTCACTTAAAGCTGAGTCAGAATTAAAAGCTCAGCTTCAAGCCGTCTTGGAAGTTGGAATAGTTCAGATCTGGGTATGAATTTTGGACCCATCTATAGTCTCAGTGCAAATTGCTCAGAATAAATTCTCTGGAGGAGTCTTCTGATGCCCTAGCTGATTTGTTAAAGCACATCTCATGGGCATCCGTGACCACTTTTCTATGCCACTTCATCTCACATCCTGGGGGGTGGAAGGAAAGGGGAGCTAACCTTTTTTTGAGTGAAATCTCAGCTGCCTACCTAGTAAAGCTCCTGCCACCCCAGTGTAACCCTGGCTCCCTTTTAGACACCTGGTTGGCTGCCAGATAATGTTCTTTCTTTCACAAAAAGAAAATTGGTCCTCGCCGGGAGTTACTCTTGATCATGATACTATTGCACAGCACTAGAAGCTATACCAAGCATGCCTACACTCGGAGGGTGACATTCACCCCTCTGTAGAGGGCCAATGCAATACCTATGCACTATGTCACCCTAATAAAGCTCTGTTTTGAGGACTTCATGAGACCTAAGTGGTGGTCTTCAAGCCTTGCTCACCACCACTGCAGAATACGATAGTTCATCAGGTAAGATTAGCCCTGATATAGCTACTCATAGGATGGTCTCGTGAATAGTGCGCTGGACTGGGATCCAATAGACAGGGCTTGGTTCCTGCCACAGACTCCCTATCTGGCCTTGGGCAAGTCACTTAATTTACTCTGTGCCCAAGTTCCTCATCTGTAAAGGGAAGAGCTATTATCTGCCTTATCTCATAGGGGTGTGGTGAGGCTAAAACGCATTGATGATTCTGAGATGCTCAGATAGATTGCTGGTGAGTGCTATATAAGTACTTAAATATACAACTTAGCACTAATACAGACCATAGCAATAAAGGCAACCCTAGAATAAAAGAAATGGCCTTGTTAAACAACTGCCTAGCTCAACTCTTAGCCTGCCTAGCTCAACTCTGGCAACTGTATATTTCATCAGGTGGGTGAGTGACTTTATCCCAAGTTTAGAACCAGAAAAATGGGGGCTCAGAGGTTAGCACAAGGTCAGCATCTGGAATAGACCCCAAGTGACTCTGGACTGCCAGTCCTGTGTGTCTGTCTCCTGTGCTGTGTGTCACTCACCTCCCAAGGCATGTCTGTAGTCTAACTCCACTGTCTTCCTCTTGCTACATTCTGTGGCTCAGATCTTCCTGTGCTCCTGCATTCGTATACTTTTCTCTGATCCCACCAGGACTTTCTTCCTCCCTTCTCTGGCACCTTTGATTCTTTTCCTTCTTCCCTCTCTCTCTCTCTCCCCCCAACCCCATCCCCGCCGCCCAGGATCTTGCCTCAACCCTCCAGCTTATTTTTTCAACCTAAATGGACTTCCCTTGGTCACTCTTCCTTTGTTCGCCAATATCACCAGGCATCTTTTCCTGCCTTCTGCTCTCAAGGGCACCCATTCAGCAAAGTATTCAAGCACATGCATAACTTTAAGCACATGAGTAATCACACTGATTTATTACCTGACACATAATTGCTGAACTGGTGCCTTAATTTGGCATTGGGCATAGTTTACACCCATTCTAATTCTTTTTCATTGAGGCATATCTGGCTTTCCCCCTTTGACGTTGTTGGGCCTCTTTCTTTCCCACTTGCCTAGTAAACCACTAAAACTGTACCAACCCCTCCACCCCCAAAGCCCACTCTTTCTAATTTCAGTAGCTCAGATCAAATCAGCCAGAAGAATTGAAACAAAGACCAGAGCAGTTCAGCCAAAACCGTCTTGCTACAAATTTTCATTTGCTGCTCTTTTTTAATGGTTGGGGCACAGCAGCTGCATCTTGTGCAGGAACCTCTGGGCATTTTATTAGGGAAAGTGTGAAATTACATTAATGCTGGGGAGGTGGAGAACCTATCTTAAGCAGATACTGTGCAACTGTTTATCTACAAGCTACGAAAATGTTTCTGCAATTGGCTGATGCTCAGACTGATGAATAATGTTTCACACAGGAGTTTGCTCTCCCTGATTAGCACAAAATTATCCTTGCATGTGTAGAAACAGTGTTACAGTTATTCTGCCCGAAAGCAAAGCAGGTTTTGAAACTTCTTCAGTTCAGTGTTTTGGTTTTTAAATATCTATATGTTTAGCTTGGCATGCAGGCAATTAGAGAAACTAGCTGAGCAGAAGTTGAGTTTCCCTTTGCAAAGTAGGCATTTGAGGTGGAACATGATGTCTGAATCAACCGTAACATTCTTTATAATAATTAAAAAAACATCTAATTACTTATATTAAGGTGGGGAACTTGCTCCCAATTGAACATCCGTTTCAGTCCAACTCTTCCCGCTTTCCAACAATGCCTAAAACTTTTTCAGAAGTTTCTGATGTGCATTACAGAGCTATTCCTCACCTTCGTCTGATTCTGCTCTTACACCTTTGTAAAACAGCTAGAAATCCATTTAAATTGATGGGATTTCACCAGTGTACGTGAAAGTAGAGCTGCACCAGTATAGTCATGAAGATTTTTGTTGCCTCTGAATTTTGTTCTCGTACTGCTATATGGTTAAATCCCCAGGTCCTAATTCACCCTTGTGTTACTCCAGGTTTGTGCTGGGCAAACTCTATTGAAATCAAAGGAGCAGCAGCTATGTAAAACTGGACTGATGCATTGGTAAATCAGGCCCACAGTTCTCGTTTCTGTTCTATTTCTCGTGGTCTTTGAAGGCAGGAAACATCTTCCATTTTAGTCAACTGTTCATCAGTTCTCTAAAAACAACCAGCTTCTGTCAGGAACCCATCTGCTTGTTTGGGAGGGAATGCTGCTGATGTTAGTCCCCTAATCAACGAAGTACTTAATGGCTTTGCTGAACTGGGGCCTTGGTATGGGACCTGAGGTCATTATGACTATACTCATGACTATACTCTTTGCTCTTTACTTTACTTTGCTGAACTGGGAACCCCTCATTACAGCTGCCTGCCTTTCATCAAGCCCATTGCTGCTTCTGTCCTGGAGGGAGCTATGCTCCATGGCTTCTTATTGCTATCTTTTAACTATCTCCTCCTGACTTCCAGCAATTTGCTATCCTTAGGATCTCACAGAATTGAGGAACCTTTTCTATCACTGCTTACTTTGATATTCCTGTAGGACAACAATACCATCGTCTCTCCTCTCTTCTGCTCAAAATAGATTCCATTTCTCCATATCTTCTGCACTAGATTCCTGAATTTCTCTTGCTCATGGTCATCATTTCCCCCCATATTTCATGATTTGCTTCTAGCTGTGAGAATGAACTTGGTCACAAATACTAACCTGCTTAAAGTCCACTTGTGATTAAAGGGGATCAGTTACAGCACAGGCTAATCAGCTGTAAAAATGGGTTTTTCCACCAGGGCATTAGAAGAACTTCAAGAACCACTTGACATTTATGATCGTTTTGGGCTTTCTGTGCATCTTCAGTGTGATTCACAGAGACACAGCTGTGTAGTTTGTGCCTTGTTTTGTTTTGAATTAAATCTTTAATGGAAGATTGACTGGAACGCCAGCGTTCTAATAATCAAAAATCTACAGCTGGACGCTCGTACAAAAAATGATGTTCACAGCTCTTCAAATATGTGTTGTGTGAAAGTGAACAGACTAGACAAAGATGAATGGAGCCGCTGCAAAAGAAATGGAGTGACAGAGGAGAATAAGAAAAGGCACCAGAAGTCTGCGACTTCAGGGCAAGTATTGGAGAGATGGTTCTTCAACTTTACTTTGAGAGGCAGGATAAACAAACACTGGAGGATGCTGATGCTGATGGTAGTGAAGCTATAGTTCATTCGTGAGCAGGGCGCTTTGCATTTTTGCTTGGATGAAGAATCCTATTTTTCATAATCTATTAACTAGCTACATATTGCATAGCAGTTTAGGAAAAACAAACCCTGTTTCTTGACTGACATTAAAAAAAGAATGGTTTGGAGTTCAACAGTTTCCCAATCTTGACATTTTTATTTATGCACAGTTGGGAAGATCAGGTGAAGTGATCCATTCATTCATTTCAGACTTAAAAATGACTCCCACAAAAATTGATTTGAAATCTGCCCTCTAAATACAAGCGACAAACTGGTTGGTAAATGCTAATTTCCTTGGCTGTGGATATCATTGAACACCTATCCTACAATGGGTAGCCCAAACGCTGAATTTCCAGATACATTGGTTCCAAAAGATTTTATTTATCATACTCAGATCTTTGGGCCAGTTGGCCACTGCCATTGAATCCTGCAAAGCCATTCTCCAGGATGTCATTCCCCAAAAGCCTTACTTCCAGTAATAATAAAAAACACGACTGTACCTGCAACTTGAAGTGGTGGCCTATGGTATGAGTTATCTCGCCTATCCGTGGGTTTCAGAAAGTTGCTGTCTCTGATGACAGTACGCAAGGCCTGCTTACACAGGGTGGATTATCTCTACTAAATACCAGCTTCTGGGACACAATTGGGGTACAAAAATGGGCTGTGTAGAATTAAAAAGCTCATCACCAATAAAAACTCAGCAGCTGGCTCTACAAGAAGACCTGAACATGGGACATCCATAGGCGAGTAAGTAAAAGAGTTACTGAGTACCAAAAGAGAATGTATCACACAAGGAGAAGGGAGCGTAATGCTGTAATGTAGCATGTTGGAATAAAACTCCCATCCCTTTGCCTCACACGTTTGTTCCATTAACCAGTGTAGGGCAGAGCTTTTGATCCATTAGTACATGTTGATCTGCATAGGCAAACCCCTGCTCCCATGCGAGCTCCATGGATACTGGAGACCCCCTGTCGCATTATGACACCATGATCAGCACTGTAGTCTTTCAGAGCTAAAATTTGCATGAAGTCAAAGGAAATGTTGCCAAAGTAAGGGAGTCAGGAGCCAGCCCATAGCAAATGTGCAAATCTTTCATTGTCTGAAGATATTTTCGCCTCACGCTCATTAAGACAAGCACTGCCCAGGTGGGCTCTTGTTTACTATGCCATTTGTGAGTAGCACACACAGTTTGGCATGGGAACCTGTTTGCTGACATTTTGGCAAGAGCAGCCTTCATCTTGCAATGTACTTCCTGCAAGTATAGCTGTAGAACCTGGCCTTTATAAACAATAGATTCCTTCTATTAGCCCTCAGTGGCATGACCTTTATAGTTTCTGCTTTAAATTGCTGTGTATACCCACAAGACCTACTGCACTTTCTCAGCCCAATTGTGGAAAACTTCCTATGAAGCAATTGGGTTGAAATAACAAAATTGCTTTTCTCCCCCTCCCCTGTTCAATAGCTGCAAAACAACTTGTGCTGGTTTAATTATTACAAGTAGTAAAAATGGCTACAATGGTAGCACATGTTATTTACCACCTTATCAGGAAATAACGCAGTACCAAAAATGAGCAATACCACATAGTTACTGTTGTTTCCTGTGGTGTTACTATGAGTCTGTTACCATATAGCTATGACAAAATTTCTTGCTGTGTACAGAGGTAACTCGGTGAAAGGTTGTTATGCAGTAGGGTTGATCAGACTTAAAACATAGAATCATAGAATCATAGAATATCAGGGTTGGAAGGGACCTCAGGAGGTCATCTAGTCCAACCCCCTGCTCAAAGCAGGACCAATCCCCCAACATCTTCTATTCTATTCACAAAAAGAAAAGGAGGACTTGTGGCACCTTAGAGACTAACCAATTTATTTGAGCATAAGCTTTCGTGAGCTACAGCTCACTTCATTGGATGCATACCGTGGAAAATACAGTGAGGAGATTTATATACACACAGAACATGAAACCTATTCTATTCAGGTTCTTATACCACCCACAGTAGTATAATATCTGAGCAGCAACCAGAACTGCATTAAGTAACATGGCTAGTGTTTGTCATGTGCTTAAGAGATTTACTGATCTCTAGTGAGAACTGCTGAATATGGGGTTCCTCTCTTACAGTAAATACAGCAGGCAGCGCTTAATTAGTGCCAGGGCTAAGTGCCAATGCGGGCACCTCTAGGCTTGCACCTCTGGCTTGCTGCATCAGTTATGAAAGTAAAAAAAATTGCTCAAGTCCCAGCACCTAATTGCTTGCACCCCGGCACTTCTTTCATTACAAATTAAGCACTGAGAGCATATATGTTATAACAGACAATACCCTCATGTTGAGCTGGGTCTTTGAGATTTACCATCCTGAAATGCTTAGATTGTAAGGTCTGACCTTGGCAGGGGTGCTGGAACGAGGGGTGCTGCCACACCCCGTGGCTTGAAGTAGTAATAACAAACCCCAAATACAGGTTTCCATCATCAGCACCCCCACTATAAAAATGGTCCCAGCCCCCCGGCGCTTAGTGTCAGGGATTCTATCTTTGGATGTTAGAAGTCTAACCTGTTCTGGCCCTGCCTTTCTACAAAGAATAGATAATAATTAAATGGCCATGGATTATTTTAGTTTTGAATTCAAGCTTCTCCTGCCCTTGGCAAGTTTTCTTTGATTTCCTGGAAGCAGCCTGTGTCACAAGTAACACTGAATTTGGAGAAATAAAAATAACAACAGGAAATTAATGGGCAGCAGGTTTAAAACAAATAAAAGGAAGTTCTTCTTCCCACAGCGCACACTCAACCTGTGGAACTCCTTGCCTGAGGAGGTTGTGAAGGCTAGGACTATAACAGGGGTTTAAAAGAGAACTAGATAAATTCATGGAGGTTAAGTCCATTAATGGCTATCAGCCAGGACGGGTGTTGAATGGTGTACCTAGCCTCTGTTTGTCAGAGGGTGGAGATGGATGGCAGGAGAAAGATCACTTGATCATCACCTGTTAGGTTCACTCCCTCTGCGGCACCTGGCATTGGCCACTGTTGACAGACAGGATGCTGGGCTGGATGGACCTTTGGTCTGACCCAGTAAGGCCGTTCTTATGTTCTTATGACTCTTTAACTCCTGTGTCTGATAAGCAGCTTTTCTGAAAAGTTTCTTGAGTTGTGTGTTTAAAAAAAAAAGTGATATTTTCATAGTGTTAGCTGGGCTGAGGTGGGAAAAGGCTGGAGGCAGGGGGAGGAGAGAGCCTATGGATAGCCATTGAGGATTAAACCAACCAATCTTATGGGACTATGGAGGGGAGAAGGAGACAATTGGAATCAAACTAAGATTTGGTGGTAACCAAGTGTTCATAGGAAGTGTTAAACATAAAATAAAAATATCGGTGTTTGAACAGGGTGGCAGAGGAGCATCTTGGGTCAGCAAAGTAAAAACACCCCGAAAATGTAGCTAACAACGATATACCTTTGACGTGTAGTTTGTTGCTATTTTTCTGTCTTGTCTAGTTTCGATTGTAAACTCTCTGGGGCAGGGACTATGACTGTGTGTTGTTTTCAGTAACACGGGACTCCGATCCCCATTGGGATTGTAAGGTGCAAATAGAATCATGAGTGTTTGATGGGTAAAGAGTTTATCCCATAAAAGGGATGCTGAGTAAGACATGGCTTGAAAAGGCAATGCCCCAAGGGAAAAGAGATTCAAATCTAGAATATATGCATTGACTAGAATTCACAAGTGACTAAAGATGGACTTCTAAATCCATATAATACCTAGTTCTTACATAGCACTCTTCATCTTTAGATCTCAAAGCACTTTACAAAGCGGGTCAGTATCATTGTCCCCACTTTATGGATGGGGAAACTGAGGTACAGGGCATGACTTTCCCCAGGTCATCCAATAGAGCAGTGGCAGAGCTGGGAATAGAAATCAGGTTTCCTGACTCCCAGTCTAGTGCTCTATCCACTACACCATGCTGCCTGTCATAGAACTAAGTAAGAGTGATCTGGGTTTGGTTTTGTTTTTAAAAAATGTGCGGAACATCTGTAGCTCCATTGATTTTAAGTGGTGACTGATATTTCTCCACAAGAGGACTTGCAAGGCAGTGGCAGCCTACAAAACATAGGAGCAAAGCCTTCCTTTGTGATCACCTTGTCTGTACAAACCTTCCTGGGACAGGGTTGTCTCTTTAAGGGGAGCTGCCCCAGCATGCCTTTCTGGGGGCTGGACCTTGAAATTTGGCAAGCAGCGGCAGTCCTAAAATGGCCACTGTATAACTGGTTGCTTCTTGTTACATCTCTCTCCCTTCCAGCTCATAAGTATTCTTCATTTTTGTGATGTTTTCTCTCTCCCCTTATTACCGGTACTGAAGAGGTGGTATAGACTCATCCCAGCTTCTTGTTGTGCTCATGAAATTTGCTACACACCAACTCCTGCCTGTGCTTTTTCATGGTCTCACACCTGGGTGCACTCGAGAGACGTTTTATGTGCAAATACCACTTGGGGACTGGATGTATGTTTCATTAGCTGCAACTACGTGTACAGGTGTTTTTGCACGTGCAAATTTTCACACACAGAGAGACAACCCTTTACGTGTATTATTGGGGTTCAGTCCTTTTTACCCTCACAACCAAAGAAATCCTCTAACCAATGTGAAATAAATGAATGGGAAACCGCAGACTGTTTATGAAGAATACAGAGGGCTGGCTCGCCCCTCTGTCTTCCCTAGAAATCACTGCTGGCATCCTGTATGAAATGAAACTATTTACAGGGACTAGCCAGTTAGTTCTATAATTTACTGAATGACCACTTCACTGTTCTGCTTCATTTTTAATGCAAGAGCCACTGTTTTTTTATATCCCTTTGTGAAGAATTATTTGTTCTGGATCTTTGGAAAATAGAACTCCTGCCTGTATGTTCTGATCCATGTTGTTGTGGCGGGGGGGGGGAAGGTTTTTTGTTGTTGTTTTTTTTTTAAAGGATACTGGGATTATCAAGATTTGGATTAGCAAGCAATTTCCTGAGTTACCCAACATCATAAATGAGGTCAAAAAGGTCCATTCTGAATGGAACCCATTAATCTCCTTGTTAGTAAGGAAACGTTGAAAAGTGCAGGTGTTAACAGTCTCTGTGTTATTTTTGGGAGAATGTGAATTGAAACACTCACAGGAAGTGCACTATTCCCCTGCCAGCATCCTGAAGTATTATTTTAGGCAGCAGAACTAAGGGTTATGTGCAGGGTTATGCTTTCATCACACCTTTAGGGCTAGGGTACTTCATACGCAAGAATGTTGCCTTGAGCTTTTTTTTTTTTGTTTTTTTAAATTAAAATAATCAGTGTGGTCTACATCCACCAGTAAAGCAGTGGTGTACTTGCTGTGTAAAAGCAGAACAGAAACTGATCACAAGCAGCGCCGTACAGAGCTCCAAGCAATCTATGGACTAGCTTAAGCCCGCCCTGAAATACAGTGAGTAAATGACATCTCGCCCACGAGGCTGTCTTTGAAATCTGTCTACAGTAAAATCTTTCTCCAAGGCCTGCTCAGAACAACAGACTAAATCTAGTAGAAATGAGCCGGAGTGGCAAAATTTGGATTTGGATTCAACACCCAGGCAGTTCACAGTTTATAAGGGCAGAAGGAACCACTATAATTATCCAGTCTGACCTCGTGTAGAACACAGAGCACGGAATTTCACACAGGAGTTCCTGGGGAAAGGATGGGAGGGAAAACAGGTAAAGTGATTTGACCCAGGTCACACAGCAGGTGAGTGGCAGTGCGGAATACAACCCAACTCCCATGGGTTTTAGTCTGATGCTCTACCCATTGGACCACAATTGCCTGTCTATATAAGCACTTGTCCAGACCAGCACCTGCAACCTCCCATACCCACAGCTAGAATCACACATCTATAATAACAGGGGCGGGGTTCTGTTTCAGGCCCATCTCTAGCATATTTACCACTTGAAAGGGTTCCATCAAAGTGGGCCTTATTTTATTTAATTTTTGGGTAGGGGTGTACAATGTATTCTAGTGGGAACTCCAGTGTGGCAAAGAAAACCAGTGAAAAGTAGTTCTGGAAATTAAAGCAATATTCATGGTTTCCAAATAAAGCAACTGCATTGCTGCTTAGCTGCAGGAAACCGTTTCAAAGCATTGATGCTTTGTGATAATATGGCTTGAATTTTTTGGCCCCATTCTGGAAGTGCGTGTTGTTGCAAAGAATGAACTTATGCGGTTGTCTTTGCATAGCCAGACAAAGTTAACAAAGCCACATCACAGGACCAATGTCAAACAGCATTGGTAGAAAGTGAATGTGCTGGATACAAAAGCTTTCCCCAGTGACATGTATTATATGGTTATAAAAAGAATCATTTCCATAGAGATTTATGGGGAAGCCACCCAAGATCACTAATGATAAACTAATTACCCTCCAAGACATTCAGGGGTCTGTGTTCCTCTCTGGTATACAAACATATGAAATAGGGAAAAACCTTACACTTTTTTTTTTAAAGTGAAGCCATTGGACTACATTGATCGTGCAGCTCACACAATTAGTGGGAGAAAGATAGCACAGAATCCTAATAGCGTTGATTATTATTTGGGGGGTAAATGCACAAATATTACAGGGAAATGATAAACATTATACATACCCTGTCCCTCAAATGTCCCAGTTTCAGAACTGAGGGCTAAGAGGCATTCTCCTGAATACATGTAATTTTAGATGGTGTTAATTATACAGTCACTCATCAAAAGAACTCTTTTATGGCTAACCATTATTTCTATGACTAGTGTAGCTTTTGGCTAACAAAAGGGAGCCAACTTTTCAACCACTATAAGCAGTTACTTATGCAAAATGTACACGCTAAGGGGCTGATTCAATGAAGCCCACTGAAGTTCCATTTAAATTAATGGAAATACTCCAATTGACTTCAATGGGCTTTGGATCAGGCCCCTAATTTATATGTGGTTATGATAACTGCAAACATACTTCAGATAAATGTGCATGCCTAATTATGATCATTCATGTAATTACCCAATTTGCGTCCAGTTGCTACTATTGTATGCACAAATTAGACATGTAAGTATGCTCCCAAAGTGTCAGTCTGGCCCAGGAAATGTTAGAACAGCTAGAGAGGAAAGCATGCATTGTAGTGAGCTGTAGCTCACGAAAGCTTATGCTCAAATAAATTGGTTAGTCTCTAAGGTGCCACAAGTCCTCCTTTTCTTTTTGCGAATACAGACTAACACGGCTGTTACTCTGAAACATGCATTGTATGTAATTATTTGCATGATAATCCACAATGACACCAGGCTGCCCACAGGAATAACAATAAAGGCACTTTTGTCATGTAATCCACATACCTCATTAGGGTTTCCCATAATGACAGGCCAATAGGTGAGCCAGAGTCTTTAACCTGCTCTACTAATTTAATTACTGTCTTACATCTAAAGAAACATGAGTATGCTACTTAATGTTTAATAGATTCCGACAGAGGGGAAAGATGGGCAAGGATTATAAGCACAGTAGAAATTGCAGCATTCCTGTTATGGGAGCTGGTGATTGCTGCCCACTAAAAGGCAAATGGAAGATAAGATTCCCAACAACTGAAGTCATAAATACTTACTTTCACCTTCAATGGTTTTAACAAAGATACTCCCTTCTCTTAAATGCAATAATTTAAACTAATGTGTTGACCCCCATCACATTTTTTTTTTACCTGACATCTGTTTAAACATCTGTGCAGCAGGACAAGAGTGAATCATATTACCCGGATTATATTTGTTTAATTCTACCATATAGTCTTTGATCCACATCAGTTTCACATGCCTAGCCAGATGCCACTAAAACAAAACTCTACTCTCTGTGTGCTATTGTGCTGAACAATCACAATAAAGGGACAAAATCTTGATTTTTGGCTATCTTGACAAAGGAAAAAGACAAGCCATTTAGTTTGCATGCTGCTGTTTACAAACGTATTATGTCTGTGGGGAGAAAGTTGTTTTCCCCCAGTTAATTACTCTGAATAATGAATGCAAGATTATCCCCACATCTTCACTTAATGGTGTTTCCATTTCTGGGAGCACCTTAAATCAAGACATCAGATAATGGTACATAACAATGAACCTTAGTGATCTTCTCTGCTCTACGGGTGAAGTTCATTCCTGTTCACAAGATCCACATAAGGACTTTTGCAGGCTCTATTCAGATAGGTAAGTTTCACCCTGCATGAATACCCATGTGCCATAGGGCACTCATTAAACTCCCAAAGTTCTGTCCCTGCATATTCACTGCAAAATTAGGACTGGACACTTTCTGGGCAGTTTCTTTATCGGTTGTTCCAAAATCCTAGTTAGGAACTTGAACCGGAAATCCCCAGGGCATGATACGTTTGCTCTTTCTTCCAGAGACATTAAACTAGCAAAGAGGATCACAAACAATTTGGCTTTCTTGTGTTTAGCATGGTTTTTGCGAGCTCAAAATTTATGAACTCTGTAAGCATGCGTGACAACTATATGCCATCACAATCAATTTTTTAGTTCTGGTGTATGCTCTTTGCTCAAAATGGTTCTTTGGAAACTCCAAGATGTGTGATTTAAAAAGATTTCTTTTAATTTAAACAAAAACCCACCTAAATTGAATGATTCCAGTCCATGTTTTTAATTAGATGGTTGGGAATTTACCAAAATCAAGTTACCACACATTTGGCAGCATCTCAGGCAGCCTTACAAATTACTTAGTTAAAACTAAAAGCTTCAGAAATCCCTTGGATTATGCGGAGGCCCAGCTAAACCTTGTTAGGACGAGTCTGGAGAGAAAAGCTGTTTTTATTTACATTTGTTTAAGTGCTCATCATGGTAAAATATGACAGTGCTACAGGATTGCAGGCTTTTCCAAGATAGCATCGAGTACTTTCAAGGTCAGATACAGTGCAAGACCAAAAAAAAAAAAAAATCACGTCAGTATCATTAGAGCTGGACAAGAATTGTGGGGGATCAAAATCATCCTTATGTATTCGTAACACTGTACGTTTTTTCCAAGTTTCCAGTGATACTGTGTTTTATAACAGTGATGTGATCTTTTCCGATTGGTACTCTTTTTTTATGGGAATGTTTCCCACTCCTAAATGAAAGGTCACTTTGACCAATGTGTTGAGCAAGATGGGTCTAAGTCAGGGACTTTAACAGGAGGTACACAGCTAAAACCTTACAAGAGACTTTCCCATTGGGTTAGAGGGTGTAGAAAGGGACTAATTCTGAGCCTGGATCTGCATGGCTTCTATAGCAGTCATTGGGAGCCATGTACATGGCTCCAAGGGTAGAGTATGGCTCAAAGATAGGAAGGTAAGTGACGATATGGGAAAACACTCAAAAGCTGCTTTTTTTGCCATATGCCACACACATTTGCTTTGTGGCATAACTTTGACCGATTATTGCTTATTACTGATCTGAGCTTTAACATTTCCTGGCTTGCTGCTAGTGGGCTGTATTAAACTGTACTTCTGTACTTTAGTTATATTGGGGCTAGAACCGGTTGCACTTTTTTTCTCTGCAGAAAATGTTACACTTTAATGATGATAAAATTGCAGCTGAAAACTGCCAAATATTTGGGGAAGAGGGGAGAAATCAGCTGAAATCTGAAATAAAAATTGGATTGGCGCTGAATTTTTTCTTTCTTTCTGGCTTTCCAATAAAAGGATTGTTAACATTTTTGAGGGAAGCAGTTACTTTCCACAAAAATTGTCATTTAATCAAAACCCCAATTTTCCACAAGGGAAAGAAAAGTTTTGATGGAAACTTTACCACCAGCAACTTTGGGGTACAACTTACTGAGGTAGTTTTCAAAGCAGATAAACAGGTGGCCCTTGTTGGTGCTTGTATGAATCCAAATGAATAAATACTGTTCCTTTTGCCTGTAGTTACAATAGACTAGCAGATTCAAAGAGATTTTTTTTTTTGGCGGCATGTGGGAATGGGACTGGGAGTGGGTAATATTCAAGTCATTGTAAAGTCTCTTCATCCAGTCTTGATGTGTTTGGGTATTTTACCAAGTGACGTTTCCTTCCTTTTGTTCTCTCCTCTCCTCTCCTCCTCTCCTGCCACTGCTTACAGAGAAGCTGTTTCGTCTCTATTTTGTCTAAAATGCTTAGTAAACAAGAAAGTGGTCTGCAAGATTTTTCTGGGTTTCACTAGCACAATTGTTTCTTTTTATTTCTTTATGGCTTGTGGACTCCTCTGTGCTAACCCCAGATGCTTTTGTTTTGCTTGTAACCTTTAAGCGGGACTTCAAGAAAGCTATTTTGGATGCTTAATCCTTGTAGTTACTCTTTTAAAATTAGCAAATACCTAAGTTTCTAAATGTATTTTCTTTCTCTTTTTTTTAAAATAAAATGTACCTTTTTTAAGAACAGGATTGGATTTCTGTGTCTTAAGAGGTTGTGCATGTGGTTTTTAGTTAGCTGATAACAACAGCTAATTTCCTTTTTTTTTCTTTCTCAGCTCTTCCCCGGAGTGGGGGTGAGAGGGCTTGAGGGTACCCCACAGGAAGAAATTCCCAAGTGTGCCTTTCTGGGCTCTCAAAGGGGTTCTGCATTTGGGTGGTGGCAGCATTGACCAATCCAAGGTCAGAGAAAAGTTGTAACCTTGGGAGTTTAATACAAGCCTGGAGTGGCCAGTATTCATTTTTAAAATCTTTGCGGGCCCCCACCTTCTGCACTCGAAGTGCCAGAGTGGGGA
Source organism: Lepidochelys kempii (assembly GCF_965140285.1). Taxonomy (NCBI): domain Eukaryota; kingdom Metazoa; phylum Chordata; order Testudines; family Cheloniidae; genus Lepidochelys; species Lepidochelys kempii. Next base: position 36,780,597 of record NC_136391.1, on the reverse strand, counting down.
ATTAGCCTGAACAGCAATGTTGATAGCCTGCCGGTCTCAGTTCTCAGCATGAGGCTTTCCTTTGCAATGCCATTTAAGTTCCTTTAAAAATGTGCAGTTTGCCTGAGAGACCACACACAAACAATAAAGAAAATGTTGGTGAGGTTTTTCTTACAAAACCAACAATAATTATGGGAACTCCAGCCCCACTTCCAAAACATGCTTGGTCCCCTGCTTTATTTCAGTCATCATCTGGGAGCAAAGCTCAGTTGCCTTCTAACTCCTCCAACCTGGTTTCTCAGAGAAATCTAGTCAGTCAGCCTCTCTCATCCGCATTCGCTGCTTGGGGACTAGTTCATAAGTCATTTTTGTGCAATACACGCACATACCATTGCCCTTGGGTTGAAAAAATGCACTGCAGATTTCCAATTACCTGATTTGAAGGTGCAAATAGGTCACTGGATACCTAGATACTAGTATTTGCCTCCCAAATTCACGGTCATCACAAAAATGTGGGTGCAATTATTGTGGGCGCAAAACTGCATTGTTAAAACCAGTTTGAAAATTAGGCCTCATGGCTCTGTCATCTTAGTGATGTTCAGTGTCTTACGTGAAATGCTTTGGTGATATCAGTCCAGGTCCTAACGGACAGGAATCCACATCAGAAAAACTTGCTAAAATTGGCACTAACTAGCGTCTTTCTGGTAATCTGAATAGCAAGCAAAGCATTGAATAGTCAACAGAAGCCAGACTCTTCTCTCATTCCTAGAAGTGGTCCCTGCATGGTCCGGGCTGAGGGATGTCGGTGGTGGACAGAAGCTTCCCCAGTGCTGTACCTGTTGTGTAGATGAATGGAGTTCAACAGTCTCCAGAGTTGGCTCTCCTAAGGCCTTCCCCCGGTGCTCAGCTAGGTAGTTAATGAGCTAGTGAAAACCATATTAAAAACAAAGTAGGTCTGCAGCCAAAATTATTTTAGTCCTTTCTACTTGTGAAAATCCCTGGCTTCCATTTTTGTTTGTTTACTTTCTCCTCGAGATTTCAATTACGTACCTCAGTCCCTGTGGGAGGTGGGAAATGTTCATATCACTCCACACAGAAATGCAGCTTGTGGGGAAGAAAATGTATTTATTTTTCATAGCTGGGATGGGGTCATGGTGCTTGCTCTGTGCTATGTTCCTCGCCATCAATACACTATGGGGGGAAGCACAGGGTCTGGTTGGGCTTCCAAAGAATTTACTTTGAAACCATTTGCAATGCCTCTGAAAGCAAGAAAAATGTTCCCATTCATTGATGTTGCAGTGTAAAAGTGAATGAGGGGAGAAGGGAAGTGCATGGTTGAAGAAGATTTGCAGCATTTCCAGGTTTAAATGGAAAGAGAACGGAAAAACAATCATATTTAATGAGAAAAAGACATAAAATCAATTAAACAGCATGGGCTTGATTCTCTGTTGAGCTAGAACTCTGCTTTGGATTCTGTAAGATTCTCTGATGCAAGGTAGAGGTGATTCCAGGCGACTTTAACTTGTGCCACTAATTCAGGATCCTTAAGGGACCCTATCCCAATAGAGGTTGTCATGGAGGAGTTCTTCTCTGACACTCCTCCCTCCCCTCTCCCCAGACTGCCCTCTACGCTGGGATGAAGGGTGCAGGTCCTGGCTGTCATGAAGATACGCTAGGCAATAGCCCCTCTTGGCTGGGGGAATTCTCTGATGGGGTTTGCAGATGGATTACAGACCTTTTATGCCACCTGAGTGAAGCAAAGGGGCCGTAACTCAGGTTCAGAATCTGGCCCAGTATGTTTGGTGCACACCACTAAGATCTTCAGGGCCTGGACCATGTCTCCTTAGCACCGAGCACAGCAGAGGCCTGATCCTCATGAGTGCTCCCATAATATAAATAGTAAATAATAATAATAATATAGTTAACATTGGTAGATGCTCTGTTGAAAAATGCATCAATTGGGGAGTATTTATGTAACACCGACGGACCCCGGTTGTCAGTGGGCAGGATGGAACCTGGGACCTCTGCAGCTAAATGCATGAGCCTCTACAGCATGAGCTAAAAACCACACGGCCCTTAGCTAAGGCTGTAGCAGACACATTAATCTCTAAGTCATCTCGGTGTCACTAGAGGGGACAGAACACCACATCTAGGAGGTATGTGGATTGCATTTACATCTAGTGAAAACAAAACTTTGGTGCCAGCTCATGCACTTTGCAAGTCGTAAGCATTGGCATTTGGATCTTCATTGCTAGAAAACTTTTCTTTGGGAATAGAAAGGCCCAGGGATACTGGGCCCAGGCAGCACAGATTTGGAGAAAAAGGAGCAGTGTCACGTGGAATTGTGGGAAGACCCTATTATTTGAAGGAAGTGACCTATTTTGGAAATGGGCCCATCCTCCAAATGAGAGGGGGAACAGCCAGAATTGGGGTGTGTAGAAAAGCAAGACAAGCCAGTGGAAGGAGGGGTGCTTCTTTAGACAAGAGAGAGAAGAGAGTGTTGCTAAGACAAACGCTGCCATCCCAGAAATCAGAGAATAAAAGGCTGCAGAACCAGTGGTGGCTTCAGTAATATTAATTTGTTTCCTACCATACCGACAGCACGTAGTGCCTCAGCTGATTGCTAGAAAAGGAGCCAATGAGGAGGTGGAGTGGGGACTCTCACTTCAGCCAGACCTCTGGGGAGGGAGGGAGGAGACACCAGCTTGCCAAGGTAATGGGTATCCATCATTTGAAGTAGTAACACACAGGAAGTCACCACTGGTATTGACCTAATCTTCTGTACAGCGCACTGCCTGGTTTTACTGTACTGCTTATCTGTGCCTGCAGTATCTGGTTGCATGGTCAGCGCTAGATCAGACATATTTTAGGTCAGCTGGTTTTGCATGGAATACCTCTCCCTCAGGATCGGTCCCCACAGGGATGCAAGGGACTCGTAGACTTTAAGGCCAGAAGGGACCATTGTGATCATCTGCTCTGACCTCCTGCACATCACTTGCCCCCTCCTGTAATAGACCTATAAACTCTAGCTGAGTTACTGAAGTCTCCAAATCATGATTTGAAGACTTCAAGTTACAGAGAAGCCACCATTTTCACTAGTTTAAACCAGCAAGTGACCCGTGCCCCATGCTTCCACGTCTGTAAGCACTTAAACTCCAATATGAAGCCCTCTCCTTACTCCTTTGCACCAACCTGGGCTATGAAATGTCAGACAATGTACTTTAATACCATCAGGAAGAAATTGCAAGTTCGAAGGGGTATAATGATGGGAGCTGGCAACAACTAACCCACCGAGCAACCTCTTGGCCTGCATCTGTTTTTTAAAAAGGCTCACTAAGCTCGCGGTCCTTGAAGGGATTGGAGTAGAAATTTCCAAGAAAAATAATTAAGCTCTTACAATAAAATCGCTACTATGCTGAGCTCTAGGTGAAGAGTCAAAGAGGGATTTTAAATTCAACACTGAAAGAAGATAGAGTTATAGAGTTTAGGGCCACATGGGTCCAGCAGATCATCCACTCTGAAATCCTATATGTCACAGACCAGCCGGCACCACCCACTTAGCCCAACAACCCAAGTATGGCAGCCCAGTGGAGACCTAACGATTGCATGCCACATGCAGAGAAACGTAGGGACTGAGGTGCACCAGTATTCACAAGAGCAGTGATCAAAATCTGATCTTGCAGCCCTCTCTGCTGTGGGACTGATTCAGCTGTCGTTCAAATCAATGGGAGTTTTTCCACTGAGTTGGATGAGGCCCTACATTACTAGCTGTCTTGACATGAATGGGGATACGTCTTCAAACAAGGATGACCCTTTTCATTGAAGGTTTGGAGGACTGGGCCCAAGCACAACAAGTTTAAAGACCAACCTATTTCCCCCCAGGATCTCTCCATCCAGCTGTCTCCAGGCCAATTAATGGAACACAAGAGCAAGCTAGAACACCAGCTGCAGGTCCCTGAAGTTCATGTGTGTTTTGATGTATGTTGAATAAAGCTCCCATTGGGTGGCTTTTGTATTGGGTTCGTATTGTGTTTTTCTTTTTGTAACAAAAGGGCATCAGCAGATGCTCAGCACCATGCAAGGCTGGGCCCCTGCTGGGCCCAGCTAAACTGCAGAATCCCTCCAAGGATTAAGACAAAAGGAGATGGGACACCACGAATGGTGGAAAATCAGTGAGAGCTGATGTTTTTTTTAAAAAGGGTGATGAAGAAGAGTCACAAGAGGACTTGCCCAGTAACCACTATCAGGGGGACAGTGTATGAAGCGAAACAGAATAGAGTAGCTAGATCATTGTGCTGGGAAAGCTGTCAGATTATTCTTGGTGAAATGGAGCTACACTGAACTCCCACAATGTGTTTAACTACCTAATATGTTAGGGCCAGATTTTGCTCTCAAACACAGGGACATAATCCTATTGTCTTCAATGGAAATGTAGATCTCAGGCCTTAATTCTTTAGGGGGGGGATTTTCAAAAGCACACAGCATTGACCTAATTTGGCTCCCAGTCAAGCCAGTTTGTACCACTGGCTTCAATAGGAGTTGAGCAAGACCAGTTCTGAGTGCTTCTGAAGATCCAGCACCAAGGCCCTGATCCTGCAAACTCGCATGTTTAACTTTACGACCATGAGTAATTCCACTGAGTGTGTATTTACAGGGTTGAGGTTTCAGGCTACTTTTTTTTGTCAAAAATTTGTGCACTTATTTTTGTAAGTTCAAATTGGGACACCATGAAAACATAAAAGCTCAGAATTCAAAGGTTTCCTGTTATAAATTATCTTATATCCCTCAGGCACAGGAGGGAAAAATACAGCCAAGATTAGATTTAAAAGTTTTTTTTTATATACAGAAACCTAAAAATAATCTGTCTGTGGGATGTACAGTTATAAGGTGTTAATTGCAGATCATGTTGTTTCAGAATGTATTTATTATTATAGAATCTTTTTTTTTCTTTTAAAATATATATTCTTCAACCTGGGGAGATTCTGAGTTTACTCGGGATGCTATGTCTGGAATGAACAATCGCGGATGATCAAGACTCACTGAAAAATTGAGATATAAACATTACTTTTAAAAAAAATCACCTGCCAAACAATTCTTAGTAGTTTAAAGAACTATATGCATGGGATGGATCAATAAGGGATAAAAGGTCTTTCCGTGTGCGTGCGTGTATGTGAGTGAGTGAGTGCATTTAGTTGAACATTACATGCTTATATCCTGAATGGTATTTTACCTGAGAAGTTTTATTTTATTACAGTGCATTCCTCTTTGGGAGATGTAGGGGGGAGAACACTAATATATATTGCTGCTTTGGCTTGTGCACATGCAAATTTCATGGTAGGTTACTAGTTTGTCCCAGGAGGTTGTCTTCAAGTCTTTCACCTTCTCGATCCAATCAGTGTTCAGTATTTATGGGGTGGTTCTTCCTTTTTCCTCTTCCCTCCTAATTTTTTTTGCTGTGTGGTGGGTTTGTGACATGGATAACTGGGTGAAAGGAACTCTCTGCTAGTAGCTTAAGCTCAGAATTCAGAGTTGTGATACCTTGGTTTTAGCCCTGGCTCTGCCAAAGATGTGCTGGCTTTGGGCAAGTGGCTTCACATCCATTTCCCCATCTGTAAAATGAAGGTAATAATGCCTGCAACATCCTACTAAAAGAAGGAAGTAAAGATGAATCAGTAACATTTGTAAAGCACTTTGAACATGTAAAGTACTCAACAATGTTATATTCTAAAAAAATACACATGGCGGGTGGGAGGCGTGTTGATAGATGCTAATAATTTTTGAAGATTTAGTGAGAGAATGGAGAGAGGCTTTTTCTTACCAACGTTCTTCAGTAGCTCTCTTCAGAAATATTCCATACAAAAATTACCTTAGAACACCTTAATACCTAAGGAATTGACCTAACTACTTCTCCAGCTTCAAGTGGCAGGAGAGAAGCACAGAAAAAATCTCTGTGACATTGATCCTATTAAATGTCACGTGCTACTCATGCAGGAGGATAGGAATTGCAGGTAATTACGATCGCTTCCTGGGTCTTAGGAAAAAATGCAAACAAGAAAGTTGGCAGTTAGCTAGAGTGGACAGTCTTCCCTTCTTGGGCGTTGGAATTCAATGACTGGATCATTCCTCATCACCTATACAGAATATTGAAAGAGAAGTTAGAGGCTCATATAGCTCCATCCGGAAAGGGTTGTTGGAGATATCACATGTTCTGAACATATGGGAGTGTCTTGAATTCTTAGATGATGCATGGGACCCCTGCACAGGTATTCCACTAATGGGGGAAAGTAACAGTCTTCTTTCTGAGGCTGGAAGTGCAGTCCGGTAATTTTAGATGATGGCCAAATCTTACTGGTTGGACCTTAATTTAGCCTTTCCACAATGAACCTTGAAGTGGATATTTATTAAGGGAAGAAAATGAAGGCACTATCTTGACAATGACCATTACCAAATATCTTCAAAACACATTATACCTCCATCAGCCATTACTGGACCTTTTTGGTGAGCTTCCTGTTAATACCAAGAGAGAATGTAAAATACTCATTATCTATCTGAGAATACACCTTGGTGTGGAAATGTGTAATCAATGCATGAAGAAAGGAGAAGTGTTTCCATTTATTAAAGCCATTTCACAGAGCAGCAGTAAAATCCACACAGTGCCAGAGCTCCAATGCTTTATTATCTAGGAAGGGATGTGTATCACTCCATGGCAAAGAGGATATGGTGCTTGATGGCATTCTACAGGTGGTTCTTGTCAAAAACATTCTTGAACTTGTAGGGTTAGTGATTTCCTGACATTTTGGGATGAAACGTCTTCCAGGCAGCTTGACTGTACAGCCATACCGTATAAGACATGTTGAGATAGCAAGAGTTAAAAAAAGATTAGCTGTGCAAACTACCAGAAGGAGGATATAATTGGAGGAGATATTTCTACACTATAAAGTTTGTATAACATAAAAGGTCTAAAACAGTTGAGCTCCCACGAAGAGTAGATGTTGAGAACAACTGCTGAACCTTTTGAACTACATGAGAGGCACGCTGGATCGTAGCTCGGGGCCCAGACTAGGCCACAAGAGGACTCCTGGGTTGTATATCTGTCTTGGTCATTGATCTGCTGTGTGACCATGAGCAAGTTGCTTTGCCTCTGTTTCCACTCTTACCCCTAGTCTAGAGTGTAAGTAATTTGAGGAGGAGACTGTCTCTCACAATGTGTCTTTAGCCTAAAGGCCCTTTAGGTGTTACTGTGAAACTAGTACGACTGATGACTTTTAAAGAGTCAGCTTGGCTCACAGGATGGTGGCTAGATCTGGTCACTCATTGCAGTAGAGATTGAAATCCTACTCCAGTGTTGATTGTAATAAGAAATTGTCTCACAAGGTGTTGCAAGAAGTAGTATCTGAGAGCCTTCCATTGCCCATCTTTATCATTTAGCACAGGTTGCTGATTAACAACCTCCTACCCCTTAATCATCATGACAGACCTCAGGTCTGATATTCTTCACCTAACATGCAAGGGTTCTGTGCATCGAAGAGAGCAGAAGATGGGTGTAGAGATGCACGATATGGAAGTAAGATGATCTGGACACCTTTGGCTGACATTTTCAAAGCCACCTAAGGTATTAGAAGACAATTCTCATTTAAAACCCTTAGGAGGTTTTGAATATGCTTAGCCTTAGTGTCTATATGGACTTGAGAGATGATATAGAGGTCATATAGAGATGACATTGGAGTCGTTGCTTAGGCACATTATCATAGACCAAGTTTTATCTGCAGTGTGATTGTTGCCAACTGATTTTTTTAAATGATATTTTAATGGAGCTGAGCCCCATCATGTTGGGTCTCCATGGAGAATTGCACCCTTAGACTTTTTTGGACAACCCTCAAAACATTTTCTCTACAATTATGTTTCTGTTTTGCTTCCAAATTTTATATAACTGTAGTTCATATAAACTAATCTTTCTCTTCAGTCTGGAGCCATTTATGCCTAGCAATTATATAAAGACCAAGAAAAACACACAGGTGGGATCAAATTCTGCGCTTCTTTACACCAAAGCAAACCTGAAGCTAATTGAATTTCAGTGGAATACCTGTCATCAGAATTTGGCCCACCTGTTGTAGGGTAAAAGTAACATCGATGCAGAGAGTTATATGTAAATTTATTGGGTCAAATCTCTGCAAGTGTAAATGGATGCATTTACCCCAGAAGAATGTTTGTTTCCTCAATTTTTTTCTCAAGTTCATATATGTTTAAGGAATAATAGCTTGAAATAATTTTATGAAGTTCTTTTACAGTGAACATATAGGACATATTAAGTTGTTCTATACCAGTTTTGGTTGGAATTAATTATATTTTTGATACTAACTGTAAAAAAAAAACTCTACTTGGCGGAATTAATCACTGTAACTTTATTTTACTGTAATGCATGCAGTGGTAATGCTGTTAAAAGGTACTCCCACTGAGTTATTATGTGATCACATATGTTACTGACAGTGGCCAGAGCAAACCATTCAGTATAACTATTAACAATCGTGAATAATGGCAATATCAGACTGATGCTCTGAGACATAAATATCAGAATATGCAATGTGTAAACTCAGTCTTATCACCGTAAAAAATTCAGGCTTCACACACATGCATATGGTTTCATAATGTACCCTGGATTGCAAAGAACAAATGGAATTTAGGAATGATTTGGTTTACAGTTCCCTTAAGTAACATTATCTTGTTAAAGACATTAACCTCAGGCCTTTACTGTTATATATTTGCTTTTATTGTTTTCATCCTGGGGAGCAACCTGTAGGAGAGACACTCAACAGGAAAAGAGGGTTCAAAGGTCATCAAAACATTGATTTTCAAGATGGCTGAACCGCTGTCTTGGGAGCACTGTGCAATTATGAAAAACAGACATCTCTGTTTAACCTTCCTTTTTTATTCAAAATCTTTGTGTGCCCTTTAAGAGCTAATAACTGGTTTTGGATTTAGCTCAAAATGGTAGATTGTGGTAAATATGTTCCAATATGTTCTGCTACGTAAAATTTAACTAGTTGAAATATGTTCTCCTGTGCGCCATATAAAACTGCTAGGTAGCAGATGGAGTGAAAAGGATTCAAAGATATCCTTCCTCTACCCCTAGGTTCAAATGTGCTACTTGTGATTCTAAAATGAATTTGTGCTTTGCTAAAAAAAATTCTATTTACCCTTGGGGCTTTTACGCAAGGTTCATTTGCTGTGGGTTCATGGGTGAGATATGTCCAAATTTACAAATCTTGAAATAAATATTAGGAATAACATTTCTATTTAAATTACTTGACAAGTCTTTTTTAAACCACATGGAAACTTTCTGCACATGCTCACCGGAATCAATTATTTTCTTTCTTTCTTTCTTTCTTTCTTTCTTTCTTTCTTTCTTTCTTTCTTTCTTTCTTTCTTTCTTTCTTTCTTTCTTTCTTTCTTTCTTGAAAGCACTATGGATTGAAGTCTTGCTTTTATATGATAAGGTCTTTGGGACTCTTTGTTATGTGTTGGTATAGGGCCTAGAAAACTTGGCCTTGATCCCTGATTGGTGCCCTTACCTGCTCCTGCAATATATGTAAATAATAATAAAAATATTAATTGACTTAGGTCCTTGGGCTGGCTTCCTGTCAGTGGAGCTCAGATGATCTTCTGGACTCTGCTAGGTTTCTTGCATTTAGCACCTGCTTGACCTGAGTAAGAAATAAGTAGCGGTACTCTCTCTCAAGTGCTAACTACTCCCGGTAGCAAAGGTTACATCGAAACTGCAATAAAAGACCCATGGCTGGCCTGAGTCCGCTAGGTTAAGCTGCAGGGCTAAACATTGCAGTTTGGACATTCAGGTTGGGGCTGGATCTGAGACCCTCCCCCTTACGGGGTTTCAGAGTCCAGGCTCCAGCTCGAATCCAAGCATCTACACTACAATTTATAGCTCTGGGGGCCGAGTCAATAGACCCAGACTATAAGACTTGGTGCTGTGGGCTTTTTTTTATTGCAGTGTAGCTGTACCCAAAGTGATCTGTCGCTTATAACAGGTTGTGCTGATCTTCAGAATACAATTGTCCCTTGCCTATCTTACATGCTTTGACCATCAATGAAATAGTTAACAATGTGGAATTTAAATGATCATTTGAATTAACACTTTGAACTTCCCCACTCTGTAGAGCAAACTTCTCTGAGTCATTGCTTCAGTCTCTCTGCAGATTTCACTGCACTACTTACAGTTGGCTCACATTTTGAAGGTTTCCCCCCCCCCCCGTACAACCATAAGGGCTAGAGACTTATGTCCTATTTTATTTTTTAAAGTAAGTTTGGATTCTGGAGCAAACGATACCATCTCAGAAGATGTGGTGGTATATCATACCACTCTGTGTGGCCCCAATTTGAGACCCAAGATGATAATTAGGAGGAAACTCAGTGAGGTTCTCCTCATAGTTTCCTGGGCACTCTATCACCCTCCAAAGCATTTGGTATGGCCCAAAGCCTATTCATTATTTTGCCTTTGCATGGAGGGCACAGGGTGAGAATTTAAACCTCCTTTACCAATGGAGTCTGGACACTGGAGTTCTTTATTCCCTAAAATATTATCGCCACTTTTTATAAATGGCAATATGTTTATAACACATCTTGTAGTAATTGATTAGGAAAGGATTCATTTGTGTCAATTACATATTAATTATGAATAGAGGGGGTGGTTCCCAAAGGCACAAAGGGGAATTAGGCATTAAGGCAGTGTGACCTACTAGATGGAGTTCAGGATGGGGACTCAGGAGATCTGGGTTCTATACCTGGCCTAGCCTGTCCTAGGGCAAGTCACTTCCCTCCCTGTGCCTCAGTTTCTCCCTCTGTAAAATGGAGATAATGATGTTGACTTCCTGTGTAGGGCGCTGAGAGACTATTGATGAAAAAGCACTATATAAGAGCTAGGTGCTATTCTATTTATGCCTCAGTCAAAGTACTTAAAAGATGCTACCTTCAAAAATGTTGAGTTGAAATTCGTCAGTGAATGATAGAGGGTAATAATTCATATTAAAAGACAGGAAACTTATTGTGTTAACTATGCATATGAATGCCTAGGAAACCTTGCATTTGAGTGCTGGAGAGCAAAGTTGTCAGAAAACCTTTCTTCTCATAGTTGTCCGGCACATTTCTCTAGTGTATTTTATGAAGCTGTGGGACTAAGTTCTTGATTCTGATTGGTAGAAAACGGATCATTTAAATTCCAGGAAATGCCTGATTTTTCCATTACAGCTGGTTTCTAATTAGAGAGGAATCCAGCTGCTCAGACAAGCTGTGGAATTATGAAATGTTAAAAATTAGTGGAAAAAAGCAATTAACAGTTATAATAACATTATCGTCAGACACTCAAAACTTCTAGGACCCGAGCCTGAAAACACTTACCGCTGGGAATAGTCCTCACTGCCACAAACACTCTCATTGCAGTTACAAATGACCAGAAAACAGCTTGTTCCTTAACTGTTTTGAGGTCAGCCTAAAGTCATTATTTGCATTGACTTCAATGACCAAGAACTGTTTGGCTGGATCTTCAGCTGGTATACATCAATGGAGCTCTATTAACTTCAATGGAGCTCCGACAGCATACAGAGCCTGAGGATCTGACTAGCTGACTTCAATGGGACCAGGAAGATTTATATGATATGATTCTGTAAACCGTTCAGCAGGACCGTTTGTGTAATGGTTTACAGAATTGGACCATCGACTCTTAATGCTTGAGCTGACCATTTTGGGGACACAGTTGTGGAACACTCCAGGGGTGTAGAGTTTACTACAATGAGTAGCCCCACTGGAGTCAAGGAAACGCAGCTAACTGTATCAAGCTCAGCCCCAGAGCAGTGAACACACGGTCTGCTGCTCGCTCGCAGCAGGCAGCATGGAAGAATGTTACCTTATTCGTTTGACTGAAAATTCATGATCCTGCATGGTTCTAAACAATTAAAAGTTAGTACTTCTCTCTGGGGTTCATACAAATCCAGGACTGATTTGCATCAGCCTGAAAAAGTTGATTTAAACACTGAGAGTAGGCTCTAATTAGTAGCCAATTAGCATGTTTAGCCAACTTTGCATTCTTTTCAAAGCTCTGGAATATTGCACATAACTGCTTACATAGTCAAGGGCCAGGCCTGTAAGGTCCTGGGCACGCTTAGTTCCTACTGACTTGATAAAGGGGTATTTAAGGATATTTGCAATAATACAATGCAAGTATTAAAACACAAGGCTCCAAAGTAGTGAAAAAGCTCCCATGTTATCTGGAGAGTCTAGAAATCTGAGGATGTGTTAGAACTGGAAACAGCTGGTGGATATTAGACTTCTGTGCCAACATGTAGACAAGAAGCAGCCAAAGAACTCAGGAGACAATCTTTATTGCATGCATGTGTGTGTGCAGAACTGAGGGGTGTCAGGTGTGGAATGCTTCTGAGCCGAACCAGGGATGCTTGGATGGGTCTTGAAAGAGAAGGAAACGCATGGCTATCGCAGCCAAATGTTAACACAAACAGTGTTAGATCTTACTTACAGGGAGGGCCAATCCAACAACTTGGATCTGACCTCCCTTATCCAAGTCCAATTCATGGGCTTGATTGTGTTCTCACTTGTACCAGTGTCAATCGGGAATAACTCCCTTAATGTCCGTGGAATTTACACTTTTGTAAAACCAGAGTGAGTGGTCATATATCTCCGTAATGGATTGATCCAAACATCACTAAACTTGGTGTTTTGACATCCAGATCCAAACTATATTCCTGGCCATGACCCCAAGGATCTAGTCCAGCAGGCAGGGATTCCTGGGGTGCAGCAAGGCCTTGTCGTGCCACATTTCTCTTGAGAACTTCCTGTAGCATGGGGCCAAGCGGTGGGTAGCAAAGAACTGCTCTGCTGACACCCTGCCACTGAAATAGGAGAATCCTTGAGGAAGGTGGTAAAACTGACTTTCCAGCTGCTTTTGCTATGCAAGAATAGCACAAAGCTGGCTGAGTAGTGCCAAGAATCAGGCACCTGGTATTTAGATTTAGCCCATTCTAAAGAGGTTTGAGCTGAAAACTGGCATCCAAATCTGGATGTGAATCTGGGCTCAGATCTGGTGATTTTTGGTTCAGGTCTCTCTGTAGTTCTGGTATGAAACAAATGATTGAGTACAAAGTTGTGGGGGTGTATTTGTAGTGGATACGTATGGCTCTGGATAGGAAGATGAGTCACTATGGCGGGGTGGCGCCTAACAATTACTGGAACTCTATGAAGTAGTTGAAAATGTTTCCAGACGATGTGTGGCCAAAGGCTTGTTCAAGGATTTAAAGGCTAAAAGTTAGATTTCAAGAAAACAAGAAGAGTCTAGCAGCTCCACCCCCTTCAGAAGGACGGCCACCATGACCTGGGACAGACAAAGGTACAGAAATGGAGTGGCTATGGACTTAAATGTACTACACAAGAAGGATATTGGACGCCAACTGGGAGAACAACATGCAAATAACTGTTGTTAATTGGAGAGCAGACAAATTCAGATAGATGCTGTATCTCCAGCCTCAGGGATTTTAAAGGCCTATGAATTCATAGCTGAAATTGATAGTTTCCTACCCACAGTGTTCCAAACTGCAGTTGGGAATGCCCCCGTGCGTTCACCGCTTTTAAGGATTTCAGACTGGTATCGCCATGAAAAAGCAAATGTTCTGGACGAGGCTTGGCAAGAGTACACTGTGCTTTGCAAATCCTATATCCCAAGGAGTTTGCACATCATATTCCCTTGTAAGAGGGAAGCTCAGCAGCCAGTCAGAATCCCTGTCAGAGTCTGTCTCTGTTTGCAGAGAGGGGGCATTCTTCCATCAGCAGAAGTTGGATCTGATAGCTCTTTTCCATCTCTCATTTCTATGATTTACATAGGTTGAGCATATTACCAATGTTATCCTTGCAAATGATTATATTTACAGTGCGAAACCCCAGGTATTTTTCATATGACTGTGTCTACAACCTATTGTAGGTAGATAATGTATACAGCAGCCATTGTGGCATAATGTGAAATTTGTTATAGGCGTTTGGTAGCCTGAGGTACAATATCTGATCACAGTACTTAATGTTGACACTGATTTAATGTATGTGTTTCTATATGTCGAGATTCTGCTGCACGAGGGCTTTAGAGGACTGATTTTCAGAGTTTTTCTCCCACTAAGGCCAAAGGACTATGAAAATCAGCCCATAAGTCTGCTCTAGGGCCAAGTCGCAAAGATGGGAGTACAATTCAGTTACAACAAAGAAAGAACATCTTTCTCCAGAGCAGATTTCCCTCCCCCACTTTGGATTTCCAAACTTGGAACGTGGATTAAAATATGGAACATGACATTACGCACAACCTGTCAGAGCAGCCTTACAGAACCCAGGACAGTTAGCCAAAGCAAACTAGCTTCTCTAATTACAGGTGAAAAAATATTTGTAACAAACCTTTAAAAAGAATTAAAATTACACTGCATCAGAAGACAAGGTTTTCTTTTGTGCGCTATCAGCAGGGCTTCCAGTTTGCACAGGCCCTGTGATGTCAATGTGTCAGCTGGGACAATGTATTTTTCGTCTCAGGCATCATATAAATAAGTATCTTGTACCTTACCAGAGTCTCTCTCATTCTTGGTAAAGGAGGCCCACAATAAATAGAAACACGAGCTATACAAATATAGGGCCAGATCCTCAGCTGGGGTGAATTGGCATATGTTCATTGATTTCAATAGAGCTATCCTGATTGACCTGAGCTGTGAATCTGGTCCATACTTTGCTGGAACAGATATTCTTTTTTTCAAGGATAATGAAGTTGAAAGAATCATAATATTCAAAAATATTTCTTTAAAGTTGGTGCAAGCTCTGAAAATTACATCAGAGCTCCTGGAAAAATAAGCTTCTGGAGAACTAGGAGGAAATGCAGACTCCTTCCTGTTTCATTCTGAAAAGTCTGCACTTGCTTTTTATACCACCAAAGCTAACATGCCCGTCACTGTGGTATCTAGACACTACAGGGTATGTCTACACTGCAATTAAACACTCACAGCAGGCTGTGTCAGTGGGCTTGGGCTATGGGGCTGTTTAATTGTGGTGCAGATGTTCAGGCTTGGGCTGGAGCCTGAGCTCTGGGAGCCCGCGAGGGACAGATACTGGACCCTAAATGTCCATACTGAGGATTTCCCTTGTATAGGGAAATCCTCTAGTAGGATAATACCAGCATAGCTGGCCTCCCACCTCTCTGTTTCACAGCTTAGGCATTCATCAGCTGCCAGAACTGCCTCTTGTCACCTGTTGTAGCCAGGCAATATTTAGAGTAGCCCTTAGGCTGCACCAACCTTCTGTTGGGCCCAGGATCAAGAGAGTAGTGAACGTGGCTCATGTATCTAGTGATGCTCAGCTGAATCAAGGGACTGGGTCCCAAGATTTGTCAATCTGAGAGCATGGGTTTAGGATCACAATCCTGGGACCTTCCCCAGAAGGACCTGTAAGAACGGTATGCAGGGACCATTTATTGTTACTGGAGGAATGAATTGTTTTTGTTAAATGCTTTTTGACCAGAACTTGCAATTTGAGATGTCAGTGGAAAGGCAGCATCTTTGACAGTTAATGATTATTCCTGGAAAACCCAGACACAGCAATCTTTCATCCCCTGGAGAATGCAGTGCCCACCCAGCTAGCCCTATTGTTGAGTGATTTTGGCACTGCCAAGTTAAAAACTAATAGCACTGGCAAGAATCAGGCTTCTGCAGAACTATATGTAATGCACTTCAGTTCGGCTCTGCGGCACTTCTGCTGTTATATGGCTAGGCTACACCCAGCAGATTCCTAAGATCCAAGAAGATGTGGAGGATCTGCCAAAAGCCCCCTGTGTGGAAACCTTGTGTCTCTGCACTGACTCTGGGAGCTCCCTAAAAACTCCTTCTGGCTCCCTGGTCTGTGAATGTCCCTGGACTTCCCACTCTCATGAATAGGGCTCTCATTCCACTGCCAACACATGGATCTTGTATCCCACAGGGTCTTAGAAAAAGGGGATGATGATGAAGAGATGGCTGAATTCCCCCTTCCATGCAGTCTACAGGAAGATGTTTGTCCCAAAGGTCCCTGTGGACATGGGTTGATAAAAGTGATTGAGTCCAGCTTGTAAGCAATTTGGGAGGGGAGCAATCTTTTCGTTTTGTGTTTTTACAGCATCTAGCACAATGGAGTCCTGGTACGTGACTGGAGCTCCTGGGCACTATGGAAATACAAATAAATAATGAAGATCCTCATTAGAGCTGGGTGGGAAATTATTTGACAGCATTTTTCTGATGGAAAATGTCAGTAAAAATTTTCCATTTTCCAGCCAGACCTGGTACCCCTGCTTTAAACAGGAGCTGGTGAGAAAATGGGGAAAGGGAGATGGGGGTATTTTCCTATGGACGTTTTTGACAATTTTTTAAAAATAACTTTCATCAAAATATTCTGCAGAAAGCTCTAATTTCTGTATTTAAAAAAGTTAAACTCTTTTGGCTCAAAATTTTTGGGTTTTCAGATTTGGGGGTTTTCCATGACAAGTTTAAAGTTTTTGCAGAAAGCAAACAAGAAGATTAATTTCAACAAAGAATTTTCAACCAGAACTACTGCAAACCTTAACTTAAACCTCCTCCGGTCTTTTGTATTCCGCACTTGGCTTTGCATATTGGATCCTCTGCTGTTTACACCAGAAAGCATCTTTAATTTTTTTTAAGCTCTAATTCTCAAAAATGCTAAGTGTGCAAAAGGCTCCTATTGAAATGTAAAGGGATCTGTGGGTTCCCTGCACTTCTAAAAGCCAAGCCATTAATAATTAATCAAAGGTATCTTCTTAATGTTATTAAGCAAGTGCATAACTAGTCTGTGGAACAAGCCATCAGGGAGGCCAAACAGCTTATGGGATTCAAAAATGGATTGCATATTTCTATGGGTAATGAGAACATGAGATTATTTTACAAAAACAAATCCAACCCACGAAAGTTTGGTAGGAATATAAACCCTCATGTTTCAGGGCATAATCCAAACTCCAGTTGAGGAGTCAGGAAGAAATACTTCTATGACAGGTTATTACATAATTGCCCACTTCATGGTTTCTGGCACCTTCCTCTGAGGCGTCTGGCATTGGCCACTCTTGGAGCCAGAATACTGGAGTAGGAGGACAACTGGTCTGCTTCGGTATGGCAAATTGGTATAGAATAGAATTCCTGTGCTATTAGTGAGGATAGGCAGTTCATTGGCCTGATCATCCGTCCATCAGGCAAAAATAGGTGTTTTGCTAATGCTTTATCTATCAGCATCTCCCCTGATCAAGCTGTGCCATCTACTTCAACTTGAACTTGACCATGAATCAACAAAAGGTCTTGATTTTTTTTCTTTAAAAGCCAGTTTCCTTCAACAGGTGTTTGCTGTGTCTGAGGTTACTTTGTTTATATAACCCTTGTTCCATTTGGAAGGATGAAAAATATCACTCCATTTTATTGTAAACAGACTTAGGTTCTATTAAACACTAAAAGGAAAGGTTACAGGATTAGTCATACTCTCTCCCATTCCCTCTTTTTTTTTAAAAAAAAAAATGCATAGGGGCCAACAAATATTCTTTCCTCTGATGTAATCTGGGGGGGGGAGGAAGAGAAAGATGATCTTTAGGCCGCTAAAAGAGGGGGTAAAACGTCCATTTGAACTATAGTGGTGAGCTGGGGGATGTCTACAAAGAGCTGTTTGCAATGTGTGGGGTCCTTGCGTGCTGGCTATCAGTTTTCAAATATGAGTTTGGAATCCTGTCCAGGTTTTATCTACTGTTCATTGCCAACAATTTCCATTTTGATTTTTTTTTTTAACTTTCTTGACAAACAGCCATGAGTGGAAGCTTGATCATGGAAAGACAATCTTTTATAATGACAGATGCAGAGCCAGGAATCCATGTCAAAGGGCCAAGATGCTGTATTGCTTTAAAAAAAAGTCCGAGTAAGGACAGGGTTGAGATGCGTGTGGGGGATGGGGAGGGAGGCATTGTAGTGGGCCCTGGCCTAGGTACACCGAGGGTGGGCAACAGGTGAGCTGTTATTAATAGGCTAGCAAGACATATGTTAAATGATGCTACACTCAGTGCAAGATACTAAACTTCTTTTCCATTAGTCTCCCTCTCACAGAGCTTGCACGTGTCCTGCCTTCCCCCTCCTGCCCCCCACCCCTTAACTCAACCTTGCCTAAGCCCCACTCCCAGCATTTCAAGCTGGCATGTTGTAAACTAAGTGAAGTGTATAAATGGGCTCCCTTCGAAGTGTGTGCCTCAGTCCTAGCAATGGGGCATAGCAACTGACAAGGCCCCTAACATAATGCATGTGTGCAAAAGCCGCGTTATGAATCATCTGCTGGTTTAAACTGAGCTATTAAGAATCCAGAGTCAGAGCAAATTCCATCATTGCTCTGGGAGTAGGGAAAGCAGGTGTTTTTTTCCATAAACTGTCCTTAGCACTAAAGTTAACTGCAATAAATTGAACAGGGGAGGGGAACAGCAGATGTTAGCGCAGGAATCCATGTGCTGTGTCTGAAAAATTAAGCTAAATATAGATTTTTTTATTTAAAACAAACAAACAAACAAACAAAAACCAATGACCTCTTTCCTTTCTGATAACAATTTTATCCCTTGTTTTCAGTTCCAAGATACGCACTTTTCATCCTTCATTAAAGAATTATTAATTGCTCTCTTCTGCCCAAGCAAATTAAAGCTGACAGCTCATGGGTCACTCATGCATCTTGTCAGCTTAGGTCTTATCTGCTGTGTACACTCCACTCACAGCCAGGCCTGCGTGTAGGGTTTTGCTGCTTAGCCTTATTTGCCAAGGACGGTGTGAAGGGAGTATTCTGCATGTATGTTACTGGAGATTATTCACAGGCTTCTCTAATAAATAATTCCTCCCAGCATAACCCACAATCAGGACACACAGAAAAATGATTTTTTCTAATTGTTTGTGTGCTTCCCTAAAAACCCATTAGATCTTTAAGGGTTTTTTAACTACCAGCTCCTAAAGGCAGGATGGGTAAATGTTAAACCTGGACTTTGCCAAATGCAGCTTAATAATAATAATTCTTGAGTGTAAATTGTTTAAAATTAGAGGAGAATGGAGTCTAATGCTCCAATTTCTTGAACAGTATCAACCGTTCCCTTATAGTTGCTTATTAAGGCTGCAGAGGGAAATTCATTTGCAAGAGTTCAAGGCTCAAGGAAGCTGAAACAATATACGGGGTATCAGGAGTGTTTCAGAAAATTGTTTGTGGGAGGTGCACAACTGCCTGAGTGTACAAAGGGACAGACAACCTGCATCCACTGAAGACAACTGAAGGATCAGCCTTTGATATCTTGTCGTTGATGTTAGATATTTGCACCCCAGCAAAGAGTACATCTGATTGTGTGCTTGTACGCCTACCAGCTCACTGAAAGGTCACCTTTCCCAATGCACAACAACATCCTCATTTCCCACAACCACCATGGACCGCCCCCTGATTTCTCCTAACCTCAGACCTGGAAAGCCTTTCCAACTGATTATTCTGCCAGTAATAGATACCACCCAGGAGCTAGTGTGCTCACACACACACGCTCACCTCTCTGTTGTAGCTGTTACCAGGCTGATGCAAGGAGAGCTGGGGGGAGGGTTATGACAGGCTGCTTGCGAATTTGGGGGGGAATAGTGGAGGGGCTTCCTTCCACTCCCCACCCCTCCCCCAAATTAATATAAGGAAGAAATGAATGAGAAACTGACTAGACTGCATTGATAGCTAATTATTTAGGAGGAAAAAAACTAGATGTCTTTATCTCTCTCATTCCCTCAGCCTCTGGTATTTTCGTTTTTCCCTATACATGTAAAGCCACAATAGAAAAGTTCACCCATGGATTCTGTTGCTTTAGGGTTTTAGTGTCAGCAGAATATGAACTAAAATTGCCCATGTGTGTGGAGAAGAAGGGGGAGAAGTGGGAGGAGATATTTCTAAGACAGACACAAACACACACACTGCAATAGTCTAACACAAGTCAATCTAGACGGAGAGGTAATGAACAATTTTTCTTTCTTCCCTTTCTCCTTTTCCTGACCTGGATAAAACTTGTAGACTTGAAAAGCTGAATCTGCCAGACCCAGTCATCCATTTCCATCCCTTCTCCCTCCCCCAGTTTACCTAACAGACTGTATAAACACAGGAAATGTGGTTATTTTCCAGAAATTGATGTACAACTGTTTTGTAAGCTATGTTCTCTCGAAAAAGACAAGGCTTAAGGGAGAAGGAACCAAATTCCATGACTTAACAGGCTCCGGATCAGGCCTTGTACCAGCGGTGGTGCCATTCTGAAAGTCTAGAAATGGGATATTGAAAAATCTGTTTATTGTTGTGCTTCTGATTAAAAAAACACTGAATCTGTGTACGGGGGGGAGGAGGTTGTCACCGATAATCTCATATTCTATCTTTCAATATCTTTTCAGATACTGAAAACTTTTCCAAGTCAGGTGTTTCCATGGAGCCTTTTTGTTGTTTTCCTCAACCACATGGCAAGAGAAGAAATCAGGTTGGGAGATAAGAATATTTGCATGTTCAGAGCCAGCGCTGCCTGATTGGTTGTATGTTTGCTAATAATAGGAGAAATATTTTATTGGCCTCCCTAGCTGAGTCAACACCATTTTAAAAAGATGGTAGCATTAAGGTTTTGTTTGGAGATCAGAACGGTGCCAGTCTTTATGTTGCAAAGCAGAATTGTTCTTAACTGTAAACAAGGCTTCTGGGAGGTTGTTTTTTTTTTTTTTTTGTGGGGGTGGATGGGATTCATTTCACTTTGGAAGGTTTATTTTAGCAATTTTTAAGCTTTATGTAGATGTCCAAAAACTGGGGCCTTGGGGGCTCTCTCTTTTTATATCCTATAATGAGTATGCTCTTTGTAACATTCCCTTGTGCACTTTCATTCCGTACTTTTTCAAACAGCACTGTGCTAAAGCACACTAGGGGACCTTTACTGCATGCCAGAAGGGTTTACAGGGACCAGATAAGGTGCAACACTTTAATGCACTTTAGAAATCACATCCTGGAGTCTGCAATAGTGTTCCATGTAGACAAGCCCTTGGGTACAAGTA
Source organism: Lepidochelys kempii (assembly GCF_965140285.1). NCBI lineage: Eukaryota > Metazoa > Chordata > Testudines > Cheloniidae > Lepidochelys > Lepidochelys kempii. Next base: position 36,759,487 of record NC_136391.1, on the reverse strand, counting down.
ACCACTCCTGGTGTTTACTGGATAAACACTAATTTCATTTTTATGGGGGTTAGAACCAACTATCAGAAGCCCAACTATCTATCAGAGGTTCTCAACATTTTTCATGCCCTCACCCCATGATATATCAGGGGAAAAGTTCTGGGAACTCTTCCTCCTATAATTTCAGAATCCCCCTCCTATCTAGCTATAATGAAAACCAAGATGGTGTCTCAGCCTGGGGTAGTGACCATGTCCTCAAAGTCCTGAAAAGTCCAAAATTGTGGAGTTGATCCTGAAGGTGGCTCTATGTATGGGCCTGGTCCAACTTCCATCGAAGTCCACGGGAGTGTTTCCACTGCCTTCAACAGGAGTTGGATGGGGCCCTACATAAACTCACAAAAAGAAAAGGAGGACTTGTGGCACCTTAGAGACGAACCAATTTATTTGAGCATGAGCTTTCGTGAGCTACAGCTCACTTCATCGGATGGCTCATGCTCAAATAAATTGGTTAGTCTCTAAAGTGCCACAAGTCCTCCTTTTCTTTTTGCGAATACAGACTAACAGGGCGGCTTCTCTGAAACCGTACAAAAACTCGGTAGTTGGCCAGATCCCTACTCAGGCAAAACTCCCATTGAAGTCTAATGAGGACTGTAATTTAGGGGGCCACAAGCCTGTTTCCTTGTTACTATATAAAAATAAAATAAGAACTCTGAGTCATGAGCGTCTCCCAGTCTATGTAAATCAGCCTGCTTCTGAGAGCCTCTACCTGTCCCTCACTACACAAAGCTGGCATTGCTGCCTTCATAAGAGGGTTTGGGTTTTCCTTTGCAAGCATGTAGTTTGCTAGTGTGCCCACTGATGCAAGTAATGCGAATAAGCCTTTGCAATTCTAGAGCCTCAGAGTATCTCAAACGTGCGTAACGAATGTGAATGAATTTAGCTCAAAATAGCTCTCTTAACTCCCCCTTTTATAGGTGGGGAAACTGAGGCACGGAAAGATCAGTTCACAAAGCAAATCTGAGGCAGGGGGAAATAACTCTGATTTCCCTCATTCCAGCCTTGTGTTTTAACCACAGGATCGTGCTTCCCGGCATTTGATGGTTTGCATCGCAAAATCCTTCACGAGTAACTTTCTTCACTGAGCATTATTTGCAATTGACTGAAAAGGTGAATAGGCAGAGATGCGTTTTAATGGATCGATCGTTATGCAAATGGCACGTTGTCAAACAAACCAAATCCTGCCAAGAGCCACAACTAGGCAGAGTATTATTTATGTTGAGTGTTAACTTGCTTTCTGTCCTGGTCCTGCTCCTAGATCAGTTTCTGCGAGCAAGCTGCGGGTGAAACCCACTCTTTTCCTCGATCTGATTAATTTCAACTCAAATGAGAGCCAATCACCTTATTATTAAACACAAATAAAACTCATGCAATGCTGCATGGCCGTTTCTAGAAGACTGAAGTCACTGGAGATTGTCGCCGTCCGTTATTTCGCACGGGGAGGGGTTATCAGAAGTACATTTCTGTGGATGCGCCTCTGATCTGAACCGGTTCGCTGTTAAGTCACGAAGCTTCCAAATTAAAACCCCCTCCTCCGATCTCCTGCATTGCTGGAAATATTTTGATTTAAATCTTGCACCAAACTTTGCTCCACAGATTCGCTCTCCTTCCTACTAGTTCAGCTGCTGGCTTCATTTCCAGCTTTTGGACGATGCTCCAAAACAGTCTCTCCATGGAGAATGGTTTCAGAGTAGCAGCCGTGTTAGTCTGAAAGAAAAGGGGGACTTGTGGCACCTTAGTGACTAACCAATTTATTTCAGCATGAGCTTTCCTGAGCTACAGCCCACGAAAGCTCATGCTCAAATAAATTGGTTAGTCTCTAAGGTGCCACAAGTCCCCCTTTTCTCAATGGAGAATGTTTCCGGTTCTGAACTGGGGAGGAGGAGAGTAGTCATCATGGGAAGATGCATTTTAAATGTGTTAAGATTGCAACTGAGTTTAATTCTCTGTCAGAATCTGCTGGAATTAGCAAGGGGCGTATTAATGTTGGCTCCCTAAAATACGTGTATTCTTATTGCTTTCAGGAGACATTAAATCATAGGAAACCGACTTCTCCACTGAATCGTCCAACTCACTGGGCTCAGGGAAAAACCTGGGGGTAAACTGAAGCTATTAGTAGCCTCAAAGTGATGACAGGGCAATAAATTACTAATTAACCTTTCAGAACAGGTCAACACCTTGGGGGATGAGTGTGAAAACATGAAGTAGTCACTTGACAAAACCCTTAGAAAGCCAGCCCCTTCGCTCTAGTAAGGGGTCTCCTATAACCCTTGGAGAGGTCCCAGAAACAATGCGCCCTCTTCCCAAGTAGCTCTATTAAAAAGGTGGTGGGTGACCAATCCGGAAAGTTTTAAAAAACCAAATCCCTGTACAACTTTTCCTGAGTGATATACCCGAGTGGTCGGATCCTAATCTCTAAACTGTACCGTTAAATCTGTGTGTAAGTGCTGATCAGCTTCTCTGCGTATCCTATGAGTTTTAAACACTAACTTTATATTTGTGGCTAATCTAAGCCCTGTACTCCGATGTACAGACACTCTGTTCCCAACCTAGGTATTCTATACTTTTGTTTTAACATCAGCTTTAATCACAGTTTGGATTCTCTCCCGGCTTCCCAATAGGGCAGGCTAAACGCATCACCAAAACCACGCTTTGTTTGCCTTGCGCGTCGTAGGTACTTCGGTAAGTTTATAAGGCGATTTAATTTGTGCTGTCAGGATGGCAATAAAGGCCGGTCTTGTTAGAGCTGGGCTTCTCCCAGCCCTCGGTGGTAGCCAGCTAAGAATACTGCTGGGGCTCTGCTTTGCTGGGTTTTCTCTGGGTCTGACCGGAGAGAGAGACCGCGGCGAGCTCCGGGGTTGGAGTCCCCTGGCACTCCCCAGGGAGCGCTGCTGGGTTTCTCTAGCCCACGACGCACCCTCAGAGCAGCGTTATCGAAGCACCAGCTCTCCTCGCCTCTCCAGCGAAGCCTCAGAAATCTGTCCTGGGAGTTAGGAGGCGGATCAGGTCTCCCTTATTCCTGGGCAGCCGAGCGAGAGAGGCTTAGGTCTCCCGGCTGGTTGCATCGATCTCATTGTGCTTGCCAAGCTGCCTGGTTTTGGAATAATGTCAATTCCTGGTAGCAGGATGCCCTCAGTCCCTTCCTCCACATCCAGGGTTGCTTTTTAACTCTGGCTTTTGAGGTAGCTTCCAAAACTTTTTCGGTGACCCATGGCAAGCCTCAGCTGAGTGGTTGCCTTGATTTGCCCTGGGGCTCCAGTCACCCACAAGCAAAATCTTGGTGGCATGCACTAAATTCGTTCCCCCTCTCTCAGTGGGGCGTGTGGTGAGCAGCTTTCTCAGCCTGCAGTGACTCCTAAACTTAATATAAAGGACTGCAAAGCCCACAGGGGCACTCAGTTTAGTTTGCGGCTTCCTACATTACAACAGCTAATAATTAAAGCACCGAGGGCCCTGACTCACTTGATGCTGATGGAGTGATTTGCCCGTGCAGTGGTTTCATCGCACAAATGTTTACAATAATGAACGCTCTGCTATTCCGACCTGATTAGGGCAATCAGCCTCATTAGAAGAGACAATCAGAGATTTTTAACCCCCCCCCCCAGCTTTTTAAAAATAATCCCTGTAACATAACGGTGAGCCCAATCCCCCATACTCTGTAGCCTGCAGAAGAAGAAAACAAATGCAACTGCGACCACTTTCCGACCACCCATGAAGTTCAGGGCGAGTTTAGAAACGTGACACGTCTCATTTTCAGGGAACAGCTTTCAGTGGTGTCTCTTTTATTGATCATTTCCACAGCATACGCCTTGCATTTGCTGCAGATCGCTCTGGCGAACCTTGGATCCTTCTTGCACTGATTCCATGGGGCCAGAGGTATGGTCAAAAGCAATCCATTTGAGAAGGAAAAGTCCAGGGGGTAGGCTTTTCTCAGGCAGACATGTCCGGAATTAACGTTGATCAGACGCATGCAGAAAACCCTGGAAACTAAAACCAGGCCATTTGCCGTCGTGTATGTATTTGCGCCTCTGTTAAGGCAAAAGCTGCTGTATGCTCAGTATTGAGAAGGAGACTGCAACCGATATTACAAGAAGCCGTGCTTCCTGTTAAATTTGCACATCCGAGAACCGGACCACAACATAAAAATGTACAATCAAGAGCTGGGGGGGGGGGTATGTTCCTGGTGCTTGGGGATGTATTTGCAATTGGCATTCCTCAGCATATTGTTGCTGATCAAGCAGGAGGCTTTGCCAATAGGGTTGGCATCAAAGGCTTTTCAATTTTAATGGTGTATGACATTTCTGAGACCAGATATGGCTCAGCAAATCATATTTTAATAGCCCTACCTTTAAAAATGGCCTGGCTTGGCGTGTACCCCGTAATATTTTAATTTCTCAGCTCTGATGAGCTTAATTCCAAGCAGGTATTCAGTTTCTACATTTATAAATCTTGCTCCCAGATGTTAAATGCCACAGGACTAGCGAGAACAACTATACAAATATAATATTTAATACCAAATGTCAGCTAGGGTGTTCCACTCAATTTCCTGGAAAGATCTTTAACTCTTCTTATTTAGGTTGAATGCCCAATCAGTTCCATACACAAGCCCTAGCCCAGTTGCTATGTAATTCCGCATAACTAAGTTCTCTAATTTCTGAAATGCAAATGTAGAGCAGATGTAGGTGGTGGTGGTGAGGGAGGGAAGGTTTCTTCATTTTTAGCAGCACTAGTTATTAGTGCGCTCTCAATGGCTGGGGGGTGGAAGGGGTTAGAGAGCTAACCCATTGACTAGGTGTGCAAGATTAAAAAAAGAGAGAGCTTGTACATTTGGGATTTGATCCAAAGTCCACTGAAGTTAGTGGGAGTCTGTCCACTGATTTCAATGGACTTTGGCCCTGGCCCTTATAGGATGGATGCATACGCTGGCTTTTCAATAGAAAATCATATGTATGTAATAATATGTGCCTCTAACTATCAGGGCAGGTAAAGGCATAAACAACCCAGAAGCTGGTTAACTTTCAGAAAATCTTACAGTAACTCAAGAGGCTGATGAATTGGATGAATGAGAGGAAACAGTTTTTCACCTGTAGCCCATCAGTTGGAATAACTTCAGCTCAGGTTAGGACTGACCAAACATGGGGGCCAGTTAATAGCTGTTTGGTGGTTATCTGAGATGAGTAGATGGCCTCAGTCCAGTTTGCAGTGGACCAGAGTTCATAGCATTAATCAAAACACACCATCACTCTAATTAGACCGCTGCCTATCATGTCTCATTGCTTGTATTCCCCATACATCTGTCTGAATTCATCTGTTGTCTCTTGTCTTATACTTGGGTTATACACTCTTTGGGGTAGGGACCATCTAATTCAAACCAATGGGCAAATATATAGTTTATAAATATATAGTATAGAAACATTGTAGCAAAGTGCCAAAGAAGTCAAGAACTTGACATCAGTTTGAAAATCCACCTAGTCCTAAGTCTACAAGTGTTATAATTATTATCCTCTGTTACATCTATTTCTGTTCCAGCTTCATTGAGCCTTCCACAGCCTCAATATATTTCCATATTCCACTAGGGAAAGAACAGATTTACCCCTGGGAAGTCTTATTATTTCATGAAGACACTACTCAGTCATTCAGGGTATGCCTTACTCTTGGGGGAATTCTGAGCCAAAAAATTAAAAATTCTGCGCACAATATTTTAAAATTCTGCATATTTTATTTGTCAAAATAACACTATATAATCACACCCGTTTCAATTATTTGGGTAATTTATTCAAAGTACTGTCAGCAAGTATGTCTAATAATACAGACACACAAAAAAAGTTTCCCCCAGGAGTAGAGAGTTAAAGAAACCCCTATGACAGCCCAGTTCCTTTTTCTCTGCCCCCTGCATTCCCCCAGAGCCAAGCTGGGGAGCTAGAAACTCAGACCCCCGTCCCCTCCATAGCTCTGCCGTGCCCCCACGTAGCCAAGATACTCACATCCCTTCTCCCCAGAGCCCAGCTGCAGGCTTCCCCCTGGCCCAGACACTTACACTCTGTACCCTCCTAGAGCCCAGGGATACAGAGGGAGAAACAGCCTGATGCTGGGTCCTGGGCTTGCATGGAATTTCCTGCATGCATCTCCTTCCTTCAGAGGGTGCTGGGAACTGTAACTGCTGGAACTGGAACAGCTGGGAACCCTCCAGTTCCCACCCCCTTCCCCCGGCCTTATCTTCTGTTTGTGATCTGGGCTCTGCCGGGTCCAATGGACCCTAGTGGTGGCCCAAAGCACTGCAGCCCATTTCTGGGGGGGAAAGGGGGAAGGAAATTCTGTGCACGCATTGTTCATTTCTGCAAAATTCTGCATTGCACAGTGACACAAAATTCCCCCCAGGAGTAATGCCTACATTTCAAGGGAAAGTCTGATTGTAGTGTGGGTAGCTACATCTAGCTAACATGGAAGTGTAGATATGCCAGCGTGGACTTCAGCATGCATTAGCAGCCTGATTACACACCCAGGCTCCCCAGCAGGCTTGTACTCAGGCTGCTAGCCCATAATTAATGCTAGCATGGGTATGTCTATCTGTGCTACAATCACACCTTCATTTGCAGCACAGACATACCTTTAGTGCGCCATCAAGACCTCACTTGGTTTTCAGATATTAATGATGGAGGAAAATACTACCCTGAAATGTCTTTCTTTCTACAAAATTTGTTCTAAATTTCAGATCAAAGAAAACGTTTTAAACTTTTCGAAAAGTAAAAATTCACATTTACAAAAATAAGCTGTGTTTTGTGGAACGTGTACGTGCTTTGGTTAATTTCTTTATGGCTTTGGGGATCTGATCCCTGCGCTCTGATCACCTTTCTCATAGGGCTGGATTAAGGCAATCTGGAGCTCTAGGTATGCTGTACACTAACACACAGCACAACACCCCAGGACTCTGCGCCTGTCCCTTGGCCCCTTCTCCCATTTGGAATGGTGGTATCAAGCAGCTCCTCTCCCTTCCCAGAGATGCATGGGGCTAGCCCCCTTCTCTCAACCCCCCCACAACCCCCCCAGAGGTGACAGCAAGGCCTATCTCCTGTGGGGAGCTTAAGTGGCAGTAAGTATCAAGGGTCAGTGTTCTTTTTCCCCATGGAGAGTCAGAGGAGACAGTGTGACATCACCCTCAGTATTTTCCCCAGCAGCTGGGGCACATCAATTCAGATGGGTCCACCAGTCTTCTCCTCTTGCCATACCCAGAGCCCTCGTATGAGTGTGATCCTGACAGGGGCCCTCAGAGCTGTGGGTCTGAGAGATAATACCCCTGTGGATAGCCATAGTAGAAATCCATTTTTATTTGTTAGGATTTTGATGGGTAATAGCAATGTTTATTTTTAAGCATTATTTTATATGTTTATCCATTTCAGTGTTCACAGTTGCAGGAAATTATGGGGGGAAAGGGTCAGACAATTATTTAATGATAATACACATGGTGATTCAAAAAAGTTAAAGCTTCATAAACCATTCAGACACACACTCTGAGCATCACATGTCCAGATATAAAAAGTCAATATCCTTAAATCAACCAACCGTAGCTGTTTTTACTGTTCATTCCTCATCCATTTGTAACAAGCCCAATTTAAAAGTCGAAATCACTGGATTTTGACTAGAATGAATAAGTTCCAAAGCAGCGTTTTTCTTACTTTGCCTATCTGTAAATGTTTATTATCATGAATGGAAATATTTTTGTCAGTTTGTGGGAGTTCGGTGACATCGACGTTTACCAATTAAAAATCTAATTCTTCCAAGCCTACCTATGGAGATTCCCGGAACAGTTTATAGCTCTCAAACTATTGTTCCAGCAGGCTCAGGAAGAAAGCCTTGCATAAGTTACTCCTGGTTCATATTTTCAAGATTTTCTTTGCAACCCAGGGGGCTAGAAAATTACTTACAAGCTGAATTTCTGTTGTACTCTCCAGGAACTGGGGCCTTAGACACTGTCCCGTTGTGCATATACCTCAATCCAGCTTCATATATGTTTTGTATATCGTGTTCTTGTCTTCCACTCTTTCTGTGTTGTCTATTTAAATCGCAGGCTGTTCAGGGCAGGGACTGTCTCTTACTAAGTATTTGAACAGCACCTAGCACAATGAAGCTCTGATTCAAATGGAAGCCTGTGAATGCCATTGTTGTACAAACAATAGTAAATAATAGCTGGCCAGGAGGTGGACTGGATAATCTAATAGACTTTTTTCATCCCTAACGTCCGTTATTTTAGAGCTGCTTTTTCTGCTTGTTTGCAGTCATATATTGCACTGGGTACTTCTTGAAGGTGCATTCAGTCCTAAAGGGATATGTATATTATCTTCTAATGCAAGTATTCATAAACCTACCCCCCCATCGTCATGCATTATAAAGGACCTATGTTTAACTTACTTATTATCTCACATGGGGGGAATACATGCCTTTATACTGAGTCCCAGTATTGTTACTCACAAACTTTTTTTAAAAAAAACCTCTTTTTTTCGATGGAAAACCTGCTTTTGTATTCTGCCCCATGAAAGTAGTTTTGCCTTCATTAGTGGCTGCGCTGGTTACAAAGACTAGACAGTCTTTAAATTGGTTGGGTTTTGTGTATATCTTTCGAATAAAACCATCAAAATAGCATTTGTGACTCATTACAATTATAACAGTGATGTTGTCATACTTGTCTTATTACTTTGCTCGTTTTGATCAAAACTCTGTATGCCAGACATACCTTTGACTTCCAGTGTCTCTGTGCAATCCTCTTTTGAGACATACAGAGACTACTGTATGCTCTAAAGATTGCAGATGCTGAGAAGTAACTGAGCTTAGACTCACTTAAAGAATACAGGCCACATCCCCAGCTAGTAAGTAATTTTATTTGAGCATAAGCTTTTGTGAGCTACAGCTCACTTCATCGGATGCATTCAGGGGGAAAACTTTTTCCACTGAATGCATCTGATGAAGTGAGCTGTAGCTCACGAAAGCTTATGGTCAAATAAATTTGTTAGTCTCTAAGGTGTCTTTTTGTGAATACAGACTAACACGGCTGCTATTCTGATTCCCAGCTAGTGTAAATTCATTATCGCGCCAGCAAAGTCAATGGAAGTGTGCCAGTTTATACCAGGCATAGATCTGGCGCAATATGCCAAACTCCGGTGGAGTCACACCAAGGATGGATGTGGCCCAAAGGGCATTATCAATGACTTATCGTCGGATTCTACTCTCAATGACTGCCAAAGGTGTCACTGTGAGACGTGTCTGACCCTTAGCAACTCTGGAATCCTTGTCCAGCACATAGTATGACATTCGTGACACAAGATATTTAGGAATTCTTTTCAGAAGGGTTCAGTTTGAGGGTTTTTCTCCTACTATGGAAACTTAGCAACCATTTTTCTTGCTTTAAAGGAAGTTTATGGTGACTTTTCCCCACTATTTTCCTATAAATAGTCTAGTCTAGATAGTGTCCAGGACTACAAAACTTCCAGCTCCCACGGAGTTAAGTATCATTTATATCAGCGTTCTTGTAATTGAAAAAGTCACAACTCACATTTGTTTCATATTCACAATGTGTGTGTGTGACTTCACTGGGACCAAGATTTTACCCTAGAAGTTTAGACTTTTGTAAGTGCCTACAAAGTGGATATGTTTCCTGGAGGACCATTGCATGGAATTAATACACTTGTAACTTACAGTCATCTCTTGCTAAAAATTGTTCTCCACAAGACACTAAAGGCCTGATATTCTTCAGAGGTGCTGACTTTAACTGCAGTGTCGAGTGGTCAGGATTTCTGCAAATCCAGCCCTAACTGAAGTTTCAGGTAGAGTAATTGGATGAAATGACTGCATATGTCTTCACTTCACTTGGGATAATTATACCTGGTTGCATGCGTTACCATGCCTAAATATTCCAGATTTGTGTTCTCCCACAAAGATCTATTATGTCATCATGCTCAGGCTCTTTAAAAAAGGGACAGGAATCTCTCCACAGCAGGACATAAAGTAACTAGTAATAAATAATGCCACAATATCCCTGGGCAAAGGATGACCTAAGCATTAAAAAGCTTTTTTGGACAGATGAATTCCACTGAAAATTGCTGGTTTAGAGATTTGGTTTGGTGCCACTGTAGGGAGCAATCCATCCCACACAGCTGTGGTGGAGACCTAGTCCCAAAGGAATGAGACCAACCCTTCATTTCAGATAAGCGTCATTTGTTCTTCATAGAAGGCTTGATCCTGAGCAGCACTGAATCTCTCCAGCAGTCGCTGAAATCAAATGGAGTTGCAGGTTGCCAGTGCCTCTTCTGTTCAGGAACAGAGGCCCAGATGTCAGGGGTATTTAAGCACCTAATTCCCATTGACATCAATGGAAGTTAGGCACCAACATACCTTTGAGGATCTTATCACAGGCTCTGTGCTGGTCTATGTGATTGACTTAACACATTAGTGTCTTTAAAAGTTCTTTAAACTTTCCATATGTTTTAAGAACCATCCAGCCCTTTCTGAAAGAATGGGAAGGAAGGATAGTTCTGTGGTTACATCCCGGGGGCCTGAGGAGCAGGAGATCTTGTTTTTAGTCTCAGCTGTAACACATCGCTATGTGCCTCAGTTTCTCTCTCTTTAAAATGGGGATGATGTTTACCTAAAAATACAATTATTGTATTCACCTACAGGTCACCCAGCTGAGATCATGGTACGATTGAGTTAAGTGTTGTACAAACATATAGTGGAAAAACAGTCCCGTCCCTCAAAAGCTTATAAACTAGAGAAGAGAGAGATGAGAAGTGACCTCCCTAAGGTCACCGGCAGGGACTGGAGGCAGGTCTCCTAAGTCCCAGTCCAGCATGCTACCATGCTGGACCAGCTTCTCTCCCAACTACAAATGAATGCGAAGTGGATGGAGGGTGTTATAAAAGTAGAACGTCTTCATAGTCTTTTGTAAATGTTTGAGGATATACTAAGCTATTATGTACTGGTCCTTATTCAGATTCCCCACTGTGATTCCTATTCAACTGCTGCCTTGAAACTTACTCTCTTTCTGCCTTGTGTTTGTGTGGGTGGGGTGGAGGAATGTCTTCGAACCAACACTTCCCTTCTCTACCACTGTTTTCACTTATTAAAACTGTTTTTAAAAAAGTCTTGTTGCTGATTCTGTCCTTTTGATGATTATATTGATTTTAATTGTCATGTGTTTCCTTGTATTAAGTTTCTGATATTCAAAGAAATCCAGGCAGGATAACAAGTGACATGTGGGCACAATCAGTCTCAGACAATTTAGTTTTACCACCGTGTATAAACACTGTGCTGAAATTGTCACTCTGATTTAGGAGGTGTCAAATTTTTCTGCGGGTCTTCCCCCTCCCTGCTTTTTTTTTTTCCCCCTTTCTTTCAGCCCTCAGCTCCCGCTCTGAAACGGCAGTTGTGAGCTGCTTTCACAAAGGACTTCACCAGCTAAGCAACACGCACATTCGATTTGCCCAAAGTCTGTGTGCTAACCTCCAGATGCATTCTTGGAAGCTGTTAAAAGTACAGGCAGTTGCAAAACCGAGATTTTTTTTCTTCTCCTTCTTGCCTGGAATTCGGAACCATTTTGTGCACCAAAAATAGAAGTATCAGTAAGCAGCTCAGAGGTACTTAATCCCCTAGATGCAGACGAAATCAATTAAAAAATCTGAAACTGGCAGCCTCTTATATTTTAATTGCACCGTGTGGTGATATTCTGCGGAAAGCAATTACATTGTAGCTCTTCCCACACACAGACAGCCACAGTTGTGCTCCACGAAAACTAGTGGTTAAATGCATCAGGAATCACGTATGCTTTTCAAAAGTCCGTTTTCATTTGGTCTTTGAAATAAGACAAAGTTTCAGCATTTTTGGACAGAAGGGGGGTTGTGGGATTTATTTATTTTTTCGGACTAGCACAATGAAAATGCTCATGTGCCTGGAGGGGGAGATTTCTTTCATTCCTATTAATTAATCCATTGCTTTTGCTGCAAGGACACTCTTCTGCCGCTTTGACTATTTTTGAACAGGCGATTGTGAGAAAAGATACCCCTGTTCAGCATCAAATGAACGATTCCACTCAAAAGAAAAATATTTCCACAGGTTGAACAGGTCTCGAAGCCCGGCCTTCCAAATTGTGGTTGAAGTGCTCAGATCCAGTTCATGCTAGTGATATCCCTTGCCCTCCCTTCAAAATGAGCCCACATGAATGGACCCTTTTGTAGCAGAGAAAGAAACAGACAGGGATCACAATGATCTCTTTCTAGCCAGGCCTTCAGTAGCTACTAGTGGGTCAACAAGCCTGCCTGCTCCTGTAGGAGAAGGAAAACAGCAATTTCTTAGTGGTTTCCTTGGCATGCTGGAAATTGCAGCAACTCTCCTGTTATTTAAGTTTTGAACCTCAGGCCTGCTTCTTACCATTAGCCACCTTCCATCCAGTACTGGAGTTAAAGTTCATGAATAATAGCATTTCATAGCAAAGAGCTAGGACTCAAGTATTTAAGCAGAGTTAATACCAATAGGATTCATTGTCAGCCTCCAGGTAGGGGAGAGTACACTTGCCCTCCCCCTCCAAAACCTTCCAAGGCAGCAAACTGACAGAAGAGGGGTGATTACTTAGTACCACCGTTAGTATAACCCCAGTCTTCATGTTTCTCATGCGTGCTTCATGAGCAATATCTTAACACTCAGTGTAAAGTTATTCTTCTTTCCTGTTATTCTAAAACTAAGTACTTTGCACATTTGGGAAGTATTATTAAATAATAGTCTGACTGATGGTCTGTGGTTGGAGTTAATTTCTTCCAGTTTTCAGAGCATCTAGTTACACTTTCCTCAATCGTAACTGTCATAATTGCTTAGCACGTGTCAATGTCACTTGTAACAAAACATTCAGCTCATCCTTCAAGAGTGAAGATCTGGCACAAGAGGCTGAACCCAGCATGTCTTTGAAATAAATGCTGTTTACAAGTCTGAATTTCTCTTTGGGTACTCCCCTAGGGATAAGAAACAAAGGGCTGGTGATGTGAAGTTGCATACCCCCATTTAAGCTCTCCCAGTTCACATCAGCTGAAGAGCTGGCCACACATCCTAAGGGCTGGTCGACATGAGAGCCTTGTCAATATAATGAAAATGGTGCAGACTCCTGTGTGGACACCCTTATTTCAGTTTAGGAGCACTTAGAAGACCTGGATACTATTCCTGTCTCTGCCACCGGCTTGCTGGGTGACCTTGGGCAAGTCACTTTGCTGCTCCGTAGAATGAGACACCTACTCAACTCATTTCACAGAGGCCACCAACAATATTCATATATTCAGTGACTTTTGGTCACTGCTGACTTGGGCCAGGTTCAGAACAGGGAGCTAGGACTGATAAGGTCTGCGTCCCACTGTCAGACCACACAGGGCACCCATTTTTTACTGGGGAAGGTCCAGAAGAATTGCCTCACTGGCCTTCTAGAAGTCCCTTCTGGATCAAGGGAATGTGTTTTGCTTTGTTTTGGCTTGGTGCATTTGTCTGCTAGAATCTGATATTTTAGGCTGATGCTCTTGTTTGTGGGATGATGGGAACATGTTCATTTGAATGGTGGACTGCAGAAGTAGACACTGTATCATCCAAGACTTTGTGAGCTAAGATTGTGATTTATTTTTCTTTCCTGGGATTTGTGACTGCATCAGATGGAGAGAGGAAATGAAGGTTTGTTCTTTCTAAAGATTTATTTCAATACATCTGCAACAAGTCAAGGAGAGAACAGAGTAGAAAGACTTTTGGGTTTGGGCCTGAAACAAAGCACAGTTCCTTGAGATAAACAAATGGGGGGGAACGGAATTATCAAAGAAAAAGCTAGCCACAGATCCTATTATGAACTGTACTTTAATCGGGTGGGTAACTTTTGGTAACTTAAACCAAACTGAAGTCAGATCAACCTCTGCTGAGTAAAAGTCCTGAAGACCTGCAGAATATCAGTGTACCTAGGGCCAAAAATCTTCCAAAAATCATCATCCATCTGTCCCGTGTAGGGCCCATTTTCCAAGTCTCTAATATGAGACACTACTTTTCAGCCTTGACAAGAAAGATATACCCAAGGTGTATATCTTCAAAGGTGATGATCGTCAAATTAGAGCCCCAGTCTTATTCCTTGGTTCTATGCCTAACTCTGCCACTGACTTTTTTTTAACCATGGGAAAGTTATTTAATACATCTGCCCCTTAGTTTATCCATCTCTGTAAAGGGCTAATGATACTTACATACCTGTAACTGATGTTCATACAAGGCCTTGAGATGCTTGAATGAAGAAACTATGTACTTGAAAAGCATAATTATATTCATGCATGAGACCATCTCTCGGTCTTTCTCTCCCCATTCCCTATGAGTCCAACATTTCAGGTATATAACTTGAGGTCATTTTTTGTTTTAAATGTGGCATTTAATGTCTCCACTTCAATTTTCTCATTTATACACTGATTATGCTAATTCTCACCTTCCCCATTAGTGGTCATGGCAACAAATTTGAAAAATCGCCGAGACATGGAATTTGATTAAATCATGGAGTTTATTTGTGAAAGGAAAAAGTAGTGAAGCATTCACTTCAACAAGATTAAACTGACAAAGTGTAATAAAGAGCAAATGCCAGAGTACATACAAGAGGGCTATTAAGAGTCTAGCAGAAATAAATATTGAATTATTTCTTTATCAGTCCTGCATATTGTTTTGCAAAAACTCAATCTAGCAGCTTCTCCAGACAACTGAGAACACGGAGGATGTCAGTGCAGCCATGTGATCCCAGGCCATCCATACTCACAGATCTCTGAGAAGAAAAATGGTTGCAACTTAGTATTACAATTAGCGAGGTTCATCTCATTATCAGCCTGATACAATATGCACTAGGAGTTAGGAAGAGAAAGGTACAACATTTTGTTGTACAGGTATTCCAACAGAAGTGTAGTGGATTAAGGGGCAACCATCCCACTCCCACTATTGAGGGAATGACCGTTTTTTTGTGATCTGTCCTCGTTGATGAGAATGCATTAAAGAGGCTGGGTTGGTCTGCCCAGCAATCAAAGGAGGCCTCGTTAGTACTCCAGGATCCCCACAGGTCCACCCTAAATGTGCACCACTGAGGGGATGATATTGCTATCCTTACCAGTAGCTCAGGCCCAGTATAAGATACTGAAACCAGGAGAGCCACACTGAGGTAAAACCGTAGTCATTCAATGGTAAATAAAACTGACACTTGTGCCCAACAGTTACACAAAGGAAATAGGGAAACCTATGTATGTAGTTCAACTACCATTTGACAACCACCAATGGCTGAAGCTAAAAGTTGTGTATTTTGGATATTCTTTGGGCAGCATATCATACAATCATTGTCTCTCTCTCTCTAACTATACTGTAGAAGATCTTCAGAGAAAGATTATATACACAGCACGCTTGCAAAGTCAAAGCTCCTGTGCACGAAAATTCCTCAGAGTAGGTCAGGATGGCTAGCCAAAAACCTGTAAAGAAGAGAAAGGAAAAAAAAAAATGGTTTGTGGCAGAATTACGAAAGTACAAGAAAAGAAAAGAGAAAAGGGCAGCTTGTTTCAATATCTTTCTGTCTGGGATTGTGTTAACTTTTCCTTCCCTAATGCACAGCAGAGCTGAAACTGAGTTTAGTGGAGGATGATCATTAATGCTTCACATTCAGTGAGTGGGGACAATTACAGATGTTTTTGCTAAAATGTGACATGAAACCATTGCTGGCTTTCTGTTTTTATGGAGACAATTTGTTTTATCCTTTTTTTATATTATGCATCACTGAAATGATTAACTAAATCAAGGCAAACCCTGTGTAACTATATTACCTCATGCAATAATCAAGTAGCTAACAAGAACCATAGCTAAATGAACTTAAAGTAATGACATAAGCATGGCTCCATGCAACAGATATTAGTGCGTTGAATATTTCTTGAGCTATGTAAGGCAAGAAATTGACTTAAGCTTAAGTTTTCAAACTTCGGTGCCTAACTTAAGACACCAAAAGTAAAATTTTCAAATGACTTATAAGCCTGCCCCATTTTTCAAAACTGACAGCGGGCCAGAATTTTAAAGGTATTTAGGCAGCTAAAGACATAAATAGGCAACTGGTGGGATTTTCAGAAGTGCAATGTGAATGCCTTTAAATGTCTGACCCCACTGGCACTTTTGAGCCTAAGTCCCATTGACTTCCACTTCTAAAAATGGAGCAGGTTCCTAAGTCACTTAAAGTGCTTTTGAAAATTTTGCACCTAAATCCATATTTAGGCATTATCTCCCATTCATTTCATTAGCCATGGTGGATGCCCAGCACCTGTAAATGATGGCCTGATTTTCCGATGTCTAAATCTAGAGGTAGGGGCCTTATTTTAGAACTCACAAGCTAGGGGGAAACGGGACGGGAATTGACCCTAGGGCCTAATCTAATGTTAATTGAAATCAAAGGAAAGATTCCTAGTGACCTCAGTTGGGCATTAGATCAGGGTCTTGATGCATTTAGCGGAGAGGAACATCTGTAGAAGGACAGCACGTCATCTTCAGCAGGAAAGGCTCATTCTGGCAAATAGAATTCCACTGGTACGATTGTTCATGGGAAGTGAATAAATAATACCTAGCTTTTATCTAGTGCTTTTCATCAGTAGACCTCAAAGGACCCCCATCATTTATCCCCATTTTACAGATAGGAAACTGCGGCCCGGGGCAGCGTAGTGACTTGCCCCAGGCCATCCAGCAGACCAGTGGCAGAGACATGGATAGAATTCAAGTCTGAGTCCTAGTCTAGTGCTCTGTCTAGTAGGCAACACTACTTATCACAAAGGCCACTGGAATTAACTTGTGGGTTTCATTCAAAATTTTGTAAATGTTTTTTGCAGTATTCCCCCTTATCCACAATATGGGCTAAACCTGCACTCACTGAAGACAAGAGACGTTTTGCATTGTCTTTTTCAAGTGCAAGATCTGGCCTTTAAGCTCTGTGAAAATAAAGAAAAACTAGATGGGGGGAAAAGAAGACTTGCCAAATAGTCTGATGTGGCAATAATAATTTAGGGTGCCTATAGAAGGTGCTTCAGTAGGTCTTCATCTCTGCGCTTTTTTCTTAAATTTTATACTAACTTCAACAACTTCTTAAGAACTAAGCTTTCAATCAGTATATTTAGCATGAGCCTAAGTTTAGACCTCATCATCCTTATTAGTATGTATTGTTTATATTGTGCCTGTGTTTTTGAGACCTAATGGTGCAGAGAACGTAAAAACCTAGTAAATGACAGCCCCTGCTCCAACCAGTTTACAATACTCTACGGTGAGATACCAAAAATGTCAACATGCTTTTCAAACAGTCATTCATTAAGCCTTTCAACACACTTGCAAGGTAGATATTAATACTTCACTTTACAAATGAGGAAATGTCATGGACTCAGAGGGACCGTGAAGTGTTTTGTGCCAGAGGGAAGAATGGAAATGAGAATGCCTGATTCCCTGTCCTGTATTCTTGCTATTAAAGTACACTTACTTGTAAAATGCACATTGACAATGCACTGCAGATAATTAGTGCCTCGGGGTAATCAGAAATGGACTGTAGTGTGGGACTCTTTGTAGCTTGACCACATGGAATATATTCATAATACAGTGAAGAAATTGTTCAAGAGCAATTAAGTGTTGCCCCAGAAAATATTGCCCCAGTCCAGGGGTGCTGGAACACTTTGTATAGTGGGGGTGCTGAGAGCCATTGAACCAAACTGTAAACTCTGTAGATAATGGAAACCACTTCAAGCCAGGGGGTGTGGGAGCACCCCTCGTTCCAGCACCTATGCCCAGTGCCACTGCCAAGGTCAATGAGAACAAAATTGATCAGCCACATAAATGCTGGGAGACTGCCCCAGAGGCTTTTACAACTTGTTTAGCACATGCTGCAAATATCCCTTCCTTCTATCTAAGGTCTCCGTCACTGAGCAGCTCACAATTTTTAATGTATTTGTGTGAGGTAGGAAAATGCTATTACCCCATTTTACACATGGGAACTGAGGCACAGAGAGGTCAACTGACTTGCCCAAGGTCACACAGGGAATCTGTGGTAAAGCCAAGAATTGAGCCCAGGTCTCCCAAGATTTACAGTCGTGCTTTAATTACTGGATCATCCTTGCTGCTGCTGCACTCGTTAATCATGAAGAGTTCCTGCTTTTGCCAATTATTCCTCATTGCCTTCTCATTCACCCTTGTTTGACTGAGATTAAACCCATCACCCCAGCTACTATGTAGAATAGAAGTGGTGAAAAAATTCTATTTAAACTTTTTTTTTTACACAGAAAATGGGGTTTTTGATTAAAAGAATATTTTCACAGGAAGTGTCAGCTTTCCTCAAAAAAAAAAAAATTCACAAATCTATATATATTCAGTTTTGTAATGAAAAGTCACTTTTTTGCACTGAGAATTTGGATTAAAATACTTTTCTATTATTCATATTTTTCCTCATGGAATAATAATAATTAATAATAAAAACATTTTCAAACAGCTGTAATGTAGATGTAGATATAGGGTCTGTCACTGCAACCCATTATATGCAGGCATTGAGACCATGTTCATGGACCACTGACGTCGATATTTCTAGAACAAGGCATGTTATTTGGCCCTTCCATGCCAGTTAAAACAAACATTTCTCGGAGAGACTTCACATCAAATTATTTTTGACTGACTCTCAGTGCGCTCAGTTTCCGTGCTATAATGAAACTGGTTTGTATGGTTCATGCATTGGACTGTAACTGTTCATTCCATGGAGAATAGTTTTCAGCAATCCACATTCTAACAGAACTCAAGCCAGCTCAGTAAGACAAGTGACACCAAGAAATACACCGTTATCTTATATTAGGAGAAAGCGTATTGTACAGCTTATATCTATGCCCACTCTATACTCAACTTCCTTTCCTTCCGAGAAAGATACTTTTCCTCCCATATTAAAAGACTTCAGTACTGGCAATTGTAATACCCAAATTGCTTCCCTGAAATCCCTGTGGAGAAGCAGCCATAGCTATCTCCACGGGACTTTCCCCCCCTCCCCCCCGCCCAGTCACCTCCAGGCCTTATGAAAGTTTCTCTGCAGGTTCAGGGTTCAGTCCTGGGGCAACGAAGGGGGGTGGGTGGGCTGGGAACAGGACAGGGACACTCAGATCATCTCCTTCACAGCATCACCGGATAAGATAATACAGCCCCAGGCCTGGATTTATGCCAGGGAAACCAAGTGCAGAATGTGGCCATAAAATTCTGCATGTTCCCTGGAAGATCAGCCAGTAAAATTCTGTGGAATAAAAACCTTTCCATCTGTCAATAATGGTTCCCTTTAAAAAATAAATATATATAACCACCACTCTGCTCTGGACCACAAACTATCACTTGCAGTCTCCAACCCAAACTCAGTGAATTTAAAAGCCCTAGCTAGTTTGTTTCTACTTTAGTTAACCTTGGGCCAAATCCTACTGGTTTTGCAATAATTTCATTGACCTCAGTAGGACTGCTTGGCTAAGTAAGGCAGAGATCTGGTTCGCCTATACGCATTGATACAGTACTTCTAACTTTGTATCCCATTAGAGTAATGGCTTGCAGTAAGCATGTCTTGTGTTCCCACCCCAGCTGGCTGTGGTGCAGAAAGGGTAATATAGCTGGAAGCCTGTACTATCTCTCCACGGAGAATTCAGCTGGGCCGCTGGGTGAGAGGATGATGTGTCTTCCCACTACCCAGTCCTGCCCACTCCTCACCCAGCCTAGTCCTTCCACATGACCCACAGAGTCTTACTGTGATTGACAGCCCTAGGCTGCACTTACTGTGCTGGCCATATCCTGGTACCCCAGCCTACTTGTCTGATCACCCATCCGGTGAAGGAAGAGGTGATCCATGCAAGAAGGCTCTCCAGCCTTCTCCCCACCTGCCACGTCCCCTCTGATGTACAGATCTCTGGAACATAATAGAGGCCTAAAGTTAAGAAATGTTGTAGATATGTGGCCACGTCTACACTACAAAATTATGTCGACCTAACTGATGCCGGCATACAGCCACTGTTATCAAACCACTTGTGTGTGTGCAGGTGGCTGCTTGTGCCGGTGGTGCACATCCTCACCAGAAGCACTTGTATCGATTGTATCCTCAGTGTGGGGCATTGTGCAATGGCTCCTGAAAGTCAGTAACAGTCGGCGTAAGCAATGCAGTGTCTGCATTACCTCATTACATGGACCGTGCCGCTACGCCGCTCAGGGAGATGACATGACTAACTCAGCGTAGAAAGGCACTCAGGTCGGTGGGAGCCAGATTTAAGTATGTTTCCATAACTAGGTTGATGCTTCCACAACTAGGTCAATGCAAGGCAGCTTAGCCCAATATTAGATGCACAAATTTGATTGATACATGGTTGTGTTGTGAAGAAAGCTGGAGGAAAAGAAGAAAGAAGAAAGAAAGAGGAGTGGGCACAACTCAACCACGTTTGTCATAATGAAGACAGATGTTTAGAGAATCACAGCCACACTTGCCATGTAGACAGAGCCACACTTAACCTTTGTGATTCACCATAGAAGACCCTGCACTTGCTCCCACTGAAATCCAGAGTAAAGTGCCCACTGACTTCAATCTTCTTAGCAGATGCGCAACATGCCTCAGGTGGCACGTAACCAGGATTCATCACCGAATTTGGTCCATTGGTTGGATCATTAGCTTCTCCGGTCCAAGGCCGGGTACTAAGAGGGAGTGCAACGTGAATGCGGATCCATGTCCCCCACTGACTTCAATGAGGGCTTGGATCTAGGGGTCATCTTATGTGTCCATTTACACAAGCAGGTCAGACTGTTACTCTGTGGCACAATCACAGTTTATATCTTGGAGTCAGTCTATGGCCCAACAGCATAATCTGAAAACCTCTTTAAGAACATTGTTTGGGTGAGTGCTAATTAATAGTTTGAGGAAAAGAAAAATCCAGATTAGTTTGAATTATTATAGAGGCATGACTCCATATTTGAGGTTGCATTGAGACTTGCATTTAAACCAGGATTTAATTTCTTGAGTCTACATTAAAACTTCACTGAGCACAAAAACTGAATTGACAGAGTTCTGAATACCTTCTCCTATGTTTTACTCTTCAATCCCTGCTCTGGAGAAAAAATACCCAGTTCCCATAATAAATAAATAATTCAGCCATTTCCCTTCATTTCTTAAACACAATGAGGGTAAGCCTCAACCCCTCCCCCCCCCTTTAAAACCTATCTTAGAAAAATCATTTAAATCAATCAGATAACAAAATAGAAAACATACTGTTTAATCAACAGCGTGCAATTATGGGATCTCCCTCAGACACAACAATGGAGCCATTGTATCCACCCATCTGAGCAGTCAGCAAATTGTGGTAGTACAAAGCTGTAATGAATTAAAGGCTTTTCTGCAGCAGATAGGATTGCTGTTTGTTACTAAAAAAAGCACGTCCTCTGAAATCCTCTCTAGTCTGTTGCATGCTAAATTCATGTTAGTGTTTCTAGCACAGAATAAAACCTTAAAAACCAGAACCAGGGGGATGAGGCAGGGGAAATTGCCAGACTGGAGTGACTTAATTTTACGCTGATTTTTCTCATTTTGCATGCTAGTGATTTTCTGTAAGTGGTTGGTAGGAGTGCTTATTGGTAGATTTCTTGCACCTCTCTCTGAAGCACTGAAACTGACTGCTGTTAGAGAGGATACTGGAGTAGATGGGCGGGGCTGATCCAGTATGACAATTCCTATGTGACTGTGATAATCATAATGATTCTCTCAGTAAGCACACATACATTTATGCTGACAAAATAATTGCTGTCCAGGCAGAGTGGCTTAGAGGAGCGGGTACTGAACTGGGAGTCAGGAGACCTAATTTCTGTTCCCATCTCTGCCAATGACCTGCTGCATGACATTGGTCAGATCACCTGGACCTAGATCCTCAAAGGTATTTAGGCAACGAGCATCCACCGATTTCAGTGGCAAGTTATGAGTCTACAGACCTTTGCAATCTGGGCCTTCATCTCTCTTTGCCTTGATTTTTCCCTACACTCTATTAGGGAATGAGACTGGTCTATTTAGAATCCTAGCATATAATTTGGAAAGTAAACATGTATTATTTAGAGAGAATTAAATGACAATATTGCAGTTAGTGTTGTGATACATATTTTGATAGGCCTAAGTAATCCAGAGCAATTGTTTCGTTACACTTTGTAGAAATGCAGGGCTGGAAGGGTCCTCAAAGTCATCGAGTCCAGCCCCTGCACTGAGGCAGGACCAAGTAACCCTAGACCCCCCATGGGTGTCTGTCCAACCTGTTCTTAGAACCCTCTAATGATGGGGATTCCACAGCCTCCCCTGGAAGTCTTATTCCAGAGCTTGCCTACCCTGATAGGCAGGAAGTTTTCCCTAATATCTAACCTAAATCTTCCTTGCTGCGGATTAATCCAGTTACTTCTTGTCCTACCTTCAGAGGACATGGAGAGCAACGGATCACTGGCCTCGTATTTACAACAGCCCTTAATATATTTGAAGAGGGCTATGGGGTCCCCTCCCTCCCAGTTTTCTGTTCTCAAGACTCAAAGCAAGCCCAGCTTTTTAATCTTTTCCGAGGTTATGACAAAACAGATGCATTTCTTGGGTTTAAAAAGGCCAGTAATTGTTTTAATTATGAGCAGGGACCCTGAATCACTGAAATTGACTTTGGCCCTCATCCAGTAGCCATGGGAGTAAACAGGAGGTTGGCCATTGACTTCACTGGGAGCAAGCTCGGACTACAGGGCATCAGGGATGCCTAGAATTGCGTAGTAACCTCTCCCCCCTTTCCCACCACACCACCCACAACACGTCACATTGAAACTAGATGCACCTGCTCGGGAATTTGAGTGGGGGCAGAGATTATACATGGTTATAAATCCCGAGCCTATCAACAGCCTTTGGTAAACATTTGGAGAATCCTTCCTACCTGTCTTTCGTCCAAATATTTGCACCGTGCAGGGTTGCGAGTCGTTTCCTGACATGTCCTCAGACTGCAGGTCGACTCCAGAACAGGTGGATTAATCGCCTTAGTTTATTAAAATAATTGCTTGGAACTAGACGGTCCGTCTACCCACAGGAAATTCAGGTGAAGACGTGAACTTGCGGATAAGAATTGTATTTTATTGTATGCGTGTGTTTTAGGGTCTGATCCAAAACCTTAGAAAACGTTCCTGGAAAGATTCCCCAGTGACTTCCCTGGATCTGAGCGATCCTACAGAGAGACCACTTTACAAGATGCTCCTGCCTTGTAGCTGAGCAAAGGATCCGGAAAAGGCAGCGCCAGCCTCGTCTTTTAAAAACGAGCCCCTGTCCTGGATAGTAAAGCCAACCCCTGTCACATTAATCCTCACAAACTGAGGCATTCTCCAGAGAAAGCGCAACGGGAGGTTGCTACGAGGTGAAGTGCTTAAAAAGTACGCGCGAGCCGTTTAACATAAGCAAAGTGGCCAAGGTGAAATAAAACAATCCTTTTGGGGGAAGAGGGAAGCTCTCCGGACTCAGCTTTCGTCGTTAATAGGGCTGCCTAGATGTCAAAAACCAGTGTTTAAGCTTACTGTGCTAAAGCCCAGAGCTGGCAAGATTGCACCCTACACCACACTAATTCCAATCTTCGATTCAACACAACCCCTACTTTATGGCTAACTATACACTGTAATAAGAAAAGGAGGACTTGTGGCACCTTAGAGACTAACCAATTTATTTGAGCATGAGCTTTCCTGAGCTACAGCTCACTTCATCGGATGCATGCCGTGGAAACTGCAGCAGGCTTTATATACACACAGAGAATATGAAACAATACCTCCTCCCACCCCACTGTCCTGCTGGTAATAGCTTATCTAAAGTGATCATCAGGTTGGGCCATTTCCAGCACAAATCCAGGTTTTCTCACCCTCCCCCCCCCCCCACACACAAATTCACTCTCCTGCTGGTGATAGCCCATCCAAAGTGACAACTCTTTACACAATGTGCATGATAATCAAGTTGGGCTATTTCCTGCACAAATCCAGGTTCTCTCACCCCCTCACCCCCCTCCCAAAAACCACACACACAAACTCACTCTCCTGCTGGTAATAGCTCATCCAAAGTGACCATTCTCCCCACAATGTGCATGACAATCAAGTTGGGCCATTTCCAGCACAAATCCAGGTTTTCTCACACACACCCCCCCAACCCCCATACACACACAAACTCACTCTCCTGCTGGTAATAGCTCATCCAAACTGACCACTCTCCAAGTTTAAATCCAAGTTAAACCAGAACATCTGGAGGGGGGGGGGGGAGGAAAAAACAAGAGGAAATAGGCTCAAATAAATTGGTTAGTCTCTAAGGTGCCACAAGTCCTCCTTTTCTTTTTGCGAATACAGACTAACACGGCTGCTACTCTGAAACCTGTCATTATACACTGTAATGAGGGGGTGGAATTTCTGATAGCGTAGCGAAGAAACTATTTGACCTTAAGTTTAATTGTAGGATAAAATTGCGTCGGGGAAAATGTGTTCTCTCTCGCTCAAGCTTTGGTCAGGATCTTTCACTTGATCTCGTCTATAAAATCCACGCAGGGCCACGTCAGGCTGTATGGTCTTCGGGGCAGAAGCTGCCCAAGCACACTGTCAGCGCCGGGTAGGCGCCGTAAGGTCAGAACAATTAACAGCCCGTGGAATCGGACACTGGTGGCTGGAATTTGACCATCAGCAAACTGGATAGCGGTTTAAGATGGGACCCAGAGCCGGAAATTGACTAGGTAGGAGTCATCCCTTCGTGCGCCTAAACATTGTCCATTTTATTTTAAAGCCTTGTTTCCAATGGGCTCCAGCTCAGCTAGGCAATATGTAGGCATCGATCCCTTCTACAGAAAGAGAGAGATCCTTGCCAAAGAGGAGGTTGCGGATTGCCAAGCAGCGTGTAAATTGCAGCCAGGTAGTCCCCCTTTGTTTCTCGCACATTTCCTCCCCGCACCAGGACTTCCTTTCGGGAGGACCCTAGCATCCCCCGCGCAGACTAAACAATAGCTGGAAAGTTTTCTTTAAAAAAACAAAACAAAACAAAAACCAACCCCCTCACAGTTCAAGAGGAGAAAGTCACTGTCCCCACTGAAGCGAGCTGACTGGGGAGGGGAGAAGCAAGGATGTGGCGGAAGCATAAAGCACCTGTCGAAGGCTATTTACGGATTAGCCAAGTGCTGACAGACAAATTGGCAAGATTAATAGGGGCAATCAGGGCTGTGTGGGCTGGAGTTGTTGACTGACATTAATGTGACATCACTTTCATCTGCCTTTGCCTCGCCTTGCTGAGCGGGGACACAGCGTCGCCGGTGGTGCTGGAAGCTCCGACGGGAAGGCAGGGCGGCCAGACACCGGCGCTGGGAAAGGTGTAGCGGGGGAGGTTCGCGTATGAGACCCCAAGTGGGTCGGCTTCGCGCTTTTATTATTAACAGGAACCCTCCCCGCCTAATTGTGCCGCGCACACGGTTAAACACCCTTGGAAGTAAACCCGTCCAGGGAAAAGCCGAAGAGGGTCGAAACACGACCAGCTCCAAGGAGAATTCGTTCTCCGCGCCTTTAACTCTTTCTAGACGCCGACGGAAGGGTGGCTTGGGGGTTAACTCGATACAGTCGAGATGTCCTGGGAGGAATTATTACTCCGATGCGACTGGAGAAATTCCAGGTTTCGCGAGAAAACGAGTCCCCGTTTTTAAACAGCAGGAAGTCAGGTAGCCCACCTCTGCAAAAGTGACTTTAAGTCAACAGAGGTGATTCAGGTTTGGGGGAAATGAGGCCCAGGTGTCTACAATGTATTTTTGGCTGGTTTCTGCATCTGTCAAAACGAGCGCTCTTGCACTAGGTTTTCTGTCCTGAAAAAAGAAAAATCTTAACACATTAGTTACAGTCTGTTTTTATAATGTATTGTCCAGGCACTAAACCTTAGCTCGATGCGCCCGAAAGAACGGGCGGGACCAGGTGTAGATCACACAAATGAAGCATCCAGCGAGGAGCACCGTTGGCACCAAAGGAAGTTAGAAACCCCTTTTAGGGTAAAATCCTGAGGAATACAAGATAAGAGCTAAAAACGCAATTGCAATGCTTGAGTCTAACGCCTGAAGCTTTTAACAAGTTCAATGCCTCGAGAAGGCATCGCTTTCCTCTCTGCCACCAAAACCAATGCAGAAGTTCTCCATGGAACTTTACTGGGGCAAAGCAATCGTGTTTCTTTCGTGCCGAGGTTATTGTGGAGATGGTTTTGTCTTTCTTGTTCTGTTACATTCTGGCCTGCGAAAGTTTCACGCTCATTCCTAACTCTTGCTAATACCCTCTTCAAACGGGCCTTGTTTACACTTCGTTTTTTCATTGTAGTTTGGTCCACGAGGAAACACAATAGTAATAAAACCTATGAATCTAAAACTGTCCTGACCCAGCCCTGCTTTAACAACTGTCCTCTTGTCGAGAACTGTTTACGCGCAAAAAGGAAAGTGGGAAGCCAGCGAAGGAGACACACACCTATATTGAAAAGGCTGACGTAATTTGTGGGCACTGAAATAATTTTTTACCTAAGGATGAGGACAGGGGAAGATGGTGAAAATCTGATTTATTAAAAGGAATCTGCACGCAAGAGATCCCATCAAATGCATTGATACGGGCGCATGTACCAATATCCCAAAGAAAGATTCGAATTCGGTGCAGTCCCTGGGGCCCTAAATATTTAGCGATGGTGACTGACTGATTGAAAAGTCCGCTAGACCCAACAGCCGGATCCTGCAGTTAGGGTAAAAACCCCTGCTGAGGTCAGGGGGAGCAGTGTCTGGCTAAGGACCTTAAAATCGAGCCCTTTGGCTGCCGGTCTGATTTAAAGGGAGTGGGCAAAAGATTTGGCTATCGATGTTGGGGAAATCATGGTAGGTCACTGATTTTTGAGCAGATGGTAATCTTTGGAAGGGTCTGCTTGAAATAGTCCTGGAAAGATCAGGTATTTCTCAACCCCAGGGCTCCTACAGTTATTACTATTTCAGGTGGGATCATCAAAGGCCACGTGCCAATATGTGTTAGCCCTGATCATCGAAAACCGGGAACTCTGAGCTCTGCGGGGGGGAGCCTCTGGAGGAGTGTTTAAATGCCCGATCCTGCCCTGCCTACTCCACTGGGCGAAGAGAATCGGGCCGTTTGAAACTGTACCAAAAAACGCTGCAAATCTGAGTGCTTTTCATACATCTTTCGTGTGCACTTCCAGTTATTTTCCAAATCCAATCCCAGCACCAAAGCTAGTCTGTCCTTGTCTCGACTGTAGCTTTCTTAGGAGCTGATGGAAAACATATTCCACAGCTTGGAGCAAGACAAAAGCAGCAATAACCACACACAGAAAATCTCCCCAAATAATGCAAATGTGTTTCTGTGAAAACGACAACAATCATATTTGCTCACAGAAACTGATTACGTATACAGTTTACCAATCCAGCAGCAAAATTCAGGGCATTCAGTGGTCTGTTTGTAATCTCATCCTTCTTTTATTAACATAAACACCACTCAACCAAAATATACATGGCCACCTACTAAGCCAGTAAAGTGAATGTAGAGACCATCTCGTTGCTTTCACAAAGCATATTAGCTTGCCTTTAGTGTGTGAATGAATATGTGTGTACATGGCTCTCTCTTTCTCAAGACTTCTTACTTATATAGATGTACAAGTATTTTAAAATATATATAGACATTCATTGAATGTCGATATATACTAAAATACTATATCTATCTATATATTTACACACACACTCATGTATACCCCACAACTGATCTCCCACCTCCAAAACTCTATTTTGGTGTTTTTTACTTTTTTCAAGGGGAAAAAATATCCATTGACATTCACACACAGCTAAACTATCCTGTATAACAAAACTTTGGTAGGTTAATTTTTTTTTTAGTCCTTGTTCTCAGTCTCTCTCCATTCTTGTCCCACAACTTCAGACAATATCTAAGGTTCTGGGTTCAACACTGCTTGCAGAATTCAGTCTCTTGGTGACAGTTGCTTTGGGCGAGGTAGGTTGCTTTGCTTTTTCTGCTGGCTCTGGGTCGAGAAACAGGGAAGAAACAGAGAAACTCCTCCTTCTGAAGCGAGGGGATCAGTGTTTATTTCGTTATTTTACATGTGGGGACTTTTTTTTGCTCTCTGTCTGCCTCCTTTCTCCTTCCCCCTTTACAGTTTTGGAGGGAAATGTACCTGTCCCCGCACGTGTCTAATCTATCTGCACACGCTATTGTTCACCAGAACTTGGAAGTCCTGTTCTTTTCTTCAAACAGATGAACCAAACACTTTACAGTTTCAGGGTGACCTTGGAGAACATTCCAGAGAAATAGCTTCTTTTAATTAAGTGAAATCTGTGCAAATCAGACACAGGGCTTCTCTTATAGCTTTGCGGTCTGAAACGTTTTCCCTGTGTTATCACTCTCCTTTCTGACACCCCGGCGCTAATTTCACAACACACGTATATTTGTTTTAATCAAAGCACTTTATACCGCTTTAACATCCATCAGAGGAGTTCATATTCTTGTGAATATGACACAATCTCTCCCCAGATGCCACGGCTATATAGACAACGGTTTGTATACGGTTTAAGTGCTTAGCATTTTGCCCTCCTGTTGGTTTTTGCAATAAATACCTACAGAAGTGTCTGCTGCGATTCGCCTTCTTGTAATTTCTGGTCTCGCTATGGGGCAGATCTATTTCTATTTCTCGCTCGGGGCTGCTCACAATCGGCTTCGTCGCACAGAGCAGGGCTCGTCTCTGAGCAGGTCTGCTCGGACATCGCCCCTTTCCATCGAGTGCGCTGGTTTTTACACGGCGTAATATAACCTTGTAACCTTAAATAAGATTCCAAAGCGAAGAGGCAAATAGCAACACCAGGCGCAGCCCGGAGCCGGGTGCGGATTCTGATTCACATCCATGATCTATCCATCTCCGATGCCTGCGGGGAGCTCCGTTCTGTAGAAACCGGGAACCCAGGCCGCGTTGCAATCACTGTCTGCTTTATCTCTCAGCTCGGTGTTGGAAGTTTCAGAATGATGGAGGAGGTTGGGAGTAGACAGATAAAGAGAAGGGATCTCTCCCTCCATGATCGCTCGAAATACAAGCTGAAGACTATGGGATAGAAAAGAAGGCGGCAATCGTTGGAGAGTCGGCGGAGGAAAGCTCTCGATTAGTGCAATGCTGGGGTGATTTTAAATCCGGTGACTCGACAAGATATAATCTCCCCGCACCACAAATAATATAGGCTTTAAAGTAGCCGCCGTGTTAGTCTGTATCTGCAAAAAGAAAAGGAGGACTTGTGGCAGCTTAGAGACTAACCAATTTATTAGAGCATAAGTTTTCGTGGGCTACAGCTCACTTCATCGGATGCATATCGTGGCTTTAACAACTCTGTCTGGAAACGAATGCGACAATTCAGAGCGGCATTCGTAAACCTTCCGCTCTAGCTCTGCGTGGAGATTCCTAAAATAATTTTAAAACAACTCCCAGCAGATATTTTAGGACCACAATTTCATCCAGGACCTCCCCGCTCAAAGGATACATTTCCTGATCGTCTACGGTGCTTTAAATTAGTGTTTTTGCAACATTCAAATAATATCAATCTCCAGGGGGAAGTGTTCAGGATTTTTGTGTTTTAACCGTAGACTACCCAGAATGTCAGAGCAATAAACTCAGTGTGTAAAACATGGTTACTGTATCATTCATTCGGTGTTCTTATTCCTTTAAGATATACATCCAAATTCCCTTGTTTCAGGCAGTTTGTTTCCAGTGATTTCTGAGACAGACAAAACGATAAGATTAAACTTTTGCCTCCATCTCTCTTTGATTTATCGATTTTAATTGGATTAGCTGCAAACTGATATTTTTGAGGCATATTTTAAGGACTGGAGAGGGGGAGATTAGCTGTCAGGAGCCGAGTGTTTTGCCCTCCAACCAGTGAACTATTTTAAAAATCAACGTGTGACTAAGGAGAAAGCAATCGAATTTAAGGGTTGGTATTTTGCATTTTCAATAAATTTCTCCAGAGGTTGCCCGGCACGGACGGAGAGACACACACGAAATATAAAGGTAGAATAAGAAAACTTAATCTATCAGACCCTAGAATTAGATGGACTCATGGAGAAAACAACTGCTTAATGGCAGAGCGCTAGTCACTCCAGAACCAAATACCTGTGTTTTGCAGAGACTCGTCTATCTGCTTTTCTATATTTCATGTTTCCATTTTAATTTACCCCAATCCAATTCTTTGCGGATTTTTTTCCCCCCGGAGTGTAATTTCTTAGAGTGTTCTTTTGTGTTAATTAAAAACAATGCATGTCTACTTAGCCTGAACCAGATTCCTAAAAGGAGATTAACCGCTTCAATGATTATTTTGATAGGAAATGAACGATATGATTGTCCACATTGTTCTATTTCTAACAAGCACAGCCTCTCTAGTTAGATACAGACTGGGGGTATGTGCTTATACCACACTGTGTCTGTTTCACCCCAGTTTTAGCGTTTAGTTATAATTATAATTAACGCTATGGAGTCCGCACTATGTTAACAGACGCAGTATATTCTAAGCACATACTAGTGGGGACTCCATAAGATTAATTATAATTATAATTAAACGCTAAAACTGTGATGGAAAACGCCACCAGACGAATCGTGCAAAGCATCAGGCTTTCGCCTATGCAGATGACCGACAAATGGAAATCAATTCTTGACCTATAAGAAAAAGTTAAAGGTAAAAAAAAGAAAGAGCCAGTTTGAAGATAATTTCTGCGTTAAGGCGCTGGGATAGATTCCAACAAAAACAATTGCTTAGCCTTAAAGGAGGGTGAGAAGAGAAAATTGTATTTTCCTGCGTAGGGAGGATATGTCAAAAGTCGTTTTGCATTGTTTACACAGCAGAAAGGAGTCCAGAGCTTTCCCTCTTTGCCTTAATTTTCGTGTATAGTTTACATTTGAGATTTATGATGGACACAAGAAGGTAAAAAACACCTCTCCTCAAATGTTAATTGGCGGCATAATCTATAATCGGTGAAACTAACCATCGGTGGGTGCGGAGTAATATTGTCCAACTCTGTGTGTGGACATTCGCCCAATCTACATACATTGGATGACATCCTGGCTCATCTGAAATCAATGGGAGTTTTGCCAGAAATTTGAATGGGGCCCTGGTTTCACTCACTGTCAGAGAGAGACTAGGTTGAGGCAGGGGGCTCAATCCTGTAGCCCAGGAGGAAGCAGACCTCTTGCTAAACTCAACAGAAATTCTGCTTAGCTGAGGGTTGCAGGAGCAGCATCAGGTGGAAGCTAATTCGAATTGTGAAAAGTATTTTTCTACCTGCATTTCTGTTTACAAAGGGAGGGGTTAAATGGAGTCTTGCCAAAGTGACAATTTAATGATCTTTCCAAACATATCCAACTTTACTGAAGCAAAAGAAAAGTGAATAATCTCTAGTGCTTTAAATTATCCCAGCTCTGCACAGATAACTAACTATTTTATCCTAGGGAGAGGGTTTGCTATTCCCATTTTGCAGACGGAGAAAGTGTGGGCATTGTAGTGGCGTTCAGGGTGCGGTCCAGGGAGCGGTTTATTGTGTGCTTTGCCCCTAGCCCTCTGGTCTATTTAAAGGACTCTTGAAAAACAAGGTGTTATTCTGGTGTCCTTTCGCCAATGGACACGGGGGGAGCGGGGGATGATTCGAAGAAGAAACGAAGCGCGAGGGGATCAAGCCCACTCCACTAACGTTAATGACTCTCTGATTTAGGGGGCTAATCTTTACTCCGCCTCATCATCCGGTTGGCACCAAAGGGAGCAGAATGTGGCCTTTGGATTGCCACTGGAATGTATGTCGATACACGGTCTCCGCACCCAGCCCTGCCACTCCTCACTGGCAGCAATAGCAGAGTGAGGACAGGCTATTCCCCCTGCGTGGGGATTTGCAAGAAAGGACCCTGCCATCCTTGTCTGCAATCTTCATTTTCTATTCTTCTATTTCTTTCTTCACAGTCTCATCACTGGCAACGACACCACTTCGAAGAGGCATTGTTTGAGCACGATACATGTTCCTTATATGATGAATATTTACATACGCTTTCCCCGCATGCAGTGTGACGTTACCAAGGCTGGATCAGTTGGGAAACTGAGTCTTAAGCCTTCACGAATCAGACTGGGAATAGAATGGCAGAACCTCCCTTATTGGCACCAGACAGTAAAGATGCACGCATCTCGCTATCTAACCGGTTATTCTGCCTAGAGAGCTGGAGAACTAGGGGGAGATTGCTAGAAAGCTGCCCGGGGCTGTATTTAGCACCTACAAGGGGGATGGGGCGGCGGCGGAGGGTGGGGTGGGGGGGATCCGTTCGTTCTCTGGAAGCTAAATCATCGATTAATGTAGAGAAGCCTTTCCCTTAGCAGGTGGCTAACTAACGCGAAGGCCTTGCTTGCTGATAATTGTACATAGTGGGAATTTCAGATGGAAATCTTTCCTTAAAGCAGTTATAAACAATGCACATCTGCATTAGCTTGGCTTACAGAAAGGGACATTGAGGGTAAAGTTTGCACGGAAATGTACTTTGATTGATCATTTGGTCGAAAATCTCCTCCTGCTTTTACTCCACAGATAAGTGAGCGCAAAAGCGCACCAGACATAGCCGATCTATAGCATGCATTGATTGACATGTGCGTTTGGGGAGTGGCTTTTTTTAAATGCCATAATAAGCTCGTGATGACGGCTACCTATAGGTCATACAAAGGCTTCCGAGCTGAAGGTATTATTTGGTCTCGCAGTGGATGAAGTATGTCAGAACTCTTCGGTTATCTCTTGGGATTAGTCTGAAAATGTTGGCATTTGTGCGTGATTTCCGCTTTACAGTTCAATACACGCTGCTATCCTTAGCTAGCCAAGGGACACAACTGACAACAGGATGCATCCGATGAAGTGAGCTGTAGCTCACGAAAGCTCATGCTCAAATAAATTGGTTAGTCTCTAAGGTGCCACAGGTCCTCCTGTTCTTTTTGCGGATACAGACTAACACGGCTGTTACTCTAAAAACTGACACTTTGGAATTGACAAACCTCGTGGCTAGAAATAGTCTCTGCTGGCCTGTGAGTCTGGAGTGAAAGGGGCTTTCTGCTGTGCTCCAGGTAACTGGAGAGCTTTGATTGGACACAATGAGTGGAAAGGTTTTTGTGGCTGTTGTTGGAGGGACCAGATTGGACTTCCCCATCCATGTTACCAGCTGACCGTCCTTTTTATCATACTTGCCCAGGGAATTATGTCAGTAAACAATGCGCGTTGTGTGTGTGTGTGTGTGTGTGTGAAAGACACACACAGAGAGTTCAGTTTGCTGTCATGTATTCCCCAAAAGAGCCCCCACAGCTTCCTTCTAAAAGCCCAGGGACCCCAATTCGTTCTCCAGGAACATCTCTTCCCTAGGATGCCTGGCTTCGGGGATGATTCATGGACATATATGGGACATTTGGACCCAACCTCCGGTACTCCTTTCCACTGACCTCACTGACTCTGCGAAAGAGGAGGGCGCTTGGCTCCAAAGCCTGTTAGAGGGCTCTAACGAAATGATTGCAGGCGGGATAAGGTTTCCCAATAATGCACGGATCGTGCCTGCCAAATAGTCGAGACGCACCCCACCTCTGCCGGAGAAACAGTTCCTGGAGTCCCTATTGTCTTGCATGTAATGGTGCCGCCTTGTTCTAAGCGTATGTCCCCTAGGTATGGACAGGCAGCATACAGTTGATCTCATAAGCTGATTTGGTGATTTATATTTCTACTTTGGACCAACGCCTCAACTATCAGAAATTCGGATCTATTTTTCGGCAACTCCTTATCTTCTTTAAGTTTTCAAAGTCATGTTGATATTTCCGTATGATTGTACCAACACACTGTGCTTCTGGACAACAATACCTTATCTTCCTCTGAGAACTAATTTGGATATTAATCAGCTAGGTATTAAAAATTAGGAAGACTTTTATTGTCAAAGAGAGCAATTAGAGTACATGTAAATTAACTCCTGGGAACTTCTGCAACCTATTTGGTTATTTTCTTTTTTTTTTTTTGCATCCCATTGTGCTATTTATTTAGCAGAAAAATCAACACGCTCACTTGTCCCCTGTATAGAATGGAAATATACCGTATTAATTCTCTTCAGTCTGCATATTAGAAAAAGCTTTTTCTCCCTTCGCTCAACTGTGAATAAATACAAACCAGTATTTTATTTTTGGTCCCAAACTCTCACTACCGAGCAGGACTTTTTTAAACCCACAAAATGGTGTAAGCTTTGCAAAGTGTGTGTGTGTGTGGGGGGGGGGGTTTCTTGCAACATCACAACAATTACAACTATGTCCCTTGTCCACAAACAACAAATCCAGCTATTTTCCCAAGTCACATAAAATCAAAATCCCCTGTCTTTGACGCATTTTGTCATTTACTTTTGCCTCACTCCAACTACCTAAGATTTGGATTCGGGCATTTCAAATGCATTTTGATTATAAAGGCAAACCCCGAAAATAAATTCAAGCATAATTCGGGGGCGGGAAGATACAGTTTATAAAACCTTGCTCTCAGAGGATTAAGGTTGTTCATGCTACAAGAATAATTGTCCTTCTAATGACTCTGTAGCGGTTTTATCTTCATTCAGCAAACCAATTTAGTTCCTTCAGAATTATTTGCTTTCAGCGCACATAGGAAAGTAAGAGATGACTTATCTGAAACATTCGTGGGACCTAAACATTTCTTCTGGACAAGTTACTCAGAGCAAGATTATTGTATGGTTAATAACGCTTGTTGGGGTTAGAAACGCGTCTTGCCTTAGAAATAGGCTTATTGGTGGGCTCCGTTGATTTATATCAATATTTATGTTTTTCCAAAGGATAGTTTAATCTTATTTTTGTCAGCGTACTCCCCTCTCTTTAAGTACTACTTCACTTTTCATGCAGCAGCTTATTCTGAAAATAGCGTCAAAAATCATGGGAGATAATGATTGTCTCGAAGGGATTCTAGGTTTGGCTCAATAGCGGATTTGCTGGGGAACGCAACGCATGGCCCGGAGGAGCGTCACCTTGCAAGAGGTGAAACAGGCCAGACCCTGCTCTCTGATGTCACTAAAGGAAAGGCCAGCCTCAACAGAAAATGATCCCGTGGAGGGGGGGGGGAGGGTTATAAAACAAAACAAGCTTGGGACTGGTGAGATAACACACAAGCCAGACCCGATCCTGCAGGCTCACTGGGAACTTTGCCTGAGAAAGGATTGCAAGATCAGACCTAAAACAGCTTTCCTCCAAATAGCTGACAACAAGAATACCCTGTAGCAGGAATCAGACGTGTAGGTTCAGTCTAATCTCCCTTTCTCAATATAAAAATATTCACAGCTCTTCTTTGGTTTCTCTTGCATCCAACTACCTGATACATCCGCAGACGCATCGATGCGATAAAGCTCCTTTCACTCCAGAATCAGAGGCTCCTGCCCCAGCCTGGAAGTGCTGGACAAAGCTTCTTTTGAATCTAACGATGGTTAGGCCAGATCGACCGAAAGTTCAGTATCTGGAGGCTAGGGGAGACTAATTCCTTTGATCAGAAGGCACCAACTTCTGCCTCAAGGCAGGGCCCGATCCCGATAGCAATTCAGTAACATCTTGTCTGGCTGCGGAGCTCGCTTCCAGACTCTCCCCCCCCCCCCCCCCCCGCCCCAGCCCATTTATGCCGTGGTTAGCTGCGCAGATCTGAGTTCCAGCCAGCGGGAAAATGCTCAAAGCATTCTCGCTACCCACCCGTACGCAAAGATATAAATACATGGGGATATTTTAAAGATCTCCTCTGTGGGAAGCGATTGTGTCTTGGATCTAAATAGTAACGTTCGAAGGTTAATATCTCTGGAACTAGTTTCTGTTTCAGGGACTACTCCTTTGCCAGCAAACTCCCCAAAAATCTTGCGCTAAAGAGGGCTGTAAATTTCTGCGCTGTGATGTTGTCAAATATTTCATTGAAGAACGTCTTTGAAACTGTGTGTTTTGGGGCAACCTCGGGACCGTGCAGCTAAAAAGTCCAATCCTTTTTTCCCACCAAGGCTTGAACTTCTTCCTAACATGCAGCTGCCAGGAGGCCTTAAGTGCTGCATTTATGCTCCAATAGACCCAACAGCGGCTGGATTCGACAACTGAGCAGCAGTAATTTGTGCAAAGCCGCCCCAAAACTCGGGGGGTCAATCTTCACGCTCCCCGCAAACCCCTGTAGATTTCGCTCACTCCCGACTCGGAACCTACGCTTGTAAGATCCCACTGATGTGTGTGTTCCGCTATAAGATAATATTCTATTCAGGCCGTCTAATGCTGTTCACGGAAACCATATTTATACATTCATAACATAGGTCAGGGCGCAGATGTGTACACATGGGTGTGTAGACCTGTACAGACATAGGTGTATGTTGTGTGATGGGAAACACACATTCTAGATAAATGAATAAAAGGATCAATGAGACTAGGGAGTCAGATTCCGATCAGGGCTGATTTGAAATCAATAAGCGTTATGGGAGGGATGGAAGTAGGCCCTGATTTCCGGGTGACTTTCCACAAGCATAAGTGGACCAGTGAATGGCGTATGCATGCTGCATTGTGGGGCTAGTTATATCCTCGCTGCACTCTCATGGCATGGACCTGCATCTGAATCCTGTTTCGTCCAATAGCCTGCTACCCTCTGCCTTTAACCCCTTGTGGCCAAGACTGGGTTGCTAAAGCTGGCTCTCTTGCCTTGCTGGTCTCCAGGGAAATCAGCGGCGCTCCGGGAAAGCTTGTCTTTTCCGCCACATATTTCCTGCATGAACTCACTTACGGTGCTTTGAGCGATGGTGGTTGTTTTTTTGTTTTTTTTTTTCCCCTACCCGGAGAAGCTGAAACGCTGATGGTGCGTGAGACCGAAACCTACGCCGGGTCCGAACTTTAGTAACAGATCGCGGATGCTAGAACTGCCCCGAGGGCTTTGCATCCCCCCCTAGCTTTGCCCAGACCTTCACTGGTTAATCCGCCGTGCACACGTGCAGCTGGGCTCTTAAAGGTGGGATGGGGAGCAAGCGTCTACCAGGCTTTTCCCCCTGGAGCAGCCTCTTCTGGACAGGTTCTTATAGAGGGGAGATGCCAATGAGCTGCCCGAAGCGTGCCCCCCGCCCCCAAACAGTGCCCCCTCCTGTCAACACCTTTTAGGTTGGAATATTTACACGTTAACAAAATGCCCCCCTCCTTCCTCCCTCCGTCTGTAACCCACTGGCTGAATCCGCCCCGTCACTCCCTCCCCTCCTACCTTATGTAAACGTTTAGGCATCAGTTTGCACTGGGCTAAAGCGAGGAGTTTGGGCGATCGCCTCCAGAAAGCGAAGTAGGGGGGCGGGCTTCTCCAACTGAAGTCCCTGGTGTTAATGAAAAGCAGGGGCAGTGGAGAGGAGGACGCACGCCTGTCTCTGCCCTCTCCATGGGTGGTCTGCGCTCGGATAAACACATGGGCCTCTTAGCAAAGCAGCACCCAACTGCACATTCTTCTTACCACAATACTACCTATATACATTTCCATACTCGGATTACAGGCTGGCTTGTTGCAGAGTCTAGTTCACTTAAGCAATTAGCTAGTAAAAATACCTTCAGCGCAGGAAAAGGAAGAAAGCTCAGATTTGTCTATTTTTACACAAAGCACGGCAGATTTAAAAAAAAAGAGGAGAAAAATGTCTTTTGGAAATTAATTTTAAAACAAAGGGTTATTGAAAGAAAGAAAGAAAGAAAGAAAGAAAGAAAGAAAGAAAGAAAGAAAGAAAGAAAGAAAGAAAGAAAGAAAGAAAGAATAGAAACGTTACAGGCCCGCTGGACTGATTTTTAGCCCAACCGTCTGATGTGAAATCTCCATCAAAGTGTCAACATATTTTAAAAATACAATAATTGCTCTAAATTATATTTTCCCCATCTAGTTTATTTTGCTGACGGGGCCACAGATAAGGAGGGGAGATCTTATATTTTTAATGGGTTTGTTTTATACAGGAAAATATCTATCCACATAAATCACCGGTCTGACATTTTTCTAGGGAATGAATTTAAGACATATCCTATTTGCCCTTTAAGAATCCGGTCTTGACCATATTTTGAATAATTTTGACGTTTTATAACCAACAAACCACGGAAGCTAACAAGTTACCTAACAACTTGGTCCTCTCAGTCTATAATAATAGTGACACCGAGGGTTAATTTATTGTAAAATAAAATCCTTGTGCTATATACAATAAATCATGTCTTGGCCTTTACTCCCAAAATCTGTTATTTACTAAACACACAGGTTAGTTTATTACATAAAACGATGTAACATTTCTTCCTTTCCCACAGCTAGGCCTATAAAATACGGAGTAGATTATGACTGGGGTTTTTGTTTGTTTGTTTGTTTTGTTTTAAAGTTTACCAGATAAAGACGTCGGGGAAAAATCTTCACACTCCCAAAAGTCAGTGGGGGAAACAAAGAAAACAATGAAGCAAAAGACTGTTTTATTTTAAAGAAAATTGTTTCGTTAAAACCACTGAAACAAGCCTCATCTTTGCTTCAGCTGATTGTTTTTTCTGATACAATAGTCGAGATACTTCCTCATGTAAATTACCACCATTTTAACTTGAACTGCAATACAAGCAGTAAAGCCGGACTTTTATTTTTCATGTGTCCTTATCAGCACCCCAGAAACAATTGCAAAAGATCTTAATACGTTGCATCCCTTGTTTACAATTCTGGAATTGACATATATAATCTGCGTTCTGAATTGTTTAATTTCCGAGTTCATTCCTATATTTCTTTCAAGCAAAGTGGGGGGAGGGAGGGAGAGGGAGGAAGGCACCTACAATGCGATTTCATATTTTAAAGAAATCAAGAAAAATAATAATTTGAGCTATAACACAACAGCTGCAATGGAGAAGAATAGGTTAGACAAGCTCACAAGACAATTAAACGCTGATTTAAGAAGGGTATTCTGCATTATAAATCTGGTATCTGTAAACAGAGAAAACATATGCTCACTTACTGAAGAAGAGATGGGGAAATGTCTGATGTTTTTTTTTAAACTGAGCAACAACACATGATACACTCACGATTGGTTATCCCCGTTTGCTCTATGCTTTTTCTGGCATAGAATGGTATTTTAACCCGTGTGCCTTCCTGCTCTGAGATGGAGATGTGGAACGGAATTTTCTGCACTGGGGGATGGTCCCTCCTCTGTATAATATCAGTTTATGGGACCATTTCACCGCATTTCTGTAGCCGGGGGCGTGGGGAGAAGGCCATATAGAAACAGAGAGCCCCCTGTCACATTGCAGTTGTATGTGGATTATCCTGCAACCCAGGCCCTGAATCAAGGCTATTTACTAGAGAGCTTTCTTTCTGGCTCGCAGCTCAGGTCATTTTACCGGCTGTGAAATACCAATCAAAAAAACATTGTCTGCGGTGCATACGTTTCATCTATGCTTCATTTTTTGTCCTGTTAGCATGTTGTAAGGGCCAGTGACACACAATATATACCGAGGCACACTGACAGATCTGAACCGAGCAGCAGAAGTCCCGAAATGCGCTCGTTTCCCGTGGAAACATGCGTTCTGCTACCCCTTGCAAACGCTGGAGATTGCGTCTGAGTTTTGCAAGAGGAAAAAAAAAACACAAAACACAAAAAACAAACCCCTGATGTGAAATCCCTGTTGGTGGTATCACAGATGTGTCAGGCGCCCTAGAGGCTAGTAACGACTGGCTGCAAATAACGTTAACAGGGATTTTGGAAACCCGATCAGTATCTATCTTTCTTTTAAAAGGTATTAAATTATCATAAAACCCTTAAAAGCGAATCTGGGCAGAAGGGGAAATTAAAGGAGGAAGGAGAGAAGGCGGAGGGGTTTTCAGCCTTTCACTCGGCTAAGATACTTTGCAGAGCCGAGAACAGGCAGGAGCAGAGCAAACTCTGGTGGATTTTTTTTCGTACTATCTGGCCTTTGCTCCCCCCCCCCCCCTTGACAAGAAAGAAAACGGCAACAGCCAGCACATCTGCTCAGTTTCTAGCGATGAACTGTGAAAGCCAAACTCCCCCCCACACACCCCCCGCACAAGCCCCCCTCTTATAGCTTAATTGTGCAAAAGTTACCACGCGCGCCTGGTAAGAAGGTGACAAAAGTTTAAAGTGACTTACCTTGATTAGTGAGTGACAGCTTTACTGATGAAAAGATGGTCAGACTTTTTTGTGGGTGGGGGTCTGATGAAGGCCTTGCCCTCCTTTTCCTCCCCCCCTCCATGTGGGGTGTGGGTGTGTGTGTATGATCCATTACTTCTGAGGATCAAAGTCTGGCCATAGCTGAAAAAATCAACACATGTTTATATCACAACAACAACAAACAACAACAAAAATCTAACCCGGCAGCAAAACAGGCCACGGGCGCTATTTTATATGGCTTAGCAAGGGGCCCTATGCGAACTACCAGGGACTTTTCTTTCTGATTTCTTTTTATTAAAGAACCCCTGAGAAGATGTTTACATTTCGCTGTATAAACATCCTGCCCATGTTCCTGTCTATCTTCAAAAGAAATAAGAAACTTGGTTTTTAAGTGGGAGAGCTTCACTCCGGCTACATTTCAAATGAGAGTCGCACTCCAGGGCGAGCCGCATTTCCCCTTTTTCATCGAGTTGTGTACAAACAACCCTCGTGGCTTTCAGAGCCAGCAAACAGCTGTCTGCATCGGGCCGGAGCCCGGGAACTTAGCTTCTGCGGCTTGGATTTTTGTCTCTTTTAAATCCTGCAGGCGCTTTGTCTTTTCCTTCCCCCCCCCGCCCCCCCCAGCCCCGTTTTGATCTCTATCATGATTTAGGAATAGAGACGGTAAGAGCAAAGATCTTAGAAAACTCCCTCGTACGTTGCAAATTTGTCTTCACTGTCCTCAACTGGGCTTTGGGGGCTGAAAATCAGAGATGTCCGGATGAAAATGTTAGTGACTTAAAAACGTGGTTACCTGCGGGGCAAAATAAAGACAATAAAACGCCCTCTCTCCCGGCCCCCCTCCCCCCAATCGCCCCCGCACAGGCCTCCTGGGCCGGGGGGTGGGGGGCCGTATTGAGAAGGGATTGACGCCCAGGACGAGAAGGAGCAGCCTGAGACTCCGTTGCAAAGCAGTTGGCCGGAGTGTAAAGGTCCCTTTAAGTGCCCACCAAAGCTGAGCTTGAGCGAAGGGGCGGGCGGGCGGGGGGGGGGGGGGGGGGGAGAAAAGGGGGAGGTGGGGGAGTTGGTCGGGGCGGGGAATTCCTCTTGCTTCTTACGTCTGACTGTCAAGACCCGACAGACGCCGCTGACACGAGATAAAGTTAAAGGCGATCGGCGCGGCTGGGGGCAGAATCCAGCCCGACGGAGATGAAAAGCAGCTCCCAGCAGCAGCCGAGCTGAGAGCCAGGAGGCGGCGTTGGGGGAGACCAGCCTCTTCCAAAACAACGTAGGGGAAAGGGGGAAAAAAAACCCCACCAATTCCAGGGGGCTTCTCTGCTCGGCGCCCGAGCCCGGACAGCAGCCCCGTCCCTCCGCCTCTTGCCGCGGGGCTCGGATTTAGGGCCAGGGTGGAGGGGTCACTTGCGTTTGTTTATCCGAAGGGGGTACAGGCCCCTGGTGGAGAGACCCCCTGCAGCTAGACAGAG
Source organism: Lepidochelys kempii (assembly GCF_965140285.1). Classification (NCBI taxonomy): domain Eukaryota; kingdom Metazoa; phylum Chordata; order Testudines; family Cheloniidae; genus Lepidochelys; species Lepidochelys kempii. Next base: position 36,717,718 of record NC_136391.1, on the reverse strand, counting down.
GGGGGGGGGCAAATAACAACCCCCAGCCGCGCGGCCTGGGTCCGGGGGGGGGGGAGGAGGGCTGAGCAGCGGGGGCCCGAGCTGGTTTGGGGACGCCGCTGTCGATGACTGCAGAGGTGCCGCAGGCTCCTTCCTCTCAGCCCCCTCCTCCCGCGGCGCTCGGCGGCTGCAGCCTCATGTCCTCGGCGCTGGAGAAGCCGCAGCAGCAGCCGGGCTCGGCCATGGAGTCCGCCTCCTCCGCCGCCGGCAGCACCCCGGCGGGCGGCGGCAAAGCCAAGAAGAGCAACGCCGGGATCCGGCGGCCGGAGAAGCCCCCCTACTCCTACATCGCCCTGATCGTCATGGCCATCCAGAGCTCGCCGTCCAAGCGCCTGACGCTGAGCGAGATCTACCAGTTCCTGCAGAGCCGCTTCCCCTTCTTCCGCGGCTCCTACCAGGGCTGGAAGAACTCGGTGCGCCACAACCTCTCGCTCAATGAGTGCTTCATCAAGCTGCCCAAGGGGCTGGGCCGCCCGGGCAAGGGCCACTACTGGACCATCGACCCGGCCAGCGAGTTCATGTTCGAGGAAGGCTCCTTCCGCAGGAGACCCCGCGGCTTCAGGAGGAAATGCCAAGCCCTCAAGCCCATGTACACCATGATGAACAGCCTGGGCTTCAACCACCTCTCCCCGGAGAGCTACGGCTTCCAGGGCGCGGCCGGGGGCCTCTCCTGCGGCCCCAGCAGCCTGGCCCTGGACGGGGGCCTGGGCATGATGAACGGGCACTTGCCCGGCAACGTGGACAGCATGGGCCTGGCGGGACACTCCGTGCCCCACCTACCCGCCAACGGCGGGCACTCCTACATGGGCAGCTGCACCGGCTCCTCCGGGGGCGACTACCCGCACCACGAGAGCTCCGTGCCGGCCTCCCCGCTGCTGGCCAGCGGCGGGGTGATGGAGCCCCACTCGGTCTACTCCAGCTCGGCCTCGCCGTGGGCCCCGCCGGCCTCGGCCGCCCTCAACAGCGGGGCGCCCTACATCAAGCAGCAGTCCTTGTCCCCCTGCAACCCCGCGGCCAACCCGCTCTCCTCCGGCCTCTCCACGCACTCGCTGGACCAGTCCTACCTTCACCAGAACAGCCACAACGCCGCAGAGCTGCAAGGTAAGCGGGGAGGTGGGGGGCCGGCGCCCGGTGGCCTGGGGAGAGCGGGGGGGGGGGCTTCCCAGGTGTGCACTGCTGAGGAGCGGGTCATAGAGCACGCGTGCAACGTAGGTGTGACATCCATGCAAGTGATCTCACGCGGGCCTTGCAAAAGATCCTGTTCGCACCCATGCAAGTGACCCTTAGGAACACTTCCTGCAAGGGCTTGCGTGTTCAGACCCCCACACACGCACGGGCATGCACGCCCGCACACTTAAACATATACCCAGGCATGGAGAGGCGTGGGGGCCCTGTCTATCCCTCTTTTCTCCAACGGCTGTTGTGTAAATGTCGTGACCCCATTTTCGCGGCCTTTAGGAAAAGATTTTAAATCTGCCATGTCTCAGTGTGAAATCAGGCAGATAAATACAAAGGGTGTGGGAGTGTGTTTGTGTGTGCGTGTGTGATATTTTAATTATCCATCTTTCTGATTTCAAATGCCGTTTAGGAATTCAGGCCCCAAATCTGATATCACTCCTTCCACCTTTTTCGGTGCCCTCTGGTTTGCATTGGATTCCTCCCATTTGGGGATATTTCTCTGTAGTCTCTTCGCAGCCTGTATAAAAAACAACAGTAAATAATTGCTGGCCTGGTACATGAACGATCCCTTCCTACCTCTGCAAAGCAGATCGGTAGAGCTGACTAGCTATATCCACACATACGCTGTCCCATTAGAGCCGTGAAATGCCGTCGATTTTGCGAACAGAGCGAACTCTGCAGTAGCTTAGGGGAGAATTGGGCAAGGGACAGGGTGTCCCGATAGATGGCCCCGAAGGAAAGTAATCTAGAGTTCTGTATCCCGCCTTAGATTAGACTCTTCCCAGCCAGGGAATTCCCTTGCCAGGGTGAATTAAATCAACGCACCTACTCCCCTTGTGCTATAGCCCGCGAGGTGCGTTCGGTGGGTTTCACCTGGAGAGGGGGATGCGGTTTCTAGGAGCCAGGGGATGTTGTGGCCGGGGCAGAGCCATTCCCGGAGCGGGCCTGCTTCAAGGAAACACGCCAGTGGCGAGGGTTTAGGGCAGCGGTCGGCAGGAGCAGCAAGCTGCGGGAAGAGGTTATCTCGGGCCCAGCAGCCTGCGGCTCTGCTGGGGGATTCCCTTTGCTTGCGGTGGGGACAGCCCCACGGTGCGCTGTGTTTGCACCGTCCCATCCCAGGGGACCGAGGGTGAAATCCTGGCTCCATTGCAGGCCGTGGGGGTTTGTCCAGAGGCCAGGAATTCACTCCTGGCATGCCTGGCGTTGAAACCAATTCCGCCGGGCTCTGTTTTTCCAGGCATGTTTTTCTGCGCGGAGGTTGGTGCTTTCGTGTCCCGGGGGCAATGTCGTGCTAGGCCCTAGGCTATGACTTTGGGACCCGGAGAGGGGGGAAATGTTCTGATATATTTTAACCGGATCTGAATTAATCGATTAGATCGGACACTAATAGCGTCGAACCAAAAATGAATCCAGCTCTCTGGATCGACTCTGACAACAGTGGCAATTTGGTTCGATCGGGTCCTTGTATCTATACGCTGTAGACAGACGACGAACTGGATTTTGGCCAGTGGCTCGCTCGATCATCTTTTCTGCTGGAGTATCAGGGCTCGCAGTTAGAATAGAAACGAAGCGATCGCAAAGCAAGGAAGTTTTAAAACTGCAACACAGAGCTGCTGTTTTTCAATAGGGCTGAAGCCGGGGTTTCTCCGTGGCCTGACTTCTGTGTTGAAACCTGACAATTTACTTCAGCAGCTTTTTAAAAATTGGCTACCTCTTTCCTTCCTCTTCCTCTCCCCATTTTAATCGAGTGCTATTTGGGAGAACTGAATTTTTAACACATCTCCTGGGGGACGGTTGGGGGCCCATCTGGGCTTTGAAATGCGGGCCTGCTGGAGAAACGTACAGTCCGGCGTGTAAACGGAGTCCCATAAAATAAGGGTGAACAGGAATAGCGGCCATGAAACACTGCAATGTCCCTCTGCGTTTGCCACCCCTTGGCAAATCTCCTTTCCCACCTATCAGTCCATGGCAGGTGGACCGCTCAGCCCCTCATGTAAACATACTGTTAAAGGAACTAAACTGCAGCGTCTGAATTAATCCATATTAATAATTTCAGATCAACTGCGAAATATAATTGGAATAGACCGGGTGAATCATTTCAGATTCGCTGCAAAATTCCATTGGACTAGTCCGGATTGATCATTCGAAATTAACTGCCAACTTTAATTTATTCCTAATCGGAGAGACACACTACGGGGTTTTAAATGCAATATTTTAAATACCAAGCGTGTAACAATGAAACGTTTCCGTCTGACAGATCTTTGTTAACCAAACCCAAGTCCTCCCATGTTGGTGCCAGAGTTGATTGATTTTGTGCTGGAAAAAATGAATAATTCGGAAGGCTGTCGGCACCCTTGCGCTTATTAGTATTATTATCCTTGTTTACATTGCCGTGGTTTGCTTTAATATAACATTGCTTTGCTTTTGGTGTCACTGGGGGAAATCTCTTGGAGGTTTCGCTTTGATTTCGATGGGAGTTCCGCTTAAAAACCCCAGGCTCTCTGGGCTTCCTTACATTTGACCCCCGCGTTCGCTGACTCTCGTTCTTTTCGTTGTCAGCACTCAGGAGTAGTGGGAGCAGGGAGGGGTAAGAAGTCAAAGCCCGGTAGGTCCCACTGGAAATCGAGGGGCCTTTCCCTCCCCCGTTGACTCCCACGGAAGGAGCATCAGGCCCGCAATCTGTACATCAAGGACGCAGAATGTAAACACACATCTTAGAAATGCTTCTGCTTCCTTAGCCAGCCAGGAAATATACCGCCCCATCCTGCAATTCGCATTCGGGCAAAACTCCCATTAAAGTCAATGGGAATTTCCTCTGAGTAAGGGCTGCAGACATTGAAGCCATGACAGCACCTGTTTGGGCGCAACAACCCCCCCTCTTCCCCCCCTCCCGGGATGATAAAGCCGCACTGGCGTGTTCCCTTCGGTGCAGTGAAAACCCTCCTCCCAAATGCCCCCCAGCACGGGGCGAGGGTAGAGACCCCCCAAGCCCCTCTATAGCATTACTGCTCTAGCCACTTGCTAAAGATTCATTTTAATTCTGATCCCCGATTTCTTCCAGGAATCCCGCGGTATCATTCCCAGTCTCCAAGCATGTGTGACAGGAAAGAATTCGTCTTCTCTTTCAACGCAATGGCCTCTTCCTCGATGCATTCAGCAGGGAGTGGATCTTACTATCATCAGCAAGTGACATACCAAGACATCAAGCCCTGTGTTATGTGATACCAGGCAAAGAAGCCAACTTTGGGGGACACCCCCCAATCATGACACAAAGAAAACTTTCTATGTGGAAGGGACCTCCCAAAAGACCCTCTGTGCTAAAGGGACATCCAAATAACTAGACTGATTTTACTCTGGAGGTATATAAGCCATCCGCAGAAGCCTGGCGTTTGGGAACATTTTGAAACGAATTAACACTAAGCTAAAGAAGCAGGGATGCACGGTGCCTTTTTGGAAAGGGTAAAGTGAACACGGGGTGCTGTCTCTTACCTTCGTTTGTAGCATCGCTCGGGGGCTGTGATCTGACTAAGTTTCCAAGAATCATGTGTCTGTTTCATTACTAAAACGAGCTCTTATTTTTTATGGATGGGGTGGGGAAAAATCCAAAACTGTAATTTTTTTTAAAACATGAGTGTTAAAAAAAACAAACCAAAAAAACAACCACCCGGAAACAATGACATGAAAGCGATCGGGAAGGGTTTGCTTGGACCAGAACTCTAGCCACAATGAGCTTTAAAAGGAGAATGGAAATCTTTTGGACATGACGGTCTGGTTGAGATGTGTAACTGAAGGGTTAAGGAATTGCTTGGAATCTTCTTCAGAACACAGATGGGATTTCTGGCCATGGGCTCTTCCAACCCCTCACTGCCTTAAAAAAAGAAAAGAAAAGGGAAAATAACTCCTCTATGTGCCTTGTTATTTCCTATCAGCTCTTTACTGGGCGCTGGGGCGGGGGGGGAGGCTTTCCTGCACCATCCAAGTCAATGGGTGTGTGGTTATTGACTTCCCTGAGAGCAGAATCCAACTCCACATGCCCTCTTTTCACGAGATTGTGCATTTGTAGCCTATTCTCCAAATTCTGCAGGATATTTTGTGCCCTCCACCCCCCCCCCACTTGTGTTAGGGATGTGCGAATCAGCGCGATACACTGAAGACTAAACACTGGCTCCCGAGGAAGTGGGGCGGGCGGGGGGGGGGTAGGAGTCTCAATGAGGGCAACAAGACAAGACCAAAACCCTCCCATTGGCTTTATCCTAGTCTCCAGTCTATCCCCTGCTTTAGAGAAGTATTTTTTTTTTTTTTTGCCTGCAACCCCGCATTAGGTAAACTCTCCCAAAGGGAGTTAGTTATTTGCCTGCCTAAGACTGCAGGACCAGACCCTATGCAGAGAGAATAAGGCACTTTGAAAAAAAAAACAATTAGCCAGGCTCATCCTGTTATTTATTCTACATTTGTTTTTTGCTAATAATCGAGACACCAGTAGCCTCAGTTGATCAGTATTAAAGTGGTGTAACTTTGTTGGCAATATTTGCCATATAGATTTTTTTTTAGCTATCCATTGTACATTTGTTTAAAATGTCTGATCTGCCTGTAAAGACCATCCGCCCTGTGTTTTCTATAAATATATATATAATGAGGGATTATTTCCTCCTCCCGCCCCTATAGTTTGGCCCGCCTTTGTACAGTTCGGTGGCACCTATTTTAATGTTCTTCTGCACTGTATTAAACGGTAATGATGATCTGTTGCCCCCTTTGTGTACGTTTGTCCTTTAAAAAAAAAACCGAACCAAAAATAAAACATGTATGTTATTTGTACATGGTCTTCACAATTGTATGAACAGCAAATAAAATATCATGCGGTGTAATACCTGGTAAGAGTCTGCAACACCTCTATGGTGGCCCTAGGGCCCCTGATCCAAAGTCGATGGGACTCTTTCCATGGGCAGCATTAGGCTTTGGATCAGCCCATAGAGGGCCCAGCTGTGCATTATTTGGTTCCCCAACTCCTTTTGCGGTGCCAGTGGGATGGTAGGGTGAGCAAAGACGGCCTAATCGAGCCCTATATTTGCAACGAGATCTTCCCCCTCTTCAAATGGCCATAGCTCCTATCCCTGCAGTTCAGGATAATTTATTGGAATAACTTCAGGGGTTTGTTTGTTTTTAACAATTTCACATTTCAGTGCAAATTTGAAAGGAGCGTCTATTGTTCTTGGCTTCTGCTTCCAAGAAGTCCTTTTATCCCAGTCTAAATTCAATCCCCTTGTTTTAAAGAAATCTTTAAAATAATAATAGTAATAATTTTAAAAATACCTGGAGGCGATTTTTGCAAGGAGAATATGGTTTTTGACAGGCTTTGGGTTTTTTTGGTGGAAGGAATTTCGTGCTGATGAAGATAAATATAATTTAAGGCTTCTTTTCTCCCCATTAGACAGTGGGATTTTTATCTGCCAGCACTGCAGTCTGCTTTTCCTATTATAAGGAACTAAAATGGTGCGTTTTTAAAACATATGTTGGGATTAGCTGAAGCTAATGGAGAAGCGAAATAGCCAGATATATTTCCTGGACAGCGGTGTCCTAAATCAAATGTTCTGTTTTTCTTGCTTAGGACCAGCTCCACAGCCAGCTGACTTAAGGGGTTTGGGATCAAGCCCTTAACGAATTACTTGAAATTAACTAGCTTTACTTTTATAACACTTCTTTTCCTCTTTGGTCTGATCTCTGGACCCACCGCAGTTTCATTCGCTCTTGCGATCCACATCTCCCGAAACTGGTTCTTTTCAAACTTGACATTTTGGACGTGGAGGGGGGGTAATTTATTTGGGGCTCGGTTACACAGAAATGATCGATAAACGCAATTAATGGCACAAGCTGCTGTCTCTAAAGAGAAGGCCGACTGGTAAAGCCAGGGACTCTTGTCTCTTTTTGGTAATTCGGGGTGAATTCAATAAAGCGACATTCACTTGACCTGAAGGGGCTTTTATTTCAGAGTAAAAACCAAATAAACCCCCTTTCTCTCGCTTTCCCCGCATTAGAAATAACAGAATGAAACGCAAAAAGAAATAGTGGAAAAATAAAGAGAAAAATCCGATCAATAGGCGGAGAAAACGCCGTAAAAACAAAATACTCAGCGCGCCTCTTCACCACCATCACCCCTCCCCCCTCCCCCCAAAAAAAACTTACCCTCAAACCCAGCAACAGCAAAGCAAACCAGCCACTGCTCAGGAAACTTGCAGCTTTATTGCTCGAAGGAATCAACACCAAACAGCAGTAAAAGGAGAGAGCTTCTGCATTGCAACCGCGCGAGCAAAAGTCTGTTTGCTCTGCACCCCCACCTCCCTGTTTCTTTGCCTCTCTGCTTCGGGGTGCGTGGCTCGCAGTGTCGCCTCCTTAACGCTGGCATTGTTCTTTCCTCCTGCTGCTAGTGAGACTCGCAGGCCTTTTTAGAAACTGTAAATTACCAGGCATTTGATGCTGTTTTTTTTAAAGACACCAACAGAAGTAAAAGACCCCCCCCCCCAGGCCCGCCTCGCACACACAACTCCCTTGAATCCGCTGTGTTAAAAGCACCGCCTTGGCTACGTGAGTTCGAAAACAACCTAAAGAACTGTCTGCAACAGGCCAGATTTTTTCAGTTTCAGGAAAGCTCGGGGTGGGACCGGACGGGCTTGAAGCTAGCCGGTTAGAAAGCAACGCTGCTCTCGCTTTCCCCCCTCTCCTTAGCCAGGGAATCAATGTAGGTGTTTGCAGGACCATTCGGAGGTAAATAAAAGTGGTTTACGGTTTGCTTCTCAATTCCCTACTAAACCGGTCTTATCTACCGATGTGTAGGGCACATAGGTCGCTAGATCTTATATAGCTATCGGAGCGGGGTGTTATCCATCCCATCATCCCGAGGATCAGCCCACTCGTCTTAAGCTCTCGCAAGATTTTGCTCCCATAACTTGCTACCCACGCTTCAAAGGCCTCCCCTGCCTCACCGCAGACAGGCTTTGCTGTGAGGGGCCCCGATGCTGGGCAGGGCCAGTGGGAAGGAACTGGACCCGCACCGTTCCCAGCGGATCCACTTGGCCCTGCGGCTGAGCACGATGCTGACTGCAAGTGGTGGTCCCAGCACCGGCCCGCCCATTGGCAGGGACACGGCGGCAGGCTAAGCCTGTTACCTTCGTAGCTGTGGCTATTGGCTTTAACCCCCGCCGGGGGACCAGGGGCTGAGCCTGCCACCTGAAGGATCTCGTTGCAGGGGCAAAGCAGCCCAGTGTCAGAGATCCACCCTAACCGGGCTGCATGTGTGGCTGTGTTGGGGGGAGGGAGGGGGGCGGAATCGAGCTGAATCTAACACGAGTTTACAAATCTCAATCGCGACTAATGGCTCATATTAAACACCAGGGCTCGGTGGAGGATAACACCAAGGGCTGAGATCGCTTCCTCGTCTATTTACAACCCCACCCAGCATTGTGGAAGCCAGAAATTGTATCGCTAGGCATGTACCTATGTGTAGGAGGCGTGTAGCTCTCGCTAAATAGCGAGAGCGCACGGGAAAGCGAGAGCAGCCATAGATCTAGACAGCCATTATCCATAGGTCACTAGCTATATAGGTAGATTAGCCATATATAGCTACCTACATGTCTACTTCTGTATAAATATACATATCTATATGGAGCTGTAATTCATTTCTCTCTCTCTTTGTAGGTATAAATATAGTATATACATTAGAGGATACCGTTCATATACCGCTTATGCAGAAACTAGGGGTATATACATGTATTTGGACATAGATCTGTCAATTAATCTGTGGATAGATAGATAGATAAAGCGAGAGAGAGAGCGTGTTTCTGCATTACAGATATGTGTATTATTACCTTCAACTTTGTGCAGTAAAGAGAGAGAATGCAGAAAGTAGAGGCTATACACTGACCTCGAATGCAGAAAGTAGAGGTGTATAGAACAGTCTACACAGGTAGGCATCACTCTGTCGCATACACCTAGAGTCAGGGAGAAAAAAAAAACTAACCCCGGAGGCTACTATATCTCTGGGCCAGCCCTTTGGTCTTGTGTGAGTTCCTCTGGTCCATCGTTATCATCAAGGCAAGCTTTTACTGTACCCTTTATGGGACTTATTTGGACACATATGGTTGTGATGTTATCAATCCAGTTATAAGAGAATAAGTGTATACACACACGCACAACAGCCGATGAAGTGAGCTGTAGCTCACGAAAGCTTATGCTCAAATAAACTGGTTAGTCTCTAAGGTGCCACAAGTCCTCCTTTTCTTTTTGCGAATACAGACTAACACGGCTGCTACTCTGAAACATTTATTCACAGCTCTACACTCAGGCATAGCTTTAATATCTGCATACCTTAGATCTCTATAGTCTATTTTAAACTGCTGCTAAAATCCACAAAGATTCAGAAGAAATCTCAGCCCTAAATAGATACAGCTATTTATCGATGGCATTTCCCTGAGTAGCCCTGCTAGACCTGGGCCGTGTAACATAGAATCTAGGGTCAGGGATTTTGCTTCCGAAGCAAATATCTTTACCAGGTGCGTCCGAGATAAAGGTCCCGAGGTTAGAAGTTCAAACGCCACCAAGTGGTTCTTTTCCTTGAAGTCTCCTTATCTTCTGCAAGATTCATTTTCAGTCTTCAGCTTCATTTCAGGCTTGCCTTCTGTGTATACAATAAATCCCTGGAAAGTCTGGTCGGAGGGTGGGTTGGAGGGAGAGAGAACGCACCTTGCAGGCTGCAGGCCGAGTCTCCCAGAGGCCTGAAGTCCATTCCATAGGAAAGTTCTGCACAGTGAATTTTTTTTTTTAAACCTGGAAAAACAGAACCACCACATACCATGGACGCCACATATTCCTCAAGCCAGTGAGCGCAGTCTAAACAGACAGGCAGCCCTCCATCTCATATACCTACAGCCTGGGACAAAAAGATAAACCCCCGGAGGCTGCTACATCTCTGGGTCCTTCTTCTGCAACAGGGCAGCCATTTCCCCTGTATGAGTTGCTCCTGAAGATAGTATCAAGGCAGTCTTCTACTAACTATGCTCTCTATGGGCCCGATAGGTGTGCACGCATGATCAACTGTGTCCAGATACGAGCAGACACCGAATGCACAAAGGCCCACATCTATTTAGACTCAATGCCCACTGATTTCACTAGGAGCCTATATCAATACTTTTGAGGATCCGGGCCTAGTTGCTTGGACATAGTCTCTGGCTCAGGCATCTCCAAGGTAGTGGGAGTCAGATGCCCTCAGGATGCCTGGCTGAGGGGCAAGGGTTTCCCCTCACTATGTTCTTCACCCAGCAAAGGTCCTGCCTAATGAGCCTGTTTATAGCTCATTGAAGGTGCTGCCCAGGACTTGGATGCCAAGAATATACTCTAGCCGGTCAGGCCCAGCTTCTCGCCTGTTGGGGATACACTTCTCCAGCTAAGCCCAGAACGGCGCAGCGGAGAAACAACGACTGGGGCATCACCACCCCCTTAGCAAAAAGCAAGATCAGAGAGGGTTTCAGTTTGAATAAGGGCATGTTCCCAGGGACGGTGGAGCCAGAGATAAACCTCTAGTGAAGCCAAGTGCCTATTAAACAGGGTTAGGAAAGAGGAGCAAAATGCCACCTTGCCCTCAGGTCCTGGGCTATTGCTCTGTATTTTAGCCCCCCCGGCCTTGTTGCATGGCCTCAAGGAGCAAGTCTGATCACTGTATTTCAAGTAGGGACCCTGGAAAAGGAGGGGGGCTGCGGTCTTTTGTAAATTAGGAAAATGAAACAGTGCATGATTTCAAAGGACTTGGCGGGGCTTGGAGGGGTCTGGCTTCCGGGTACGCCCCCCAAGAGAAAAGGGGCGCAGCAGAGCTAAAAGCGACGAGGGAACTGTCCCTTTCCCGGCGCTGCAATGCTCGGCGGCAACGCAAGGGTTACCGGGCACGGAGGCCGCCCAGCAGAGCCCTTTAACACGGCGCTAGCGCCACCTGCCGTCCGCTCGGGGTGCGCTTCTCCAGGGCGCGGGCCGTGCGGGGACGGAGCCACGTGTGGCTGGGGCTGCCGTAGCGTGTTTCCCCCTCCGTCACACTGTCTCGCGAGCACAGCTCCCCTCCTGGCACGAGAGCCCCGCACACAGCCCAGCCAAGGGCCGGAACAGTAGAGTAGGCGGAATAGGGGCGGGGGAAGCCTCCAGGAAGGTCCATTCAGCTGCAAACCGTGGCTTTGTTTCAGTGGTGGCTGCGAGTCTTTTAGGCTGTGTCTCCATAGCCAGCTTCAGTAGGGGGTAGCAATATTACCAGGGCAGTTCCTGGGGTGTTAAATGCTTGTTCAGACTCCTATGCAGAGTTGTTGTCGCCCTGCTGGTCCATGGGTCTTAGAGAGACAAGGTGGGCAAAGGGAATATCTTGTATTGGACCAACTTCTGTTGGTGAGGGAGAAAGTTGGTCCAATAAAAGATATTCCCTTGCCCACCTTGTCTCTTCTCAGACTCGGCAGAGAAGTCAGCTCTTTGTGCAGTCCCCCCCCCACACCCCATTTCCCCCATCAATAATGTATTTTCATTCAAAGCAAAATGTTCTGCAAAAATCAGTTCAATTCTGATGATACTTTCAATTTTTCCACACACACCCTACGCCCCAGACCCCACCAAACCAAACCAAAACGAGACAAACGTGTCAATCCAAAACTAAACTGAGCAAAATGATTTGCATTTCTGGGGTCCAATAACCAGATATGTGTGTGCCTGTTTCATTTCAGATTTGTCATTAAAAAAAAAAGCCCTTAAAATATGTGCGGGAAAAAAATCTCAAATGAAACCGGTTCATTTGAAATTTTTCACAGGAATAAAACTGGTTCTTTTTCACTGGCCCTAGTTTATATTCTGCCATTGTCACTACGAGTGGAACTACAGTGCTGTTATCCGTAGTGGGAAATTTTAGACAAGCGGTAAGTTTTTAAAAAGCCTCGAAGAGACAAGCCTAAGTTCCATTTTCAGAAGTGATTTAGGTGCTTAGAAGCCTACATTTCATTGACTTAGTTAGACTTCTGTTACTTTTGAAAATGGCATTTTGGCTCCTAAGTCACATAGGCCCAGTTGCACAAGGATACCAATGAAATCAATGAGAACTAGGCACCTGAATACCTTTGAGGTGCTGGATGATAGGTGCTTTTGAAAAATGTGGCCTGCCGTGGCTTTCTTCCATGCATATTTTTGTTGGCAAAAATGTCTGCCGAAAGAGAAGGTGCTACAAATGCTCAGGCAAATATAACCAGCAGAAATGTTTGCCCAGTCGTGGTAAAAACTCTGTGGATTAGGGAGTCATTATCAGGGACAAGAAACAATAATGTGTGCATTAAGTGACCATTCGTACAGCACAGATAATGAATTATGAGTAGCAAATGCTCAGAGCATTAGTGGTGGTTAATAATTCATGCAATTTGTATATAATAATATTAGTGATGGTTAATAATTTGTTCACATAAACCATTCACTGGACAGACTTGAGGAATGAATAAATGACTAAAATTCAAATGCTCTTCACAATTTGTGATCAGAAGAGGAGGCCTTTATTTATTGGTTGATTATTTTAAAATTAACTGGCCACTCCAAATAGTTCACCTAGGTCTATAAGAAAGTATAAGGGTCAGAATATTCTCCATTAGGGAGGTAGCTAATACATTCATAGATTCATAGATGTTAAGGTCAGAAGAGACCATTATGATCATCTAGTCTGACCTCCTGCACAATGCAGGCCACAGAATCCATTCCTGCGATAAGCCTCTTGCTTATGTCTGAGCTATTGAAATCCTCAAATCATGGTTTAAAGACTTCAAGGAGCAGAGAATCCTCCAGCAAGTGACCTGTGCCTCATGCTACAGAGGGAGGCAAAAAAAACCCAGAACCTCTTCCAATCTGCCCTGGAGGAAAATTCCTTCCCGACCCCAAATATGGCGATCAGCTAAACCCTGAGCATATGGGCAAGATTCACCAGCCAGATACCCAGGAAAGAATTCTCTGCAGTAACTCAGATCCCACCCCATCTAACATCCCATCACAGGCCATTGGGCCTATTTACCATAAATAGTTAAAGATCAATTAATTGCCAAAATCATGTTACCCCATCATACCATCTCCTCCATAAACTTATCGAGTTTAATCTTAAAGCCAGATAGGTCTTTTGCCCCGACTGCTTCCCTTGGAAGGTTATTCCAGAACTTCACTCCTCTGATGATTAGAAAACTTTGTCTAATTTCAAGTCTAAACTTCCCGATGGCCAGTTTATATCCATTTGTTCTTGTGTCCACATTGGTACTGAGCCTAAATAATTCCTCTCCCTCTCCGGTATTTATCCCTCTGATATATTTATAGAGAGCAATCATATCTCCCCTCAACCTTCTTTTGGTTAAGCTAAACAAGCCAAGCTCCTTGAGTCTCCTTTCATAAGACAGGTTTTCCATTCCTCAGCTCATCCTAGTAGCTCTTCTCTGTACCTGTTCCAGTTTGAATTCATCCTTCTTAATAATAAAGACTATTAGTATTATTTGTATTGTTGTCTCATGTAGTGGTCCCAATCAGGTTCAAGACCCCATTGGGCTGGACATTGTACCAACACACAACAAGTGACAATCCCAGCCCCAAATTAGTTTTAGCTCGATCTTGGAACAACACAGCATGGTCCTGAAAGAACTAGACACTGAAGGCCTGATTCTGATCTCAAAGTTTCATTGGGTATGTCGACACTGCAATGTAAGCCCAGGATTAGTAGAACTCAAGTTAGCAGATCCTGGGTTTGTTAAACTAGGGCTTGAGCATCTACTACACTCATTTGTAATCCCAGGTTAGAAATTGTTCAACCCTGGGGCTCCAGTGTCTACACTGCATTCTAAGGGCCCAAGTCCAACCACCCATCTGCCATACTTCCTAGTGCCATTCCAAAATATGGCTTTGTTTGAAGTGCAGTGTGGGAAAACTTGACTGTTCACTGAACTTGATTATACAGGGGACAAAGAAAATTGGCCCATGGGATTATGGAATACCTTCGTGCTCTGGGAGTCTGTCAAGTCCAGTGGGGCTGCATCCACACGGCAGAGCAATAGGGCTTGAAACCTAGGTACTGACTTGTCTGAGGCTCAGACACTCCACCTAGAGAGTCATAGGACCCTTGGTCCAAGTCCTGGGTTAGCAAGATTTGTGTGTAGATAGAAGGGGTTTAGGCTTGAGCCAGGCTACATTGCAGTGTAGACACACCCATAGAAGTTTTAGTCCAGAAGGGACCGTTAGAATAGCTACTCTCACTGCCTGTATATCACAGACCATTAAATTTCACCTAAATACCACTGTGAACCCAACCTTTCGTAAACCACTTTTACATTGGTGTGACGTCGTGGATGTCTATGGTGTTAGTTTCTTATTTATACCTTTGTCAATGAGATCAGAATTAGTCCCGGAGAATGCAGAAATAGATACAACCATATTTTAGCAGAAGCTGAAATTTCATTGCACCGCCTGGCTTCATGCTAATTACTGAAAAAATAAGCAAACATACCTGGGAAAGCAAGATGTCAAGGAGCCTGGGAAGTTTGGAAGGAACCTGTAGTGCCAGGAGTTCATGAGTAATAAGAATTGCTCCTACAATTGTATTTATGTAGGCTTGTAAAGAAATGGCCCCATATATCAACTGCCTGAGTAATCACTTCCTGCAGCGGATGAAAACATTACTTTCTGGAGCCTAAACAGCACAAATTACTGGAAACCCTCTAAAAATGTGATCCTCAATTTAAAATGTGAGAGTTAATCTCCTTTAAAAGATTAAGCTAATCATCCTAGCAGACTGTTCAAAATCACTGTGAAGTGACAGCAAAGGATTTTTGAACATTAATGAACAGCAATACAGATGTATTTGCAAGTTTGTTTAGTGACTGCATCTTTCCTCTCGGGCTTTCTCATGCACCATTCTTAGAGAAGGCTGGCCTTTTCTGTACAGGTAAGGGATACCATAGTATCAATAACTGTGGTTCTCCAGCTATGGTCAGCTGGTGGATGATGGTCTTCCATTTGGTCAAAAAACTGGTAAGCAGAGCAGGAATCCTTGCAGCTAAGAGTAGCCCAGTTCAGGACTATTTTAGGGTTTCTAGAAGCTATTTGGACCATCTGAACTGTGTATCCTATGCAGCTCCTCTTAGTCTGGCTTTGTTGCATGTTTCTTTGGGGAAAATTCAACTGCACTCAAATTTGCTGTTGACTCCAGAATTGGCAGGGGACACAAACACAGAGAAGGATAGAGCCAAGCTACCAAACGGCCTGGCAACATCACAGCTCTGGGGTTGCAGACAGTGAGGTGAGGTTTGAATCTGTTCAGTGAAAAACCCTGCACTTAGGAACAGGAAATAAAAGAGCTCAATATACAAAACCAAGCTACGGAAGCCAGCATATTGAAGTGAACTTATTACCCTCCATCTCCTTAGAGCTCTCCTAATATTCCTTAGTAGTGTAACCAAGACTATAGTTTGAGCAGGAAAGCCGTGAGCTCCGGACTGAGCAGTTAGGATCAAAGCGCAAAAGAGCAAGGACCACGGCTCTAAAAATTTTTAGTGAATGGTTCACTGAAATGATGACGCTCTTACTTTGATAAAGCCACTTTCATACCTGCTGGATTTCAAAGTATGTTGTGTAGGTTACCAATTGCACAGCAAATTTCTTTGCCCATCCTTGAGGCACTGCCATCTGCAAGGCAGAAGGAGTTGACTGGTTAATAGCATTACATGATCAGATAGGCCAGGATGAGAAGAATATTGTATGCAAAGAAAATGTAATATGACCCAAATGGGAATCTGGTTAGAAGCCTGGAGATAAGCTCTTACCCTTATAAAGTGAGCCAGGTGCTTGATTTTTTTTGATAGAAGATACCTGGAAGATAAAACAAAATAATACCAAACTCTTACATAGCATTTGTCATCAGTAGATCTCAAAGTGCTTCACAAGGAGAAGCAACATGATGCTTCTTCTTTGTGGCAGGCATCAACCAAATCAGAGCAAGAAGCGCCACTGCAGAAATGCCGCCGAGAAACGGCAATGCTTCTCGGTGGCATTTCGCCGGGCGGTTCTCCAGTGGCCACGCTTGGCAGCGGCATGATGGTGGCACAGTGTCCTGCGGGCGCACAAATCTGCCCCGGCGGGCACCATGGTTCCTGCGGGCACCGCTTTGGGGACCACTGATCTAGGGCTTAGTGCTTCAATTCTCCCATCTGTAAAATGCAGATAATATGCATAGACTTTAAGGCCAGAAGTGACCATTATGTTCATCTAGTTTGACCTCTTGCACATTTTAGGACACAGAACCTCAGTCACTCCCTTGTGTAACAAGCCCATAACTTCTGGCTGAGTTACTGAAGTCCTCAACACTTGGATGCTCTGTAACCTGAAGTCTTCAAATAATTTATTCTAGTTCAAACCAGCAAGTGACCTGTGCCCCATGTGGCAAGAGGAAGGTGAAAATCCCTGCCTTGCAGCTCTTCCAATCTGACCTGGAGGAAGATTCATTCCTGGCCCCAAATATGACGATCAGTTAGACCCCCCAAACACATGGGCAAACCCCACCAGCCAGACACCTGGGAAAAAATTCTCTGTACTAACTCAGAGCCCTCCCCATCTACTGTCCCATCTCCCATCTTCATGGAGCTTTGTGAAGATTAATTAGGTAGGACCATATCCTGCAATCATTTCTCCTATTTACTTCAGTGGGATGTCCATGCACAGAACAATGACAGGATACATCACTCTAAACATTTATGAAGTACATTGAAGGTTGAAAAGTGAGAAGGACTGAGTTTTTTACCTATGTAAGGATGGGAAAAAATAGGGACTTGTGTTATTTATAATAGACAGCAAGAACAATATAGATGAAAAGATGGGAAGCAGCTCACTTTTCTGTTGAGACGATTATCTTCTGCAGGTGGCAATGGGGAAATAAAGTCTTTCAGAGCATAAGTGTTGAGGAGGACTATATATGCTTTACTAACAAGCAGAGGTTTCAGACTGCCAGAGACACAGATGTTTCCTCCACTGAAACTGATCTTAGACTGGTCTTGGTCAAGACCTTGAATTAGAGAAATCACAGAGAAAAACAAA
This sequence comes from Lepidochelys kempii, assembly GCF_965140285.1. Classification (NCBI taxonomy): domain Eukaryota; kingdom Metazoa; phylum Chordata; order Testudines; family Cheloniidae; genus Lepidochelys; species Lepidochelys kempii. The sequence goes on along the minus strand of NC_136391.1, from coordinate 36,700,387 downwards.
ACTCCTCACAAAAGAGCTCCCTCCCTGTTGTGGTTTTCAGTGCAAAACTCTGGAGCATTTGATTTAAAAAAATTAACAGGCAAACAATATTTGTTGTTTTTCCCTACCAGCAATATAAACCTGTTGAATGGTTTTCAAGAATTTAAATTTTTGCTGACAGTTTTTTCCCCAAAAATTTCTTATGATAAATTGTTGCCCTTTTATTGACAAGCTGTGGCAACCTGAGCCTGCAAGCTGCTTCTCAGGGACAGATCCAGGAGTAACCTCAATGAAGTCAGTGTGGGGGGTGCTGCATGGAGGTCTGCCTACATGGAAAAGGATCAGGGCTTACATGACTTCCCAATTTATGAGGAGGCTGTTTTGTTTCTGGTTGGTTGTTTTTTTTTTTTGTGTGTGTGTGTGTGTGTGGTCTCTGGAACAGTCTCTAATGCTTGCATCTGTCATTCAGTTACTGAAGTCTTCACAGCAATCAACCATGCTGACTCCCTGTCACTTTCTGATTGAAACTGTGTGGCCAGAGACAGCTCTAGGAAAACTTTCATGATCATATTGTTTCGGCACTGAATGGCAGCGAGCCACCTCATTTGGACTGTTAGATTACAACACTGCTTCATATTCTAGTGCCACACACCGGGGCTCTGACTAATATCGTTTAACAAAAGAAAACCAACTCCAGAGTGCCAGCGTTCTAATGCCTCGTGTCCCTGGTAGAGTCGCGGGTTTTTTTGCTACCATGCTTCCATCATCGCTTGTTAATTCAGATTAAAGTAGGGTGTGAATTTAAAGCCGAATCGCTATTCCTGATTAACTCCTTGTGTGGACACCCTGATTCTGGTATAAGAGTGCCTTATTCTGTATTAGCTAAATCCACTTCTAAAGTTGATTTATTCAACAATAAGAACATCCACATAGGGAGTTAGAGTGCCTTATTCTGAATTAGCTTAATCCATCAGGAATAGCTATTCTGGAATAATTTCCCATGGAGACAACCCTCAGCATCTATCCCACCAATATGGATAAAACCAGGGGGATCATTCTTGAAAACTATTCATTTATTGTAACACCTAGGGTGGTTGCTTGCACATTCAGAGCTTGATCCTGCTTTGCTCTCCGCACCTTCAGCTGCCATTAAGGTCAATGTGATTTCATAGCACTCAACAGCTCCAGGAGTTGCTCAGCATCTTGCAGGATTGAGCCCTCAATGACAACATGCAATAATAAGGCTCTGATTTGTTTGTGCCATGAAAGCAGCTTGAAAGAATGCACCAACCACAAGGACACAATAGAGACAACAGGCTGCAGAAAGAATAGAAAGACTTCATTTTAAATTGCTGCTAAACAGTGTTGGCTTCGGCTCTGGTTGGGTATGTCTCAGTCTGTTATTGAACTTTTCCTCCCATTGCGTATCAAAGTGAGTTGCGTTCTGTTGTGTGGTTGTGAGTGAAACAGACATGAAAATTGCATGTTAATGACATGCACTGATCACGTACTGAGATCATCCATATTATATCTATCTAAGGTACGTAAGTGGCCCCCCCCCATTATTGTAGTAGTTGAACGCCTCACCATCTTTGAAGCATTTATCCTCACAACACCCATGTGAGGTAGGGAAATGCTATTATGCCCCTTGTACAGACGGGAAAGAGATGCGCAGAGAGCTTAAGTGACCTGCCCAGGGTCACACAGGAAGTCTGTGGCTGAAGAGCGACTTGAACCTGCGTCTTCTGAGTACTGGGCAGGTGCTCTCCTTACTCCCAATATTATTGTATCTATCATGGATTAGAAATGAACTACATCTGCAGATAAGCATAACCTGTGCTTTAATTTATAGAGCAACAAATGCACAGCAACTGGTACTGTAATGATCATTCTTAGGATTTACATAAATCTTTTCCTTTTCAAAGCCTGTTAATTCACTGTAAACCGTTCAGAGTAGAGACCTTGGTCAGGGCTATATTGAAGCCCATTGCTATGGCTTCAATCCCTGGAGCCATATGATGAGATCATACTCTCATGATTCATTAAAAAAGATGATGTTTCTAGTTTTCATGGTTGCAATGAAAAACTTGAAAGTGCAAACAGTATAACTGATGACTGCCTGAGTCTGCAGAAAGCCTGAAACAACAGATACCAAGTGGGAGCGAACTGCCAGATTCATCTTAATTCTGAAATCTGCTGCCTCCCCAAGTAGGGGGTGGCTGTTATGAAGGGGAGGACTACACCAGGGGGGCAGAGAAATGGGGGCCCACTTACAGATGTGCATATGGACCTGGGTTGCCTTAATTCAGCCCTGTTCCTTGGGTTATTTATATAAACAGTAGTTACTACATCTTGCATTTGGATTTCTGCTTTAGCTGAAAGATGTGCAAAATCACAGACTGCATCCTCGACCCTGACCCTAATTCCCTGGATGTCAATGACAAAACTCCCACTAACTTTAAGAGTGCAGGATCAAGCTCCTGTTGAATACTTAATTGAAGAGGCTTCTGGGTGACATGTATTTCAGCAAGTGTGTGACATCCTCTGCACTTGTAAAATGTGGTCCTGAGTGGATAAAGTGCTGGTATTTTGAGGAAAACTCTTTTATTTCTGGCCAAACTACTCCTTATTTGCATGAGCTTACAGCAACAATCCATGAGAGATGCCTGACCTAATATGCTGTGCAAGCTTGTCTTCAGTAGGAAACAAAGGTGTGTATTTAACTCAAGTTAGTTGACACAAAGTCAAATCCTGGTGAAGACATGGAGGTTTGCAATTTTCAGATCAGTTAGCAGGTCAAATTAAAGAGTAGGGACCTGCTAACTCATGTGAAAACAACACGTTGCCTTGTCCTCTTTAGGATTTTACCTTGTGTTACTTACCAAATGTTAGCAAAGTAGAGTTCAGAACACACCTTCTTCTTAGTGGAGTCAAGGCCTAGTAGATGGATCACGTATCCACAGCTGAGATCGGGAGTGAGTGCATGGGTGGAAGGATAGCAACACAACATCATTGACTCCAATGCTAACATTAAATAATGCTTATTCTTAGCTAAAACTGTTGGGTCCTGATATTTCAGCTAAAGGTTGTTTATTTTTCTCATGGTGCTAACCACAGATCTAACGTTATGTCTGGTAGATAAATCTCCAAGAAGGCTCTTCCGAACTGGCCAGCGAATCACTAACTGGTTAATCACTACTGCAATCTTTGCTTTAGCAATACCTATGACTGAAACCTTTTTAAGTCTGTTACTCACTTTGTTCTGAGTGGTAGCCGGGGTAGTCTGTATCAGCAAAAAGAACGAGGAGTCCTTGTGGCAGCTTAGAGACAAACAAATTTATCTGAGCATAAGCTTTCGTGGGCTAAAGTCCACTTCATCAGATGCATGCAGTGGAAAATACAGTAGGAAGATATATATATATATATATATATAAACATACAGAGAACATGAAAAAATGGTATCTTCCTACTGTATTTTCCACTGCATGCATCTGATGAAGTGGGCTTTAGCCCACAAAAGCTTATGCTCAGATAAATTCGTTAGACTTAAAAAGATGGATCTTCATTTAGGTGTCTCTCTCTAAGAATGCATTTAACATAGGGCATAGATATGGGTTAAACATGTAGCATAGTTGCACGTATAAACATTTACTTAGGCAGAACTGCTATGACAAAAGTATTAAAAATCTTAGCTGTGATTATTCTTAATAGTAATTTATTACCTTCAAATTTTAGGAAAGAAAATGAGGTAGAGTGAGGAGTAACCACAAATTCAAGTGGCCAAGTCAAAATCAGAAATACAGCATGGAAAATTGAGGTGAGAGAGTGGGTGTTGGGAAGACGACTTACTTTTCAAATATTAATCAGGTCAGGTTTGTGGGGCAAAATTAGCTCCCAGTTCAAAGATTTACAGCTTGCGAGGCCAAAAGGGACCATTATGATCATCTAGTCTAACGCCTGAATAGCACAGCCCATGGAACTTCCCAAAATAATTCCTAGAGCAGATCTTTGAGAAAAACATCCAGTCTTGATTTAAAGATTGTCAGTGATGGAGAATCCACCACCACCCTTGCTAAATTGTTACCCCTTATTTCTAGTCTGAATTCGTCTTGCTTCATCTTCCAGCCATTTGATCACGTTATACTTTTCACTGCTAGACGGAAGAGCTCATTATTAAATATTTGTTCTCCATGTAGATACTTACAGACTGTAATCAAGTCACCCCTTAACCATCTCTTTGTTAAGATAGATAGACTGAGCTTTTAAATCTATCACTATAAGTAGGGTCCTACCAAATGCACGCTCCATTTTGGTCCATTTCACAGTGGTAGGATTTAAAAAACCATAAGTTTCATGAGTTCAGCTATTTAAATCTGAAATGTCAGTGTTGTCATTGTCGGGGTCCTGACTCAAAAAGGAGTTGGGGGCGGAGTCACAAGGTTGTTGTAGGGGGCGTTGCAGCATTGCTACCCTTTCTTCTGCGCGGCTGCTGGCGGCGGCGCTGCCTTCAGAGCCGGGCAGCTGGAGAGCGGCGGCTGCTGGCCGGGAGCCCAGCTCCGAAGGCAGGGCCGCCGCCAGCAGCTGCGCAGAAGTAAGGAGGACATGGTGTGGTATTGCCACCCTTCCTGCTGCGCGGCTGCCTGCAGAGCTGGGCCCTCAGTCAGCAGCCGCCACTTTCCGGACACCCAGCTCTTTGTCTGGCTGCTTTGGCAGCAGCACAGAAGTAAGGGTGGTAATACTGGCCGCCCAGCTCTGAAGGCAGTAAGTGTGGCAATACTGGGACCCCCTAAAATAACCTTGCAACCCCCCCCCCCTGCAATTTCCTTTTGGGTGAGGACCCCGACTTTGAGAAACGCTGGTCTCCCCTGTGAAATCTGTATAGAATAGGGTAAAAGCACATAAAAGACCAAAGACCAGATTTCATGGCCTGTGACACATTTTTCATGGCCATGAATTTGATAGGGCCCGAACTATAAGGCATTTTTTCTAATCCTTTAATCATTCTCGTGGCTCTTCTCTGAAATCTCTCCAATTTATCAATATCCTTCTTAAACTGTGGGCATCAAAACTGGACAGAGTATTCCATCAGCGGTTGCACCAGTGCCAAATATAGAGGTTAAATAATCTCTCTACTCCTCCTTGAGATTCCCCTGTTTTTGCATCCCAGGGTCAAATTAGCTGTTCTGGCCAGCGTGACACTGGGAGCTCATGTTCATCTGATTATCCACCACAACCCCAAAATCTTTTTCATGGTAACTGGTTCCCAGGATACAGTCCCTCTACATTCTTTGTTCCTAGATGTATATGTTTACAGTTAGCCATATTAAAACATATTATTTGCTTGCACCCAGTTTAACAAGCAATCCAACTCGCTTTGAATTAGTGACTTGTCCACTTTATTATTTACCTCTCTCCCAGTTTTTGTGTCATCTGCAAACTTTTATCGATGATGATTTTATGTTTACTTCTAGGTCATTGCTCTACGCTATTTAACATTTTTATCAAAGAACCAATCCCTGTGGGACCCCTCTGGAAACACTCTCTCGCTGACGATTCCCCATGTACAGTCACATTTTGAGACTTATCAGTTAGCCAATTTTTCATCCATTTAATGTGGGCCATGTTAATTTTATATTGTTCTAGGTTTTTTTAATCAAAATGTTGTGCGGTATCAAGTCAAATACTTACAGAAGTCTAAGTATATTACATAAACACTATCATCTTTATCAACTAACTGTGTAAGACATTTTAAAAAAAGGCATTGAGTTAATTTGACTGGGTCTATTTTTCATAAATGCTCGTTGATTTGCTTTAATTACATTATCCTCCTTTAATTCTTTATTAATCGAGTCTCATATCAGCCACTCCATTATCTTGCATAGGAACAATATCAAGCTGACGGGCCTGTAATTACCCAGGTCATGCCATTACCTTTGTTTATCTAATTATGCTGTTTTTAGACTCATATAACCCCATTGGCATCAGTGAAGATGTACAGGTATAGACCATCACATAATTGCCAGTGATTTTGGAAAGAAGTGATACTGGATTATTTTTAGTTTGCTTTTCAGATCTTCTTTAAACTGATTATGCAATGAAAATGTTTGCAAATTGTTACACAGCCCCCCTTCCCCTTATATTTTAAATGCACAACTGCCCATGCAAAAAAGCAAAGAGAAGTGCTTTGCATATTTTAGCTTTAATTCACCCTGAGCAGCATTGACAATAATTTGGAGTTTGAGGAACAGTCATCACTTGAGAGAATAATTTTATTTCTTCAGAAGTCTCTCCTTTGTTTTCCCTGCAAAAAGTTAAAGCAATGCTTTCTTTGAGCTCTCACACAGACAGCTTTGAGAACTTTTTCTTTAATACTGCATGAAAGGTCTTCCCCACTTGAAGCATAATAATCTGCTTAAAATATACTTAGTAATACCCTCTGGCTAAGAAAAATGTTTCCAACTCCTATACTTAAAAAAAGAAAATATCCATTTAGAAGCTTATTTTGACTTTTTGCCCAGGATCAATTGCAAAGTGCTTCTGTTTAGAAAGGATAGTTCAGCCAAAATTCAACTTGTTTTTCAAGAATAAGGAACTTTAAAAAATAAAAGCCATACTAAATAAATCATAATTCTGCTTTATTCCATAAAAGCATGTGTGTGTATGCATATACAAGCTAGCACCTCCCTGTCAGGAAAACTTTCCTGTAGCACTCTGTACTCAAACCCATATCAATATCTGGCATCCTGGTTACAAAGGAAGACTGCAATGCTGTAATGGTAATGAGAAGGCACAGAATGAATACGCTGTGTTGATACCTTGGTAACTTTTCAAATAACTTTATGCCTAATCAGTTTCCACCAGTCTTTGCAGTAGAGGCCCTGAATCGTCTCTCCCTTACATCTGTTTTATGCTAATATAACTCTATTCACGTCAGAGTTATGCGTACTTTACATCAGCAGCAGTGAGAGAAGAATCAGGCCCATTGTCTTGAAAATAATTACATACCACATACCAATCTAACCATGAAAAAGGCACCCAAAATAGCCGGAAAGAAAACTGATATTCATCTTATTTCCCAGACCAGAATAAAATGTACAAACTTGAGAGTGAGTTAAGAGAGGGATCCTGTGGGGTGCTCACTGCTGTCAGTTTCAGATGAAGTCAACAGGTACTGAGGATGCTCAGCGGGAGAGATGGTAAAAAAACACCAAGAACAATGCAAACCAAAACAAACACCTCCCCTCCCTCACAAATCACAATCCATCAAACGGCATTGAAAAATTGCTTTTCAACAAAACATTTCTGTGCATTTTTTTTCTATTTGTCACAACATTTTGTTGCAAATCTCAGAACGCCTTTTTTCGCGTGTGTGGTGGTGGGTGGGGGGGAGGGGGATTTTTCCTAGCCAGCTGTCCTCAGCACCTCACAGGATTGGGTCCTGTCTGGGAAGCGCTGCATCCCACAGACTAGATTTTTCAAAAGCTCACCTCTAAACGTGTGTGCACAGCTGTGCAGGTACAATTCACTGCCAGCACCGATGACAGCATATAGGCACCTGGCTAGAATTGTGGGCACATCGATTCCTCGGGGCAGTTTTTCAAACAGGGCATGTGTGCAAAGAAATGTGTATGTGTGCACGACACACCTGTCTAGTGCACCACAACTGCTGGGACCTGAAGACATAAACTGAGTAACTGTATGCAGAAAGGGCCAATTTGTCATCTGCATAGGCAAATACTTGATTTGCATGAACATTTGTAGAAACAGTCAGCAAATCAGCTGTGCAACTGCCTGCCTAATGTGCTGGAAAAACTGGCTTTTAAATTCTATTGTTTGACAATGCTTAGTCCACAGAGTTAGAGACTGTGCTGAGATCCTTGAAAAACTAGGCTGGATTCTTGCTGAGCAATGAAGAGATAGCTATTTTTTCTATTCTTATTTGTTTCTCTGTCCATTGATTTCTACTTGCCCTTTGTTTCTCTGGTTCTTGGCCATCTCAACTCGCAATGTCTGACCCCTGAGGCTTAAGCCTTTCAAAGAGGATACAACACGCTCAGCAGTCGTTTTATCCGTGTAATCAAGAAAAGCCCTGCACTGTGCTCCCTGCCAACTGAGCCGCACCGGGGATGCATGGAATTCTCTTAAAGCACTTTTTAACTCACTCACTCTTGTGCCTGGAGGTATATTACCTACATAGACAGTGGTGAGTGCACCATGTGTCTCTGATTTGGTATTTAAAGAATCATTTCCAACATGACAGTGTCCAACTTGGGCCAAGGTAGACTCAGTTTGGAGTTTTGTATTTCCAGTCTTGGCATTTTCATCGGAGTCTTCTGGTTTCCTGGCATTTGGAAAGTCTGGATGTTCGTCTTTCAGGAAAACATCTTTGCCTGCCTGCTTCTCTCTGTAGCGAAGATTCTTTAGGATTGGGATTCTTTCCAGCATCTCGTAGCTAATCTAGAAAAATTAAAACAGAAACAAGTTTGAGGGTGGTGTTTTGTTTTTTTTTTTAATTAACCCAACATATACGGTCAGATCAGACTCTGATCTTATTTTGTCATCATCCTTCAAAGTGCCCAGTGCATTCAACAAACTTTACTAACTGTGGGGCTGACTTCTGACAGTACTCCATAAATATACGTGGCAGGGCAACAAAAAACACTAGTCACTATGCAGGCTGCACATTGCGGATCCAGCAGAAAATAACCAACCAACCCAGAGCTACTGGACTTCTGAATTTGCTGACTTGTGCATGTTTGGATTTGCAACTTTAATGTTGCATCAATACAAGATTCTGCATATGACGTATATTATGTGTGTTAAAATCTACCATGCTTCCCTGGTGGAAATTGGCCAAAAGTGTATTAATGTTTTTCTCTGACAAGTCGCCTGTCCCTGTACCCAAAATCTCCCTTACATCATTTCTCACCATCACAGGCACATCCCCCTTTCTGTTACACTCTGAGAGGGTTAGGGAGAGGAAAACACACGAGGCCACTCAAAGTCAATGGGGTGGGGTTGGTCTTCTCCTATCTTGCCAGGATCTTTAGGGGCAGCTGGTCTTTAGAAAGAGGCCTGCTCTCTCTCCATCACACCCCAGTTATCATAAGCCTCATCAGCAGTGGTCCAGGAAAGACTCCTATTCTCACGGCTGAATGCTACCAGTCTGGGCCATGAAAGGGCCCAGGCTACAGCCCATGACTTACAGGAAACTCAAGAACTCCCTAATTACTGTATAACATGGTGGGGCTCTCAGCTTCTGAAATGTAGCAAAGCCATTGCAGTAGCTGGAAGGAGAAGGAGCATTGTTTGCTTGGCTGTTGATGAGCTTGCAGACACAAGCAAGATGTTTACCTTGCCTGCTGAAATTAGTGGGGTGCCAGGGCGACTTCACCTTGTCGACTTCACCTCAGTGATCTACAAGGGAAAAGGGGCCAGCCAGCTGCCAAGAAGTTGCTGGTGGTAGATGAGATCAGGTGGGGCATCAGGGCCCATCTAGGGTATAGGGGTGGCAATTCAGCAGAGGTCTCTCCAGGGTTTGCGCATGCCTCTGCAGGATTTCAGGTTTGTGAACCTTAAAGAGTTTTACTTTCAGGCTCAGACCAAAAGTTAGGCCTGGTTTCCTCTTATTTTGGCCTAATAGTTCATATACAACCCAGTGATAGAATGAGAACAATTAGTTTAAAACAGAGGCTGCCTCCATTCTGGCCCCACATCGGTCGAGAGTAAAAGGTGCTGGAATTGGGCCCTTAACAAGCAAACTTTTTTTACTGCACCGTAATTCGTCTAAAAGCAAACCCAAGCTGGCAGTTCAGAGATGTACATGTTTCCATAGCAGCCATGGGAGCCGCAGCACTCTGAAAGGTAGATACCATTTTCATATTTTGATGAATTATAACTCTGCTGATTCTTGGAGAGAGGCGTTTTTCTCTGCCAAGTACTTTCAGACTGCTGAAACTGACAGCATCTTCCCCTGGGCCGGGCCATATGACATTCGACCAATGGCTGAAGCCATCTTCCTTTGTTTTTCCTGGCCAACAATTAGGAACATTTGTTGTCCTCTGTCAAGTTTCCATGGGAAACGCAAGCTCTATGCTAATTAAACCAAACAGGGGAAAACATTTTTCTACACTCCTGGAACTAATCACTCCTGTACCCAGAAACAAGCCCAGCCTATTACGAAGCAACTGTACAGTTTCTTTCACCCGAAAGTCAAACTTCGCTCAAAACATACATCCCCAATCTTTAGAAAGATCAACAGTACCAAGGGCAAACCCTCACCTCTTCACACGGCCTGCGTACATGGGATGGGCGCTGGGGTGGGCAAAGAATTCCCAGGCCCTTCAAGACACTCTACGGACAAGACCGAATTAAAACAATCCAGAGCCAAGGGAGACTTCCCTGCCGGCCGCCAGGACCAACCTCCAGCTCTGACGTGGCCTGAGCTCTCCTTGTGTGTGTGTGGCGGGGGGGGGGGGGGAAGCAGATTTCAGAGTTAACATTAAATGGGGCAGTTCATATCTCTTGGAGTTATTGCTTCAGGCTGACTGCAGAGTCCAGGAGGCACCAGTTACACTCGGGTCAGGTTTTCAAGCTTCTCTTTGTTTCCAGGGATTCTGAATTCACCATGTGACTGCAGGGGCTGGGGGCTGCAGTACCTATAACTTTGTACAATGGACACTATAGAGTACTGCCTACAGCTTCCCTCTTGCACCAGTAGATCTCACACTGAGATACACCGGTGACAAACTCATCTAGGATAGATGAGACAAGTGCTCATAGCTGAAAATCCACCCTGTCCTGCCCCCCAAACCAGCCTTCCTCCTGGAGATCCAGACCCAACAATGGCTCCTCACGTCCTACTACTCCCCTACCCCTGCCGATCCCAAAGAACCACCCTCCTTCCGCTGCCCGTTTCATGCCCACAATGGGAGCAGGGCAACCCAATCTGCCCAAAGGATGTAGTCCTAATCCTACGGGAGTCTTGCTGGTCACTTCCAAGGGAGTACAACCAACATTTCCTAACTCCCCCACCAAAAAAAAAAAAAAAAAAAGAAAAAGAAAAGGCAGTTTGGGGTTTCAGTGTATGCATCCAACAAACCCATTTGTGGAGCGGCTGGGCAGCTAGGGAGGAGAAGGGACATAAGCTGCTTGCTCGGTTGTAAAATACCAAAGAACTCTTCTGCGGTAGGACAATGTGTTGCTAATTAGAATCATGCAAAAGCTACTTTTGTCTCAAGGGCTGCAGTGATTTTGTCTAAAAAGAAATGTGGCACCTTAGAGACTAACCAATTTATCTGAGCATTTGTCTGGAAGTGGAGGGAATCCGAGGACAGTCTCCTCCTCCAAACTATCCATTTCCTGGTTGGACATGGGCACTAATTTCCCAGCCTCATCTAGTGGTTAAAGCACAGAACTGAGACTTGGGTTCTACTCGGATGGCCACTGGCTTGGTAGGTGGTCTGGGTAAGTCATGTAATCTCCTTCTGGCTAGGATTCCCCCTTTGTAAAATGGTGATAATTTATTCACCTATGCAAAGGGCTCTGAGATCTCTCTGCGTGGGGGAGGGAGGAAGCAGGGGCATAGTCACCCCCCCGCAAGGGGCGGGGGGGCACAGAACTGCTCCGGGGCAGGGAGAGTGAACTTCTCTGGCGTTGGGCAGGGGCGGGAGATGCCAGCTCCTCTGGCTCTGGGCCTGCGGGGGAAGATTCAGCTCCTCCGGCTGCTGGGAGGGAAAGTGAGCTCCACCAGTGCCATGGGGAAGGGGAAGCGGGAGAACCAGCTCCTCCAGCCCCGGGGCTGCGGCAGGGAGAACCAGCTCCTCCAGGAATGTGTGTGTGTGGGACAGGAAGACAGCCAGCTCCTGGAACCAGCTCCTCCAGCTGCCAGGGGAGAGTGAGCTGCTCCGGCCATAGGTGGGGGGCACAGAAAGTGCCCCTCCAAAAGCAACCACATTTTTATTCCTGTGCATACCCCTGCTCTGCATAATGGCTTGTATGCTCTGGGATTCTGACACCTTTTAAGTGCAGGCAAACTGCATAGTGGCAGTTACCGGACACGTTCACTGCAACCCCATCCCCCATCGTGAGCCTTAACCATGCCAGATTAATGCCACGTGCGGGCATGGCTGGAGTCAGAGCGTGATGAAACTATCCTGAATTTTGCTTCCGTGGGCCACGGCAGCACTATCCAAGACCCTGCCAAAAAATTCAGCTATTATCCAAAGCTTCCTTGAAAACTAACTGATAATCCTGATCTTCCAGCAAGTACGAACCCTCCACTGCAGTAAGGCTAACAGGGCAGATGTGCCAATATCCAGCTAAATCAGATTTTCTGCCAGAGAACACAAATTTGATGGTTATATTCTGCTCATGGGTGGCCTCTTTACTACAAGCACTGATTTATGGAAAAGCAGCTCAGAAGGGGAAATTTCCCTTCCCCTTTAGAAGCCTGAGGAAGGCAGGAAGTTGCTGACATGATGATTGCTCAGACAAATCTCCTTCAACATAATCCTGACAGTCCACCACGCACTTAGAGACACCTGCTTCAGTCCGGTGTCTGTGACTTGACAGATGGGCTGCTGGGAGTTTCCCATTGAACAGAACCAGCTCATTCTAGTGGGGTCTCTGGCATGCCAGCCAGCACCCCAGTAAATGTAGCCATTTAAAGGTGTGCATTTAAACAGGCAGTACAGAGCACAGTGACATTCTGTGGCAAATCCAGGCGCCACGTTCAAAGCCACAATGGTCCCCCGGAAGCAGGGCCAGTGCGGTTCTGACGTGTGGGTGGAGGAGGAAGGGAGCTGTATACAGGGGGAGGGAGGTACTTCAGTAGTAGTGTAAATTCAGCTTCGCAAAGATCCACCTGTCATCAGGACCGGATTAACCAAGGTGCACTCAGTGTACTTGCACAGAGTCCCCAAGCTCAAGCGGCCCTCTGACCAGGTTTGGGCCTAGGGTTGCCACCTGGCCAGATTTTAACGGGCCTGGCCAATTTTACTCCTGCCTGGCTGGCTGTAAGGTGCCTTCCCTCCCCCGCGCTCTTGTAATGTTCAAGTTACACGTGAACCGAACCCCCAGCCCCAGCATCATGCAACTGCCAACTGTTGCTGTGTGAACACATGGGGCTGCCAGTGGCTGCTTCTGTTACGGAGCCCAGGTCACACAGCCACTGGGACCGCTGCTGGCACGACATCCGGGTCCCACTCCACATGCCAGGGCCTCAACATGCTGACATGGTGGCTCCTGCCCCCCCTGGTGCCAGAAAGCAGGACCGACCCAGGTTCACCAGCAGGGAGGAGTAAGGAGCGGGGACTGGGGTGGGGAAGGCAGAGGCTCCTTGGAACCTGGAAGGAGACTGTGGCTAGCGGACTGTGGCTCCTGGGAGGGGGGCCGGTGTAGGGGTTCAGAGGCCAGAGGGGTTAGATTGGTGTGTGTGGAGGATGCCTGGTGGGGGAAGGGGTCAAGCTGATGGGATCTGGCTAGCTTAAGGAAGATGGGGGACTCCCAAGTTCCATACTGCGGGGGCCCCCCAAATGCTTTAATCTGGCCCTGCCTGCCACACCGCACATGGGGCTGGTTTGGACAGGAAGAGCTGCCCAGGAGAGGGGTAGGAATAAGATCCTGCAATCCCTCACAGTACAGGCTGGCCAGTCCTTTCTTCAAGATGGCGGCGCCTTGGGCCATCGGGCTGAAGTAATCTACAAGGAGCAGCTCTGCAGCCGCACCACTGCGTGTGCCTGAGGATGCCCCCCTCCGCCCCCGGGTTCTGCAAGGAAATACCCTGCTTCTTGTGCTGTGCGTCTGTGGGTGTAACCTCTACTCGGATAGCCACTGGCTCGGTAGATGGTCTGGGTAAATCATTTAATCTCCTTCTGGCTAGGATTCCCCCCTCTGTAAAATGGTGATAATTTATTCACCTATGCAAAGGGCTCTGAGATCTTTCTGCATGGGGGAGGGGGGAAGCAGGGGCATAGTCTTAGGTTGTGTCTCCACTTCGCAGCCAACCTGAGTGGCACGTCACTGTGCGCATCCCTGGAGAATGTCACTACAGAGCCCTACTGCGCCCTGTTTCCGCACTGACCCATGCATCTGCATAACCCATGGTTCTTCGGGCTGAGATGCTCTAGGTTTCTTTCCCTGTCACTCAGGGGAGAACACGTCTGTCCTTCGGGGAACTGTGGGAAGGGCACTGGAGGCCCGCCTGTGTCTACACTGCAAAGAGAGAGGGGCCCAGTCTAAGTAAAAGCAGAGCCTGGTTCTACCTCACCACCCCACCTGGGCAAGCTAGCTTGGACCTAAAGCACCTCCCAACCTGGGTCAGAGGTTTTTCTGTGTGAATAGTAGGGGTGTTAAGGCTACAACCCAGGTAAGAGCCCAGTTGGTTGGCATTAGTGAACTGCCTGTGTTCAGCGTGCATTAAAGTTTACATGGGTTTAAAGCAATGGCACAGACACAGCCTTGCTGCAGACACACATTGTATCATTCACGTGCATCCACAAAATGTCCAAACACTTGCACACAACGTGAGGGCACAGTTAGGGGGGAGGGCAGCCTGCTAGTGTCTCTACAGAGAATGTACTTCCGCAGCTCACATTTGGGACTCATCATTACTTTAGTCTATAGATGCACTTTTTACTCCTGGGGGAATTCCCTGCCACTGCGCACACGCAGAATGCATGTGTCTAGCAGATTTTTTTTTTCCTCCTGCAGAAAATACATGCTGCCTGAGAGGCTCTGCAGTTATGCCTTTCGCCCACCTGTTCTGCTATGGCACCAGAACAGAGGCTGCCAGCCCACTGCTCAGAGCAGTCAGCAGCCGATAAGGAGAGAGCAGAGACTGCATTTCTCACAACACCCTGTCTGTGGTGCCAGGTGAGGAGGCACAGAACGTGCAGGGGGAGGGGAGGGAGGGAAGACAGAGCAGGATACACATGGCTCCTGGGAGGGAGGTCACAGACGGGAGCGGGGGCTGAAAGGGAGTGAGCATGCAGAGACATGTGGATGGGAGGCAGTGAGTGCAGGGCCATATGGGGAAGCAAGGCCCCATGAGGATGGGGGTGGCTGAGTGGGGGTGCAGGGACACATGAGAATGAGGAGACGGGATGCAAGGGGCATGGTGGGGGTGGCTGAGTGGGGGTGCAGGGCTAGATGGGGACAGGAGCAGATGTGCCTGACTGATTGACTGACCCCTAGCCTCTCCCAGGGTCTGCAGGGGGAGGCTCCCCAACTCTTTAACAATCCTTTGCCCCCAAAAACCTGTTCCATACTTCTCCCACCCACAGCCAACAACCCTCCACGTTCACTTCCCAGCAATTACTTCCCTCTCCCTCAGCTCCTCCGTTACCCTTGCACTGCTTTGGAGGGGTGCAAGAAATAGATTTTTATATTGTAGTTTAAATGATTTATTACTCAAAGTTCTGTATAAATATGCCTAGTAAAGAATCTATTTGTCAAAAAACATTTTCTGAATCTTTTTTGTTGTCTGTATTGTTACAGACATATTTGTTGACAGATATTTTGAAATAAATTACCAAAATAAGTGAAACTGGCATGATTATATGGTGTTATTTTGACAAATAAAATATGCAGAATTTTAAAATATTGTGTGCAGAATTTTTATTTTTTTGGCACAGAATTCCCCCAGCAGTAAATTTTACAGAGAGCCAGATTTACAAAGGAATTAGGTGCCTAAAGATGCAGCTAAGCCTATTAAATGAATTGGTGCCCAAACTCCCACTGAACTCCAATGGGAGTTAAGGGTTTAGTGGAATTTTCAAAAGCACCTAATATGATTAGATTCCTATATGGAATTTTAGGCACCTAAATACCTTTGTAGATCCGGCCCTAACTGCCCAAGCAGATTCCTCTGAAGGTACTAGAAAATAGAAAGAATGTTAGCACCAAGCAATGCCCCACCCCTTCTCCTTTTGGAGGTCGCAAAACCTGCTAGCATCTAGCAGAGGAGAAAAGGAAGCAAAGGTGACTGATACAAAGAAACCCACACAACTGATAGCTGTGGATGCTATTCCAAAACACACTCAGCAAAGGACATTAGTGAACCACACAGCAATTGTAGCAGGGCAAGTAGCAATTTCTAGCCATTTCATTGGCTCAGCAAGGTACCTAAGTGTTGTCCAAAGCCTTACACGTTAAGTTCTTCAACTAGAGTCTGATCTCATAAAGCTTACGCTCAAATAAATTTGTTAGTCTCTAAGGTGCTACAAGTACCTGTTTTTTTTAATCTCATTTAGGTTCCATCCTTCACCACTGTAGCAAATGGCAAAATGCTCATCGACTTTAATGGTGCAGGATTGGACCTTTATATTGGTGCTGATGGAGTTACACCAGTGCCACTGGGATCAGAATCTGGCCCATCCTTTATAGCATAGCTTCCCAGTGATAGGCGGTTGGTGCGGGAAAGACTTTGTACAATGTGCCTATTTGACATTACTGTCTATTTCTGGTTCAGAAACAGGCTGTCACATATCGTATGGCTATTTCTGCCCTCAGTTACATTCCCTCTTGCCCCCAACCTTATACCAAGGTTCCCCTCTTCACCCCCACAATTTGTTTCTTTGGCAGGAACTCTTTTGCTGTTTCTGTTCGGCTTTGTCTACACTGGAACTTCGTCGGCAAAACTTTTGTCGTTCAGGAGTGTTAAAAAAACACAACCTCCCCGAACGACAAAAGTTTTACCGATGAAAAGCACTGGTGTGAACTGGAGCGCTTTCCTGCTGACAAAGCTGCCGCTGCTCGTTGGGGGTGGACGGTTTTGTCAGCAGGAGAGCTCCAACTTTCCCGCTGACAAACAGCAGTTACACTGCACGCCTTTTAGCAGCATAGCTGCAGCGGCTAAAGGGTGCGTAGTGTAGACAAAGGTTCCCTCTCAAACTCAAACTCTCAACACAAGCACAAAGACGTTCCAAATCTTTTCTATTTTTTAAAAAAAAGAATGAAATTGCTGTTATTTTACACTAACTATTCTCATCTCTCCTTCCACCACCCCAACTATATATAATTATATTAATTCCTCTGGTTATTTTGTGCTGTTTTTTTTTTAAAGTAAAATGCAAAGAACTGTGACAAAGACTGACAAATACCTAGTCTCAGATCACAGCTGCTACTGGGCAGAGTGCGTTACCGCATGCATTTAGGGTTCTCCTCGGAGGCACCGGGCTAGCTCTGCAAAAGAGCCAACAGCTCCCATTGTGGCATCTAACTGAGTTGCCAAGTTTTCAAGAGGGCTCAGCTCCCATGTAAGCACCTGAATCAGAGTAGCAGCCCTGTTAGTCTGTATCCACAAAAAGAAAAGGAGTACTTGTGGCACCTTAGAAACTAACCAATTTATTTGCGCATAAGCTTTCATGAGCTACAGCTCACTTCATCAGATGCATTCAGTGGAAAATACAGCGGGGAGATTTATATACACAGAGAACATGAAACAATGGGTGTTACCATACACACTGTAACGAGAGTGATCAGGTAAGGGGCGCTATTACCAGCAGGAGGGGGCTAGAGGGGAAACCCTTTTGTAGTGATAATCAAGGTGGGCCATTTCTAGCAGTTGACAAGAACGTGTGAGGAACAGTGGGGGGAAGGGGGGGGAATTAAACATGGGGAAATAGTTTTACTTTGTGTAATGACCCATCCACTCCCAGTCTCTATTCAAGCCTAAGTTAATTGTGTCCAGTTTGCAAATTAATTCCAATTCGGCAGTCTCTCATTGGAGTCTGTTTTTGAAGTCTTTTTGTTGAAGAATTGTCACTTTTAGGTCTGTAATCGAGTGACCAGAGAGACTGAAGTGTTCTCCGACTGGTTTTTGAATGTTATAAATTCTTGACATCTGATTTGTGTCCATTTATTCTACTGTGTAGAGACTGTCCGGTTTGGCCAAAGTACGTGGCAGAGGGGCATTGCTGGCATATGATGGCATAGATCACAGTGGGAGATGTGCAGATGAACAAGCCTCTGATGGCATGGCTGATGTGATTAGGCCCTATGATGGTGTCCCCTGAATAGATAGGTGGACACAGTTAGCACCGGCGTCTGTCAGAGACAGATAAGAAGTTACTGCTGCACTTAACACTATACACACCACAGTGTAGAGCTGGTTCTGTTTACACTTACACTGGTACAAGTCAGAAGTGGCTTCTTTGAAGTAAATAATGCTATATTAGTGTTAAACTGGTGTAAGTGGAGGAGAATTGAGCTATATTGTACCTATTGTATGCTGTCAGGCACGACTAAAGCAGTGGTTCTCAAAGCCGGTCCGCCACTTGTTCAGGGAAAGCCCCTAGCGGGCCGGACTGGTTTGTTTACCTGCCGCATCCGCAGGTTCAGTCGATCATGGCCCCCACTGGCCGCGGTTCGCCGCTCCAGGCCAATGGGGGCTGTGGGAAGAGCGGCCAGCATGTCCCTTGGCCCACGCCGCTTCCCGCAGTCCCCATTGGCCTGCAGTGGCGAACTGCAGCCAGTGGGAGCCGTGATCGGCCGAACCTGCGGATGCGGCAGGTAAACAAACCAGTCCGGCCCGCCAGGGGCTTTCCCTGAACAAGCGACGGACCGGCTTTGAGAACCACTGGACTAAAGGATCCAAAAGTCTTTCAAAGACATTGAAAGATCATTTCTCTGATACCATTCCCAGCATTTTGTTACGTTTTCCTTGTTGAAAATGTGCATGGAACACATTTCTCTTCATTACAACAAATATCTTGGCCACAACCACAAATCGTGTTGTAGAACGCAGCTTGTGGTGAAAATTCTGTCGGGCCAGGTATTCAGCTGGTATAAATTGGAGCAATTGGTTCATGGAGCAATGCCAATTTACACCAGATGAGGATCTGAATCATTACTTTTTTCTCCATTTGCCTATAATCAAAGTGGTAAGCAAACCTGAAATCTGTTTGAGGACTGCATTTAGCTTTTATTTTTGTGGTGTGCCTTGTTTGACACGTACACTTCTCATCCTGCCTCTCAATTTTAAGGGCATGCACAGTGTATGAATGCTGAAAACGGAGTGTGTTTGCTAATGGCTACTAGCCTAATAGCTTCTCACCAAATTAAGGTTTCAGAGTAGCAGCCGTGTTAGTCTGTAACAGCAAAAAGAAAAGGAGTACTTGTGGCACCTTAGAGACTAACCAATTTATTTGAGCATAAGCTTTCGTGAGCTACAGCTCACTGTAGCTCACAAAAGCTTATGCTCAAATAAATTGGTTAGTCTCTAAGGTGCCACAAGTACTCCTTTTTTTTTCACCAAATTAAGCACATCTCCCAGGGCAATGCTCAGCAGCAGCCTAGTGTTTGCAAGCAGGAATACCCTACTTTATATAAACCCTTAAGCCATTGTTGTCTTTGCTTGAGCAAGCCATGTTTCTGAAGGGTAACTTTTGTTACAAGGCAATTTACACATCTAACAGACATCCCTTACTAAATACACTTAAACTACATTCCATTGACAAAACATCCTGTTTAGAAGTTGAGTCTTTTATCCACTACCTCTTGGCTAATTTATTTTTGCTCAGAGATACAGGAATGCAATGGCAAAGCCAGGATTTGAAGGAGGAGAAAAGGATGTAGGACTGGGAGTCATGAGCCTATGGACAAACTCTTAAATAGCCACAACAAAATCCTGTAGTTTTAAGACCTGCAGATTAACTGGACCTCCCAGCTCTGAGACATTGTGTGTAGCAGTTATTCACAGGGAAACGCCCATAATGACAAGGTAACAAAAACAAGTACGCATGCTACTTTGTTCCCAATGAATTAACAGCCCGGAAATCTGTTGTCCTTTTAATTCTTTAGCCGTACCAGAAACATGGATGGTTGTTACCATACTGAGGAACAGAAATCTGAAGAGTCCTCTCCCCACCCTGATCTTGGTCCTCATTCATGTCTTAATAGTGCAAGTACTGATGATGTGTTAGGGAAGGGTAATATTCCTGCCACTGAATCGTAGGTGGTACAACTACACAAGCAGTAGAACTTCGGTACAGTACATCTTCAATATCTTCCTTTTCATTCCGAAGTCTCTTCTTGTCCCACCATCCCCATGTCTAATGCAATATTTTCCTGTGTCATTTCAAGTCCATCTGACCTCAGTTGTTAGTGTTTCAGGACAAGGACTCTGGTTAAAACTATCAAGGTTGGGTCCTTATTAAAATTTAGGTTCCTAAATACTGGCTGTTTCCTGCAAGATGCTGAGAGCTCCTGGGAGGTGGGGAGTCAATGGGAGAAGGGTGTTCAGTCCTCTGAGAAAGTGAGCCTTAAAAATGGCCTGATTTTCAGAGAAAATGAGCACTCCAAAATCTCTCTGAGAGCTGTGGGAGCTCAACACCTTTGAAAATCAGGTCACTTTCATTTAGGTGCCCAAATATGGACAAGAAGCCTAAAGTCAAGCACCAGCTTTGAAAATTTCGGCCCTCGTCTTGGTGGAATTAGGCCCTGATCCAAAGCCCACTGACGTCAATGAGAGTCTTTCTGCTGACTTCCCCGGGGCTTTGCATCAGGCACTAATTGCCATTCTACTGAAAACATTCCTAATAGATGTATGTTATTTTGTGGTGAAAACTATACAGTCCATGCTGAATGCATGAGAGAAGAGACACAAACAGTAATGAATAAAGTCAAATCAAGCAGTGATGGGAAAAACAGGTAATCACACCCAAGTGTGAACACCACCACTGAAAATAAAATGGTTTCTGACACAGCATAGGAGAAGTATGCTTTGGTCAAATATGTCTGATCAAGTTACAAATGTGAACAGATGGAAGTGCCTTAAGTGCTGGTAACCCTTTGTCCCAAGCGCTGTTATACGACTGGTCTTTAATCTCTCTCTGATAAGTGAAGAAAAGAGAAAAAATGCAAAGACTACATCCATTTTGATACACAGGTTAGCTAGAGACCAACCTCATCTGTGAGAGTGTCAAAAGCAGCACAAAGATTAAAGGACTTTTCAAGAGATTTTGTCTTCTCCAGACCTTTGCGGATTTAGCTTGTGAAGGGAAGTGGAGAGAAATGCTAGCAAGGTAATTTATTGAGGCTGAATTCCGACACGAAGGGAGAACGTGATCAAAGCCATGCTAGCAAGATGGATGGGGCACAAGATCTGGGACTTCAAACAATTCCTTTAAATGAGCTTGAGTATAATAAAATCTCCATGTGAAATATTTCAATTATGAAATGCACTAACACAGAAGGAGCTCTCCTTAACGCACCCACAACCAGGTTAGAATACTCCCCCGGGATAGAAAAATAAATAGAATTGTTGGAGTTATTTGTTGCAGCTAAGTTACTTTACAAGTTTAGCCCTGTCTTCTGTTTGCGGTGTTTGCCAAATGATCCTGGCTTCTACAAAAGTACTAATTTCTTACAAGTATTTCCTGGATAGTTTATGCAAACAACAATTTGCTATTCATTAGCTGTAGTGTGCAAATTGTCACTTAAGTCATATGGTGTTATTTCTGCTGCCTGACTGGATGACTTGAGAAAGACAAGCTGGGTGAGGTAATATCTTTTATTGGACCAACTTCTGTTGGTGAGAGATGCAAGCTTTCAAGGCAACACAGAGCTCTTCTCCAGGTCAGATGACTTAAAGAAGAAAACAATAAAAATCAGATTATAAATAAAGCCCTTTCCAATCTGAACTTTTAGACAAAATCATTCATGTGAACATTTGTGAACCTGTTTGGATTTGTGACCATCTCTGTGAAAAGAAGTGGTGATCATCCAGATGAGCGAGCAACCAACCAACATAACTCCAGCAGCATGGATTCATCATGCTGGTGCATGGAAGTATTTAGAAATCCCTTTCTGCACCATTCAACAAGCTTGATCTATATATTATTTTAAAATAAATCCCACACCTAACCACCGTGCAGCAATGCAAAAACCAACATCCCTACCACTAATTCATAAAACATACACTTACTTTTCCTGCAAAGATGGACTGGCAGACATTCCACTCTGAATTTACAGCATTAAGCTCTCCCTGCTGTATTGTCTCATGAAAAGGAACAGAATCAACTTCAATGAGTATTCAAGAGGCAAGACAAACTTTGTGGGGCAGATCCTGAGCTGCTGTCAGTTGTCACAGCTTTACTGACTTCAGCAGACCTAGGACAATTTAAGTCATCTGAGAATCTGTTCCTGTATGGTGCAACCTGAAATCCACAGGATAGGACACCTCACTTTCAAATGCATGTCTCGTTTTTGCCACTATCATTTACAACAACCACAGAGACAGCTGAAAACAACATGTCTTTGCCTATTTCCATTTTCCATACACGTCCCTTCCTAGTGTTGCTAATGCAACAGACGGCAACCTGATTCCACTTTGTTTATTTGTTTTTATATCATCACCACCATCAAGAGGCCACGGGAATGTTCACACTGGCTATATACAGTGTTTGTTAGTTGGAGATGCAGTTCTCATAGATATTCAGAGGATACACATTCCAGAAGGATTAATGATGTACAGAAGGAGAAGGTACAACATTAGCTTCAGAAGCAAGGATTTGGTATCAATAAGTCATCTTTAGCAGAAGTAACCTACCTTATGCCATATTATTCCTTGTGGTTTTGGTCGTTTGCAGCCTGTTTTAATGGTTCTTGTTGGAGTGAGGATGTAATCCACAGTTAAATCATGGTCATCAAGCAGCTCTTCTGCAATGTCAACCACCTACAACCAGAGGGAAGAGAAATTTGGTAAGTATTTAAAACAACCCCACCAGAACTGTGACTTCGCATGGAAAGTCTCACTCCAGACAGCTTCCCAGATACCAAAAATCTTTCACTTAAGATGACAAGATAAGTAGATTACACTGAAACAACCCCAGATCTAGACACAAGTCAGTCCTGCTCTGCATCTACTTAACTGTTACAACTGGAACTGGAATGACTACTTGATTTTTTCAGTTCAGGGACTGAACTGAAAATTTCATTTGAGGTTGATCCAAAGCTGAAATTTTGGGGGGTTTTCCTCGACAAAATAAGAAACTGAAAAAACAGTGTTTCATTAGAACCAAAACAGTATTTTTGTTTTGTTTTTTGCTTTGTTTGGGAGTCCTTTTTACCTTATTTTAATTTTCTAAAGGCATCAAGCTAGATTTCCGAAACAAAATGTTGGTTTGAAATGAAAAGCTGAAATGTCTCCTTCTGAAAAGGTTGAAACGAACCGTTTTGACTTTGACTCCCCCTCCGCCCCACACTTCATTTTTTATTCAGCCGAATTTGTCCTGAATTTGCAAATAGTTTCGCTCATCCTGAAACTGCATTTTTGGGCAAATAATTTGTCCAAAAAATTCCATCCAGTTCTAATCGTGGCTGCCTAATACACGCCTATAATGCAAGGTATTGAATGGTTGCAGACGTGCCTTCAGAGTGGGTTCTTCAGCTCACCTGGCAGTCATGCACGACAGTAACAACCGGGGTGTCCTCTCTGATGGCCCCCATTGACACCATCATTGCATATTCCATATCTGCAAAACCTTCCCCTTTCCCAATTCTCCAACCTAAAATGTACAAATCAAAAGTGAGCTAGTTAACACTGGAGGGCAGCAGAGTGCAAGAGAGGACAATAATTAAGTGGAATGCTTGTAAAAAGGCAACAGATGTCTGGCACATGAACCAAGCACACAGTGATATTCTGAGAGCCCATCTGCACCAGGCTGGATTCAGGAGTCGGTACCAGTTAACCCAAGTATGAAGAAGACAGCTTAGGCTTCACAAAGAGAGGATTGTCTTTTTTTTTTTGCAAGCAGACGTAATGCTGATGAAAGGTCTTGCGCTGACAACTGCCACACCGAGGTCACCCCCCGAATAGTGGAGAATGGGCAGCTGCAGTCTAAGACCTTTATGCTGCCCCCCCTCACCCAACAGGCCTCTGCTTTGTCTTGGAGGAACCATCTCTACAGGCAGAGAAGATCTGCTCTCATGACTGTTCAACTGAAAACGCAACGCACCCAGAAGAACCCTGTTGAAGGCTCACTGTGCACAGACAACACATTGGCTGGCGTAACTCCACTATCAGACTGCCAGCAGAGGGAACGAATAGTGATGGCATCGTTGTAATGTAGACACCAGCCTTCAGAAGTTGGAGTGAGACCCCTAACGCCTCACGTGCAAAGGGATTACCCTTAAATATAAGACAGAGAAATCGATATCCTCCTATCCCCCAAACCTCCCCAACTCTAACGTGTCTAACAACCTTTACCCCTACCTTTTTCAGAAACAGCCACCGATCCTACAACAACCAGGTCCACTTGGACTTTTGCATCCAGACCTATAGGCACACTGTAATCCTTTACCCCCTAAGAAGAAAAACATGATTTTAAGGGTGTTTCACTTCCAATTCAGTAAGATAGCATCACCATCATCAAAAATAATCAAGCCTCTTTTGCTCAAACCAAATAAATAACCAAGCTCTGAAATGTCCCTTCTTATACACAGCCAAATATCAGAAGTCTGGGAAGTTATTCTCCAAGGATCCAACGAGTTAGAATTCTGCAATACATTTCTACTAAAAAGTTGATGCCTTTGGCATACTTCAGTAGAAGCTGTGGCTTTTCAGCTTCGGAAAACCCAGCTAGTTTACTGAGCAGCCTAAATTTGTATTTGAAGCCTAACGTCAGGCTCCTATTTTTGAAAATCTTGGCAGATGGCACGTAAAAGTAATGCATCGCTCCAGTCACAGAAGGATCGCAAAGCGCGTTAAAAATTGTGAACAAATTAATCCTCACAATACATCTGTGAAATAGGGAAGTGTTAACTTTGGTTTACAAATGGGACGGCTGAAGTTTAGAGACATTACAGGCTTGTCTACATGGGGATTTATTCCTGATTAACTATGTGTGCAGATGTAGAAATGGCTTTAACTAATGTGGAATAAGAATGTCCACACACATAGGGCATGTCTATGCTACAATGGCACAACTATGGTGCTGCATCTATGCTTTGGCACCATAGCGTGGATACTTCCTCTGTCGGCAGAAGGAAGTTTTCAGTCAACGTAGTTAATCCATCAGCAGCCAGGTCAACAGAACAATTATTCCGCCATCGGGGATTAGGTCCACGTAACTACAGCTCTCAGGAGTGAAGCTGTTCACAGCCCTGAATGACAAAGCCAGGTCAATCTAATTTTTAAGTGTAGAGTAGGCCAGAGTTAATCAGGAATAGATAATTTGCTTTCAATTCACACATTACCTTATTCTGGATTAACTTTCATGTGTAGACAAACTCTAAATTATTTTTCCCAGGTCATACAAGAAGCCTGTCTGTAGCAGAGCCAAGGATAGAATCTGGAACACCTGGCTACCTGTCTTATGCATGAGCCACTAGACAGACTGTCTCTACACACCAGTTATCCCTCAATGCATGCTCCAGTATGACTCACACTTTCTCCTGAACTTTCCTTCCTTGTCACATTTTGATGTCTGCATCATCTCCGATGTAATGATGTCAAGCTGAGCTACCTGAAGAAAGCCCTTCTACTTCAGAGCCTAGGGTATGGAGGTACATGTTACTGCCAAACGTAATGAACTGCGTTTTTTCCCCCTTCCCCCTCTACAGCATTTGTTCAAGACAGATTTCTGGAGCTGTAGATACTCAGCCTCTCTGAAAATCAGAGCCAATGTGTCTCCACCTGGACACCCAAAAATGGAAGGCACTCACAATGTGGGGGTTTCACTTCTTCAGTTTTGTCTTTGTTAGATGTTTTTACTTCAAGATGAACTCAAGGTAATTCACATGTTTGTAAAGGATAAGGCGAACACTCCTCACTCCTCTGATCCAGGGGACAAACCTTTCTTCTTTATGTTAGGTTGACACCCACAATAAAAAACAAACGTTTACAGCCTAGAATAAAATAAGGCCAGTGAAGACCAGCTCTTGGTGGCCGAGATTCTTCATCCATAAAATGGGAGACAATAATATTTACTTGCCTATCTCCCAGAGGCATGGTGAGGATTTTTTGTACTGTACTTTGTGGATGCAAGGTGCATGAGATACATTATGACTAGCACAGATCTGCCTGAAAAATAGCACTGACGTGATTGAAAGGGCATAGGTCAGATATGAGATCAAGCAGCAGGTCAAGAGAAAGCTATCTTTTGAATGACACAGGGTACAAATTCCAACTCTTAACAGTTTGAATAAAATAACAGTCTTAAGAGAACTGTTAACCGGGAAGCTCACTTTAGAGTTTCACACATTTTCAGTCCCCAAATTATATGTAGGAGTCTATGTTTGGATTAATATCTTTCAATTTTATTCCTTTCCTCAGCTCTAGCTGTGGTTGGCCGATTAATTGAAAAAATGCTGTTTTTGTTTTAAATACTAGAAATAGATAAAATAATACAGGATTCTCTGGCATACTCACTCAGCTATGGAATATGACATTTTTACAGTAGGGGGCAGCAAAGCACCACTTTACAGTTTACAACAAAAAAATGATTCACTCCAATTGCCTTTTTCCGCACATCAGCTGAGTGACAGAAATTAGTTAATGTGGATGCTTTTCGTTCATTTCTTTAGGAGTCAAAAAGGGTAAAAGATCTGCCCCTTCCTTCCCCCTCCAAAAAAGTACGAACCACCATAAACGTTTTATTACCCAGATTAAGCAACAAGTTAAACACATTAAATACTCTCCCCCTCTAGGTTTTTAAGCACGAAAGTTCACCTGCACAAGAGAAGGCAGAAACAATATGCGTCAGACTCTGAGGTTTTAAAGTGTGTAAATACAGCCTCTGAAACTTTCTTGCAGTGATCCAGGTAAATAAAGCCACTGAGAATGAATATTTCTGCACCACTTCAATTTTAGTTTAAAAAAAAAAAAATTGAAATCCAAAACAACAAAGAGCAAAGCGATGGTGCAGCTCTAAATAGTTGTATGGTTCAGAGGAATACGCAAAAAGTTGATGCTTATTTCAAGCTTACCCACGCTTTTTGGGGAGGCAAAGCAAAGGCCAAAATCCTGTGAGCGCCAGCTATCTGGTAACAGGCCTGAAACGCCCTGCTTCTGGTGAGGCTGGTGTTATCGTAAGTATAGTCTTGTGTGTGTTATTTCAATATTTCTAGTCCCAGGCCCAAACAGGGAGTGGAGGAATGCATAAAAGTGAAAAATAACAAGAGTAAAAATGTTCACCCTCCTTTTCCAAATCTCAACAACAAAGTTTGGTTCGCCTTTTCTCTTGTCATTTGTGCTATGGTTGCATCTGGGGATTGGGGCCCCACTGCACTCATTACACATTCATCTAGCAAGAGCTAGCCCACCGCTGAGCAATATACAATCTAAAGACACAAGATAGAAATGAAATATTATCATCCCTGTTCTTGCAGAGCAGGAGCAGAGGCACGCAAAGATGAAACGGTTTGTCCAAGGCTACACAGTGAAGATCTCCCTAGCCTCGGTCCAGAATCTTAACTATAAAGGCCACTGCTCCGCTCTTCTGAAATAGTTCCCCACGCTTCTGATACCTACTTGAGAGGTTGCACATATTCTCAGTATCTCTTTAGTTGCTCCTGGTGGTGGGACAATCTTATTAAACAGCCCAGTTCTCAGTCGCGGTGTTGGAACCAACAAGGTCTTCCTTGCCTGTGATAACAGAAACCATGAACAGTTACACTCCAGAATTAGGGGACAGGCTTATTTTTCTTTAAATATATATTAAAAAAATCCTTTACTGTCATGTGTTTGAGCACAAAGACCAATGCTCCTCTGGGCAAAAATACAGAATTACCATTTGTATAACTAAATAATTCTTAATACTTGCAAATGAATCCTGTCTAATAAGCAAGACAATGACAATAGAGAAGATTATTTATTTTGAAGATGAACAAGACATTGGACAAACTAATCTAAATGTAAGATCATTCTCAATGATGACAGTGGAAGAGTCTAGTTTCTGTCATGGGCTGATCCCAGACAGTCAATGTGAAATAGGGCACATTGAGAGATGTTACGTTAATATTATGGATGCAATTCAACCTGGATTTTTTATTTATTTAGGCGTTTGCAAATCTGTATCATGACATGACAGAAAGCCACGGGGGCTTTTTGAGAGGCATTTTTATCCCACAGCTATTATAGTAGCTGTACCCTGAAGACTTACGGCTATACAGAGAATACTTTCATTCTGCTGTGAAAAGTGTCATGTACCAGGTAGTGTATGCAGGAGGGAAAGTATCTAGGGCTGGGTTTTCCTGAGTTCTATTCCAAGCTCTCCCACAGACTTGCCGGGTGCCTCAGTTTCTCCATTTGTACAAGTGGCAATAAGACTTATTTGTAAAGCTGTCATGTGGCTGGTGCCACATAAATGCCAAGAACCCTTGGACAAAGTGGTCTGCTCAAGCACTTGGGGTTGCATCACCTTCACTCAGGGAAGGTTCAATTACCTGTAAGGTCACTAGCCGAACTCCTTCTAGTGGTTTGTCAGGGTCCACTTTAACCTCACTTGTTCTGTTGAACATGTCAAGCTCTCGGACAGCATGGCAAGCCTGGTGAGACCCCTGCATCAATGGAACAGTAATTAAAAAGGAAAAGGAATACAGTCACTTACTTCCAGTGTTAGAAAGCGAGCAGTCTTCTGGGGAGCATCGGGATTTACTTTAATGGTCTTGGCAGTTTTGAATTCCTGTAAACCTGGGAGCCTACTGGCAGCATGCGAAGCGCCCTGTTTTCATAAGACAGCGGCATGTCATCAGACTGTTCACAACCTTCCAAATCTGAGACAGGCAACTCCCACCTTCCATCAAGCAAGGCAATTTAATTCCCTACTTTTAACACTGACCTGCTGGACCAAGAACTTCATGCGAAATCGGTGACGTCTCAAATACTCATAAGCACCCAGACTAAAATCCCAGTGCCTCATGGGACTCGTTGGGTACCCACAACTCAACGGACTACTAGTGCCAGTGATGCTGCCCCAGAAGCAGAGCAGGGACTGAATTGTGCCTCAGTCCCCTTGTTTCAGGGGGAAGTAAAGCCACACCAGCCCTCTTCCTGGGGAAGTTGCTTCCCCCTCTGCACGAACTCACCTGCACAGGCTGGTGCTTTGGGTTCATCCCCTGCCCACTCATTCTCCATCCACCTGCCTGGGAGAGGAAGTAGTGGCTTGGTGGCAGCCGTTCTCCCCCTTGTGCTGCTACCCATGATAGTGATAGCCCATGCGAGGCAGCCCGGGGGGCTCACTACACCTACTTATTCCCCGAGTAGAACTGTAGCCAGAGTTGTAATACAGCTCTGAATGTTTAGTGGCCAAATCCACCGTGCAGATGCACTAGGGGATGGAAAGAGCTTTCTCCCACTCAGTACACCCACACTGGAAGCAGACAAAATGCTACAGCCCTCGCTCCGTGAGAATGACCGCACATCAAAACAGCAAGTCACTGGGCAGGCTGATAGAACGGCCATAGCCCCGTACCCTTGTGCATTTTGACGCTAGTGCTGGATATCCTATATTTTACAGTGAAGTGCCACTTCTGACCACACTCTCGTTTCTCCCTGCCTGGTGACCAGGGAGCATTACGGCTGCAGCTTCCCTATGCCGAAAATATGGCTCAGCCACCGCTGCCCAGTTACCGCTACATACCTCTGGCTGCCATCATTTACACAACCCTATTTCAGCAGCACATTATAGACAGTGTGGCCTAGGGGAGAGAGCACTGGACTGGGACTCAGGGGACCTGGATTCTATTCTTGTCCCCACCACTGGCTTGCTGGAGGACCTGGGGCAGGGCAACTTGATGCCTCAGTTTCCCCTTCTGTAAAATGGGGTCATGATACTGACCTCCTTTGTAAAGCATTTTGAAATCTATTGATAAAAACCATTATATAAGAGCGAGATATTATTATCCCATTCAGTATACAGGAATATGAACTGTACAAAACCGCTCAAGTTTTTCAGTTATATTTGCCAATTATTATTCTGATGGTTTTTTCCCCAGTCCATCCCATCTGCTATGGTTATTCACTAATTGTGCAGACTGTTGGGATGCATGATTAACAAACATTTTCTGATATGCACCAGAATAATCCATTTGCATTTCATAAATGCAACATACCCTTAAAAAAGAAGTGGATTCCAGCCAAGAGAACGTTTAGTTTGGCATAAGACAGGAATGTATATTGTTCGTTTCTGAGAAACCACAATACCTTGAAATTGGGGATCCGGTGATGCACTGGTCTTGGGAAATCAGCCAGGTTATTTGCTTCCATGTAGTCCCAGATCTTCTCCCGGATATCCCATTTGGAGACACCTTACAAAAGGCAAAAAGGAGCAGAATCAAAGCAAGGCAAGGCTGAATTAATAGAAAATACAGCATTGTGCCGGGCCAGTGAGATAAAGGTTAGAGTTTCACTGTAACAGAGTGTTGAGGACACACCGGACAGCCACCGTGAAAGTACCCGTGCACATCTCAGCTACGTCAGTTATTTCCACGGGGAAGGAAGATTGTTGAAATGCACAAAGTGCTCTATGCATTAGGGTGCTGGGAAGCTTTGCACCCCCTGGTCTGACCTCCACCATCAATGTGGGAATGTGGGCCCCCCAGCACAATTTCTCCTTTTCAATATGGGGGCACCCATTTCCTCCTTGTCTAGCCTCCAGGGCCCTGGGATATCGCCCCCCACCCCACCCAGGGTGACCAGATAGCAACTGTGAAAAAAATGGGACAGCGGGTGGGGGCAATAGGCACCTATGTAAGAAAAAGTCCCCCAAAATGGGACATCTGGTCACCCCTCTCCCCCCCACACCCTGGGGTATCGCCCCCTCCAAGCACCCCGGTGTGAGCCCCCCGCCCGGGGACTCCCGGCAGTTCCCACCAGTGCTCAGCCGCACCCCCGCCTCCATGCCCCCCGCCAGCGGGAGGCGCCGCGTGTGCCTGCCCCCCTCCTGTGCCCATCAGCTGGCGGCCCCACGTGTCTGCTGGGACTACGGCGGCCGGGAGAGGACAAGAAACCCTCAAGCAGACAGGCCGACACGCCGACGGTGGGGCTGGCTTGGCTCTCCAGCGAAGCGCCCCGCCCCTCCCCCGAAGCAGTAACCGACGCGTTTGATGGTTGCAGCGGCGCTAGGAACCCGCCCCCTGCCAGTGCGCGGCGCTGTACAACACCCCCATCCCGGAGAGCCAGCCCCCGCCCCGCAGAGCTCACAGCCTGGGTGGGAGGCGAACCCGCGCTGAAGGGACTTGCACAAGGGCAGGCAGCAAAAGAGGAGGGTTTCTTTTTGTGACGCTACCCCCCTGCTCAAGCCCCTGGCCCTGGGGTGTCTCCAGGGAGGCTGGGACAATGTGCGGGGGGCTGAGCGCCATTGAACCAAACTGTAAACCCTGGATATAATGGAAACCACTTCAAGCCAGGGGGTGCGGCACCGTGGCACTCTAGTTTCTGCACCTCTGCGTGTCTCCAACGGGGTCCAAAATGTCCCTGCCTAAAGCTGGGGATTTGCGAGATGCCCAATGGAAAGAGCGTCACAGGGAGCTCTTAGAAACACTAAACCCCGGGCAAGGAATCCACTCCCAAGCAGTTGTGGTAAAGACAAACAGAGACACTCCCTGAACATCCCCTGCAGCGGATGAAGCCCGGGAGTCAGCAATACCAAGTGGGGAAAGTGAAACGACAAAAGAAGCTGGCATCACTCATTGCCATTGTCCAACATGAGAGCAAATAATTAGATTTTAAAAGTTCTTTCACTCTTGGTTCGCCTAGGACTCTAAACCGGCTTCCAGCAATGAGCTCTCTGAGGAAGGAAGCCTTATTATCCCCATTTCACAGATGGGGAAGTGAACAATGCAGAGATTCAAACCCCGACACTGCAGTTGTCCTCTGAATATTAAGTGCATGCTTGTAAGAGTGGGAAGTGGTTTACCCAAAGTCACCCAGGAAATCTGTGGCAAAGCCTGGAATCAAATCCAGCTCTCCTGCTTCCCAGCCCAGCTCCTCGAGCACAAGGCCTGCCTTCCTCTCACTTATTTCTGGCCCCTGTGAAGTAACAGTGATTTCACATTCGGCACTCAGCTGCAAAACTACCTTCACAGCAGCAAATGATAGAAGGTAGGGAAAGGGTCTGGTCTCGAATCCTTGGTGGGAGAAGGGTAGGCATGCTCTTACATGCCATAAAATTAAATTGCAATTACCCCAGTGCAAATAAAGTGCACAGGGGATACAATGTATCTAGCTGCATGATTGCTTTACACAGCATTGTACTTATTTATGCATCTGATAAAAATACTAATTTCTGAGCCTGATCTTGATGTTTTTACTCAGGTTCACTTCTTCACACAACGCACAGTCAACCTGTGGCACTTGTTATCAGGGAATGTTGTGAAGGCCAAAATAGAACTAGATACGTTCATGGAGGATGGTTATTTGCCAAGATGGTAAGGGATGCCACCCCTTGCTTTGGGTGTCCCTAGCCTCTGATGGCCAGAAGCTGGGACTGGACAACAGGGGATGGATCACTCGATGGTTGCCTGTTCTGCTCCTTCCCTCGGAAGCTCCTGGTATTGGCCACTGTTAGAAGACAGGGTACTGGGCTAGATGGATCATTGGTCTGAGTCAGCATGTATGTTCTTCCAGTCAATGGCATTTAGTCCGAATTAAGGATTACAGGATGGGATCCTATGCTATAAAGGACATTTTGTTAATTGGGATACTTCCCTGTCATGGATCTATCCATCAGCCAAATTCTACTGTATATGCAGTTCTCAAAACCAGCAGGATTACTGAGCCTTCAAGCTCTGGGGCAGTGGAGTGTTGTTATAGAATTCTGCCCTATTCCAAATAAGGAGCCTTAGTGGAATGTTTGATTTAAATTAAGTATCCTCTTGTGAGTTTCTGGGTATGATATTCTTGGCTCCGCTTTCTTTTTTTGAAATGTCCTCATTGGTGGGCAACTGTTATGTTATAATCCAGCAGTCTGCAGCTGGGGATTACAAGGTGTCTTTTAGCTCAGTTTTAATAAGAACAATATAAATGGTTGCATGGCCCAAATTCATGAACAATGGCGATATTCTTCCTGAAATTAAATGTACAAAGGGACATGCTGTGCCATAAATTTTAAAGTGGAAGCCAGTGGGGAATTGTGCTTAAAAACTGAGAACACAGTGTAGTCCAAAAAGTTATAGAAATATCTTGGTCTTTCTTTTGATTGTGTGCTATATCTGGAAAAGCACATTAATAAAAAAGCCCCACAACCAATTACATTTTCATTGAAATCCAGTCGTTTATGAACAGAACAATGTAAAATCTATTCAAAGTAGCATTTTTTTCTCTCCAATTTTGAATTTAATGGGATATTAAATTACAGTATTTATTATTATTTATAGAATTAAAATATTCAAAAAACGACTCAGGGAAGACAGAGTTTCAAGAATCTGAACATTCCTGTATCAAGTGGAATACGGGGTCATGGGAACAATGAAACCTAGGTTTATTTTAAAGGGTGGTGGTGGGAGAAGGTTTATGAATTTAGGTTCTAATCTGCTTGGGTTGGATGCTGTTGATATACATCCACAGTCAGAACTGACTGTTACTGTGCCAACCAGAAAGCAGAAGAAATTTGGATACTCCTTTCTGAATAGTCACAGATGTATTTTTTTCCAGGGGAAAGCACCGACACAGTCCCCCACTGCCACAAATTATGCAGTTGAGTTTCCCGTATTTGGGGAAATCACAGGGGTCAGCACACCCACTGTGCAATGGATGATCCTCACCCCGGGAAAACCACCTTGGTGATCATGATCTCTCCCCTGTATTGCTGGGCAGATACAAATGCATTCTCTCTTTGCTATGGCAGTTGATTGCATATATGTTTTCTCTGTCAAATCTGTATAAATAAGTGTAAAAAAAGTCAGGTCTTTAGAAACCTTTTCTGCTCAAAGTTCACTGGGCATTTTTGGACATGGATTAATATGAACATGTTTGGCTAAATGCAGAACAGTCCCAATAACCCTGGAGCCTGATGCTGTTTCTCTTGAAGTCCATGGTGAAACTCACCCTGATTTCAATACAAGCAATTAGGGCCGTGGGCAGTGGGATCCATCCAGGAAGACTGGTACACCAAAACTGAGTGCTGTTGAAGTCGATGGTTCCCCATCCAGACATAACAGACCATCCACGTGAATCAGATGTTTGATGATTTGGAGGCCAACTCTCCACTTTCGATTCATGCAAAACTCCCAATAACATTGATGGCTCATTTATTTGTCTTTGTGGGGAGTTCAGGATTGGGCCCTTGATGAGCTATTTACAACCTCTCTTTAATTCAGAGTAATTATGATACTCTAAATCTGGTGAAGCAGAACCTTTGGAAGGGTAATTCCTCTGTGTGGACTGAAGTGCCTACAATTATCCCCTTCCCCTTTAGAAATAATTTACTGTATATCAGTGAAGAAGGATGGTCCCATGGGCCAGCCTAGGATTTTGGAGGCCTGTGTCCCAGGACCACCACAGACTTCCTGTGTGACCTTGGGCAAGTTAGTTAGCAGCTTAATGCCTCAGTTTACCACCTATAAAATGGGGCTGATAGTACTTTCCTATCTCACAGTGGTGTTGTGAAGATAAATACATTAAAGATTATGGGACACTCAGAAGGGAGGCCATATAATTATCTAAGATAAATAGATAGATAATGAAATCTATCTAAGAAGCCATCAAAAATAGTTGCTTAAAAGAGTTGGTCTTCTAACAAAGGTGAAGCAGAACTGGACGTGATACATTTAGGAATATTTGGGGATGGGCTCTTAAATTAGCAACTTGCCTAACAATTGAGGCCTCTTCTACTGGTTTCATGCATCAGCTATTGTTTGATCCCATAAGACTAAAATCCCATTTGCTCAAAATCACTTTTCCAAGATCTCTTTTCTCACTGTCATACATATATTGCCAACTTGAGCTTTAGCACTAATGGCCCACCTCCCACTAAAGTCAGTGGAAAGTCTCTCTTTTGGTTTCAATAGAACTTGGATCAGGCCCTAAAAATCCCTAATAAAAGGGAGTGTTCTAGTCTATACTACTATAATTCCCGTATTGCACATTTCACTGTGGTATCTGAGTACCTAATAATTTTGCTTAAAAATTGGAATATAGTATAGAGAAAGATAGATAAAGTGGGTGAGGTAGTATATTTTCCTGGGCCAGCTTCTGTTGATGAGAGATATAAGCTTTCAAGCTGTTCAAGCTCCAAAACTTGTCTCTCTCATCAACAGAAGTTGGTCCAATAAAAGATATCCTCAGCCACCTCCTCTCTCTAATCTCCTGCTATCCAGGAGTCTACAACACTGCTTACAAAAATAGTGAAAGATAAACCATTGTCTTATAAGAACTATTAAAATTCAAGCATTTGATTTAGAAGGGAAAATGTGAAAATCTTTCTTGAAGTGTTTTACAGTTTTAGAAGAAGAAGAAAACCAAGGAATGCTTCTAAAAGCCTGGATTCCAAATCCCCTTTGTATTTTTCCCCTGCTCTCCACAATTCTTGCAAGTGCCTTTTATTGCAAATCCTTTCTCCAGCCTCAGAAATTGACACATTAAGGACAGCAATAAAAGAAAGCTTGCAAATTCCTTGAAAATGAAAGCTGAAAAATAGGGGCAGATGCATTTCTGTGCTTTATTTTCTGCCCTGGAGATGAAACCAATACAGTAAGGTAATTGCTTGTAATGCTTTGGTTTGAAGAATTATTAATCAAATTATTATCATAGGCAATACTGTACAGAATACAAGTCAAGACAACTCTAGAATCTCTATAGCATTGGGTTAGAGAAAAACTAAATTCCAAAAAGCAAACAAACAAAAAACCTACTTCATTTTGCTGAAATTGTATGTTAGATCTGGCTCGTTATGAAACAAGTTTCTATTTGCTAGTAAACTTTCTACGGTTGTCTAACGTTTTGCACAGGAAACAATGAAACAACGGAGGCTCCTCAAGGTAGTCAAGGTTGAAACTAACGAACTGGCTTTGAGTCAGACACGTTTGGATCTTCATTTGCTGCTGCTCTGAACTGATTCTCTCTCTGTGTGTGTATTTGGGTCATTTCCCCATACCCATTTTCAGATGTCGCTACCTCTGCTGTGTTCGTTTCTGGTCCTGCAAAGCCTTACGCGTATGCTTAGAGTTAAGGCAAGTATGTGCATATATTTTTGCAGGAAAAACATAGTCACTGGAACAGCTAAGCTTCGTTTTTCATTGCCTGTGCAAACTCGTTTCTTCTTTGTAATAAACTCTTGCCTCCCATTTCTGGCACCTACTGACACACGGCCGCAGGACAGTCCCCCCCGAAAACTAATAGACCACGTTCGTGTTTGACATTTGATAAATTTTCGATACTACAACTGCTCTGCCAGGATAAGTCCACAAGGTGTCAGCACCGACATTTTTACCATTCAATGCACTGAACGTTTGCAGAGAAAAATATTTACAGTCTCCTGCGTATCCCCTAGAGGGCACCAAAACCCACATAGTGAGCAAACTAGACTCTCAGGGGGAGAGTTCAGGTGATGTTTGAGGAGAGCTTCACTTGGCTACCAGAAAGCAACTGGTTCTGTTGTTGCCTTTGTAGAAAAACAATGGGACAAATCTCCTGCCTGATTATCCCAGTCTTTGCAACCGGGTCTTTGCAATGTTCTTGTTTCTCATAAAAACATTCTCCAAGATTGCAAGGACATTTCAAAGGGGGGGGGGGGGATCTGGTAGTGGAAAGGTTCAGAGTATTGTTTTATAGTGTCCACCAAGGGTAAATAAAAAATTTAAAGACAAAACCTCTAGGCACGTAGAAGCTGTTGTTCAAATAACTCAAACAAACATTGCTCCCGGGAGTCCTAATGGGGAAACCAAAAAGAGCCGGAGCATTCCAAGGAAAAGAGAATATCTCTTGTCCACCTTTGCGCTCTTGGTTGAAAGGATCTCTCTAGCTGTCTTTCGTTTGGGGCTGAAACTATTTTGTCTTGTAGCTTTTCAGATCCTTTGGACTTAGGCTCCACAGATTTTCCAAATGGGTGATGCGAGGGCACAGGGCGTCTTTTCGATTTCTTTAGAAACTTACGCTCCGTAAAGTTTTGAGAGTGGTGAACTGATGGGACGTAAGGTTTAGTAACCAGGCTATTTGTTGAGACAAAACTTAAACTTTTAGGAAATAATAGGTTAAAGAGCTATAACCCACCAGTGTTTCTTTGGGCAGAGTTGGACGTTTACAACTTTTTAAAATTGTGTATGATTTTTTTAAAAAAAGTCCCCCTATGCTTATTGTGTGCTTTAAAACAATTAGGGCTGATCAGAAGTGTGGTTGTACTGAAAGCTGAAGTTTAAAAATGGGAAGTCGTTTAAAAACCTGTTAAATAAACCCCGTTTCTCCGTTAATACATTTAAATGAGACACCAGCAACGCTAACCTAATTTGCTTTTTTATGCTCTTGTGAAAATCACCCTGGCATTTATTCTACCTAAAGAAATCGAAGGGTGTCATTTGAATTTATTGCTATGAAACGAAGGTGAAAGTTTCCAAGACATCAACTGCATTTTACAATCAATTTCCATTACAGGTTTTTGGTGGATTTACAAGTGTTGGGTAAAAAACTTTCCCTTTTGTATTAAGACATTCACAGAGAGCTTTTGTGATTCTCAGGTAGGACCATTAGCCCTGCAATACCTACCCCACTTGGATCCCTGATAGTTATGTACTGAGTATATTTGTTAAGATAAATAAGGAGACATCTCTCTCTCTCTCTCTCTCTCTCTCTCACACACACACACACGAAATTCGCTTTTTGTTAAATGTGTCCCTGTCTGAAGCTTTACCGATTCCCGAAGACTGAGTTTTGCTCCGCACAAATTGTTAGATGGTCTTTTCAAAAGTCGCATGAAGTAAATTGTAGACGGAGGGCCTTATTTCAGTAGGCAGCGGACACAGACTGGGTCTGTAGCTATTTTATTCCGTTTTAATTTAAATTCACCTTTCAGAAATTTGGATCCAAAGGGAGGTGGTTTTGTTCTTTGCTTTCTATTTTACTTGGGGGCGGGAGGAGAGGTCATTTCTTTCTTCATCTGGCTGCGTTGGAGAGAAACGTTATCCACGATCAATGCAGCGCACTTCGCAGAAGCTTTGCAAATACAGGAACTTTGCACTCCCCGAGCATGCGTCCCTAATTAACCGAATCTGATTGCCTGTAATGAAATCATTAGGGAAAGCAGGAGGGGCGGGTTTCACAAACCCAAGAAAACTCATCTCGATGTGGGTCTTTTTCTCCTGGGTCTGTCTTTCTTTCTTTCTTTCTTTCTTTCTTTCTTTCTTTCTTTCTTTCTTTCTTTCTTTCTTTCTTTCTTTCTTTTTATTTGCTCAAATCTTTTGAAAGTGTTCGAGGAAGCTGCAAACTTGCTACCTTCCAAATATCCCAGTGCCGGCTGTTTGATCTGATAGCGTACGCTATGAAATGTGATGTGTGCCATCCCCTAGCTTTCAGTGCTAATGCTTTTATAGGTAGCTACGCTACAAGAAGCGTGTGAGAAAGAACCCAAGAAAATGATCAGCCCCTTCTGAATAGCCGCCCACGGACAGGAGGGTGATTTGATTTTAAACTAAAATGTATTTAAATTGGGAAGCTCTGTGTTTATACAGCATTGCAGGTTTCCTCCGTTAAAAACCTGGAGGAATAATAAATACAGCGCTCGGGGAAGTGTTTTCAGTGATCGCTGATCATTGCGATCAGCTCGTCATGAACCTGGCCTGGCTTACGGCGTAAAACCCATTCCGCTCATACGTTACATTTCATGTCCTTTAAAATCCTACCGCGAGCAACCAAAAGTCACGAATGAGCCGCGCTGGATGCTCGTTACCTTCCAACGCCTTCGAAAGATACAGCCCCGGTGCGTTTACCTTGGTCCCAGCCCCGCTGCTCTGCCGCAGCCTCTCGCTCTCGCTCTCGCTCTCCCTGCCCATTGATTGGACAAAGCCACCGCAAAGGGCGCGGCGATTGGCTCAAAGTCGGGGGCAGAGGCGTGGCCGGCGAGGAGTAAAAACTCGCCTTCAGCAAGAAAAGTTTTGAAACTTTCCCAAACCCTATAAGGGGAGTTAGCATTTGCGGGGCTCGCCGGTGGCTCTGCGCGCACGCACGCAGACAGACAGACAGACACACACAGACACACACACACACCGGACTCTCACAGGCTCCTCCACAGCCCTAGAGTTTATTTTGGTTCCGAGTTCGCAAGAAGTGGTGGTGGTTTCCCTCCCAGAAGAATTTGTTGTTGTTGCAAGAATTATCTTTTTTCCCCCCTCAAGACTTTTCTTTGACTGCGAGAATTATTCCCTGCTTCTGCCTCCCTTTTAGCAGCAGCTTTTACCACCTCTGAAAAAAAAAAACAACAACAACAACCCAGAGAGATCACTAGATATCCGCACTGCACGCTCCGCCTGGCGACTCCGAAGGATGCTGCTGATTTACTGCTGCTAAGGACCCTGTTGGATTTGGGCAGCTTGTGTTTGAGACTCTCCCTCTCTCTCACCCCTTCCTCCCTCGCCCTCCTCCTCTGCAGAGGAATCCCGTTGGGGTGAGCCCCTCTCCCCCAAAACCCCTACCCTCTTCGTCCCCCCTCCCCCGGACCCCGGTGATTTCGTCGCGTCGCCTTGCGATTTGGGGGAGCCCCATCCATGATGCAGGCTCGCTACTCCGTCTCCGACCCCAACGCCTTGGGAGTGGTGCCTTACTTGAGCGAGCAGAACTACTACCGGACCGCGGGGACTTACAGCAACATGGCCAGCCCCATGAGCGTCTATTCGGGCCACCCTGACCAGTACGCCGCCGGCATGGGCCGCTCCTATGGGCCTTACCATCACCACCAGCCGGCGGCCCCCAAGGACCTGGTGAAGCCTCCCTACAGCTACATTGCTCTCATCACCATGGCCATCCAGAACGCCCCGGACAAGAAGATCACCCTGAATGGGATTTACCAGTTCATCATGGACCGGTTCCCCTTCTACAGGGAGAACAAGCAGGGCTGGCAGAATTCCATCCGCCACAACCTCTCCCTCAACGAGTGCTTCGTCAAGGTGCCCCGGGACGACAAGAAGCCCGGCAAGGGCAGCTACTGGACCCTGGACCCGGACTCCTACAACATGTTCGAGAACGGCAGCTTCCTGCGCCGCCGCCGGCGCTTCAAGAAGAAAGACGTGCCCAAGGAGAAGGAGGAGAGGCAGGCCAAGGAGCAGCCCAAGGCGCCGGGCATCTCCAGCCCGGACATCTCCAAGGAGGCCTCGGAGAAGAAGGTGGTCATCAAGAGCGAGGCCTCCTCGCCAGACCTGCCGGTCATCACCAAGGTGGAGACGCTGAGCCCGGGCAGCGGCAGCCCCAGGAGCGTGGCCTCCACCCCGTCGGTGTCCACCGAGAGCTCCCTGCCGGAGCACCACCCGGCCGGCAACGGGCTGTCGGGCTTCAGCGTGGAGAACATCATGACCCTGCGGACTTCTCCCCCGGGGGAGCTGAGCCCCGGGAGCGCCGCCTCCGGCCGGACAGGGGCAGGGCTGGTGGCTTCGCTGCCGCTGGGCTACCCCCAGGCGCAACCCTCCATCTACAGCCAGGCGTGCAGCCAGAGCGTGGACACGAGCGGCAGCTACCAGTGCAGCATGCGGGCCATGAGCCTCTACACCGGGGACAGGCCGGGCCACATGTGCGTCCCCACCGCGCTGGAAGAAGCCATCTCGGAGCACCCCAACGGCACCGCTTCGCCCTTGGCCACCATGAACCTGGCCTCCAGCCAGGAGAGCGCGCTGACCCCCAGCCACCCGCATCCCAGCGGCGGGCCCGGGCAGCCGGCAGCCTCCTGGTACCTCAACCACAGCACCGAGCTCAACCACCTCTCCGGGCACACGTTTGGCTCCCAGCAGCAGACTTTCCCGAGCGTCCGGGACATGTTCAACTCTCACCGGCTGGGGATTGAGAGCTCGACCCTCAACGAGCATCAGGTGAGCGGCAACACAAGCTGTCAGATCCCCTATAGATCCACGCCCTCCATATACCGCCACGCCACCCCCTATTCCTATGACTGCACTAAGTATTGATTAGCATTGACTCTCCTGGGTAGGCCAATTAAGCAAACACTTAAGACTGCACAAGGAAATACTTTTACAACCTCTAAGCGGACCTGGGAACCAAAGAGTTTATAGACCCTTAATCCTCTTCCATCGTCTGTAAATTCCAAACAAGTAAATTCTACTTGAAAAGGGATATCTTTAAAATATATAGAGAGCTATCTAAACAAAGTGGCAAAGTTATATGCTAAAGTATAGGAGGTCTCCGAAAATAAGTTATGGACCAATATCACAGCGACCATTATGCGATTAAAAAGAAAATTATATATATTATATATATAAATATATGTCCTGGGTATTTTAAGTTCTCTTATTGTGCTGTAAAATGTGTGGATTTCTAATCAGGCTAATTTTCAGAGCCATTAATATAATATTTAAAGTTGAGTTCACTGGATTATTTTTTTTTATGTTGCCCAACAATTCCTGGCAGCCCAATTAATTACAAGTGATTTCTTCTTCCTTTTTTTTTTTTTGTACAATTATGCAAGAGAATTTCTTCCTCTTTAGAGCTGTTCTTTTTACAAGACGAGGAAATAATTTATTTTTGTTGGTGGATTTTTGGGAAAAAAAGACAAAGTCTCTGATTCGTTTTTTTATTTACGACAGTGTGATGTTTTGTATAATAGTCTCCACCCTGACCATTCCTGAGAACTATTTGTTTTTATTCTACTTCACGCTTGTTTGTCTTATGTGGTCTTAATCGTTGTACTTACCTTAAAATAAATCCATGTTGTTTTCTTCTGCTCAAAGTCTGGCGCATGTGTGTGTGTGTGTGTGTGAATGTGTGTGTGTGTGTGTGTTTGCAGGTTTTCCTGATCCCATTTTTCGGGCAGAAAACGTGGAACACGTTGATGTTAAAACCGAGTAGATTTCCTGGAGACTAAAGGTTTATTACTCTTTTTTATGATTATTTATTTAACAAAGGCTCAGTTCACGTGACGAAATAGCATAGTTGAAATGAAAACATGTAGGCATTCCTGGCTTAGTTTAAAGGGGCTTCCCAGGATCGGAAGATTTGCAGAACACTTTGCAAACCCAGGACAATTGGCCGGCTTGAACCTGGAGTGAGATTCTCCAATCCGCAAATCATGTGAGTGAAAGAATCCTCATCAGGATAGGTTCTGATTAATCACTCTTATTTTAATCTTTTTCTTGACAGTTTTATTTACCGACTGAGATGTCGGCCTTATGAGGTGCTTTGAATGTAGTCAGTTACCTCTCAGTTCAGCAGCAGTATGCTACAGGCAGTTGCCCCGATAAAACAACAGTGTACAGGAAAAATAAATTTTTAACATCCTGTGGGGATAATAAGGAATAACATTTGATCTGGATCTCGTTAGGAAGTCCTAGGAACTATCCCAGCAAGTTCATATTAGGGTGATTTTGCAGCACTGTCTGAACGCATTCTCTTTTTTATTCGTTTCTTGTACAAAAGATCTGGCTTCATTTGACTTCATCTTCTGCTTCCCATACCCAATCTGAGCTCTCATTATAAATGCCCGGGGCTGACAGCGGATATGGGAAAGCTACCAGCCTTCTCTCCCTTCAGATCCCTTGTGAACAACTTTAACATGCTTCAGAGGTGTAGTGGCTCGTTGTTGCTTAGTAATAATAATAATTAATAATAAAAAAAATACCATCACAGGATCGTCTAGCACGTTGGTAACGAAGAAAGCAGCCTTTAGATAAAAATGGCCTTAGGAGCCCTTTTCAAACACAGCTGGTTTCCACCAAGTTAATTTTAATGGTAATAACATACGTCCCCCAACGAATGTAGATGCCAGCTGCAAAGATTGTCAGTAAATACCCATGCTAACCTATGGAATCACAGACTATAAATGCAGCACAATAAAAACGGCTGAGGAGGCAAATCTCCTCCCATAAAAAAACCAACCAAAAAACCACTAAACACCTATTAGGACGAAAAGGTGAATAGCTGGACGGAGAAGATACGCTGTAGTTCGTGGCAGACAATATTCCCCGGGCTGGTTTTGATCTGGCAAATACCATACGCGGCCGAATTCTGGCAGCGTGCGTTGAAACGCTTGGTTGAAACGCAGCATGGCCCATCGGAGTCATTTGTGCTCCGTGTCAACAGCCTTCCTACAAAAACCCGAGCTGCTCGTGCCAAATTCTCCAGTTTTTTTTGTCTATTCATAAAAGAGCAAGGCGGGGAGAAAGGAGGGGAAAAAGAGGAGCGAATACATTCTCCTTCCCCGCCGACATCCCCAAATCCTCGCCCCTTCTTCAAATTAAATCGGGGAGATTTTTCGCTGAATA
Organism: Lepidochelys kempii; assembly: GCF_965140285.1. NCBI lineage: Eukaryota > Metazoa > Chordata > Testudines > Cheloniidae > Lepidochelys > Lepidochelys kempii. The sequence goes on along the minus strand of NC_136391.1, from coordinate 36,657,055 downwards.
GCTCCCCCCAACCCTCCCCAGCTCACAGTCGCCTCATCGCGTTGTTCTGTACCTGTAAGCTGGAAATCAGGGGCTTCTTTTTTTGGGTGGGGAGAGGGTGGGCTGGGTGTGAGAATCCCCTGCACGCGCGTGTGTGTGTGTGAGGGGGGGGGGGAGATAGGGAGACAGAGGAATATCGAGGGCCGCTAACATTAAACTTGCCACTTCTCCTCCCTAACAGGTTCCTTGCTTGAGCCAGAGTTCCCAGTGGCAGATTCTCTCTCCAGCATAGGGCCTCCGGGGCGCAGAGTGGGGTTGCAGGCACAGGTGATCTGCTGCTTGAGCCTTTCCCTTGTTTGTCTAAAGGGCACTAGGCCCTTGATGGGGGTTAGCAGCGGGTGGGGGCTGAATAACCCAGGACCACTCCGGGGATTCTCAGGCTGGCAGAGTGTAGACAGACGCCTCAGTGCCGATGTGCCAACATGCGGTCCAGGCTGGCCGCACGATAGTATCTTATTGCAGTCGCATTTTGCAAATAGCTGACGGGATAAAGGACTGCCCCGTGGCAGGTATCGACCTCCCGAAGCTACTGCCAGAGCCGGGGGCGGGTGCTTTCCCCCGAAAGGGCAGCCACTCGCTGCTGCTACCAGTCCTTTCCCTCTGGGGGCATTTGGCATGCCAGCTGCGGCCCTCCGGAAAATTGCTTTTTTGCTGGACAGTTCCAGAGTGACACTGGACCCTGGGAAGTGCGGAGCCCGCGTTAAACAGTGACTGCGGGCAGCATCCTCTTGTTTGCGTTTCCAAATTTTCATGATCGCTCAGGCTCGAGCTGTTTTCCCGACTCAATATCGAGCCCTACCCGCCTGATCTCGGCTATGGTAGAAAACCAAAGTCCCCAAAGAAGAATTAGTAATAACCATTTTTTAAAAAAGGCGTTGTAATGATTTTTATTCGATTTCCACTCGAAGGGAATGATCTCAGGTAGGTCAAATGCATCCTTGTCTCTGTCTCTTGAAGTCCCCCCTTCTCCGGGTGGCTGACTTCCTGCAGGACCCTGTCACATTAAACAATACAATAAAAATCCTCAGGAAAAGAAAGCACTTAAATGTCTCTCTCACAGGGCTCCCTGCTCCTTGTCGCCAAGCTGCAACGGTCTGGCCCTGGAAAATGGCAGAGTTTCAGCAGCTAGCTAATTTCCTCTTTGTGGGTGGCAGCATTTTGGGTCCAGGATAAAGTCTGTGAGATTGGGCCGTCGATCTCACAAGCGATTGCACGCCTTGGCGCAGGGGGTGTTCATTTGCAGCCTTGGACTCTCTTTTTAAACCTTAGTTTTTCGGGCATAATACGGGCATGCTCATTTTGAGTCTTTTTTTTTTTCTTTCAAAAAAGGAAAACCTAACAGAATAATAACACCCAGCAAACACTTACAATCGAAGCATGGTTTTTTCCCATTTACCAGACGGAGACATTCCAAGTAGGTGTTACTATTAACTCTAAGCTCTGGTGGAAAACACTGAGTTCAATCTATCCCTGGGAATCTTTTGGTGCGAAACACGTAACATTTTGTGTTTCAATACGTATATTTCCCCCTCTAACGATCAGCTTTCACCCTTATCCCCCTTTGGAAACAGCTGTAGCGTTTTTACCCCTGCCTTCCCCTCTGCATTGTATTCGAAAAATCTTCAAGCAGAAAACAGACTCCAGCATCTTCTTGCAGATCCTCCCTCCCCCCACCCCCCGGTCAAGGAGAGCTCTGCATCACAGTCACTGTTATTTACATCTGTAGACAGACTTTTGTCAAAGAGAACAAGAACTTTTGTTTTTCTCGGTTTCTTTCCATGTGAAATAGGTCCCTGATAGTTTATAAAAGCAATCGGCGTGTTCTCCCGACTCTGGTCTGAGATGCTTGCTGGAAAAGCGAATCTAATCACCAGTTTGTTCAGATTTTGGTGAGCGTTTTTGGGGTTTTTTTAAGGTCGTTTTCTTTCTTTCTTTCTTTCTTTCTTTCTTTCTTTCTTTCTTTCTTTCTTTCTTTCTTTCTTTCTTTCTTTCTTTCTTTCTTTCTTTCTTTCTTTCTTTCTTTCTTTCTTTCTCTTTTTTTGCAAAAAAGGGCTTTCACCCGATCTGGATGATTGTCTCCCAGGTGGTTTAAACCAGCCAGGGGAATTAGAGCCGTGCTAAAAATAAGACAGTTTAAATCTTTAAACTGTCCAGTCACATTGCCTGGACTCTTGCTTTGCAAGAGTCATAAAGCAACAGCAAACGCCCCAAGTAGCCCACCCTAGAGTCCTCACAGAATAGCGTGGGACACTGTAGTTCTTTCCAACACGATTGACTCACGTGGCTTTATTTGGGGGGAGGGGGGGCTGGATCCTACCCGACTGAAGTCAATGAAAGTTTTGTCATTGGTTTCGATGGGAGCAGAATCGGGGTGTGTTTGCTTGTGTGTTTTGCGTTTGTGTTTAGAGCATTTAAAGTAGTCACGTCCCTTGCAACCGTTGCTGACGATCTCATAATTCTGCCAGCCAAAATACTCCCCCATCCTCAATCATGTTATGGTGTGACGCCACCTTCACCTGTAAGCCTCATTCAGGGACAGATTCAGCACCTGGCAGGATCGGGCCCTACAGCGTACTTGCTGACAGGTGAGGGACCAACATAAATCCCAGCGCACCATTAAGGAGCCGACCCTATTGTAGCCTCCGCTCAGGCACCACGCCCAATATTTCAATTGTGCTCAAGTACAAACTAGCCGGGGGCCAAAATCAGCTTCTATCAGGGAAGTCGCTGTGTTGCAGAGTTCACCTCTGCTGGGCCCAGCCTTGTTTGGGGTTTATTTTGGCTAATGAGGATGGTGGGTGGACACCTAGCACTGTCAAGACGTTGTAACGCCAAAATGGCTTGGGACTTCAAATCTGCTGCCTAGTTTACTGATCCCTCCCCACTTCCCATGACCTTTAATTCATAAGAACGGCCATGCCGGGTCAGCCCAATGGTCCATCTAGCTCAGCATCCTGTCTGCCCAGAGTGGCCAGTGCCAGGCGCTTCAAAGGGAATGAACAGAACAAGACAATTTATCGCCTGATCCATCCCCAGATTCTGTCAGTCAGCGGGTTAGGGACAGCCAGAGCATGGGGTTGACTCCCTTGGCTAATAGCCCTTGATGGACCTATCCTCCCTAAATTTATCTAATTCTTTTTTGGAGCCCAGTTATGCTTTTGGCCTCACACCATCCCCTGGCAAAGAGTACCAAAGGTTGGCTATGAGTTGCGATCAGAAAAGTGTGTGTTCAAATCCAACAGCTCTTTATATTGTGTATTTCTGTTCCAGCTCTGCCAATCCAAGCAACAAACAGCGAATTTCCTTTGTGCTACAGGACTCAAATGCAGTCCGTTTAGGAACTCCCAAAAATATAACATACCCAGACAGTCAATTAAGGTCACATTCTAGTCACCTGCCAGGTTTGCACAAATATATTAACCCCCCGTTTAGCATCGCTTCCCCTTTAGCATCTCGTTGCAAGCCTCCTTCGTGTTTTATTTTTCCTTCCTGGCGTGGACTCTGGAGAACTTGAAAGCCCTGAGCAGGTCGTGGAAAAAGAAATGAAAAGGCGTCAGGTAGAAAGTGCCTCTGTGAGAGGGATTCGCAGCTGTAAAAAGCTGCCGCCAGCACCCGTTTTGCATCATGCAAAGGGCAAACTGTTTTTAGTTCTCATTTGACACTGAGCACAAACTTGACTGCAGCTCCCCTGCATCGTGGACTCAGATGCAAAGCACGAGGTGTAATGATGTCAAGGCCTGGCGATCTGGGGAATAATAACATGGGACCATATAGGTTAAAATGGGCAAGCCGGGGTGCCTAAAGCGAAACACCTTGAAAAATCAGATCGTTTTATTGGGGTGCCCAAATATGGATTTAGGTGATTTACTTTAGGGCCCCAAGTGTGAACATTTTGGCTATGGGCCGTTTTGAATAACTCACATGTGGGGCGGGGGGGGAAACGCTACAGATGTTACACCCCAGGCTCTGCTCCCTTCTTGGGACCACAGAAGCTGCTAATGCCCTCTAGGCTGCCAAGTGTGTCTCTCTGCTAGGACAGCCTCCCTCCGTCCTGCTGCCTTGAAGGGACGCGAGGCCCGGGTGTGGGGAAGCGAAAGCACACCCCGGAGTCTCTAAAGAGCCTGGAGGAGGCCCACGGCTCGGTTCTTGTGCCCAGCAGGCAGAAAGAAAGTTCCCCGCGGAGCTTCTCGGCCACTCGCCTCCAGCCCCGGACGGTGGCAGCGAGAGCGGCTCGGATTACAGACACGTCGATGGCTGCTCCCAAGCGGACCCTGTCAGGTCAGGGCATCCGAAGAGGGTAACGCACCCAGGGAGCGAATGAGCTGTTAGGGAAGCTCCGACTGGTGGTTTTCAACCCGAGACGAACGTCTCTTCTTCGCCTCCCCAGGGAATTGCGCGCAGCGATGTACAGAAAAGTGAGGCAAGAAACCTCTGTGGGGCCGTGTGAGCCTGTGTCTGTATCCCGGGCCCGCTGCCATCGCAGGGGAGTATTTATTATTTTAATATTTCTTGCTTGGATTTCTCAAGGAGACGCACTAGAGTCGGTGAGAATTTAAATAAAGCCCGGGGGACGGGGGGACAGGAGGGGGGGAGGCGACGTTAAACGTTGATCTCCCGTTTAAAATCTCCACGGCGGATGTCGATAAGGTGTCAGCCGAGTGAAGGCATCTGGGCTCCGACACGGATGCGCAGAGCCCCCTTTACAAGGAAGGTTTATGTGAAATAATGTTTAACGAAGGATGCTTAGGAGAATTGATGTCTAAACTCAACCAAGGGCCACTTTTTTTTTTGTTGGCACACGCTGGATGTGGACAATCAAACAGCCCCTGGGAGCGAAAGGCGTTTGCTAATATAGATCGTCCCCCCCCCCAGCCCTTGGCATGTGATAATTTATATCAAATAAAAGGGTTTGCGGTTTACTGACTCTCTGAAATGTGCCGAGTTCCTAGGGACGCGATTTAGTTCCCTCTGGTTTAATTCTACGAAGTAATGCCCGAAATCAAAGAGTCACAATCCTATTAATAAGCAGACTTTGTGGAAGCGAGGTCCCAATCTATAACAACAAATGAGACCATCAGAAATCCACTTTTTTTTAAAGTAATTTGCAAATCCAAAGCAAGAGGATTGCTTTCTCTAGCTGTTAATCTGAACCCCTGCTGGATTCATCTGAAAATGCAGAAATCAAATCAGATTTCTTCCTTGCTTCTGATCTCCTGCTGGGCACCTAGGGGATAACCCTCAGGGAATTCCCAACTAGCCCTTTTAAAAGTAGTGTGATGTTTATGATGCAGTAAGGGCCCCATCCTGCAGTCAGACAAAAGTCCCATTCGAGTCCATAGTTTTATCTGGGCAAGGGATACAGGATCGGGACTCTAGTTTCTAACGGCACACTTAATTTCCCCGAATACGTTTGGAAGTTACCAGTGGCGGCCAAATCCTGCTTGCTCCACTCAAACGAGTGCTGGCATTACAAGTTGATTGGCCCTCGGTCTGGGCTCGATGCAAAGCCCACGGAAGCCATTCGAGTTTGGATCAGACCCGACAGGAGACGTGGCCCGTGCTTCCTTCTGAGCACATTTTGCTCCCAGAAGAGATGGCAGGCAAACAGCCTCTAATCAGAACAGAAACTCATGACTCAGATCTGCCTTTACACAGCTTCCTAAAAATGCTCGTATGTTAGTCAGTTTCCATGGGCCATCTCTTGCCATCGGTTTTTAGCAGATTCCCCCGCCCCACCACTGACTGTTTTAAAAACTGGGGACACAACAGGGCCCTAAGCATCTGTCCTTTTCACCCACAAAGAGAAGAGCGAACTGATTGTCGACATTTCACATTAGAGGGCACGCTTAGTGGGGGTCTGTTCATCGCCCTCATTAAAGAGCTGACACCTCTTTCTGAGTCCGACTCAGCCAGTACCTTTGATTAAAATCATTACATCAGTCAATTAAAAAAAAAACCTGAACGTTTATACAAAAAAGAGCATCACAAATGCCTAATGTAATCACCGGCCAGCTGTGTGCACTTGTAAAGTTGTTATAATCCCCATCCTTGGTATAAACAGGAAAGTACATAATATAAAGCAACAGGCCTGCATTCACAAATACGAAACCTCCCCCTCATGCCTGCCAAGTTCGCCTTTTATGGAGCGCGGTTGCTCCTTGCAATCCCACTGTGACCCCCAAATAATAATCAAAATCCCCTTCGATTTTGGTTCCTCGAAAAGAAGGGATTGCTTAACTCGCGTCCCCCTGCATCCACACGGCACGCGGGCCTGAGGTCCGAATACAGAATTTCCTCCTGCTGGATTTCACTAGCAGTGGGGGGATACTTCTCACCCTTGAGGTTAGAGAGACCATATTAGCATCACTCTGTACAAGCGGCCTGTTCAAATGGCAGCAGACACACGATTAGAGCATACCCCGGGTTGGATCGCTTCCTTGGGCTTTTGTTTCATCTGTCTTCAGACGTGTTTTCTACTGTATCTTTGATGCAAACCTGGTTGCTTGGATGTCTATCTTATGCGTCAGGAGCAATCCCTGCACTGATTTTGATTTAGCTGGGGTTCGTCGTGCTTTGAGCAGGAGATTGGACTAGATGACCTCCTGAGGTCTCTTCCAACCCTCATCTTCTATGACTGCAGGTTTGAAGGCAAAAAGCCAGATCCACAGCGGGTGCAAATCAGCGGAGCTAGGTTGATTTACACCAGTTGAGGATTCATCCCTGTTCTCCACTTGGAGAGAGAGAGAGAGAGAGACAGACCCCTAGGTTCTTCCTTGCAGCTCCATTTAATTGCCTGGTTTCCTCCGCATTGATCCTTTCAAAAAACCAAATCCTCCTTTACCCGGGGGTTTCTGCCCCTTCTCCCTCTGAGCTCCAGCCGCCTACATCCTGCTTTGCTGACTGTGTGCTTACAGCGTCAAAGGGTGGACGTGATATTTCAAACATCAGATCAGTGCGTTTATATATTGGGTGCCCGGAAATTTTTCCAAATAAACACAGCTTGATTCAACTTGGGTGGGCAGACTTATCAACAGACTAATGCTATAAACAAATGAAGGACAAACCCGGCGAACCATTGGCTGGTACCAAAGAGACACGTGGAGGGAGCTTGGAGTTTTGTAGCAATGATATTTTAATTAATGTGGGTGGGCTGAGAACACAAGCGACTGTTTATCGGAGACAATTTATTTTCCAGTGCTAAGTCAACATATAATAGCAAACTTACAACAATTATTTAACATTTTTTTCTTTAAAAAAAAAAAAAGAGCGATGAAGCCGGGACAGAGGGAGAACAAACTCGTTGAGGCAGGGTTGGGGTCTGAGCTCACACAAACAGCTCCCCGGTGGACTCTTGGAGGGTTTCTTCCTTGTCCTTTCGCGTCTCTGAACTGCCAGGGGAAAGACCCGGAGCTAAAACCACGTCCGCGATGAGCCACGTTTTCGGCAGCCATCTACCTCCAATGAGCAGCCCGCTAAATGGCTCCTCCATGGTCTATCTGTACGGGGCCGACAGGGCTGGGCTGCCTGCTGCTTTAGGCTTCGCATCCGCCAGCGTGATCTCCAGGCAGGAACCTCCCCAGAAGCCTCCTTACAGCTACATCGCTCTCATTGCCATGGCCATCAAGGAGGCTCCAGACCAGAAGGTGACTCTCAACGGCATCTACCAGTTCATCATGGAGCGGTTCCCTTTCTACCACGACAACAGGCAAGGCTGGCAGAATTCCATCCGGCACAATCTCTCCCTCAACGACTGCTTCATCAAGGTGCCCCGGGAGAAAGGCAGACCTGGCAAAGGCAGCTACTGGACCTTAGACCCCCGGTGCCTGGATATGTTTGAAAACGGGAACTACCGGCGGAGGAAAAGGAAGCCCAAAGCCTCAGGATCCCAGGAGACCAAGGGCAAAGCAGAGGCAGAGGAGGGGAAGGAGCAGCCCGCTGGCAACCGAGCTGATGTGCAACCGAAGAGATTCCGGGGGAGCCAGGCTGCATCCGCAGGAGAAGAGACCCCGGAGCCAGCCTGCGTCTCCGGGGATGCACTGGCCCCCGGAGAGGAAGGCGAGAACAAAGCGAGCTCTGTGAGATGCAACCGGGCAGCAGCAGATCCTCCTCAGCCAGAGCTGCCCCCTGCCCCTTGGGGCCATCCCGATCCATCCAGGTGCACAGCTCCTCAGCTCCCTGCGCCTGCCTCCAAAGAGGGAAGCATTCCCGAGGGGGAAAGGGTGGAGAGCTCTTCGGAGGGAGAGGCGGAGGAGACGGCGCTGGCAGAGGCCAGGGCATGTCAGCATATACCCACCTCTGGTGCACGCCTGCTCTCCCCAAGTGCCAATCAGAGCCAGGTGGGCTCCGCAGCCGGGACAGATCAAATGCCTCCGAAAAGCTCAGAGAAGTCCAAAAGCTTCAGTATAGACAGCATCTTAGCTCACAAAACTCTCCAAACGCCAGCCAAAGGGGACGCGCAGGCAGAGGGAGGCTGGGACCCGAGCGCCTCCAAGTTGGCTTTGGAAAGCCTGCCAGCTGGATACATCAGTGGGTCGCTGGCAGCTAATGCTAATGTCTGTCCAGCTTTCAGTGCTTCCCTGATGCTCGATTCCCAAGTTCAAGGTAGATTTTATCAGATCGGGATTCCCTTTCTCTCTTATTTTCCTCTTCACTTGTCCGAGACGGTATTTAATTTTCAGTAACAAACCCCCCCCCCCCCCAAATGCAATTTGATATCCAATTATATACACACACGGAATTGGCTTATATATATATATATATATATATATATATAAAACCAAGAATGAATTACAGGGGTTAAGAATATTAGGATTGTATGGCATTTTCAACCGTTTCTTTCTCAGCAGATTTCTTGACTAGATATTTTTTCTTCCACATGTACTTTAAGGTAACTTTTTTTTTACCTTGGCTGTAACAAAAATATCACAAAACAGTACAGCAGCCTGATGGTTTATTCTTGCCATCCATCATGCATTTAAGACCTGTTTTTGTCCAAGTGCTTTGCTTTCACGTTAAAAAACAACCCCCCTCCATGCACCCGAATGTAATCATGTGTTTTTCTTGTGCTTGAGTTATTGTGCAGTGAATACATATATTTCCCCGCACACATATATACAATTGCTGCGACGCTGCCTAATAAACCCCAACCTGGTAATTTAAATAAACCGAATAGATACATGACAGATCATATGCGCTAAAAATAGTCACAGATGGAATTTCCTTCCGTACAATCCTGCTTGCTTGGAATCAGCACCGTATACAATTCATGGCGTGAATTCAAGCTGGTTTACTGCATAGTGCTTGCCTTTTTAGTGTACTTTGGTAATGTCTGTGTCACTGAGGCCGGTTACAGAGAACACCCGATTTTGAATATGTGGAATGGAGAAACTGCAATGTTTTATATATGGAATCCGATGCTCTAAACATAAAACCACACGGATCACAATAGTATACATTAATCTTGGCGTTAGCTTGTTACAAACTGGACGTCTACCAAGAACAATCAACTCACCCTGTCCCCGTAGGTTTTTATTTTCTCCTAGATGAGTTATAGACCAGAGCATTTTTTTTTATTCTTTCAAAAAATATTGAGGCTTTCTTTGTATATTAGCGGGCAAATGCCCTTTGGAAATCTTTTATATCATCAGCTTTCATTATGAAGCCGAACCTATATTCAATAAAGTATTTTGTTCAATGATATGGCTGATTATTTAAAAATCACGCCCAGTTCATGCTGCCTAAAGAAATGTTGGGTTTTGGGGAGGGAGGGGAGTGTCGGGGGGGGGGGGGAAGAAGGAGAATAAGACGCTGTAAAAACGCTAGAAGAGATGCATTTTTACAGGACTATTAGTATTTAATTCTCAGAGGCTGCTTGAAGAACAGTAGTAGCTCAGAGAGAACTTAATTCTACGCATTTAACTGTCCAGTGCATGAGAGGCTGAAGAAGGGCTCAGGGAAATTGTTTTCGGACAACAGAGACAACATGTCCCGCACACAAAGCGGAGTCTGTCTTTAAATAAACCCCTTGACCGGTGACTGCCCGGGAAGAGCTGGGCTTGTCGATACAGCTCTGATTCAGACTCCTTCGCCATTCCCCACAGAATGGTCTGGGGTTTTCTTTGAAATGTCCGAGCAGCTCCTGATTCCGGGGCTGTTTGCATTTCGACGTGGAGTTCAGGAGCTGAACACCCAGAATCTGCAAATAACTCTCAGCTTATCTGATGTGGGAAAGTACAAAAAGTCAGGGAGCCGTGGGAGGTGGTGCTGACCTAGAGAGAGGGTTAGCTACATTTTTAAACTAACATATACATCCAGTGTACAAACCTTTTCTCTAAAAATCTCAAAACCCACCGAAAAGTCGCTTTTTATGCCTGTCATTGAATGGCAAAAAGGGATTTCAGGTAAGCATGACAACTTGTTTATTTATTTATTTTAAAACCCTACCGAGTATGATGCCAACTGTAGATAAAGCTGTTCCAAAAATGTATGGCACTGTCTAATCCTGTAGTTCACAGGGGAACCATTACAACTGTGAAGGAGTTACAGCCACCACAGATCTGTAAAATTCAGACACAGTAGTGTAGTCAAGGATAAACTGGGTTGACTCTCTTCTCATTTGGGCAACATGGAGTTTAGTTTAGTTTACCCACTTTTTTTTAAACAGGTCAGCCTGGATTTAGGTAAGGTTAGTTTGCCCACTTCTTTTTAACCAGGACATCCCCACAGTATTTCACTCTGATCCCTTGAGACTGAAAGGGTTAATATTTTTACTTTCCCACTTTGTCACCTGATTTGCTGTTCACCTGTGTAACTCGATGCAGGTATTACAGCAAACTCAATCGATGGCCATCTTGTGAAGCGATGGCGGATGACATCACGGAAGTCTTTCAGGGCTCAGGGGTGGTGATGCCATTCTTAAGCGGCACAAAAGAGCCAGGCCGATGCCTGTAGCAATTAGGCCTTGCACAGTTCTGACTCAGCCGTAGCTCCCACTGCAGTCAAAGGCAGTTTCACATGTGTATGAACTGAGGAGGCATTCTGTTCCACCCATGGAAGTCAATGGGTGTTTTGCCTTTGGCTGAGATGGGAATGGGATCCATGGGAAAACAGGTATTGCCAGACCAGATCAGTGGTCCATCTAGTTCAATATCCTGTCTCCAGTGAACTCCAGTATCAGATGCTTCAGAGGAAGGTGCATGGCGGACAATTATGGAACAACCTGCCCATATGGTAATTTCCCCCCTAGTCCCCTCACTTAGCGGTTGGTTTATGCCCTGAATCATGAGAGTTCATATCTCTGAAAAAAATCCAACCAACCAAACCAAACCAAAACCAAAAACCTCTAGCCGCTGTAACTAACTCTCAATGTTTTTATTAGCCCTATCAATGCTTAATCTGAAAGGTTCCCATATTTTTTGTAGTGTGGGCCCCCTCTCAGTAGAGAGATCCTCTAATGGGCCCTCCTCCAAATCAGGCTGCATATCAAGATTAGGCAACATCCCACCTCTAGGAGCTACAGTAATTCTCCTGGGGTGGGGGTGAGGGGGGGAAGTGATTGTCTTTGGTGTAGGACTGAGAATTGCCACACACAGAAATATCCTACCCCACCCACTCTTACACAAACTAAACATCCCCACCAATAATCAATTCCATTTCACTCTCTTCTTGGGTTTTCAGTCCTATCTCTGCCCCTGGCTCCCAGCCTACTCCCTTGGCCTCGTAGCCCTCTAGTTCTGTGGCTCTTCAGCACTCAGTCTAGGCCCCACGGTACCCACTTTTATCCCAGTTCCTTTCCCTCCAGCATATGGTGTATCTGGGTGTGACGGGGTAGGTGGCTTCTCTTTGGCTTTGAGAGAATGAAACAGCAGCCCCTTTGATGAAAGAGCAGCCTCTAGTGGCAGATCCACCATTTTCCTTCCTTCTACAGGTGTCCTGGCTGGAGTGGATCAGGGCTGTTAAGCCAGCAACCCAACTCTTTGTGGAGAACAGAGAAAGATTTTGTGGACCACTGCTTGTCTATGGACCACAAATTGGAAACTGCTAGGCAAATCCTTTGTCAAATCCAGCCAAGCTGTGGGCCCCACTGATATTTTTTAGAATGGAGTTCCACAGGTTAACTGTGAGTTCTGTAAAAGAGATTGCTTCCTTTCATTGTTTAAAATGACCTTTCTTCCAGTGCTGTGGGCCGTCCCTTTGCCCTTGTATCCTGAGAAAGAATTAAGAAATGTGGCTGAGTTATTTTCTCTGTGCCAGTGAGTACATCAGGGCTGAGCCACAGTCAGGTGGTCATCTTAATGGCTGAAAATGAAACTAGAATTTAGCCCAGCATATACAGTAGGTGTCTTTTGTCCACAGGCAGATTTTTGGAGTATTGTTAATTATTATATTTTGTGGAGGTTTATTTTCTGTGGGGGGTGACATCCCCCCTTTCCCCCCTGCCGGGGGTGGAATGTGGCCAACGCACTGCTGCTGTTTTTAAAAGCTACATTGGGACTAATTTTGATCACACCTACTCTGGTGATGTCAATAGACATTCTGGTATGACACCAGTTGGAGTGAAATCAGAATGAGGCAAATTATTTTGAGCAGCGATTTGGAATTAGCGCTGACGGTTGACTAATGTGTGTGACAGAGAAAGCGTATGCATAATAAAGCATGATGGGCTGATAGAATTATTTATTTGTACACTCCCTTTGTATGTCATCCATTTGTACATAAGATAAGAAAAACAATAATAAAATGAGAACTATGTAATATATGCAGACTCCAATGTGAACCTATGTGCATATTCTCTCTCTCTCTCTCACACACAACTTGTTTATAGCTGAACATGCTATTACTACTCCAATAAGAATTCATGTTTACAAATTACTGTTGTCTTAAAATGTCATACAAAGATGGGCACCTTGACGCACTCCTGGAATTTGTTGTCAAAAGTTTCACACCTGTTCTATAGGCAAAGGAGCAGCTGCCAATGCTGAAAACTACCACCCACTATTTGACACATCTGTGGAATCTTCAGCCCAGAGTTCTCAACCTCTCCAGCCTGGCAATAAATTTAAGTCTGAAATACTGGGAACAAAGTAGAAAATATTCTATGACACAGAACAGAATACTCCTTATGTGGGCAGTGTATCTGTCTTTCCATTCCACTGGATAGGAATGACCTATGTCACGACTCATCAAGGTTTCATGTCTCTTGAGTTATGCAGCCACTTCTAACTTGCAGGAACACACAGAGTATACAGTGAAGTTATCTAGTTCACAGAACAACAATTTCAAACACAGGTTTCCTATAGGGAACTGCAATTTGCACATAGGAGTGCATTGCAACAATCCAGGAATTTCATTCCTTTTAAGTGGGGTTTCTCATCATTAAATACTGTGTGTGTGTTTGCTTAAAATTGGTCCCAGGGCGTTTTATATATTTACATACAAATAGAAGATGTTTTGGGGCACCCTCAGTTAGCAAACGGAATGGGTGTCCTACCCTGGCTGCTTTCAAAGTGAGACAATAAAATAACAAATAATAGTAATAATAACTTTTTTTTTTTTTACAATTTAAAATATTAGTTACTTCTTCTTTCCTTCCTATCCTAAGCAAGATACTTGGTTTCATTACATAAGATGATGTCTCTTTTCAAACCAGAAGACCAAGAGTTTTCTGCTAATTGCTCTGTAGATGTTTATAAAGGGCATAGGAACACAGATGTTTGAGGTGGGAAGGAGCTAGCAGATTACCAAATCCATACTCTCTGCAAATTTAGGACGTAGTCCCCTGAGACACAGCACATCAGATATTAAGAAGACAGCATATTTGATTTTAGCCTAAAGACTGAGAAAAAGAGATCACAGAATTAGAGAAGTTGCAGATGGAAAAGGACTATTAGGTTATGTAATTCATCAGTCTGGCTATTGCATAATTGCTCCCTACACTTTATTTTTAGTGCTTTAGCCAGACAAGCCATTAAGTGCTTTCTTTATAATAGGCCAGACCCTTCAAGCTTTATACATGCTGAATTCCAGTGGACTTCAATATGAGTTTATTGCTTAGAGGGCTTTCAGAATGGGGCCCATTATATAATCAAGGGCACACAGGAAGTTTTGCTTGATTAAGGAGAGAACTGGCCCTGTAGAAGATAAATGCAGGGTGTGATTTTGTATTCCTTAAAGGAATTCAAGACTGGGCCCTAAATCACATTTTCAGATTACATAGGATAAGACATTATTACTAATTGAGATAGGAGCTTGCTCCAGAGTAAAACATTGTTAATGCTCATGAAAATGCAATTTGTTTTAACCCAGCTTCAAAGCCAGTTCAGTAACGCATAAAGAATGTTTATTTACAATATAGTGGCTAAATTTAGCATGAGCTCAGTCAGCTTAAATCTTAGTGACATTTTTAGATAGTACATTGCAAATCAGGAATGCAGGGAGAAATAAATAAACTTTCCCACATTTTTTGAAATCAGGTCAGGATTTGCAAGTTATTTCTTGCGTGAGTGACTTCTACAGCTTGGACAACATTATGAATAATGCATTTTTCCCACTAAAAATAAATACAAATTGCAAGAACAAAATGATAATTTTCATTATAATTTCATCACAACAATGTAGTTTCAAGGACAAAACAACAACCACTAGAGCAACAGCCAGCTATTGTTAAAAATTATGCAAAATACTAATATATCACTAATTTTCATTATTATTATTTGTTAAGCACTGAAAATGTGCATGGCACTTTACAAGGTATAATATAAAGACCTAATAAAGTCTATGCCCTAAAAAGCTCACAGTCTTATGAAAGCAGAAAATGGAGGGGAGGCCAGAGGAAGGAATACTAGAGCAGATTTTTTGGTTAGGTTGCATTTGCTTCACTTGTTGTGGGCATTATAACAACAGGTATTATTCTTCAAACTCAATTAAGTAAATTCCTTTGCTTGGAGAGATGTAAATACACAAGTCTCAGATTCCTACATTGTATACTTGTAGCAGAGCTAAGGCAAGGGGTAAATTATATGACTTTTGAAAGGATATGCATTACCCAAATGAACATGGTTATGGGCGTGATCCAAAGCCAATTGTAGTCAATGGGAATTTTTCCATTGGCATCAATGGGCTTTGGATCAGGTCCTGTGTAATTCCCTTTAATGGTAATAGTGAAGCTTTCAGGCATCCCTGGTATTTTGATGGATGAATAAACTCCTTGGGCCAGATCCCCAGCTGGTGTGAATCAACATCACTCCATTGAAGTCAACAGAGCAACAGTGATTTACACCAGAGAATCTGCCCCTTTGCAATTTTTCTCTGTAGCAAAGTTCATCTGAAGGGGAGAGGATCAGAACTCACGGTAGTTCACGCCAGCTCTTGTTCACAATACTGGAACCACTAAATGCGGGTCAATCAGCTGTACAAGGACTTAAATCACATTACAGTGATCTAATTCAGTTGTACAGTGCTCAAAGTGCCAAACCAAGGTAATTTCACTGGAAATTACAACAGTCAATCCACATAGACCAAAGACACCAATTATTTTTAATGCTCTGTCCTGCTTCTCTGCCCCCACCCTCCCCAGCATTGTTTTGCTGGGTATATTTTGAGATAAGTGGTGTGACTAGGCCATCCTTATACTACAGTGTATAGTGCCTTGAGCAAATAATGCCAAGCAAATGAGTTATAGAAAGAAAAGCTAATTTGGGATTCTAGCATTTGAGTGCTCCTTCACTGGTAAAGAGATCAGGACTTAGACATGTAAGATGAGGCTGTGTGACATACCATGAATCTCTCTCTCTCTCTCTCTCTCACACACACACACACACGCACACAGAATATTTAAGCCAATGTCACCTATCAGTTAGGTGCCAGGAAATTTAAACACAGTTCAGACATTGGCAAAATCCTGCTCTCTTTTGTACAAATGGAAAAAGGCATAAGAAATCTCATCTCCCGCCCCCAGTCTACCACACTGTATCCATGTGGGTAGGATAAACTCTTAGCACTGTACTGATGTTGAGCGGGGAGGGGGCTGGCTAACGTGCCTGAAGGCAATCCATAGCCTTAAAGGGGCATAAACACCTCACTTGAGGGCATGACCAAGATCTCTAGGTGCCCAGCGTACACGTTGCAATTGGCAGCAGGTGCTAAGTTGGGGGGACATGCTGCTCCTTTTTAAAGGCGTGTTCAGAAGTTGCCCTCAGCCCCACTCCCTCCCCCAAGTGTTCATCCACTCTGCTGTGTAAAAGCAAGGTAATTCCTAGGCCCTCTACCTGGCAGTCTCCTTCACTCCCTGCCAGGAAAAACTTGGGCAAGGTAGAGCAGAATTCTGCCCGATATAACAGCAACATGTTATTCATTATCTGTTGTGCACTGACAGCAGTAGGTTGAAATTCCAATTCCGTTAACTGGTTATGGCTGCTATAGCACTCTGAGCAAGCAAAGGGTCTCTGCCAGCAGATAAAAGTATTGCTCATGAAAGGAGCTGAGAACTTCCCCATGTCCAGCTAAACCAACCAACTCAAGCTGGTGAAACATGGAGTGGTGCTCTAGATTTTCACCTGCTGAGGGTGGCTGAGCAGCTCACCAGTTGTCCTGCTTCCTTTTGTCACTCCGGAGCCATGCAGTGATCACAGACTTGTGACAACAACCCAAGTGCTTGCCTGCTTTTGGAGGCAGTGTCTTCCTCTCAGGAATCTTCTGTGATTTGCTAGGAGCTGAGTCTTCTCTGGTGGACCTGAGCAGGTTGCCAGATTTGAACCCCCTGCATCAGAGCCTGCCAGGGAGCCTCAGGGGGCATAGATGTGGGGAAGCATAGGTGGAGGAAGAGCATACACAGCCACACCCACCTCCTTGACTGCACTCGCCCCTTCTCAGGAGTGGAGAACTGGGCCAGAGGGTAGAGTCAGCTGCTCTCTGAGGAAACTGGACAGTTCATCAGACAGGAGGAACTTTGTCAAAGAGATCCCCGCTCAGTCCTGCTTCTCCCCACCCATTACTCCTCCCGGACAGCGCCCCCATGGTCTCCTACATATTGCCATCCTCGTCCCGCATAGCCCCAGTCCCCACCATGTCCCCCCAACACATTCAGTTTTTAAAGTTGAAATGCCTGGATGTTTAGGTCTATTCACTCTGATAAACATTAACATCGAGGCCATAGGTACCCGTTAGTTGTTCAGGATGAGGGTGGAGATATAGAATCATAGGACTGGAAGGGACCTCGAGAGGTCATCTAGTCCAGTCCCCTGCCCTCATGGTAGGACTAAGTATTATCTAGACCATCCCTACAGGTGTTTGTCTAACCTCTGGGCTCTGGGTGGTGAAAAATCTGTTCTGGAAAAACACATCAGGCAAAGCCAGGACTAGGATTAGAGTTTAGCTCAGTGGCTTAGTCACCAACATGGCCATGCGAAAGATCAGTCTAGTTTTTGAACTGCATCCCCTCCAGTGACATTCTGGGTGTCTTAGAAGGCTGGGAACCCAAGATTCAGGTTTGATTCCCTCTCTCTCTCGGTGTCTTTCCTCAGCCATGACATGAAAATATAAGGAGACTGCAAGATACGTAGTTAAGGAAGGACATTTTGGCTGATTTAGCAGGCTGGGAACCCAACAGCCAGGTTTGATTATCTGTCTTATGCTCCTTCTCACCCCTTAAGTGTGGCAGCTCAGCAATCACAGGAGAATCATTAATAGAATAAGAAAGTCCTGTTTTGCTCCCAGGATGGAAAGGGTAAAGGGCCTAATCCAAAACCCGCTGAAGTAAATGAAAAGACTCCCATTGACCTCAATGGGCTTTGGATTCAGCCCAAAGTGAGTGAACACAGAAACTGAGGGAACATTGAATGACATGTTGTGGGCTCTGTTGGATGTGGGGATTCACCATCCACACAAAGGATCCTGTGAAGGCCACGTTCCAGTTAGCTCTCCTTTATAACGGCTGCATCAGTCAACAGAATACATAATCTGGTCTAAAACACTGAACATTCACAACTAGCTAGAGGTTTCACTTTGTGTCTGCAGAATGCTGTGTGTGTGGGCGTTTCCATTTTTATTACATTTGAGTTTTGTCCAGATCTTCAGCTGAATGTTTGAAAACACACTGCACGAACACTCTAATTCCTGAATCCATGGGGAGGTGGCCACCTTAATTCTTGACTACATCTCTTAAACTGCTTACTAAGTCACTGTTTTCATTAGAAAAGCAATATGTAATAATAGTTGTTACAATAATTGTATTTCTGTTTTTACATCTGTAAAGATTAACTTAAACAGTATGAGGCCCATTAAACTATTTCATGTCATGCTGCCATAAATTTCCTTCATTCCCATTGCTACTATTATTCCAGAGTAAACTCTGAGATCAGGCAGGCTGCTGCCACAGAGAGTTATTTATAGGAGCTCATTCATCAATAAAAACTTCAAAAGAAATCTGTTACTCTTCTACTGGGAAGCCAAAGAAAACTAACATAAAGACAAACCAGTTAAGAAACAAAGCGAAGGAGACCACAAGACATTTAGTTAAGGAAAATCCTGATTTCTAACAAATACCATGTAAGCAACAACAACAACAAAAAGTAATTGGCAATGTGAGTCCATTTAAGTATCTCCATTCCCATTGGATGGTTAAAATAAACTGTTAAATAGTTGTATTTATCTTGGCTCAGTCCCTCTCATTAGACTTCATGTATGTAATAGATTTGCAATCTTACAATGCTAAAAAACGTTTTTCATCTTTAGCAAATGCTAGCATTGTCTTTCTGCTTGTTAAGGCTTCTAATACTCACATTAATCATCACACTTTATTTCTATTTCTCAGTATGCCAGTGGACTAAATTGACAAGCAATAGGGATTATCTCCCCCCCAAATTACATATAATAATATAATGCTAGTATTTAATAACTATAATTTGTTCTGTTCTATTCAGGCTCTTGTTCTATACTCATCACTGTGGTATCTGCGGTACCAGACAAATAAAAATTGAAATCAATAGGAGTTAGGTGCCTAAATACTTTGGAAAAACACTTCAGGCTAAGCCAGGCCTAGGGTTAGGCTCTAGGCCAGTGGCCTAGTGACCATCACTACCATGAGAAAGATCTGGTTAGTTTTTATATTGTGTCTCTTACAGTGACATCTGAGTGTCTTAGAAAGCCGGGAACCCAAGATTCAGGTTTGATTCCTTCTCTCTCTGTCTTACCTCGTAAGTGTGGAGCTCAGCAATGACACAAGAACCTAAGGAGACCGGAAGACATTTAGTTAAGGGGGATCTAGACCTGAGCAAATGTATTTTAATTGAACAACAGAAAATGCCATATCATGTGGGAAAGATTTTTTTCTTCTTCTAAGGCTCTGATTCTGCGAAGAGCTCCATGTGCATGGATCTCTGTTTATACATGGAGTCCCTTACAGGATCAGAGCTTAAGTAATCAATAAGATTCTGTAATGATTACAGCATCCCTGAGACAACTTGCTTGAAATTTCGCTCCTATTGGCCCTTATTCAACAAGGTAATGAAGCACATACCTAACTTATAGCATCTGAGTAGTCCCATTAACTTCAATAAGTGCTTAAAATTAGGCATGTGCTTGCTGAATTGGAAGCCATTATTATTAATTTGGTAGTGCCCAAAGGCCCAAGACCATCAGGGCCTCATTGTGCTAAACTATGTGCAAACACACTTCCTGCTCCAGAAAGCTTAGGGTCCAATTTGACACAAGATGCAACAAGGAAGGGCTTCTTTATGTGGTTTTTGTACTGATTTGACCACACTGGTTTAGGAACTCATATTGTTATGTTAGGGCAACCCCTAGTGTGGATGTAGCTAGGCCAGTGTAAAGGTGGTCATTGGTATAACTGAATCCACAGTGTTTAGATCGGTAATCATCGAAACATTTTTTATATTGGCACAACTGACTCCACACCAGGGGTTGCACTGATGTAACTTGATTATTTTCTAAACCAGTAGAGTCATATCAGTGCAAAAACTGTGGGTAGATGAGCCATGAGGGTAACAAACCAAAGGAGGGAGGAGGAGGAGGAAGATAGCAGCCTTAAGATCACGTGAATCCAGAGAGTAGCGAGGTGCACCACTAGATGGTTCTAAATCATTACAAGAAAAAAAACCCAGCATCTAGCCCCGAAAGGTGCGAAACCCAGCCATCATTCGCTGGCATTGCAGCAGAGGTGCATTCGACGAGCGGGAGAGCAGTAATGTAGTGGTTAATTCAAGGAGGACATTCATTGTGTAAAGGGCAGCATGGAAGAAACAGACATTTGTGGGAGACATCTGTAAGGTCTCCCGTGTAGCTGCTTTTTGCCTGCAGAAGAGAGCTCTCCTGCTGGCATAATTAAACCTCCCCTAATGAGCGGTGGTAGCTATGTGGGCAGGAGAGCATCTCCCACTGGGGTAGCACTGTCCACACCAGCACTTTTGTCAGTGAAAACGTATGTCAGTCAGGGGTGTGGTTTTTTCATGTCCCTGACCGACAAAAATTTGACTGACTAAAGATCTAGCCTTAGGCCATGTCTACGCTGCACTTCCGGCATTAAAACTTTTGTTGGTCAGGGGAATGAAAAGAACGACAGAAGTTTTAACAATGAAATGTGCCGGTGTGGACAGCGCTTCGGCGGCGGGAGCCGCTCTCCCATCGACGGCGCTACCATCCCTGGTTGGGGGTGGTTTTATTTTGTCACCAGGAGATCTCTCAGGCGACAAAGAGCCGCTACCCTGCGTGCCTTACAATGGGGCCCTGGCACTGCTGTGCCGTTGTAGGGTGCGCAGTGTGTGTGTGTGGGGGGGGCGATGCCAGTGGGCGAGAGCCGCACGGAGCCATGTGCGTGCCTCCGCCCAGGAGCCGGACCTGCTGCTGGCCGCTTCTAGGGCACAGCATGGTCTGCGGTGCCAGGACAGGCAGGAAGCCTGCCTTAGCACCCCTGCTGCGCCGCTGACTGGGAGCCGCCCGAAGTAAGCCCACACCCCAACCCCGTGCCCCAATCTCCTGCCCCAGCTCTGAGCCCCCCTAAAACCTGGGGCCCCTTCCTGCACTCCAAACCCCTCATCCCTGGCCCTACCCCAGAGCCTGCACCCCCAGCCCACAGCTCTGACCGCCTCCTGCACCCCCACCCCCTGCCCCAGCCCTGAGCCCCCTCCGACACCCTGAACCCTTCATTCCCGGCCCCACCTCACAGCCCTCACTCCCACACCCGAACCCTCTGCCCCAGCCCTGAGCCCGTCCCACACCCCAAACCCCTCATGCCCAGCTCCACTGGGTCACGGGCATCAACAATTTTCTTCAGTTGGGTTGCCAGAAAAATAGTTTGAAAACCACTGGTCTAGAAAGTCAGTTATTTCCCTAGATATATTTCTATTTTTAAAAATTCTCATTTAAGCCTCTCTCCTGGCTTTAATCTTTTCCCTGCTTTACTCTCTCAGCCTCTAATGATTTAACCTCTCTCTCTCTCTCTCTCTCTCTCTCTCTATTTACCCAGTTAGCTATCATCACACTATCTTCTCCTTTTCATACAAACACACACACACGCTATCCGCTCAACCCTAATCCAGTTCAGAATGGGCACTTGACACAGTAACCTCACTGAAAATAGTACTTCGTAGGAAAACAGATTTTTTTCCACCCAGGTGGCTCAGCGGCCTCAGTTCTGCATCAGGATTTTTGACTTGCTTGTCACTCTGAGCCTAATGATGAATGACAGCGACCTTATAACCTTTCAAGTTCACCAGAGTTCAAAACTCCAGCACACATCACATTACAGCTCAGCTAAAGTCACTATAGCATCACTCCTCCAGATTTTTACACTAGGATATTAGCATCCAGCCTTGTAATGAGATATGCTATTTCCATAATTTATCTTTCTTGCATATTCTTGCTGCTTGCTTCAACAGATATCATCTTTCTTTCCAGTAAGAAAGCAAATATGTAAGGAAAAAAAAATCTGTACAGGGCTAAGAGTTAAAATTCATCTTTGGGAATGGTCAGATACACAAGGGAACATTCATCATTTCAACTGTTTGGGATTTGACAAGTTTTTAAAAGTGAACCAAAACTAAAAGGAAATGCTTTAAGATCACAAATCGTTAATGCATTGGGCTGAAATTTTTTAAATAAATAGATTATAAATTTATCTATTAAAAAATAGATAAAAAGCAACCTATCCTCTCCTTGCCTGATGAGATCAGAACTGGGGCTCTGTGCTTTCCCTCCCAAACTTTCTCATATAATTAATGACTCAGGGCAAATCCTACCCCTCTCTTGGGAGGTCATGAAGGAACCTGCATGCAGTTGAACTACTGATTCATCTCTGTGTGTGTGTGCCTGGAGCAGTAGCCCCTGTCACTCCAGGGCAGTTTGTGGCGGGAAGTGTGGAAGAAATATAGCCCGTGCTGGGTGAATGGATCCATCATTACACAGATCCATTGAGGTGCATCGAGGATAAATTGGACCGTTTACAAACTCCACACCTTAAAGTGCATGCTCAGAACACATGGGGCCTGATCCAAGACCTGCTGAAGTAAAGGGGTGTCTTTCCATTGACTTCACTGGGCTTTGGATGAGGCTCATGGTACATGTGGGCAAGTCAAAGATGCATGTGTCAAGTGTCATGCACGTGCAGATCTCTGACTTTAATGCATGCATTGGGGCTTTCGCATCTGCAGCTCCTGCATGTGCAACACAAACACATCTGCACATGGTGTTTAAAAATCTGGGTGGCTTGCCCTAGGTTCACTCAGGGTATGCCTATACAGCCAGTGGCTTGGAGGCTTGCTGCCGCAGGCTGAGAGTCATTGCCAGGAAGGCTTCAAGTATAAACACTCTGGGGCAAACTGCAGGCCTTTCTTTGTGTTCGTACAGTGCCTGACCCAATGGGTTCCTGATTCAGGCTTTTGAGTGCTCTGGATGGCAATACAAATAATTAATAACAATAATACACCTCAGAACCTCAGCTCCTAGCTATGTGCCCTCATGGTTGGACCACACTCACTTTGTTCTGCAAGAAAAGAAAAAATTATTATTTGTGGAAACGTATTTGACGACTTCTGGGTACAGACTTTCATGAATATGTTATGTGTTTTGAAATGCATTTTTAACAACTCTAATAGCCGTAATCTGTATAGACTTTAGATAAAGAACTATACTGAAGTGGTAACTAACAAGAACTGTTCTCAGTTGCACTTAGAGTTCTGAATTTCACAGCTGTGGTGAGACAGTATTTAAGATCTCAGAGACAGAAATGGCCCTGTGTAAAGCAGAAATTATATGTTTTGGCCTTGTCTCTAACCTTTGGAGATTTGCCCAGCTTCTGACAGTCTGTGATGATGCCTCCATGGAGGAAATCCTATGTTGAAGAAAAGCATGTTGCTTTCTTCCAAAGTTAGATTCTTTCTTTCATATCTTTCATTTGGTCGCCATAAAATACATGTCATCACCTTGACAGATCCTAAAGATTCTATCTTAACATAAAGTGAAGCAGATACTGGACATAAAAAAAATTCAGAACGCTTATATAAGGCCAGGAATATAAGAAATTTGAATGGAAATAATAATCAAACAACAAAAATTCACACTCTGGTACATTGCAATCCCAGTGTTTTTACTTAATGTTTTTTTTTTTTCATTTGTGTTTAAGAGCTTTGCTAAGCTCTCTGCAAACAGTTCATATATCACCTGAAGAACTTCTGGGGGAACACAAATACCCTCACAAAAAGAAAAGAATATTTTCCTAGTCTTTGGGAATGAAAGAGTGCAAAGACAGTTGATCCAAATTATTAATGATTAGCGGATGTATCTAGCCAATGAAAAGATCTAAGAATACTCCAGTTATCATGGATTTATATCAAAATGCAATTCTGTTTGCAAAAATAGGGAAAAAATACTTTTTCCATTGCCACAGACCCAATTCAAGAAATCACTTAAGGATGTGCCTAAGTCAATACCTATATTCAGGACAGAACTTAAGCACCTGCTTAACATTAATGTTAAATCTTCAACTTTATTGGAGTCAATTGGACTCAAGCACATACTTACAGGCTTTCCAAAGTAGGGATGCTTTCTTGAATTGAGCCCATATAACCTGACTTCCAATTCCTTTGGTTGAGGAAGAGATTGCATCGGACTGTATAGCTAAGTAGCAGATGCTCAGCATCGCATAGGATTGGGTCCACAGTGGAAGAAGCAGTTCTGGTTCAGAGAATTTGCAATCCAAGTCAAATTCAGACAGTGCATTTTGAACACACATGACACAAACTGACATACACAAATAGATACATATGATAAATTACATACACCCGGCTCTGACTCACTTCCTATCAATAGTAGCCAACACCAGAATACTGTCTGCCAGCAACAGGAAGAAACAGAAAGCCAGCTTTTCAGACTGGGGGGAGGAGGGGGGGAAATCCTCTCACCAAAGGATCTCAGCTCACTTTACAAACGTGAACAAGGTCAGCCTCACAAGCAACCTCGTGCGACAGGTAAGCATTTCCGTCATCTCTGTTTTATGAATGGAGAAGTTGACACATGGAGAGCAGAATTGACCCCACAAGCTTCTGCAGCTCAGGGTTGTGTGTTAGTCATCACACCACATGAGTCAGCACTGACAAAGCAGCTTATGATGAGATGTTTGTTAAGACTTTCCATTTGTGGCAGTGGTGAAGGGATCCCTGTGATACCGAAATCAGGCCACTTTGAAGCATATGTACAAACAAATAGAAGCTTTTTAAAATAAGTACTCAAAATTTGACAAGAACGTGCTGGAACTGATTTTCACATGAAGCAGGCTCCCTAAGATCCCTGTTTGTTTAATTTTCTTGATCTTGCCATTAATCCTAATCTTATAACAAGAGCTCTTAATTCTCACACAGTTCAGTTTTGATGTGACCTTTCACATATTAGTCACATAACCATAGCTATTTAATATCTCCCTTTGGTACAGCAGTGCCAGACAACAAACCTCTGCTTTATTTTCAGCATACAGAGCTATCAAATTCTTTGGCCAGATCCTCAGCCCAATCCTTGAACTCCAGGTCCTTGCAGTCAATTGAGCTATGCTGATTTACACCAGTGGAGCATCTGGCCAAGAACCTTCAGTCTAGAAGACAGACGTTTTAGCTGCTAGATAGTTTTAAAAGTTTTGCCAAACATTTTTGTTATTTTTGGGGAGGGTGCATTGCGGGAATCTCACTTTTGCTTTATAAAAATAAAATCCCCCTCTCCTAAAAGGGAGGTGGGGGGAAATCAACTTCCTTATGGGCCAAATCTTGGACATGCACCTAAAAGTCAGCACAGTGCGGGTAACAGTATGCAATCTAGATAGGTGCAAGAGAAATCCAACTAGAGCAAGGCATGATGGCACATCTGGATGGCCCAACAGGCTGTGTGGTGTTTATGGCTTTCCTCAGAGCAATCTGTATGCTGTGTTTAATGGTGTCTTGAGTGTAGTATGGATGGCTCAGCTTTGGACCTATGACATACTCACACCCCTTTTGTCTTTGGTTCCTGGTATGTAGCACTGGCTAGCCACTGAGGTACACTGCCTTCTTGCATAAATACCAAGCACATCCTTTGCACATGGGGATATGTAATAATGCATTGGAGCAAATGTTATTTTTAATTTTCCTCTGCACCCAAACCAAGAATAAACCATTACATGCCATGTTTTAGTCCCTTGCCTATTTAGAAACTTAGATCTTCTGCGGAAGTCAGCAGAATAGGGATCCAAGAGTTGTTTAATGCAAATTAAAAATCACTTTAGGCAACACTGAATCTTCTTAAATCATGAGCGATATGCCACCACTGAACAATATTGGGAATATAGAGAAATAAAAAGCTGTTCCCAGTTTAAACCACGAAAGAGCAATTACCACCATCAAGTACCCAGTAGTTGATGTAATGGAATTTGGACCTGATACTCCCTGAAAATGGGCACAAATACTGATGGAGGAGTTCATCAAAAAGAGCACTGGCTGGGATGGGTGGGACTGAGACTTTACAATGAGTAGACATGAGTATTCCTAGCTCAGATAGAAGCTCTGTTGCATAACAATAACTTGGCCTTGATCTCAGCTGGGCATAAACAGTTTTTAGGGGGAAAATCACCTCTGTGCACAGGGCATGACAAAGACTATGTACCACTGACACCCATT
The DNA here is from genome assembly GCF_965140285.1 of Lepidochelys kempii. Classification (NCBI taxonomy): domain Eukaryota; kingdom Metazoa; phylum Chordata; order Testudines; family Cheloniidae; genus Lepidochelys; species Lepidochelys kempii. Next base: position 36,630,869 of record NC_136391.1, on the reverse strand, counting down.
TAAACCTTCAAAACGAGGCTTATGGAGGACTTTGACAGTGCACAGGTTTATTTTGCCCTCTGCACAGGGATGAATTTCACCCTAGGTGAATTGCCCCCTTCTGGTGTGAAGAGCAGAATTTTTCACTAAGGGTCCCCAGGCCTTCTTCTCTGCCATCTAGTGGATCAGAAGCTGGAAAGGTTCAGAGGGTCCCCTGCCACATGTAATTTAATAAATCCAATTGAACCCTTCGCTAGAAGACAGCTCCCATACGGATCCGAAAGGGAAAAAATATGCCAAGAAACCTCTAGGTGTTACTGCTTAATTACTGCAGACTGCATTTGCCTCCTATCATCATAGTTATACTGCATTGTGTTTAACCTCTCCAAACCACAAGAACATAATTTTGCTTGCAGTAACATGGAGCAACACCGACTTAGACTACCCTGATCAGTAAAGAAACACACACCATTCTTTTGGACTTGATTTGTCATAGCTGGATGAACTGTTTAATTGGGTTATTAACGAATCTCCACATTGACATCCACAGTGTTCAGCACTGTGTTAACAGATTGGGGCAGGATATTCTGCCAATGTGCTTGTGGAGGGGAAGGGGAAGGGAGAAGGCGCAGGGAGCACCCTTCATACACGAGGCAGGCACAGTTATAGGCCCTGTGCTTCCTGGATTGCATCTTCCATGCATCCCCCTGCAAGGAGCGGGAAGGGGCAGAGAAGACGTAAAGCCATGGCATCCATCAATGCATCAACCACCCCAGGTAGCCAGGCATGATGTTACAACCCTGTAACAGTGGGCATACTCCCCTGGTCACCTCCAAGGCAGGGCCATACCTAAATAGCCAGACGGGGTCTATAATTGTTATTGACCCCTGTTTGTGCATCAAAGGAGGCCAGTGAAAGGGGTGTGATGTTTATGACATTCCCCTGCCAAAGTGGGGAAAAGAGGCTGCCTGCCTGAAAGTGATAAATGGGTGTACTGGTTACTTATGCACACAGCATTAGCGTTAATTATTATTAACCAGTTCCTCCCAAACACTGGCTTGTTTGCTGGCTCAGCTGGAGCTTCAGCACAACACACGAGCTACACGACACACATCCACAAGGCAGGCGGGTGTCACTTTATGAACCTGTGCCTTATGTTCTTAGGGAACCAGAGGGATTAACAATGCACTGCAAAGGTTTATTACTTTCCCTCAGTTCCCACTGTTTTCTTTTCTTTATAAAAATGGGAGGGAGGGAGTGTTCCTTGGGGGGTGGGAGTGGCCATCTGGTAACAGATTGTGCCAACGCTTTGCAGTAGATGGCAAGGCATAGCATGCAATGTAGTTGTAGCCAGATCGCTTCCAAGATATTTGAGACACAAGATGGGTGAAGTAATATTCTGAGATTGACAGAAAATCTACTGCTAGTCAACTGTATGCAGACTAAACAAATCAGCAGTCTGATCCCATGTCCATTGAAGTAAACGGACCACTTTCCCTTGATTGGATCAAGCTCCAAATAGTTTATCGGTAATAATCCTTTGTGTTTAGCTCTCACGGCCAAGCATTTGAAAACACACACATTAATTCTTACAATGCTTCTCTGAGGTGGACAAGTATAATCATTTCCAGTTTGTAGATGGGGAAACTGAGTCACAGGGCGATGACGGGACTTGTCTGAGGCCACAAGGTAAGCCGGTATCATAGTCAGGACTAGAAGTCAGGAGTTTCTGGTGTCCAGGCTTAGGTTTAGGTTTCTAGCCTGCACACAGAACTCATGGCTATTGTCTTGTATGCACTTCCAAAGCCAGAGATAATGTACTTGTTTCCCAACATATGCCAAATTAAAAAACAAATAAACACACAATAAAATTAAATAAGAAAGTCTGAAATTATGCCCCAAAGGAACAACCACTGGGTGGGTGATTGAGTCATTTCAGTAGTAGCTATTGGTGGAATAATTCTGAATGATGAGAAATGGCTCCTGTAACTTGGAAGGGTCCATTTCTTGGCATTCCTACATCAGGCAATGAGCTTATGATGGTTAATAGATAATTTGTTTAGATAAAGTCTTTACTCCAGACCTGTTCCCATCCATGCAGGCTCCAGCAGAACTCACAGAAACAATGTTTCTGTACCCAGCCAGCCCCACCCCCTTTTTGGAGCACCTAACTGGGTGAAGCTAAATGTCTGGATTCCCAGGGTCTCTACATTCTGGATAGTCTGTGGTGAAGAGAGCAAACACACTAATTATGGTCAACTAGTACCTTAAGCACTAACATGTAATAGCAGTTGTACTCAAGTGACAAATAAGTGCAACATATCAACAGAAAAATGGATCACCAGTAGTTCTGGGCATAGTTTTTGGCTGAAACATTTTTCAGTGAAAAATGCCAATCTGGTGACACTGAAACTATTCATGAATTAATTTCACTTTTGCTCAATTGTTCATCTTTGGGGGGAAAAAAATCAAAACTTCTGAAAAAAATCAAAATGTTCCGTTTGACATTTTTGAAGTGAAATGTTTTAATTTATAGCTTTGAAAACATTTGAAATGCTTGAAATTGAAATGAAATATTTAGTTTTTGCTCAAACAAGTTTTTTGACCCCTCCAGATTCTCTCTCTCTTTTTGGAATTGACAGAGAACAAAAAAATCCATTATTCACCTGGGACTAACAACAGTTATGTCTTTTGCTTTTCACGAAACAAACATAATATGAAGGGACCACACAATGGTCAAATAACTGTGTTTACTAACTATAAAGACTGCAGCTCCCGCAAGTTTCTAAACATAGAACCACAGTAAGCATCGCTAAAGAATTCACAAATGACTTAAAGAACACTATGAATTCCTATATACTACATTCTCCTCCCCCTTCAATGCAAAAGGACATTAAAAACTTATAAATGCATTACTCATTAAAAGTACAACATGCTACAAGTTTTGTCTGAGAGATGGATTATGACTTCTCTCTGGATCACTTCTCCTAGGCATCCTAGCAGGATCTGGAACAGCGGATTTACTTTTTAATTAGGTACATCAGCAACATCCTTCTGCTTGATAGTGATAGGGCCAGTCGGAGTTGACACAGGGATATAAGGCTCAGTGGTACGATCACAAAGTGTTTAAAGGGACACTGCACAATTCCTATACACTAGAGGTTCTCAACCTTTTACCTTCTGAGGCCCCTTCAACATGCTATAAAAACTCCAGGCCCTACTTGTTCCACAACAACTGTTTTTCTGCATATAAAACCCAGGGCTGGTGTTAGGGGGTAGCAAACAGGGTGATTGGCTGGGGCCCCATGCCGCAGGGGGCCCAGCAAAACTAAGTTGCTCAGGCTTCAGCTTCGGCCCTGGGTGGCAGGGCTTGGAGCCCCAGGCTTCAGCTCCATGTGGTGGGGCTTTGGCTTTCTGCCCTGGGCCAAAGAGAATCTAATGCTGGCCTTGCTTGAGGACCACCTGAAACCTGCTTGCAGCCCCCCAGGAGGCCCTGGACTCCTGGCTGAGAACTGCTGCTATACACTACACAAATAATTTTGTGAAATAGCTGATTTGGTTCTGAATGTGGAAACATTTACATTTTTGCATGCTCTAATGTGAAACCAAAATCATCCAGACGATATTAAATTAAAAAAAAAACGTTGAGATTTTCACTTAACACTAATGTGAATTTTTGTTTTTATTCAGTTGGGTACCATTTTAGAGAGATTAACATGAGTCTATTTGTTGTTGTGGTTGTTGTTGAAATTGAACCATGTTAGCAAATTTGAAAGGAAATACAAAACCCTTGAACGTCAAGGGTTTCTCAGATAAGAACGCCCCCTACTGGGTCAACAGCATCTCTTCTTACAACACCGGAGTTTTGGAGGTCTCCAATCCAATCCTGCTTTGTTTGAGAGCCTGGATAAAATCATAGCCTGAATTTGTAGAGCGTCAATCTAAAAGTTTAGGAGGACTTGTGGCACCTTAGAGACTAACCAATTTATTTGAGCATGAGCTTTCGTGAGCTACAGCTCACTTCATCGGATGCCATAAGGTGCCACAAGTCCTCCTTTTCTTTTTGCGAATACAGACTAACACGGCTGTTACTCTGAAACCTATCTAAAAGTTGTGTTGTATCGGCAGTAAAAGAAAACTCGTACAAACCTCAAAAGCACTGACTTAGTGCGGATCAATTCCCATTTATGCAACGTGTTGGTGGATTTAGATGGGAATTATATCAATAAATCTACTGCATACATGGAAACCCCTTATTGAACAGTGTCATCTCACATTTGCCTTCATCTCCAATCGTGTTGAAACAAACGAGAAGCCCAAAGACCATCTCTCCCCCTCCCTTCAGTTATTCCTACTGAAAAACAAATAGAAGTGGAGAAATGTGCATGTTAAGGCATTTTTAATAAGCACAAAAAACTATAAAGATTTGGGTAGTGTTAACCGTAATTCATAGGTTCAGGAAAAAATACATACACAGACAGGTGATGGTGTTGGGGCACAGTGGTGTAGTGGTGTCTGTATACAGGCCAGGGCTGGCCTTACCATGAGGCGAACTGAGGTGGCTGCCTGAGGTGCCAGACTGGGGGGAGGGGATGCCGCTAGAATCCAGAGTGTAGAAAGTCGTGTCTGCTGCTGGTGCATCTGGATTCTCTGCTCGAGATGCACGGAGATGGGGGAGTGCTGTGCTGGAGGAAGGAGGGCACAAGAGACAGAACTGGCAGGCAGGAGAAAAGGTCAGAGGGAATAACAGAAAGCAGCAGCAGCTGCAGGGAGAGAAAGGAGGAGGAGCCTCTTATGTACCTCTCGAGCACCCCCAGGAGCCTGGACTGTTAACACCAGCTTCTCAGGGAGCTTCCTGTTTCCTGCTGCTTCCCTGAACCCACTTGAGGAGAACAGGCAGTCAGCTGAAGTAGTAGGAGCCAGTTGGGCCCTTAAGACGCTGATAGCTCCCCTCCCTCAGGCCCTGCTACCAGCCTGCTTATTTGTCCCCTTCCACTGAGTGTGGAGAGCCACTATAGCTGGCACAGAACAGCAGCCCTGAGTGAAAGAAGAAAACGCCCCTCTGGGGCAGCATTCAGAAAAAGAAAGAAAGCAAAGGAAGCTTTGCTATCTAAGCAGGAAGGAGCTCTCCTGAGATACATAGACACAAATGTTCACGGTGAGCCTTCCGGCCCCAGTGAGGATGTGAGTGGTGAGGAGATGCCTGATCTTCCAGTTAGAGTGCAAGTGACCTGGCAGCTACTGCAGCATCCATATCTCCATCTCAAATGGATGTAACCATGCACATTCCTGAAGAAAAGTGTAGATCAGAGAAGAGAGTGGTGGAGGCGCAAGAAACAGCTGCTGCTGAGTTTAGTTCCTTAAGTCTAGATGATCCAGGACTGTGGACCCACTTGAGCAGTAGCCTGAGGGACTTCCTTGTACTGCGTGAGCCACAGCAAGTGAAAAACTTCATGTTCCCCAAAGACAATAAAAATAGAAGTTTCCATCCAACGCGTTACTGGCATGAAATCCCCAATGGTGACAAAGCGGAGATGCCATGACTTATGTACTCAAAAACCCAGAATGCTGCATACTGTTTTTGTTGCAAACTCTTCCAGTCTAATGTTCCAGCCACACTGGGTTCTACAGGAACAAAGGATTGGAAAAATCTGACTGGAAATCTGGCATGCCATGAGAAGGCAACAAATCACCAGAGCGCATTCCATAGGTGGAAAGAGCTTGAAATGAGACTAAGGTTAAAGGCCACCATAGATGATCAGCAGCAAGAGAAGATTGCATCAGAGTCTCTTTACTGGCAAAATGTTCTGAAAAGGATCATTGCCATTGTGAGAATGCTTGCTACCCAAACTCTAGCACTGCGTGGCACTTCAGATCAGCTGTATGTGCCAAACAATGGAAACTTCCTTAAAATTGTGGAGCTGATGGCTGAGTTTGATGTTGTACTCCAGGAGCATCTAAGAAGAGTCACCACCCAAGAAATGTACACACATCACTACCTTGGAAAAACAATTCAAAATGAGATCATGCAGTTACTGGCAACAAAAGTCAAACAGAAGATTGTGGCAGATCTGAAGTCAGCAAGATATTACTCTTTTATTCTGGACTGCACACCTGACATCAGCCATATGGAACAAATGATTTTAATGGTGCATTTTGTAACAACAACAGAACCTATTGAAAATGTCCCTGCCATGGTGAATGTCAGAGAGCATTTTCTAGAATTTATTGACATTGATGATACTACAGGAGCTGGTATGACAAATGTTCTTCCTAAAAAGCTGGAAGATACGGGAATTGCGATAGCTGACATGAGAGGTCTACAATAATGGTGCCAACATGAGAAGAAAGAACAGAGAAATGCAGACACGGATCCGAGAGTTAAACCCTCGAGCTTCTTTTGTCCCATGCAGTTCTCATTCATTGAACTTGGTGGTCAGTGATGCAGCATCAGCTTCTAGTGAGGCTGCTGAATTTTTTAATGTAATTCAAAGCATCAATGTATTTTTCTCTGCTTCAACTCATCAATGGCAAATTTTGAAGCAACATTTGGGAACATCCTCTCTGACACTGAAACCACTGAGTGCCACACAATGGGAAAGTCAAGTGGAGGCGATAAAGCCTATCAAACACCAAATTGTGAAGATAGATGTTGCCATAGTTGCCATTATGGGGGATAATGCTATGACAGGAACTGTTCGTGGGAGAACAATGGCAGAGGGATATGGAATCACCAGACACATACATAACTTCAAATTTCTGTGTGGCTTAGTGTTGTGGCATGACGTACTGTTTGAAATAAATATTGTAAGCAAGAGACTCCAAGGCGTTGACCTTGATATATCTGGAGCAATGGAACAACTGGACAAAGCAAAGTCATACCTACAGTCTTACCGGTCAGATGAGGGATATCAAAACGTTCTGAAGAGTGCACAGAAGCTGGCAGAGGAACTTCACACTGAAGCTATTTTCCCACCCATTCAAGAATACAAGAGTCACTGAAGAAGACATTTTGATTACGAGGCACGGGATAATCCCATAAGAGACCCCAAACAACAATTCAAAGTTGAATTCTTTAACCAGGTGCTAGATTGTTCCATACAGTCAGCTGAAGAACATTTCATGCAGCTCAAGGAACACAGCAGTATATTTGGGATGTTGTATGATATTCCAAAACTCCTCACTATACCTGAAGAAGACCTGCACCAGCAATGCAGGGCACGAGAGACAGTGCTGACACATGATGACATGCGCGATATTGATGCGAGTGATTTCGGTGATGAACTGAAAGCCCCTTCGAGATACATTTCAGCAGGATCAACTCCAAAGGCTGTTCCGGAATATATGTGCACAAATAAGATGACCACCCTCTTTCCAAATGCTTTTGTTGTTCTGCGCATACGTCTAACACTTCCTGTAACAGTTGCCAGTGGAGAACGCAGCTTCTCCAAGCTGAAGTTAATAAAAACACATCTACGCTCGACAATGACACAGGAGAGGCTGGTCAGCCTTGCAACCATCTCAATAGAGCATGAGCTGGCCCAGACTGTGGACCTTCAGCAGGAAACAGTTCAAATCTTTGCAACCAAGAGGGCACGGAAAGCACCACTTTGATTATTCAAACAGATACAGATGCCAGTGTTTACTATTGCAGAGAAGAAAAGTTACATTTGCTGTTTAGGCTTTTGAAAGTTAAGTGTTACTTAATATTTTTGAACAAGGCATTTTAAGTTGTTAGTTCTCCTTTATTGGGGTAGGTAGCAGAGCAGTATCATGAGAGGAGTAGAACAGGAAGAAGGCAGAATTGAGACCTTTCAAAGTTTTGGCCCAAGCGAAGAGGTATGGGGGCATCATTTGAGCTCTGGTGCCAAAATGTTGTGGGCCGGCCCTGATAAAGACTCAATCACTGGTATATATGAGACATGGAAATGTAGTAGCTAGCCCCACATATCTTGATGATCAGAGCAAAGAGGCACCAAACAATTATGCTCTTTCTTAGATCTTAATTCAGTAAAGACTTATTTGCATGCTTAACTTTATGCACTGTGAGTCGTCCGACTGAAGTCAACGCAAAATCAGGGCTCTATTTTGGAATATTCTTTACAAATAATTAAACTGCATATGTTAACAAATGAATGCTGGTGAAATCGGTCTTTTTGCTAGCACTTCAATTAAAAGCAAATCTTTTAAGCGAATGTGGATTCTGGAAGTAAAATGTGCTCTTTGCTTATGAAAAATGAAACTGGTGCATCACAGCAGAGGAAAGATGGAGACAGAAAGACGAGTTTACTTGCTGCAGGGTATAGTCATTAAAGGTCACATTTTGCCCCTCTTATTCATGTCAATAGTGCCTTTATTCCTCACACAGTATTTCTGGGCCTTTCTTACGGCACTTTGGTGCTTTCAGTCTTAGCTGGGAGTTGGAACTGTCGAGCTGTGTGGAAACAACGTGGAACATGATTGAATGTCCAATAAAGTTTGGTTTTATTTGGTGTCAATTTTGGATGATGGGTAGAGGGTGGGGTTCACCAATTGCTAGCTATATTGCCACTAGTAAGTCACTTAATATAAGCTCTGAAGAATATTAGACAAATCCAGAGTCTGTCCAATATTAAAAAATGCTGCAAAACCTTTTTTTGCAAAACCTCATCCCACCAAAATGCTGCAAAACCTTTCCCCACCATAACTGGAACAACATTCAAAGCATCAGCAAGATAACCTACTCCCAAGCAGAGCTTCCTGTAACTTGAAAAGGGAGAAGAGCCAGAGACTGTGAGATCCACTTGGTACTTCACCGTTGCCAATCTGTATTACAAGGAATTAAATGTATTACATTTGTTTGCTAAGGTACTGAAAGGTCTTGTGGATTTTCCATCAAAGGCTGTTCCTTCTGAGGTCCTTCTATTGTGGACCAATTCATTGGCCAGTTTCCCTGCTGCTCTTCTGCCATTCCAGGGCTGCCCCATTTGTGTTAGAGGATTTTACTACGTTATTATTATTTTGCTTTTATCTCTTGCATTTGTTAACTTCCTCCAGATACGTGAGGTCCCTGAAGGCCATATTCTGCTATCCTTACTCCTGTTGAATAGTGCCTTTGCTCCTCAAAGACAGTTTGGGAATTTCTTCAGGTATTCTGGTTCTCTTTTTTGGTCAGTGCCTCCTACTGTTTCCTTTCCTCCAGTGCAGGGAAATGTTTACTGATGGAGTTTGCACAGCCAGAGCTCCATGCTAAGGTGTACACCAAAAGAAGCTGGTATACACCCAGCATGAATCTAGACCTATGTTGTTGGGTTTTTTTTAGAAGCAGAAATGGGGAAACCATTTTGTTCCAGCTTTTTAAAGGATCATTGTTTTAAGAGACTGCCACGGGTTATGCAGTGTTTTCACACATGTTTATTTTATACATTAACAATAATGTTGGTCAAAATATTATGGATTTTGACAACAATTTAAAATGTTGACAAAAAAGCAACCCCTCGCCCCTTTTTACCATCCCTAGTTGAAGTTTGAGAAAAGAGATGCCAGCAGAACTGAAAAACACACCACGCTGAATTTGCTGCTACATACATTTTGCAATCAAATTTGGCGTCTTTCCTTTTTCACTTCCTGGACTGTGCTAGTTTCTTATTACACAGGCCAACCAAAGCCTAAAAGACGCTCTCTCCAAATCTGGGCAGAGAGCATGGTGCATGGGGTCATGTGTCAAGGAAATATAACATTCCAGACACAAAGATTTCCCAGGAAATACACATCCAGATCAATATAAAAGTAAATAGTCTGATCATTAGAGTTCAGAATCTGCTAAAAGTAGAGCAGAGTCTATGAAATGGCTGGCCGCAGCTTCATCAAATAGACACAATATTCAGATCCAATCTGATAAGGTGTGAGATAGTCCAAAAGCAACACTTAAAAGTGCACTGTCAGCTCTGGGATCTCGCTTGCTTAACCAAGAATAGGGTAGAGAAGTAAAAAATAAAGAGGAAGAGAGAGAATTTCGGCAGGGAGCATGAATAAGCCCTCAGTAGTGCAGAAGTCACCGGTAATAATAATAAAGCAGTAAAACAAATTAGACCATTATATGAGATCTGATCCTGCTTCCAGTTGTCAGCTGGAATTTTGCCACCAATTTCAACTGCAGAAGGATTAGGCCCGTGATGGAAAAATTTATCAGTGGAACTTTTTAACCTGAGAAAAGTCTTTTAAACACTTTTAGAGAAAATACCAATATTAATATTTGTGTACAAATACATACCCTGGGAAATTGTCTACCCAGGGAGATGATGTCTGATCCCAGAGGACTTTTTAATCTACCTGACAAAGGTTTAGCAAGATCTGATGGCTGGAAGTTGGCGTCAGCAATATTCAAACTGGAAATAAGATGCACTTCTTTAATACTGAGGGTTATTAAACATTGGAACGGATTATGAAGGGAAGTGGTACATCTCCATCACCTGGAGTCTTTACATGAAGATTAGGGGCAATATTTTCAAAAATGGCTATGGCTAATTAAGGAACTTAAGTCCCCTTATCAGAAGTAAATTTGGCACTTTGGGTGTGTCTACACTGAAGTTTAAGTCCAGGATTTGAACTCAGGCTCAATACTGACTCCCACCCCTTCTGTCTACAGACAAATTGTGCTAATCCTGGGTCCCAGGACCCCATGGGGGTGAAAGATCAGAGCCAGAGTCAAGCTGGGACCCAGTGTTTAAAATCTGTTGCCTTGCAATGTAGATGGAGCCCCACTGGACTTGTACCTGAGCCATTTGCCAAAAGAGCCCCGTAGTCCTATGGGCTGACTTTTTGTCCTCTGGATAGTCAGGTTTCCCCACACTGCACTATGAACAAAGGGCTAGAGTTGGCCACCTTTAGGGAGGGTGCTAGGAGGTCTGGGATATGGGTGGTTGGACTCAGGTCTACATAATGTCCTGTAGACACTGGAGCCAGAGATTGGGACCCGGGGTTGATCAATTCCTAATTTAGTGTTTTAAACGAGTATAGATGCTCAAGCCCTAGGCTAACAAACCCAGGGTCTGCTATCTTGAGTTCTATTAACCCAGGGCTTGAATTGCAGTGTAGCCATACCCTAGGGTTATGCCTTCATGGGGATAAAAAACCCACGGCTGGCATGGATCAGCTGACTCAGGCTCATGGGGCTTTTGCTGCAGAGCTAAAAACGGCTGTGTCGACGTTTGGGCTCTGGCTACAGCCCGAGCTCCGGGATCCTGCAAGGGTGGAGAGCCCCCAGATCTCAGGTTCCAGCACAAGCCTTCATGTCTACACCACAGATTTTAGCCCTGAAGCCCGAGCTCCATGAGCCTAAGTCGGCTGATTCAGGCCAGCCGCGGTCACCCTGTGGGGCTTGTATCCCATATAGACCTACCCTCGGGTCCACCGGGAGTTAGGTGTCTGGGCATTTTGCCTCCCTGCATCTTTAGGCAGCTACATCCCTTTTAAAAACCTGAATCCCACTGAGGTTTAGGCTCCTATATCGCTTTTGACAACATGACTTAGGTGCTTTGGAAATTTTATCTTGATGCCTTTCTAAAAAAACAATGGAAAAAATGCTTTAGTTCAACCACAAGCTATTCACACAGGAAGCACTGTGTGAAATCAGTGATTTGTGCTGCACAAGAGGTCAGATTAGATGATTATTATAATGGTCCCTCTGGCTTTGGAATCCATGAATCTTAGGAGGAACATGCCTGAAAAAATTTACCAGATCAGAGGGGCTAACTTTTATTTTTTCTTGTGGGTACTCCACCCACCCTGAGCCCCGAGGCCCCATCCCACGCCTTCCCCCAAGGTCCCACCCTCACTCTGCCTTTTCCCACCCCTGCTCTGCCCCCTCCCCCGAGACCTCCATGCCTACCTGTTGCTCGCTCCTCTCCACCCTCCCCCGAGCACCTCCCTTCAGCTGCCAAACAGCTGATCAGTGGCCAGCCCCAGGGCCTGCGCAACAGCTGTGGGTGATGGGTGCTGAGCTGAATGCCCCCTATTTTTCCCCATGGGTGCTTGAGCCCTGGAACACTCATGGAGTCAGCGCTTACGTACTAGATAAACACAGAGAACATACTGTATGTGGACATGTCTAGAATCCAGGAGGGAGGAAGGGCTGCAACTCTTGAATTGCCATATTAAAACCCTCATGTATAAATTGAATGAATGACACAGTTTAATCTCAGAGTCAATAGTTGTATCAGTGACTTAACAGATCATTGCTTTAATGAAAAAGAGAAAAGCAGATCTCTCTCACTTGCACTAAGGGGGTGCTTATTTTTCCAAGTGAAGCCAGTCAGTTTCTCCTGTTCAAAATATTTCTGTTGCATATAAAGTAATTACTATGATACTTTGCAGTTAGGCAGCACCTTCCATTCATGGATCTCACCCTGCTTTTCTAGCACTAATGCAGCTTCCTTACCCCTATTTTATAGATGGTGAAACCCAGCTATAGAGAATGAAGTGACTTGGCCAAGGTCACGATGGAAGACAGTAGCAGAGCTAGGAACAGAAATCGGGGTGAAATCCTGCTTTCATTGCAAATCAACACCAAAATGCCCATTTCATCCAGATCTCCAGACTCCCAGTCTAATGCTTTAGACACAAGGCCACCTCTTTTCCCCTATAGTGGAGGGAAGACATAAGGTACAATGGTATATACAAAACCCAGTATGCAAACTGGGACTACACTATACACCTATAGAATTAGTGTGTGATACTCTGGTGTTACCATGTGTTACACATGGTAACACCTGTGTGATAAATGTCCATTTTTAATGGTATCCGTTGTATATGCCTAGCATTTACATTAATCTTATAGATCCATCAAACCTTCTTTGCTGCTGTTTGAGATATAAGCAATCTTTTGTTCTTTCCTGTCGCCTACCCCAGACAGTGGAAATATGAAGCTGACTGCAGTGGTTTTTCTTGTCTTTAATACTAGTACTTATCATATTTATTAAAAAGATTGTTATACCGTAGAAGGAAATCAGAAAATTGACATTTTCAAGGTTTTCAATCCTTCTCCTTCTGAAAACAAGACAGAGAACAGCAGGATAAGTTGGGAGGAAAGTTTATACTAAAATTATTTCTGAGAAACTGACACCAGCAAAACTAGAAACACATTTCCTTGGTGGAAGTACAGTTCAAATTCAAATACTACACATTCTGGGCATAGAGTTACTTATAAACCAATATAGGAATAAAATCATACATTCACTTCAAAAACCATCCTGAACTTGGGTGAGACTAATACTTTAAAATGAACAATGAAAATGATTCTGAACTCCTTTCAAAGCATAGGACTTGGGATGAAATGACAGCTGAGTCCAATCAGACTGTATTGTATTATGCACACTACTTCTGCCATGGCCTGTTACTTGATGTCTCTTATCATCTGCATCAGCCCCATCAAAAGGAATTGTATTCTTAATGAGCTGATATATGAGAAAATGAGAGCTGCAGCTTAAGGGTAATATTGTACATTCAGAGACACCATTTTTCAAAATGAACAAATAGTCTATGAAGCTGTTGGTGATTTTAAGAGACAGATCGTATGTCAAGTGTGTGCAAATGGAAAATTGCAAATATATAACTGAGGAGGTAGCTGGACAATATACTATTAATATGCTGGAGACCTGATTCTGAGCTCAGGTACATTGGTTTTATGCTGATGTAAGTTTTGTGATTTCAGCAGAGCTAGTCCTGATATCAATGGTGCCAGTGAGACTAGACTGAGGCCCTATTTCTCTCAAAGGGCAAAATTCACCATTATGCACAGGGCTATTGTATCTGCTTGCTTTAAAAATGCATTCGAGTATATGGGGGCAGATTCTCAACTGGTCTAAATGGTCATAGTTCCACTGAAGACAATTTACATCAGCTGAGGATCTGCCTCATGATTTGTTACTTAAAATCACCAACAGCTTCATAGACTAATCCCACTAAAGCCTTCCAAGTACATAGACTTTGTGCCTGGCCTCTGCACAGAGGTGAATTTGACCCTAAAAGCATTCTGCTCTTTACATGTAGAGTGAAAATCTGTACTTTCTTTCCCCTCAGTACTCAGCATGAATGGGAGTTCTATGGAAGAGGTCAATCTGCATTTCATCTCATAATTTTTTCTGGTAAATTAGCAAATCTCTTGCATACAACATTGTAAATGTGAGAATTGTTATTTGTGTATTGTCTTTTGTCACAAAGGGTCATAAACATCGCATCAACTTTACAAACTACAGGCCACATACAGAAAGAGTACCAATGTCTGTGTCGGCTCTTTTCATCTTACCCTATTGCTGGGCAGCTGGGACCCCACTAATTCCATGGCATTTGGAGCAAATCCACAGCCTGTTGGTGGACTGGAGCATTTAGCTCTTCAGTCTTCTCCTACAGTTCTGGTGTGTTTTAGCTAGCAGAAGATGTTCTTGTGGTCAAAGTGCTGCAGGAGGGATCAGGAGATCCTGGTGAGCTACGTAAACGCTTGGGACTCTGTGAGAGTGGATTTCAGAGTAGCAGCCGTGTTAGTCTGTATTCGCAAAAAGAAAAGGAGGACTTGTGGCACCTTAGAGACTAACCAATTTATTAGAGCATAAGCTTTCGTGAGCTACAGCTCACTTCATCAACGTCGTGCTCCAGCCTGAGCATCTATACAGAAATTTTTAGCCCCGCAGCCCGAGCCCTGCGAGCCTCAGCCAGCTGACCCAGGCCAACCACGGCTGTGCTACAGGTCTTTTTATCCCTATGTAGATGTACCCTAAATTTGGGTGCCTTAGTATTCAGGTGCCTAATATGAGACACCGAGGATCACACCACAGGCCACTAATGTCAATGAGAGTCTTCCATGGACTTCAGTGGGTTTGGGATTGGACCTCTAGGGCTTGATATTCAAGATGCAGAGTACCTACAACTGGGTGCTCAGCACCTTTGGAAAATCAGGCTCTTGTTGTCTCAAGTTGACCACTCTATAACTAATGCAACCCAAAATTAGAAGCCATTACTGAACATTTGGGGATTAACCTTTTGATGCCTCAATTCCCTTAGTCAGAAGGCAACAGTAGTCACTGGCATATTGAGGATTCATTTCTAAGTGTTTCAGCTATGTTTGAGAGCTATGAAAGAAGAGCTCTATTTTAACCATTATCATTATTTATTATTCAAACACTTTGAAGCCTCATATGGAAGGTGCTATAGACCTCCAGGGTCAGATTTTGAAAAACACCTAAGTGACTTAGGAGCACAAATCCCAATGATTTAGAGGCACAAGTCCCATTGACTTTGAAAGTCCATTAGGCGCTTTTGAAAATCCCACTTGTAAAGTATAATGGGGAAAAGATTTTCAAAGGCAAAAAAAAGGCAATGAGGTGTCCAATGTCTGTCGGGGGAAAAAAAATCAATGGGAGTTCAATGCTTACCTCCCATTGGTGCTTTTGAAAAATCTACCCTGTAATTATTGGAAAATAGGAATGCTTGTTAAACAAAACCCATTTCCCAAAGCCTCACAATGAGGTATCCACAGGAGAGGCACCATGGTACTGGTATATCTAATTTCTATCCTAATCCATGTAGTTATTATGGTAGCCAATTTAAATGAAGCTAGGGATATGGTGCAAAACTCTAGAACGAAAGCTCCAGTTATTATGAAGGGAATTCAATACAATAATATTCAAGCTGACATAATCAACAATCTCTCTAAACTATTCAAGTAACAACCCGCATTGGCAGTGAAGAAACCTTACTCTTAAATGTAACTTAACTCCTTGTTAGCACTTAGAGCTCTATCAGGGAAAAAAAATCACAAGAGCAAGTTTTCAAATTAGCAACCTTGAGGGTAATACAATGTAAGTCCACCCAGAGCAAATTGAATAGGAATGTTTAATTTATTTTTTCAGAAACTTAAGAATCCCCAAACTTCTCATCAGCTGCAAGTTGCTTGTTAAGTGAAGACCAATGAAAATGTTAATCAGTAAAGATTCACTTTGGGAGATTGTTTGCATCTAGTTATACTTGGACTGATTTAATTCTACTGAGCAGTTTTTATGAGGTCATATATGAATAACATATTACATGAATTACAAATATCCTATGAAGAAGCAATGTTACTTTAAAGAGACTTAAAAGCTGGTCACATTCTTTGTTGAAAACAATTTGTCATATTTAGACATTTTTTCCTGATTATCAAGTAGCCATGATTTTTACAATTTTGCTTCTTAAAGTATTTGTGATTGTTTTAGAAATAGTTTTATTAATATATTTGTGCCTATAGGCTTTAGCAAACTGTTCATAGTGGCTGCTCTTTGAGTATTCAGAATCTGGGGGATTGGTCTGTCTGATGGGCCACTGAAGCGAAATGGTAAGGTTTCTGGATCCTGACTGTCTGATCTAATCTCTATAAACCGAAACAGTACTTGAATAGATTATTAGGATATTGAATCTCTCAGGAACAGGAGGGGAGTGTTTTATAGAGAGACATGGGGGATATGAGAGAAATGATAATTTTAAAATCTTATTCTCTTTTGCTCAAAAAACAGCATTGGCTACATATTTCTTTCTATCAGAATTAAAAATAGCTGTGTTCCTTCCTGATTGAGGTGGGGAGAAAGATATAAACCTGGTTTATTGGCTGTCCGGCAGACTTTATATTTTATTTCCTCTTGTCACATTCCCATCAGTTAACTGTATGTGTACCTAGGAGACTGGGTGAGAATTTACAGCATAAATGAGGGCATTTATGCAAGTTGAACACTCATATTCACGTGAATAAAGTTTCTCCCCACTCACTCATGCAAAACAAATCCTGGTCACAGTATAATTAGCAGAAAAATGATAAAAAAAAAGCCTATGAAAAATACTTGACTGTAACTGCAGGTCAGATTTAGCAACATGTTTGTAAATATATTTTCCTGCTATTTACATAGGACCTACATGAATAACTATCTTTCTACATCATACCACAGTGGAGAAAAATCTGTTTTCCAGGTATAATCTGACTATTTCATTTGTCTCATTGTCTTATGCCCATCACGACAGTAATTATATGCTAACCAATACTAATGAAAAGCATAATGCTGCATGTGGAAGTCTTTGTACAATTTTAGGGTGGCTCTCACAGTAATTTGTAATTTCATAGTCTGCAAGGACTGAGTGAAAACTGAGCTAGGACTTCAGGATTTGGCTGGCACAGAACTCCAAACTTATAAACAAGCCTGCTCTTTGTAGAGAGTGATACAGCCTAAACCATCCACATAACCTGGAGAAAAAAAATACAGAAACAAAATAATAACGTGTAACCCTAAAGCTTGCCTGAAACCTAGCATTGCAGCCAGCTTGCCAACCTTGGGCTGTGACCACCTGTCAGGAGGAGCGAGTTTCAAAAATTGGATCTTCCGACTGAGAGTGAGGTTGCTGATTTCCGATGCCAGACGCAAAGTTTCAAATTCTAGGCACTGAGTTCCAGACACTAACAGCTGAGATGCCCAGCCGACTACATCACCAGACAGACTGTTGATTACTAATTGACGGTTGATTTCTTGGTTTATTGACCCTATAACACCAATTGATTTGCATCCTGGATGCCTCAGAAACCAGCTCTTTCCTCTGCTGTGATATTGCAGAACTTGAAGCCATCTGGTGCACTAAAGCAAACATCTCTTTGGTTTCAATAGGAAGGGGCTGATAGTTAGGTGCTGTTGGGGAGGGGCCCTGTATTCGGGAATTGACTTTCCCTCTTATCCTGCCAGAACCCACATGTGTACATGTTACAAAGCTCACGACCTTCCCTATGCTTTCTCTGGGGGAATTTATTTAGGGTTTGGGGAGGAAAGAAGGGTATCAGTCAGTATCAAGGTGGTGGTGGGGGCGGGGGGGGTGGTGGTGGAAGGGGGGAGGGATAGCTCAGTGGTTTGAGCATTGGCCTACTAAACCCAGGGTTGTGAGTTCAATCCTTGAGGGGGCCATTTGGGATCTGGGGCAAAAATTGGGGATTGGTCCTGCTTTGAGCAGGGGGTTGGACTAGATGACCTCCTGAGGTCCCTTCCAACCCTGATATTCTATGATTCTATGAAGGGAGGAGTTCGTTTTATGGACTTCTTTGATTATCCCAGTTGAAGTTTTATGATTGTACAGATCTGGACGAGCACGTCTATAAATTCAAACAAACCTAGTTTCAGGCTTAAAAAAATACTCAAAGCAGCAAGAGGAGCAGAACCCCATCTTTTCCCTTTGCGGATCACTTTTACGCACAGGAGAAAGCAAGTTTGTACAGTAATTTCCACCCAGCTCTGACTACAGAAAAATTAAATAGTCCAATAAGTTGAACAATTTGTACAACCATTTCAAATGCCTCCAAATGCAGAATTTCAGGAATATTTCAGAGAATGCCACAGAACATAATCCAATTTCACACCTATTGGTCCATTTCCCTGAAAAAAATATACAAAAATACCTTTTATTTATCATTTCCATAGAAGCTAAAAAATATAGTTTCCTCAGACAGAAAGCCTGGCCTGCCATAAAGTATGGTTTACAAGCCTGTATGAGCTTATGGAGATGGAATGAACAGAGTTAAGAAACTAACAAGAAATGTTCACAGGAAGATGGACATGATCCCATTTCCAGGGGGAACTCAGAAACCCAACCACATAAAAACGCTCTGCAAAACATCACTTCAAATAAGAAAGGAAAGGAATGAGACGTGCATTTAAAAATGACATACATGTTTAAGATGATGAAAAAGGGTTTAATTACGTCTCAAGCTTGGTTCCGATCCCATCCTGGTAGATCAGCGAAATCAGTGGAGTGACATCAGTACTGAGGTCAGGATCTGGCCCACTCTTTATGTCTGCACCAAAATGCATCCAGCTTGTTTTACTATGCTGATATGAAATCATATTTCCACCATGTTGCTATTAAATATGAATGAAACAGTCAGTTACACTGTATATTCCTCTGTATTTCCCCTCCCCCCAAGAGCTTAAAAAAGAAAAATGCTTTATCTGACTTGATATACATAATGTAAGTTGGCATTATTAGAGTGTTTTCTATTCATGGTCTTCTGAAACTTTCTGTTAGAAGTCTTTGAAATTAAACACCCCTCTTTTTATCCTATATTACTTCCTCCCTTGGAACCGTTCAATCTCTGCTCTGCAATCCCATTAGGCTGTTAACTTTCTTAAGGAAAAAAACCTGATAAAAATATATGGATGTTTGAACACCATCCAAAGCAGTTGACTTCAAAATGACACACACACAAAAATTCAGTGCATGGAAAACTGGAAGTTGATTTACTGGGGAAACATATTTTGCATAGAAGCTTAGTACATGTAATGGACCATGTTGGGGATATGCATCATCACTGATGTTTGCTGTAATATTTAAGGTATATTTTCCAGGATACTGAACTATGGTCTTATACATACCACAGTTGCTTCATTACCCCATGTGCTGTAATTATGAAAATAGCATTCATGTCATATCAGTGAATCTCTGTAACTGTACTCATACAAAGAAGTCACTTGTAATCTAGACCTAGTCTAGATAAACATTTGTTCTTATACCTTAATCAAGTAGCACAGGATGGCTGCAACTTTCATTACAAAATGAGAGATGTTATCAAATAGGTAAAATGTACTTGAAAGACACAAAGCTACTGTATACAAAGTAGAAAATTGTCATTGTGGTGGGTATTATGCAGCTTTCATAATGCTATTTTGGATTGAAAATATCAGATCTTTCCAGAACCACAACCATATACTTTTGCCAAACTTGATTCCCATTTAACTTATGTTTATTATTTTTAACATTTATAAGAGATACCTGTCAACCACAAAACCAACAGCAGCAACACCGTAATGCGGCCACCAGTTTATGAGCCTGAACTTGTAAACTAGCATGCAGATTTCAAATGGAGTTGAAATTTTAAGTGCTCAGCGATTCACAGGAGCGCTTTAATGGATTGGGCCTAATGTTCAAACTGCAAATGAGATCTCCTTAGAAACCTTCCAAATCAAGCAGCTAGGCCTTGAAGTGCGAGCTGACAATCAGTAAACTCAGGATCTCTCTGACCAAGGAGGGAACAAATTATAGATTTTAGGCCCTTCACAGAGAACTTCCCGCCCTCGGCCACCAGATATACAAATCTGGGGGCTGTCAGCTCGAGTTTTCAAGCTAACTTTGACAACTGAGGAATAGCAAGGTGAGAAAGGTGGTCTCTAAAATTAGGTCACGTCTTGTTAATGATTTGTGTGCTTAAAAAAATTAAATATACAAAAAGATATTAGTTTTTCCCCTCAACTTGCCTTTCACAAGCTTTGTCCTTACCCCAATCGCCAGGACAGACTGGATGGCTCTTGGCATCAGTGGTGAAATATGGAGCCTTTTGCCTCCTAGAGCTCACGGTTTCAAATTCACTGTGGCTCTTTGGTGCCTTTGTGAAACAAACAGGTGGTCTAAATCTGTTTTCTAGCAAGCTGATCTCTGCATCACACAAGCCACCAGACCAACTGTCTTCCTTGTTGCGGTCGCAGCAGGGAGGCCCAGGATTGTTTTGACCATGGAAACTCAACCGTAGAAGTGGTTTCCTCCAAGGCAAGGCTATAGCACATTAACGAAGCGAAGAAGCTTGCACTTCCACTAACTGTGATGAACTTTTTCTGAGGATAAATAGACTTTAGGTGCCAGTGGTATCTTACCTCACGTGTTCCCTGTGACAGCATCTAAAATGAGTGGCTACTGTAAATGGCTTTATAATAAGGGCTGATGACTGAAGCTTTAGGTGTCTATACTGCCGTCACTAAAGTACGAGCATAGGATTTCGTGTCAGGGACTCCTGATTTCTAATCCCAGAGCTGACACCAACTCCTTCCATGGCTATGAGCAAATCATTTAACCTCATTTCACTTTCTCCATCTGTAAAATATAGCTATTCACACATAGACTCATAGGACTGGAAGGAACCTCAAGAGGTCATTTAGTCTAGTCATCTGCACTCATGGCAGGACTATATACCTATAGTATGTAGATACCATAGAATATAGACTATATACCTATATAAGCGGTAGAGCTGAGCGACTACATTCACTTCTGTGCAGAGGGCCAGAACAAGGTCTATGCAACATGCAAGTCCCACTTACATACTCAGATTCCACCCAGACTTCACACAGTCCTTGATCGGTTTATCCGCCTATTCTTTTAATGGAATCTCTTTGAGCAGATCACAACTTCCTCAAACGTATTTGTTATTAGAAATAATTTGGCGATTTTATGTGTGACTATTCATGAACAATAAATACTCTGAGTATTTAATATCCGCTGTTCAAACCACATTGGTTAGTTGTAATTGGTCAGATACGTTATACAATACAGTTTCTTTTCTCTCATGGGAAGTGTGCACGTGCATTTAACACTTGGCAACACAAAGGGAGCAAGCATGTTTAAAATTAATTCATGTAAGATCAGATTTAGGTACCCCATAAGTGATCCTATTAAAATCCAGGGTTGCTCTCATGGGCAACATGAATTAGGGTATCTGAATATGACACTTAACATTTTAAGTAACTATTCACTAAAAGTTTTTGCAGCCTTTGTTGTAATAAATGTCATGCATCTGTATTATCTACAATATCAATACTTATGTTATTATATTAAAATCTGTCAAACATTTCTTTTTTTTGGCACTGTAAATCAAAAGAAATATTTGACAGGTATTAATTTTGAAAACAAATGGAAGATTTTAAGATCAGTCTCTGAAGAGGAGGGAAAAAAAAAGAGAAAATTGCAGGATGTTTTAATTGTGAATTGGAAACTTTAAAAACAAAATATACACAAGTATCATTTATAAACATGATCCTGGCCAGAGCAATAATTATGATAAATCCTTTGTCAACTCTGCTTAGAAACCTTTATGAGGTAGTAGGAAATTAGTTCACATTCTAGACAATAGTTCAATAAAAATGCTTTCCAGCTTGTCTGACATATGGAATTCCACATGGCCTGTAATCAGATGTTCCCCGAATCACACTTTTTCATTGCTAAACTCCTTGGCAGTTTAACATAAACAAGCATTGAATTCATTAAGTTGCATGTTTTAGCTTTCTAATTAGCTGAAACTGCTGAATTTCTAGGATTCAAACATGTCGAGGGCTTAATTTTCAAGGTATAAAAGACTATATAAAAACATTGATCATTAACATTTCAAGTTTTCAGTTGACTATATTTTACTTTTTTTAATGAGTGTGCAGAATAGACACTTACAATTTTTTAAAACAGAAAGTGGTAACAAAAAGCAAAAAAAATCCACCTGCTTATATTTAAAATGGAAGGCTTTGTTGCTTAAATATTGGAAAGAGAATCCTTTAGTTTTTTAACAGCTGACCAATTATTCATATCTCATCATATATTCATATTCCATCTGTTTCTTCATGAAGCTTCCATAACATCCATAAACAGCATTTACTTAAGCACTTTGTATCCTGAAAGCAGGTAAGCCATATACTAGTGTCACACTTTAACATAGCAGTACATTAGACATTCACAGTACATTAGAACCTGGCCCCATTGAAGTTAATGGGAGTTTTCACTCCCTCAGTGTCTTTTAACTACTGTCATCCAGGGAGAATTTATATCTGAAATGTTTTATATTTTATTTTATCCCACTGAAATTCTAAATACGCATTATATTTTAGGGAAATGAGTAGCTTAAGGGTCTTGGTAATGAGACATAATGCCTTGCACCACTAGGTTGATAATTCAAATCTATGCCAGGTGAGTATTGACTACTGCACAGCTCAGTTCATGTGTGTTACTAGACAGAGACAAACAAACTGGTTCTAGTCACTACAATGATGGGTTTTTAGTATGAACTGTAGTTTTAATAAATGGCAGATACCTCAGAATTGAGATAGATACCTTTTTACTTTGTTTATTTAAATAAAACACCTCCCACCACCACCATCACTGGACTTGCCATGATTGGAGCCCATCTGAAACAGAAACACTATAGGTCTCCAGGTTCTAGGATTTAGGGCAGTGGTGAATCTGGTTATAGAGGCTGGGAGTTTGCTGGCTTGTGAGCAATATCGACAACAATCCTCTTTTTCTTCCTTCAGCTGGTTTAGTAAATTTGAACCAGGGACCAGGTGCCTAATTCTATTGGTGAGTTTACATGCAACACGCTAAATAGAGAGGAAGTAAGGAGCTATCCGCAGGGTTTTCATGTGGTTTCTGTTCTCAGGAAACAACTTCCTTTGTTTGTATGGGTTGAGATTGAGAATGTGAATGTACACGGACTCTTGCTCTCAGCTAATTTTATCAAGTGAAAAAACCATGGGCACCCAACTAAAACTAAAAGATGCTATTTATTTACTTATCTGTTTGTCTGAATTCTGCTGTCAAAGGGCCTTTGCAGTATGGGAAGCTTTTCTTTCTCTTTTTTTTTTTATTACTACCAAAACTAATTATAGTGAAGTGAATTCCCAAGAGCCAGCTTGGAATATGGAAGAAAATTGGACTGTTGAGGGCATACACCCAACACATCCAAAATATACACATGTTCTGTAACAAGAAAGAGAAGACTGTTACACTGTGTTACTAAAGCTTGGCCATAGCTGTCACTAATGTCGTACTTACCAAGATGATACACAAACTGCGATCATTGCCACTGGTTTTCCTGCATGACTGATAATAGTATGACATTTGACTGATGTCTGTCCTAAATAATTTTTCTGCTGAAAGAAATTTTTCTTGGAAAAGTACAAGTGACTTTTGTCTATATGCTCCACTGTCCACTGGTGGATGGGATACTAGGCCAAATCTATAGTAGGGTTCAAAAAAGAACTAGATAAATTCATGAAGAATAGGTCTACCAATGGATATTAGCCAGGATGGGCAGGGATGGTGCCCCTAGCCTCTGTTTGGCAGAAGCTGGGAGTGGACAACAGGATCACTTGATGATTACTTGGTCTGTTCATTCCCTCGGAAGCGTCTGGCACTGGCCACTGTCAGAAGACAGGATACTGGGCTAGAGGGACCATTGGTCTGACCCAGTATGACTGTTCTTATGACCTGAACAAGTTTTTATGATCATCTAGTGGCTGGAGGGCTAAAGAGCAACAAAATGTCACTATTTGCAGAGTCATTGCTAATTTTCTTTTTAGCTCATCTGCATTTTTAGACGAGAGATGACAGTGAGATCTATTTTTCTCACTGTGCATGAACATTAGCTTGTTAATTTACAACTGTTACATCATTTTAAACTGAGCTTCTCCCAACACCACTGACTAGCTGATGAGGGAGAGTATCTTATGTGGCTGGTAGTTTGGATTTTGTAGTAAGTATTTTTCTCTCTTGATACAAACCATCTTAACATATACACACATGCAGCCATGAAGCTATAGGGAAAAAATATTGTGTCCCCAGATACATTTGAAGACCATTGACATCATCAGTGGGTAGACTTCAATGAGCTTTAGATCATGTTTGTAGGCCCTGATTCAGCAAAGCACTTAAGCACGTACTTAACTCTAAGTGTGTGAATAGTCCCATTGAATTAGATGGGATTTGAAAGTCAAGTTAAGCATGTTCCTAAGTGTCTTGCTGAAACAGTACATGCCTTAATCACTACTTTTGTGAATTCCGATAACTAGTGACTGCCATCGAATGAGATGCCTCCCACCCACCAGTGCCTCAGGGCAGCCCACCAAGGGATCCCTGCCTCAGTTTACCACTTCAAGGGGCTTCTTCAATAACTCACTAACACATTTGCCCATGGCGACCCCTTCTTGGGCTCTGTTTTTTAATCAACCGAACATTCAAAATAAAAGTTCTCAAATCCTTCCTCAAGTCTGTCCATTTACCTCCTTACAGGCCACCCCCAGGCCTTTCTTGCCTGTAGTCTCACTCACCAAGTCCCAGGCTGTTCTGCTGAAGTCTGTGGACTCCCAGCAGCCTCTGTACCCTTTCCATGTTTCTCTCTATCCCCACTCTGGTCTCACCAAGAATCCCCCCTCTGCACCTTCCTGCTGGTCTTTATAGGGGAAGCAGGTGATGCCTGCTCAGATGTACCTCCTTAGAACCTGGGTCTGGCTGGCTCCAGGTCACCAGCCTTAAAAGGGGCAAGTCACCCATTACTCTGGCTAATAGAGTGTGACACACTAATTCTTTCCCCAACCAGCTTTTCACAATGGGCATATGGTACAAAAGTAAAAGGATGGGGTGAATTTGATCCAAAACCTGAGGCCACAGTTTGGTGTGAAGCTAAATTAGAATGAATGAATTTTCCACTTTGGCAAAACCCCTGGCAAAAGAATCCTGTCATCCCAGAACATCTGCGATGGAAAATTTCTCAACAGAAAGGTTTTCATTAGATTCCACTGCTATTAGGAGGTTTCTATAAACCCAACTTGATTATCTAATTAAAAAAAAAAGTGAAATGTGACGGAATGGAACTGACCTGCAAGCAGTTCCATGCACAGAGCCCGTGTGAATAGCAATTTTCAATATGAAATGAACAACTTAAGGAAAACATTGACATATTCCATTTAATGTTTACTTGTACTCAACAAAGTAAATGGCTAGGAGCTGTGGCTTGACCCAAGGATAGTGTCGTCAAGCAATGTGCAAACCATTTTATATTAAGCTTTACAATCCTGATCTGTAGCACTTCTTGCTATTCTATTCCTGGGTTCTCCCTGGGCTGTGGATGCATCTCAGTTAGAGGTGAGCCAATAATTGATAACAAATCATTTGTCAGATTTAACCTCTTTTTCTGCTCACGGAATATCCACCAGCTGATTGCAGTGTATCCATGAGCTGA
This sequence comes from Lepidochelys kempii, assembly GCF_965140285.1. Lineage (NCBI taxonomy): Eukaryota > Metazoa > Chordata > Testudines > Cheloniidae > Lepidochelys > Lepidochelys kempii. The sequence continues at coordinate 36,605,089 of NC_136391.1, read as the reverse complement.
TTCTCAAATGTACTTGTTCAAATTTATTCGGCAAGTGTCTATTCAAATATTTTACTCAATGGATTGAGCGCCATCAGAGAAACAGTACCATGCAAAGTATGTTCCCTGACTGGATGAGCATGCAGGCAGTTGTGTGTGAGAATAATTGCAGTTCAGAACTTAGTATTCAGTTTCCCTGAACGCTTGCCTTACAATGTAGAAATTTGCTTTCTATGAACATTTGTGCTAGTAAAACTCAATCAACTGAAAGATTGTGGAAGGCAAATATTGCCCAGCTCTGACCTCAGGACTGAGCTTGAATACTCACGACTATATCATTTCTGGACCTCTCTCAAGAAGATAACTCATCCTGTAGAACGGTACCAGAGCAAGGATCCTATATTGCCAGTCCTTTCTCTCCTGAGGAGTCCTTGCCTGTGCTTGCATGATTCGCTTGGTTGAAGTCATCAGGACAGCTTGCATGAGTAGGGGTTGGCAAGAGCAGGTCCTGCGTATGGTAGATTTGTGAAGTGAGCTAAGAAAAGATTACAGAAAGTCTATGACCACAAATGAAAAGAGGCTGCCTGTCATTGGGTCCACTCCCCGCTCACAGTGCCTCCTACTGACCGTCCTGAGAATTAGCTCTGCCAGGTTTGCCATTCCCCCTCTGGTGCCATCTTCCCCTGTACTGTCTCACTCTGCAGCCATGCTTATTCCTGGATCTTCTGTCTCCTCTTCATGGCTTGACCCTCTGGCCAGTTCACTCAGTCTCTCCTCTTTCAGGGAATTCACAGTGTTTCCAGATCTGCTGTCTGGCTGGCATCTCCAACATCCTTGCCACTCCTCAGCAGTTCGTAGGGGAATTCAGGCCTGCCTTCTACACTGGATTCCAGCCCAGGGACAGGCAGTCAAGCTCTCTGTATTATCCTACACCCCTTGCTGCTGTTTCCCTGGGCTTCTTCCTACCTATCTAGCTTCCTCACTCTCTGGGTTTGCCCACCTACCAACGCCCTCCACTCAGGGAGTGATTGCAGCCTACTTCCCAGTAACCTTTCCCAGGAGCAACCCGCTAATTGTAGTGAGCTGTCTGACTTTATACAGGCTCTGCCTGTTCCTGCACAGGTGAGCCTATTCCTCTAATCAGGGCTTTCCTCTCAGTGTTCAATCTACTAGGTTAACTGGCTCATCGGGCCTCCATTAACCCCTTCCACTCCTGTGTGGGGGGACACCCCATCACACTGCCCCACCAAACTAGACAGATTTTGTTCCCTATTCTCCCTGGTGCACTTTTTTGTAACATTGTTTAGTCTGGTATTTGATATGCAAAGGCACTGATAAAGTTTAAAGTTTAGAAGCAAAGGCGTTTCAAGGAGGACGAGACTTATTCTTTTAGCTGTTATTTAACTTTGTCTTCTGGTTTTCTAGAAATGTCCCTGGTTGTGTCTCTTTCTTTCTGGAATTTTTTGGAGGTTTGTCCGTAACAGGTTTGTCTTAGTCATTCATTGCTCAAAGTGCTTCTGGGGTAAATGATGCTTAGCCTGAACTTTAAAGAAGATTCAAAAATGTTGGGTCACTTAAAAAACCAAACCCTTGCAACTCTTTACTCTTCTGGTGGCTCGAAGACCCCGGACAAACGCAGCTCTCCGGATACTTCTGCCTTGGCTAACAGGACTCACTGGACAGTCAGAAAAGTATATGTGACCTCCTGCACAGTCCTATCTTCTTTCAAGATCGAAGAGGTATGGGTAAGAACCAAAACCACTGTGCCTCTTGAGATTCTCCCTTGCCAAATGGTGAAGCTGGTTAGCATTTGCCCTTGAGTCATTTGTAGGGGTGTGGGCATTTTGATATCCATTGTGACTGGCAACTTTTCCACTGTCCATAATAACCAATTGAAATGGAGTATATGGAAATGGAATAAGAGAGAAGAAAAGTCCATTTCTGACCTTTAACTAATTTCCTAATCCTCTGTTTTACAAATCTTGAAGCTGTTCTTCATGGTGAGCAAAATTCTTCACCCTTGCCTTATACAGGCTTGATCCCTGGTTCACTGTTTCTCCTCAGTGAGAAAAGGTTCTCACCCCCTTAGAAACCTTTAAGCAGCACAAAATGTCTAAATGTGTAACAGAGTCGATGGACACCTTTAGAATAAATGAGTTATGGCAAAAGGGATGTCAGCCAATCTCTCAGTCATGATTTATTCATCAGTTCATGCTGCCTTTCAATTAGCGTAGAGGCATTCTGGGGTTTACAGTGGAAATGCTTGTGATGGACATGTTGACCATGGTTGGAGAGCAAATAAACATCCATTATAAAACTGATGGGCCTGAACCAGAGCCACAGTCAAATATCTCCAAATGCTGGGAAGGTTCAGAGCTGGATCTAAGCATTGCACTTGGGTGCTGTCTCGAATGGGATGAAGCAAGGAAAACAACCCTATTAATGAAAGGTGTTTAAATACATGCTTAATTTCAAGCACGTGCTTAAGTCCCATTGAAGTCTTAAAACCCCAATGAAGATTTAAGCACACGCTGAAATGTTTCCCTGAATAAGGGTCCAAAACCCTAGATCCAGATGCAATCTGAACTTTGAGTCTCTGTCACATCTCTACTTCATATGGAGGAACTCATTTTGCTTGCATTTGAGTTCATACAACCATCATAAATGACAGGTTTCAGAGTAACAGCCGTGTTAGTCTGTATTCGCAAAAAGAAAAGGAGTACCTGTGGCACCTTAGAGACTAACCAATTTATTTGAGCATAAGCTTTCGTGAGCTACAGCTCACTTCATTGGATGCATCCGATGAAGTGAGCTATAGCTCACGAAAGCTTATGCTCAAATAAATTGGTTAGTCTCTAAGGCATCATAAATGAGTATTCCCTTTAGGAGAGACTGTGAAAAAGGAGCAGAGAAGTGAGAGTAGAGAAAAAAAAGTTAGTGAGGAAAAATAAACATCCCCTCACTCACAAATCCACTCCCTGGGATTCCTAGCTGCTCTGTCTTTCAAAGTCCCTTCTAAATGAAAAGTGAAACCAACAACATTGAATGCCCTTAATTTCAAAGAGAAAAGGAGTACTTGTGGCACCTTAGAGACTAACAAATTTACTTGAACATAAGATACATTTGTTAGTCTCTAAGGTGCCACAAGTACTCCTTTTCTCTTTGAGGATACAGACTAACACGGCTGCTACTCTGAAACCTTTATTTCAAAGGAGTTGTAGGGTTTGTATCTGAGGATAGATTTTGGCCATTCATGTCTAAATCAGTAAATAAATGGTAAAGGTCATAATTACTTTGAACCATTCTTAAATGATACAAACTACTGAAGCATGCCAAGATTTTTTACTATCATTGAGAAATCATATGCACACTCATTTTGCAAAGTTGGGAATAAAATGTAACCAGCTCAACGTTTCAATATCATTCTAATTTTCTTGATGGATGTTTGAAATAAAGATTCCCTTAGTTGCAGTTCATAGGACATTCTGCCTTTATAGCTTCATTTTTCTGAAATACTGATCAAAACAAAGCTATGAAATTTTACTATCCCATTGCTAACGGTAATGTTGACTTAATGCAGACTTCCAAAGTCTCTTCTTCCCCTCACACCTTTTGACCACCTCATATTTTAAAATGATATTTGCATTTGATACTGTTCAGTGCTTACTTGCTAGGAATGGTTTTGCTAGGGAGCTGAACCATGATTTCCCTGTGCTGAAATTAAAAGAATAATCCTTATTAATGATACCTCCGAGCTGGCTAGGCTTTGAGACGTGGTATCATGGTGTGTACCGTGAGGGAAGCAGTAAGTTAACCTTGGAACCAAAATAATAATAAAAATAATAATAAAAGTATAGTTTTCCCACCAGATTCAGTGCTGATCTATGATTATGTTAATCCCAGAAGATGAGCTCCATTTTCTTTTTGATTGGGACAGAAATCCAGCAGAGAAAGGCTCAGGAGATCCAAAGATTTCCATAACTGAATTCTATGCCAGCCAAATGCCTTGGACAATAAATCCCCTGTGATCAGTACGAGATGTACGGGAGGTGACAGCAGGACAAGAATGCACCTCATTGATATTGACTCCAATGGGAGCAGGTGCAAGATCTCCCTGTTGGGCTCTCATCATCATCTTCTCAGTTTATGTCAAGTTTTGCCATTCATAGTTTCTCTTGCCACTGGGGGTTGAATCATGGTCTAGAGGTGACTCTCCTGTGCTGGCTACCTGCATTGCAGGTATCAGGGAAAGAGGGGATGCAGATACCACAAATCTATTAATCCCCTCTCTGTGCATGCTGGTGGGAGGTGAATGGAGCCAAGCCAATGTGCCTGGAGATGCAGCTATGCTACAGCCTTGGGCTTGGTACAGAAGCAGTGAGATATACTGCCTCCCAGGAGCAGTGGGGACCAGGTGAGAGGTTTGTAAGTCAGTGAGTCACAATCCGCATCTCAGGTTGCTCCAGGGGCAGTTTAACAACACACTGCCCCCTATAGGTTTGTATTAAAGACATGACTGAGCCCTGAGGGTATGGTCTTGTGCAGTGGTTCCCAAACTTGTTCTGCCACTTGTGCAGGGAAAGCCCCTGGTGGGCCAGGCTGGTTTGTTTACCTGCCGCGTCCACAGGTTCGGCCGATCGCGGCTCCCAGTGGCCGCGGTTCGCTGCTCCAAGCCAATGGGAGCTGTGGGAAGCAGTGCAGGCAAGCCAATGGGAACTGCGGGAAGCGGCATGGGCTGAGGGACGTACCGGCTGCTGCTTCCAGCAGCTCCCATTGGCCTGGAACAGCGAACCGTGGCCAGTGGGAGCCGCGATTGGCTGAACCTGCGGATGCGGCAGGAAAACAAACCGGCCCGGCCGGCCTGCCAGGGGCTTTCCCTGCACAAGCGGCAGAAAAGTTTGGGAACCACTGGTCTAGTGATTAGGGCCCCAATTCAGCTAAGCACGTGCTTAACTTTAAACACATGACTAGTGTCCTAGAAGTTAGTGGATCTACTCTTAAATAAAGTATGTGCTTAAGTGCTTTGCTGACCTGGAGTTTCAGGCCCTTAGTTCTGCCACTGACTCTTTGTGTCCTGGGTCAAGAGACAACCTACAGCTGGCTGAAATTTTTTCCAACAAAATTTAGCCTAAAAAAAAAAAAAGGAAATTTTCTGCATTTCACATTAAAAAAAAGTTTAATGGAAATGTTTAAAAAAAGAAACTTTGTTCTACAATTGGTTATAGAGGGAGAGAATTGCCAGTTTTGATTGGTCAGGTTAGTTACACTGTGGCTTTTTTTTTTCAAAATAAAAAATATAATCCATCTAACATTTTCATTGAAAAATTGGAAAATGACACAATACAAAGGGAATTACAAATATTTTTGAAATTTGTCGAAAGTGCCACAATTTTGTTTCCTAGTTTTTGACCAGCTCTCAATATCTCTGTCTCAGTTTCCCAATCTGCAAAATGGGCATATATTACTTAACTGTGTCACAGGCATCTTGTGAGGTTTTAATGATTAGGGCCTGATCCTATTAGGTGCTGAAAGCCCTTTATTCCTATTCACTTCAATACAACTAAGGGAGTTTTGAATTTATGAATCAGTCTCATAGTGCTTGTAATGCACTTTGATATAAACCTATTCCTATGGATTTCAAAGGGAGGAGAATATGGCATTAAATGAAAAATGCTTATGGCATCCTCTGAGACATACTAGTGCTAGAATAAGACTAAGTCAAACAAGCTGAAGAAGTTGATTGCTTTGAAAATAGTGTGCAATTCAGTATGCACATGAGTGTCTTCCAGCCAACCTTACCCCTGGGCAGTGGAACAGAGAAAGGAGTCACACAAGCAACTAAGCAGTGACTGGTACACTCTGAGATGACTGTGGGAGGACTGTTTGTATCTTTGGTGCTATTATACCAGTGAGCTTTCCGCATTAGTGGAGACTGGCACAGTGAAGGATTGTGTACCGAGAGGAGCTGGTTGCTATAATGGTTGTGCATCATTGGGGACACGCATGTGTGGATGGAAGGTATATTCCAGGCATGCTTAGGGGACCACACAGTTGGTAGTCCATCAAATCTTTCCAGGTGCTCAAATACTACAGTGACAGCTGCTAACATAAGATTCTAGTGGCTCGAATAAGGGTGGGGATTCTGGAGACTTGGGTTTTGTGTCTGGCTCTGCCACTGGCCTGCTGGGTGACCTTGGGCAAGTCATTATGCCTCTGTTGTCCCATCTGTAACATGAGGGTTATGATACTTACCTCCTTTGTAAAGTGTTTTGAGATCTACAGATGAAATGCACTATATAATAACTAGTGCAGAGAAGACCCATGAAAATTACATGTTGTTCTAAAGCCACAGCCTGGATATTTCTACAAAGGCTGAGCATTTCTGCACATACTTATATGCACAGGAACCTATGCTTGTAAACACATGTATTTCTTCCTATGTACATTATACACATGCACAAAGTTACTGTAGAAGCTGGCAGTTCTGTGCAACTTGTTTCTGTGGTGTTTTGCCATCATCTTAAAAGTATATCGTCCTTCTGGAGAAAAATAGTAGTTTTGACATTCCAAGAAATCCCAAAAGGAAAAAATACAGAAAATTAATTGGGTTGGTCTCCATCCAACTGCCTAACTCATGGGAGATAAATGATTTCATATGCTAATGACCATTCCCTCAAATCTCTGACATTTTCTTACAATGTACTTAAATGCAGTTTGTTTTGCTTTTCGTCTCCACAACAATTACAAAGATTTATATTTTATTGCTCCAGTTACGTTTACCAGGACCACACTTCCCTTCCTTTTTTAAAGGCACAGCAGCACTGTCTGGTACAGCGCATAACAGAGCATTCTGAATAGCCAAAATGAAAATAAACAAGGCTGAACTTATCTTCTGTAAGAGGGCAGACACTTTCGCTAGGCATGCTAAAGCCAATAAAGGCTTCTGGCTCTTTTCTGCTCGACAGATCAGTACACACAGAATCAGCAGCAGTTCATAAGCAAGACAACTCTGTCACATTTCATGATAACTGAGAATTAATCCCTCCCAAATTGATTGAGAGCAACTAAACCCTATCACTTTTAAAGACACTTCTGGTGGTAAAAGCTAGTTTCTTCAGAGTCTACTGCTATGCTGAATGGTATTTACATGTTTTTTCTTTTTTTGAGCTGGGCTGAAGGGGTGATTCCATGGTTTGATGAACTTGCCAGAATAAGAACCCTGGACAAACTTGCAAATTAGCGTCAATTAGTCCTGTCTGTAAGGAACTGGGCTGAAATCACCACATCATTTCAAACAGGCAATTGAATGGCCATCAGACAGTAACCAACCACTGGCTGTGAGGTTAAATGCTCTGTTTTCGATCATGCTTCCCACTGGTATTGACTAGCAGGCAATAGCCAGGGTCTAATGTATACAGCCATTTTAAAAACAGAAGCAGTACTGGAAGAGTGGTTGAAAAATTGATAGCCATTTGTGAAAGATTGTCCCATTAATCAAAAGAAATTAAGCCTCCTACATATTTTCAACAGCACCCATTTGTGTATGGATTATGGATTTTGCACATGCAAATGCATTTGTGCATTTAATTGTAGGCAAAGTCCTTCCATACCTCAGTTTTCCATCTGTAAAATGGGGATAAGAAAAGTCAGAGGTGATTGGAAAAAATCAGTTTTTTTGGAAAATTTTCCAGATTCTCCCCATCCCCTAAATTCCAATAAATGTTGATCAGTTGGTGGAAAAATTTTATGAAAAATGTGTGGAAATTTCTCCTGATTTTTCAAGGTTCAAAATACTAAAAGTTTCAACCAATTCTAATAATGTTTTGTTTCTCCAACTATTTGTCAGTCTTATCTACATAGATTGTTAGCTCCTTGGGGCAGCGACTATCTTATGTGTCTGTACCATGCTTAGCAAAATGGGGTCTTGATCTGGTGCCAGTAGGTCCTACTGTTATATGACTAAATAGTGATCATAATGATAGTTTATTTGGAAGATTCCTTCAATGCTCACTGCCACAGCATTTGTGTACCTTATGCTAAATTGGAAAGAAACAAATGCAAGTTATAAAAGGCACTCACACAAGCGGAGCTGTACCTTTGTGGGGCCCTGGGCCAGAGCAAGTGGAGGCCCCTCCCAACCCCTTCCACCTGCAGTTCTGCCCTCACCCCCTAGCTGGGGAAATGGGGTTGGGGCACGGGGGCTTGCCCCACCCCCTTGCCCAGCATTCCTGCCAGAGAGTGGGGTTGGGGCATGAGGCTTCCCCTGCTCCCCGGCAGGAGCGCCGAGCCGGTGGAGGGAGTGGGGCAAGCCCCTGCACCGCGACCTCGCTCCCCATCAGGAGCGCTGGGCGGGCAGAGCGGGTCAGGTCATGGGGGTGCCCATTTTTCTGGGGGCCCCCCAATTGGCCAGGGCCCCTGGGTATGGGCCCTGTTGGCTCAGTGGCTAACCACCACTTCTCACAGGTCATGTTCAGTCTCCTTTCACTGCAAAGCTGTACCTTGAACATATGTTTGGGAGGTGACGAGTTTATGTTTTTCAGGTTTCACTTTAGCCTGCCAAATGCCAAGTTGCGTTCAAAACAGACTTTTAACCTACCTTTGTCCTTTTTGTGCAGCACGGCCATTTATAAAAGTCAAGCTACTATTCACACAGGGAAAAAGTTACTATTAAAGCCTTCCTAAAGTATGGGTCATTAAAGTATAACAGATTTTAAAAGTGTTCTGATTAACATTTTATGTTAACTTAGTCAGACAAGTTACTGGACTCAATACAGGAATAACTGGATGAAATCCGACGGTGTGCGTTATACAGGAGGTCAGACTAGACGTTTAATGGTCCCTTCTGGCCTCAAAATCTATTAAACTATGAAGTGTGATTTCAGTAATGCAGCTGATTTGGAAGAATGAAATACGATCTGCGCACCTCCTAAATCTCGCAGATGCAGATTCCTATGTCCATCTTTATTGTTTTATGCCCATGTCCATCTGTTTGCACAGACTGCAGTTTGTGGAGTGGGTAAGGGCCGAATCCTGCTCATGTTGACATGAACTTCCCTTGACCTAGCTCTCGTCATTCAAGTGACAATAGATGCATGTTCTTGCAGATTAGTGACCAGAGGCAAATGACCAAGTAAAGGACACGATTTTGAGGGGGGTTTGTTTGTAATTTCATAGCCAAACTGGGATTGGATGTGAATGCTACTTTACAGGGTGTCTGAAGCACTGGACCAAAGTTATTTTACTGCCCCTAGAACTGCATATTACTTTCCATGCTCTGCTGTGTCCTGTTTTGGCACTGATACAAGATGTTCTGTAGAAATAAAATTGAGCCTGCCTCACTGCCTCACCACCTCACCATACAAATAAATGCATTTCCTGGTTGCCCCTGACTAAGAATAAACTCTCTACCACTGGAACATATGCTATTAATATTACACACTGGGGACCAAAGGAAATAATGGGGTTTAGTCATGAATGGATGGCGAGAGGGAGGACATAGCCAAGGCTTGGCACACAGGGGGTTAACCAGCAAGGAGATCAAATGTGATTGCCAGTGAGTAACAGATGGCATCAGGCGACATCGTTCCAGTCATCTCGGAACACCAGCAGCCACATCCGCATTAATCAGGCCTTTTTTCTAAAATCTCATCATCTTCTGACCTTCCTCTGCTTTATGATTGTGGACACGCTTAGCCACTGCGGGTAGCTTTCCAGCTTACATGGAGTAGTACAATTTGTGTGAAAGAAAAAAAAAACCAAAAAAGCGCAGAAGGATCCCACTGAAAAAAAGCTGGCTCAGAACAGACTGTGATTAGTGACAATACCTTCCATATTTCTCAAAGGGAAGTGATACATCTTCCCAGAGTCAAGCCCATGAAGGCAGTCGTGCTTTGTGGCTGCACTGGGTATGCAGTGAGGTCATTTCAGAGAAGAAATCAAAGGCTGGTTTGGGTTTTTTAATTTAAACTTTGTCTCAGAGTTGTTGGTTTTTTTTAAATTCAGAGTTTATCCAAACGTAGACATTCCAAACCAAAACCTCTAATCCACACTCTTTGGAGACCCAACCACCCCTTTTCCCGTTGTCTGGTGCTGGCACCAACAGCTGGAACGTTACTGGGAAATGGGTAGGTCACACAGTTTACTGTCAGCCGCAGTGACCTCTTTGGACACTGTGTGAATCAATCTGGAGAGAATCTCATTTTCTGCTGCACCTCTTGAACGTCAAGGAAAAATAAAACCTGCTGTGTGACTGTAATGAGGCATTTTCTAGTACTGTTGATCTTGAAGGCAAACAGCCACTACCAGCAAGTAATGGTAGGTAAATGCTCCAACAAAATCTACTGCACAAGTATTGTCTGTGAAGGACTGCCAGCTCCTGGCTGGAATGTCTATATTCCAGGGAATGGGTTTTTTGGCTTGTCATTTGCAATACAAAGTCAGATAGCAACCAGGAAGCATGTGCGCATGTGATGTAAAGACCCCTTGAGCTAAATTTGAATCCGATACACCGGTATAAATCAGGAGTAACTGGAGTAATTAAGTTCAGGATCTGGCCCCCAGACACTCATTAATCTTGCACTGAAGGAGTTACAGTCCTCATCTTGGCTCAGAGCCCACTGCTTGGCTTATCACTCAGCCAAACCAGTCAGTCAACACCGGGAGTTTCCATCTCTGAGGATGGGCTGCAGGAAGCCAAAGTCTGTCACTTCTTTCCTCTGCCTCATTAGATGCTGTGTTTCACAGGATACTGAAATCAAGGCACTGTGTGTTCACAGATAAATAAAATTAATTCAGACCACCAAATCATGGAAATGAAATGTAGACAAATACCCACGGACATTACATTTGACATTCTATGGTCAAGTTTTATGAAGCAGTAGGTGTTATAACGATGATAAAAAAATCCTAATAACTCATTAAAAAAAGTTAGTCGAGGCAAGTCCTGCACCATAAACACAGTTTATCAGACTAAGCACAACTGACTTACAGGAAGGAAAAGGGTCTGATCAGGATGGTAGGAGAGGATCATATTGCAGCAAAAGGAATTAGTTCCACCAGCTAAATCTTATAATCCAATGCATCAACTAAAACATTTTTGTAAGGAAGAGAAAATGCCCATATTTTAAAATCCGGGGTACTAAATGTCATAGGATCCTAAATCTAAAGAGCCTGCTTTTCAGAGGTGCTGAATACACGGCAGCTAACTACAGGGGGAAATGTGGGGGCTAAAACAAACAACTTTTATTGAGGTGCCGAAATATAGACTTCATTTGCAGCAGCAGTTTGAACATTTTGGCCTAAACTTATCAATTACATGAAATTAAACTAAACGTGACACTTCTAAGAAAGATTGTGTCTTAGTGACTGTAAATAGCCAAGCTAAAGGCCTGATCCTATTAGGTGCTGAGTGCCTCTCTGGTTTCAGTGGAGGTGGAGATACTTAGAGCCATCACAGGATCCAGTTCCATATACTCAGCTATCTGGAGCAGAAATCTTTCAATGTGGCCTCATCAGTCCTGTTACCATATTTCTTAAACACAATAACGCATTAATCCGCAAAGTGTAGATTCTCACACTCGGGAAAGACAATTTTAAAGGCAACTTTAAAGGTATTGTAAACCTGTTAGAAGCCAAAAACTTTTAAAAGCATCAATGTCAAGGAAATAGTTTGTTTAAAAAATTTAGCTGAAGTAGCTTGACATTCATACCACTTTGTTTCCATTCACCTTCATGTCCAGTTTTGCTCATGCAGACAGCATTTTCTGTGTAAGCTGTTGCCATATGACTCCTTTTCCTCTTCCCCATTAATGCTGGGTACCTTATAGACCAAGAAGCCACAATTGGGAATGCATTCAGAGACCATTAGTACAGGAAGTAGGGTCAAATCCAAAGAAATCATGAACCAGTACGTTTGAAAACACCATATGAAAGGCCTTTTCATGCAGTCTTTTTCAGGTGGAGTTTGTTTTTGGATTAAAGGAGTTTATTCAGGTACTCACAAATATCCAAGCTCTCTGAACTGGCTGGAATGTGGAAATCTCCAAGTCATAATCAATTGCCATAAAAGGGATTGGCATGTTCTAACTAGGGAATAGAAGGATGAAAGACCATAATTAGGTGACACACCTTCAAAAAGGGATGAAAGTCCAAAAACATCCTCACAGACACAAGCAAATATAAACACTGAAAATCACTTCTTTTTTTGTTTATTAACTAGACGTTCCAAAAATGTTGGTTTCAGATGTTTTGTACGTGCCCAAATCCCACATCAGGTTCCCCCCCCCCGCACCCATTGCCCACTTGCCTGGGAATTAAATAAACCCCTAAAATGTGACAAACTCATTCCCTTATATCTCAATAAATACAGCAACAGAGCTCACTTCTTTCAGAACAGAAAAATGTGGGTCAATCACGATTTAATTGAGATGCCATCCCAGCCATTTAAATGACACGAAGGCCTATCAACAGCATTTATGAAAGCTAAATTCAATTTATTTTTGTAAGCATGAGAGAGGGAAGGGAAAGGAAATTAAGTGAGAGAGAGGGAGAGAGAGAGAGCGAGAGCACGTGATGGACTAAGATTCTGATCTCAGTCGGGAGTAATGCCACCGAAGTTAAGGAGGTTGTTGTGGTTTAACACTTGTGCAAGTGAGAGCAGAATCTCACAGGAGTGAGAATTAGGAATTCCCAGGCATTGAAGTAGACTAAGACAAAAAGGGGAACTCTGACTGCAACAGCCAAAGAAGGGATCTGCTTTCCCCAACCAGAGCGGGGAGGAGATCTTCCTCTGTTTTGCTTTTTCTTTTAAACAAGGGGAGAGCACAGCTCCTCAGCCTCTATCCCCCATTCTTGCTTATTTGAACCCCTGGCAATTGCTAACTTCTAATGCAGACTCTGGAACAGACTTTGTGATCTTGAGCTGGTCACGTACAGTCAGGATGACAATATTTACAATATCTACATTTTAGGGGTGTTAGTTCATGTTTGTAAAGTGCTTTGAAGATGTAAAGTGCTAGAAGAGTGCTAATTATTATGATTCAGAAGTTGCTGAACTGACAGTTTTGAGCACATTTACGCTGTTCTGTAATAAATATGGGGAATCAGTCTATATGCAACGTTTAGGAACAGCACGGTTCAAAGTCCAACAGCTTTGTGGTGTTGTTGTTGCTGTTACTTCTAGGCTATTGTTCCTGAGCTTAGTGTTAAAAGAAATGGAAAGTTATAGGAAGCTGGCAAGTTTTCTGGAAATAAGTGAAACTTTCTTCCTTTCTCATACTAAGCCCATGCAGTATTGTAAGAGTCATAAACACGTATTATGAACATCAACTATACGGGAGGAAAATCCACATTTTACACATCCTGAAGTACTTGTGCCTCTGGGTTTTCCTTATTTAGAGAAGCACACAGCATGGCTTCAAACATCCTTCAAATTAAAATCCACTCCCATTCTTATTACATGGTGGTAAATATTTGGCACATACTAACTAGTACCTTAACTGCCTTTTTTCCCCCTGCGGTCTCAAACATCCCACATCACATTCACATTCTATTGAACTGGATTCCTTCGAAATGCTTATACAAACAGTGCCCTTTTCTCTTTCCACAGGTGCATGGCTGTGAATGCATGATTCAGAAGCAAAACTGAAGACATTCATAAAAGAGGAATGGCACTGGCCTTGAAGTGGTGCTTAGGTGATGGTAGATTTGCATATTAGAATCCAACATGGCCACAAGTAACAGACTAGAACTGATATGGATTTTTGTTCAGTAAGATGCTGATCCAAAGCCCATTTGAAATTGATGGGAGTCTGTTGACTTCATTGGGTTTTAGGTAGCGCTAATCAAAATTTTTGACGTGACAGTTTAAAGTAGCAAAAAAAAAAAAAAGATACAGTTTCACTGAAATCAAAATGTTTCACAGGAACATATTGATTTTGATGAAATTTTCAATGGGAAAAAATGAAAATGAGTTCTTTCAACTTTCGTGTTTCATTTAAATAATGTTGCAATGTTTTGATAATGTCATTTTGACTTCATTTCCATTCATTTTGTTTGGACTTTTATATTATATTAAAATATAGTATTAAAATTAATGTTTAATCTTTACACAATATTATATGAGTGCAAATAAAATAATCACTATGATAGTCTAAATTAAACTTTTTTACCTTTTTGAAACAAAATGTTTAAACATTATGAAAGCAAAGTTATTTGACATTATTGAAACAAAAAAATATTTGAAATGTCAGACTATCCCACAGAATGGAAATTCTGGTTTCTAGCTAGCTCTAGTTTTGATTTTGTCCCAAAAAGAGTGGCAGTTACATTTTTGGGATTTTGATGGTATAACAACTATATTGTGGAAGCAAATTGTCGAAATATGCAAAGAACGGGTCAAAAGGAAAAAATATACATTTAATTAGGAGATATATAATGAAAGAAATAGCTATGATCTGTTGTGCAATAGCAAAATGTGGCAGACAACAAAATAAAAGTTACAGCTCTCTATATCATACAGCGTATCATGTTGCTTTAATGATATACGCTACTGTACGCCAATTAGGGCTGTGTAAAATACTCAGAAACAAAGTTTGAAAACTTAGGAACTCCAAGATGAATTTGCAAAAATGATCCAGTTTCATGAGAAATGTGGCCAATGTCGCCATTTTCTTAACAGGATAATATTTGTGTGATAGACTTGTACTCTTTCAACGCTTGTTGGCAGCCTCAGCAAAGATGCCAAGGATTAAATAGGAATGAAAAAGAAACTAGCATCTCACGGCTATGGTCTCTCCAGAAAAGGAATCGAGGCAAGAATATGGGAGGAGTTCATGTACACTGGCAGGATAGTGTATATTGTGCTCTCCCCATGCTTCACATGTTCTATGGAGTCAGAAGTCTTCAGTCCTCAGAGCTGTCAATCCAGCACTGTTCTCTGGCACTAAATTGACTTTTGAAAGCAGAATTGATTTCCTCTTCTATTCCTAAGTAAAAAGAAAAGGAGGACTTGTGGCACCTTAGAGACTAATCAATTTATTTGAGCATAAGCTTTCGTGAGCTACAGCTGTAGCTCACGAAAGCTTACGAAAGCTTATGCTCAAATAAATTGGTTAGTCTCTAAGGTGCCACAAGTCCTCCTTTTCTTTTTGCGAATACAGACTAACACGGCTGTTACTCTGAAACCTATTCCTAAGTAGTTTTAAATGGGGTTTTTGAGTTCAGAAGAATAAAAAGGAACATGAGAAAAAACCCAGCTCTGACAGCTAATCCAAGCCTTTATTTCTTTGTTTTAAATTGACTTAATCCTAGGAAGCAAGGATAGAGTGGAGGATTGAAGAGAATATGTACCAGGATTGTGCTCTAGTTTGATGAGACCCTGACACTGTGTTTAGGGTGACATTATGAAATATGAAGTATGGAGCCGTGGAAGTGGAGGGGTGTTGGAAATTGATCTGATCTTGTTAGATTGCCTGCCAGGTGTAAAATAACAGGCCTGTATACAAAGTGCTTTTGTGCTAATCTTGAAAAAGCATTTAAAAAACCCACTTAAACGGAGACAAGAAAACAGGTAAGTTGTCATTACTGTCCAATCAGATTTTTAAAATGCCTTTTTTTAACCTGAAGAAGAGAAGCAAATAGATTAACAGATAAGGGGAGAAACAATTGAATCCCTTCCTGATGACAGATTCACTTTAACCATTCAAGAAAAGTGAAAGATGGTGTTTCATGATTAAAAATAATGGCATTAACGTGTGTTTATCATTGGCTCTCCTCTCAACCACATTGCTTGTATATTGTACCCGAGCCCCTCTCTCTATTCATCTAGATGGCTTTTTTTTTTTTTTTTAAACTTAGGATCTTTGGGGCAGGGGCTGTCTTTTAATGTGCTTGGACAACACCCAGGACAATGGCAGCTCGGTTTGGGTGCTCCCGCAATACAAATAAAGAGAGAGACAAAAACAGGATTCCTACTGGAATTTTTACACTAACAGTTTTACTTTTTCAATTGAATTCAAATGCATCATGAAATGAAATAATGCCAGTTTCTGTTTGTAAATCATTAACTTATTCTTATGTATTCAAGTTCACAATGGACCAGTAGCTGGGATTTGAATGATTGATTTCTGTACCTCATGTATACCCTTTAAGCAAAGTAATATATATTGTAAATACAGGTAAAATGATCGGGAAATAGAATTATAACCCCAAATAGCTAATTTTGCCCCTTTAATTCAGGTGGGTGACAGGTTGTTATTGCAAATTCATCACACAACCACTCTCATATTGCACTATGCAATTCACATTGTCAAAGGCAAATAGGGTAAGAGGGACAAAATGTTTTGGGTGTGGGTTCTTCAAGTATCCAGATACCCTATTCTCTGTGGAAAGAAAACAGAATACTTAACGTTTTTGCTTTGCAACTTAGACTGTAAGCTCTTGGTGGACAATTTTTCTCTTATTCACAAGATGTGGGCCTGATCCAATGGAAGTCAGTTATAGTTTTTTCTGTTGACTGCACTGGGCTTTGGAGAAGACTACGTATGAAGGGCCTAATTTTCTAAACCTGTTTCCCATTTTGCACTTGCAAATAGTTATGGGTAAAGTTGATTGGTGGCACAAATCATGACAGTTAAATCTCTTGCTACCTAGCTGCAACCACAAATCATGTTATTTAGCAATGGAAATGCTAGCATGTGCCTGTCTCTGTGTGCAGAAATTCCCATTGGACAGAGGAAACAGGCAAATTAGACAACTTTATGGCTAATAGCTTGATTCACAGACATAAAGCACTCTTAGGGCCACATTTTGAAAAGAGACTTGTATGAGGAGCTGTGTTTGTGCACACAGATTCTGCAATGTACATGTAATAGACGCAAGTGTATGTGGAAATGCTTAGCTAGGCACCTAAAGAGCCATTTGTGCATTCAATCAATTGATTTAGTTGTGTAGATTAAATAATCATATGCACAAATGTGGGGATGTACTTACATTTTAATGTGGACCTTTGGCTTCGTGTATGAAATTTTTGCCTCTTTGGTGAACAGATGCATAGTTTTGCATGTGCATAATTTGTGGTTATAATTTTAAAGGCTCATTAAATAACTTGGCCCTGAAAGTCTAGTTCCCTTTCATCAAAATTCATCAAGAGTTGAATCAGTGCTGCCAGTCACTGCAGCTTCTCTGTTCTTTGTTACTCTGCTGAACCTCTCCAGCACCAGAAGAAGTTTACACACAGGTTTGTGACTGGATTAAGGAGCTAGACATTGATAGCAGCAAATGGCGTTGATGCGTACCATGTGCCAGTATAATGCTGTTAGTAAAGTTGTTAATTTAAGGTGAAGTTGTGGCTTGCCCTATGCTCACGCACAGGTAAGAGAGCATATGGTGTATTACAGATCATGTGTTACCTGAGACTACTCCTCTCCCAGTGCCTTACCCAGTGCAGGGGAACTGGCATGACAGAGGAAGTAATCTGCTCCAGGTAAAGACATGGTATAGTTCCTTCCTCTCTGAGACTGAGAGTTACGATTCAGTCCCCGGTCTGCTTCTGGGGCAGTGCAGCTATGTGCTGTCTCTTATCCAGGGCTCATGGTAACTCCACAATTGAGCCCTTAGATTGCTAAATACCAGTCACTTTCTGTAGATGAACCAAACCTTAAAGGCCCAGCCACACAAACTCTTATCACCAGCCAACGGGCTTGCTATACTGCCAGCAGTCACTGGGGCATCTCAAGGTCAGAAGCACTATGCCTGGTGATAAGAGTTTGCATGGCCAGAATCAGACCCTTGGCTCATTTGTAGGCTTCAAGTGACTTCGCCATAAACCTTTTCTTCAGGAAGATTGAGTTTTGGCTCTTTATGGATTTCAGCGTCACCAAAATAATTGAAATGTTGCAGATGCAACAATGGGTAAAAAGGGCCATATTTGCCAGTTGGAATATCCCCAGACTTTTCTGAGAAAAGCTACTTAGAGATATCATGGTTATGGGCATGGTATAAGAACCGAGATATGGTTTTAGGTAGGTACACAGAGGAGACTAATTCTGCTGTATACAGAATAACCCAAGACAGAATGGACTTTTAAAAAAAGAAAATAATGAAAACGTAGGAGACTTTCATACGCAGATATTATTTTCAAGCAGTCCCATTTGGAAGCTACCCAATGGGATGTCAAACAACCAAAGTATGACTTTTTTCCTGGGGAGAATCAGAATTCCCACATTTATCTCAAGCAAACCTCCACGTGTTCAGTGCCAAATATCTCCACTTTGCTAATGATTCCAGAAGATGTTGGAATCACATCTTTAGCTTTCAGACTAGCAGCCGCGTTAGTCTGTATTCGCAAAAAGAAAAGGAGGACTTGTGGCACCTTAGAGACTAACCAATTTATTTGAGCATGAGCTTTCGTGAGCTACAGCTCACTTCATCGGATGCATTTAGCTTTGTCTCCCTGAGTAATGTACACTCATTTTTTTCCTTTTTATACAGCATGTGCACGCATGCGTACAGGCGCAGAGAGAGAGAGAGGATTCAAAGACACGTTGGGCAGAAAAAAGAAGTGTTTCAAAAGACCCTGTGTCCAAAGGAAAATGTATAAAAGGAGAGACAAAGAAAGAGATAAGACAGATGCTGCTTCCTGTGGAATGAGAAACTGCTCTTTGGCAGTCGAAGAAGAGGTGGGATCCCCCTTCCTCTGATCCCTTCCATTTGAGGTTTCAGGTGTCTTCTTCAGAAAGCCAAAAGGTCACATAAGGGACAATTTCCTCAGCAGAAGGGCCATCGGGCTGCCAAAGTGTCAGCAATTCAAAGACCGCTGACTGAGATAAGAATGCAGAAGAGGTGTAACTTAAGTGTCATCTTATAGCTACTAGAAGCTTAGATACACTTCAAAGGAGAAGAACAGGGAGGCTGCCAATAAGATAGGAGAGAGCCAAATAATCAGGCTTGAAAGAATGATTATTACTTATCATATTCCACTACTGAATGTGTGAAAATGGGCCAGCAAGACTCTGATGCTAAAAGGTAAATTACAACATTTTAAACAGGCACTTTTTCTACTATAGTAACTACCCCCTAATAAATCTCCTGGAAAAGCCAGGGCAATCTCCCTTAGCATAGAAGCCAATGAACCATTGCACAGGGATTCTGCTCTTCCTACACACAGCATCCACATGCTTCAGTTGGAAGGGTGAAATGCAACAACAGATGCAGCCAAGATAAATCCATGATTGAAAACAACTCAGGGGTCCAACTTTATTCCTCATGGAACTCCACTGACAGCACTGGGACAATTTGGACCCAACAGTCCAGATTCTTCTCTCATTCACACCAGGAGATATTTGACCTAAGTTGATGGAGTTACTGTGGTGTGGGATCAGAGATTCGTCTGAAGAGGTTAGTTTACATTTCAGGCAAAGCACGCAGCATTAGAAAAAGAAAAGGAAAGGCAAGCGGGGTGGGAATCCTTACAAGCTTCATTTCCTCTTGTGTTTTTATTTTTTTTTGGGGGGGGGGGGGCTGGCTACACTGCTTGGTGTCTACACGCCTTCCCACTGGATTTTTCAAAATAGCAAAGGAAGCAGAAAATGCTCCAACCTTTTATCTACATTTTCAAACGAATGCAAATCAGGAAACTCAACCTTGAAAGCTTTTGCTGGAAAGAGGCATCCTCCCCACTGCAAAGCATTTCACCTTTAATATATTCTAACCAGCCTATTAGTCTATTTCTGCTGCCAAGACGACTTTTTCTCAATTAACTGTTGGGTTCCAGGAACCACTTGGCATAATCTGAAGCTTTTGGCACTGATGCGGAATACTAATGTCAGGATCACATGCAGGAGAAATTAAATCAAATTTCAATAGCTTGGCAGATGTTACATGTATATAAGGAAAAGAAAGAAACACCAGTGCACTGAGGATTTCAGAAGTCAGCCTGCAAAGAGAAGTAGGAAAGTCCTGACTACATCTGTTTTCATATACCAAACTAGATCAAACCCACACTAGAGCACCAAAACCAGAAGATTTCAGAATTCAAAATTACACAAAGAACTCTCACTCCACAACATATACACACATACTGTGGGACAGATTCTCCTTTTATACTGGATTAATGCCAGTGTAACTTCACTGGAGCCAATGGAATCATTCCTGATTTTCACTCATCAAAGTGAGGCCAGAATCAGGCCCCAGACTTGAATTAAGTTTAAAAATGAGAGAAATGCCATTGCTACTAAGCCCCATGGGAATTAATGTTCACACATGAAGAAAAACACACGAGACAGTGTGCTCTAGTGGTGAGAGCAGGCGGCATGGAATCAGGAAAGCAGGGTTCTATTTCCAGCCCTCTCACTGATTTGCTGTATAACTTTGGGGAAGTCACTTGGATTTTCAGTGATGGGTGCCTAAGGCTAGGATCCTAAGTCCATATTTAGGCTCCTACTTAAGTAGTCTGATTTTCAGAAGTGCTGAGATCCCAGAAGTTCCAATTGAATGTGCTTATTTGACGCCTAAATATGGACTAATATTGGGCACTC
The DNA here is from genome assembly GCF_965140285.1 of Lepidochelys kempii. Classification (NCBI taxonomy): domain Eukaryota; kingdom Metazoa; phylum Chordata; order Testudines; family Cheloniidae; genus Lepidochelys; species Lepidochelys kempii. The sequence goes on along the minus strand of NC_136391.1, from coordinate 36,584,576 downwards.
ATTTTTGAAACATCTTGGATTTAACCTCTCTGAGCCTCAATTTCCCCATTTGTAAAATGGAGGCAATAATCCATTCTGGCTAAGTCCACACTGCAGCTTATATCGCCGCAACTTGTGACTAAATCACCCCCCGAGTGACATAAGTTACACCAACTTAAGTGCTGATGTGGACAGTGCTATGTCGGTGGGAGAGTGTCTCCTGCCAACATAGCTTCTGCTGCTTGTGGGGGCTTAGAGTGGCTACATTAGAGAGCTTACAGCAGTGCAGCTGCACCAGCATAGCTGCACCACTGTAAACGCTCTCAAGTAGCTGCAGCCTCTGACATCTTTGAGTGAAAGGTGCTATTTAAAGCTTGATCCAAAGCCCATTCAATGTGAATCTTTCTCTGGGTTTCAATGGACTTTATGTCAGACACCTAAGTGCAGGCATGAACATCCCTGATCTACTCCCAATGAATATTTTAATGCAAAGGTCTAAATCTTAGTTTCCACTGAGTCTTCCCAAGGTGTTGACACCATGGCTACTATCAGAGATCTTTCCAGTTTGCCCAGCTGAATTTATAAGTATGCCGATTTTCAGTTTCTCTCTAATACCCAAGAGATAGGCCCAGTCCAGATTCTGTCACCCTCACTCCAGCTGAGTACTACCACTGAAGTAAGGGTAGCTGCACCTGGCCTTAAGCTTATCCACTGAGAAGGAAAAAAGAGGATGGTTTAAAAAGTAACAAGACATAAACGAAGTCCATAAAAGCAATTGAAGTAGGGTGACCAGATGTCCTGGTTTTATAGGGACAGTCCCGAATTTGGGGGCTTTTTCTTATATAGGCACCTATTACCCCCCACCCCAGTCCCGATTTTTTACACTTGCTATCTGGTCACTCTAAATTGAAGAGAACAGTGCAAATGGAGAACACAAACAACTCTCTCTACCACATGAGCAAGGCTGTGTCACCGCACTGCATCTGTTGTATTTTTAAATGTTATTTTACAATCATGAGAACACGGCTGAAAAGTGAACCTGGCATAATTACAGGCCCAGGTCCACAGATACTAGGTTGAGAATGTCTAGAATGAGTAGTGGTCTATAAATCTCCACATGTCTCTCCTAATTGCTCTAACAGGAAAGCATTTAATTATGTAATCAGGATACCATATTTGACACACATACAACACACACTACTAACTTTAAACTAGTTATCTCACTTTGTTTCTGGGCTAGTTAAATATAGATGCAGACAGACGGATCTGTCTGTGCAAACAGAGAACATTATGTGTGGGAAAGTAACCTGGTGTTGAACCTGCTGAGTTCTTTGTAGAATCGCTGTATCCAGCTGCAGTGAACTGTTTGGTCAGAGGGGCACTTTTCAGAGAATGCCTCCCCTGACCCAGCTTGTTAAATTGATGCCATTTACCTGGTAAACCCTCCTTTTTATTCTGGTCTGGGGGTGGCCAATCATCTAAATTCCTGTCACCTCCCCATAATGAAAGGTCAGTCTTTACCCTTCCACCATTAGAGTTATTTTCTGGATTAATGCTTATGGTATGCAAAGAGATATAACAGTCTTCATTTTCTGATGGTAACAGATTATGGGCTCGACACTGAATGTTAAAAATTCAGCAGCATATCTTCCTGAATACAGGAAACAATAGACTTCTCTATCCCTGGCTTCATGCAGGCCAAACTCCTCCTTACTTCATATACCACATCGAGCACTAGAGGGCAGAATTCATTATGCTAATATTAATCACATTCCTCCTTAAAGGTAACATTCCTACAAAGGCCAAATCTGTTAGCAACATACTCCAGGCTTTGTGTTTTCTGCAGCAAATGATCTAGTTTCTGCACCATGGTTCTTTGTGTTTTGTGGTACTTGGGTGCATCAGGCTGGAAATTCTGCAGCAGCGGCAGTAAAAATTAAACTTAGATTGAACTACCTATTAAAGGGCATAAACCAAGCAGTACAGAATTCCTTGTTGACATTATTACAATGACACAAAACATTTTTCAACACTGCCCCTAAAATTTGCATGTTCAGTTTACTGCAGGTTTTGTACTGGAAACACTCAACACCATGTTTTCTTGGGCTGTATGAGGAAGGCTGACGGGACAGAAGTCAAACTTCGTGATGGGCCCATGTAAAGGAGCGGACTCACCCCTGCGGCGCCTCCTGCTGGTCATTGGGGAATTAGCTCTTTCAGCACGGAGCGCCCTCTGCAGGCCAGTGATCCGCACAGCTCTGGCCCCCATGTCCCTCACAGACCCCGGTACCCCTTTCTCAGGGTTCTGCCCCCTGGCAGCACCCCACACTCTGCCTCTGGGTCTCCCCTTCCTGGGGAACCGCCAACCCACTATCCCCACCTTGCCTCAGTCTGGGCCACTGCCAGTCATCACCAAGCCCCCGCTCCCTGGGGCTGACTGCAGTGTAAAGGCCACTCATCATAGGCAAGGGGTTCGGACCTGTTGCCATCCTCTGCCTCTCAGTACCTCTATGGGCCTTGGACCAGGCCCTGCAGCCTGGGGAGTTGCCAGCCTGGAGCCCCCCTGCTCAGCCTGCTCCTTCCCCAGCACGGCACCACCCTCAGTACCCTGTCAGGCAGGCAGCCAGGCCCTGCTCTCTCCCACCCTGGAGAGAGAGACTCCTTGGGCCTCTGGCTCACAGCCTTTTTACACAGGCTAGCTGGGGCTGCTTCCCCAGTCAGCCATCCCCAGCCACAGCCCTCTCCAGGGCTGCTTTTAACCCCTTCTATTTTAGGAGCAGGGTACCTACCCCCCTACAGCCCAATTCTGAACTCTGAACATGAGCAAGAGGGAAGCAAACCAAGGGAATAAAGATAAGGGGAGTGTCGACTGAGATACTTAATGACGTGCTTAAAGAGGAAAACCTTTAGGGGCCTCTTATAGTGCTGATTAACGTCAACTGAACGATTCCCATTGATTTCAATGGAAGCTGAATAGGACCCTGTTGGGCGCAGGTGCATCCTTGTGGTTGGGTCTGGGGATAAGCTCCACTCAGTTCTGATGCCCCCTTCCTCGCACTGTGGCCCTTCTCTCTTCTCTGGGAGCTCCCTCTTCATGACTCATCCCTCCAGTCAGGTCACTATAGTCCCCCTGTTCTGGGCTATGAAAGTCCCACACATCAGTTGTCCAGATGCCTTTCCAGACAGTCGGCCAGGCCTGGTCTGGGACCACTTTTCCAGCTGCTGGTAGGGAACTCAGACCCATCTATACTCCAGGTTCCAGTCTAGGGACCTTAGATTTAGCAACTCTGGTCTGCTTTCTCCCAGACCCTGTCACTATTTCCCTAGACTCCTTGCTACTTCCCTACTCTCTCCTCTGCCCCCAGTTTACCAGCCCAAACTTTCTCCTCCCAGGGAGTAAGTGTAGACTACTCCTTTCTTTGGCTTCTTGCCAGACTTTGTAGCCACAAACACTCCTCCTTTCTCCCAGAGGACAACTGCACACTACTTCCCGTATGGCCCTCTTCTGTTCTCAGCTTCCTTCCTTTAAACAGGCCCAACCTGCTCCTTTCCACCTGGGCTTCATCTTCATTTAGTGCTTGTCCTTCAAGCCTAAATCTCTTCCTAGGTGCAGCTGAGCAGGTTAAATTAGGTCACCCCATCACAGACCCATAGTCCCCAATCCTCCATCTGCATGGGCAAACCCCTGCACCTGCAGTGAACCCTATTGACTTCAGTGTGGTACTGTGAAAACTCAGGAGTCCACCTGTAGTTGCAGGACTGGCGCCTGGGGCCTGATCTAAAGGGTAGTGAAGTCAATGGGAGTTTTGGATTAAGCCTTAATGAGGATCAGCAAGTGACGAGGAGGAAGTGGAATCATGGACTAAATACTGAGGACACAATCCCATTATTTCATTCTGTGATGGGTGCAGCTATGTAACCAGTATGAGTCTCTTTCTGTGCACTACACTTTTGAATCTCAAGAGACTGCTGTGGGCAGTCATTGGCAGCCATTTTGTGCTTATTTCAGTGCAGTCTGTTACAGAGGTGAGACACACTGTGCTCTCTAAGGGAGATTTTACTTTTGTCCTTTCTTGTTTTGTTGTTCTCTTGAACTAAAAGAAGTAATTTAAACTGAATGCTACCCTTTGCAATTTGTATGTGAAGAAACGTAACAATAGAGTAGATGGGCCTTTGAATAAAATGTTAGCGTGTTTATTTGGCTGGTGGTCACAAGTTCTACAAAAATGTCTTTTATATATGCATGCCAGTATGCAATGTGTATGATATAAACACTGAATGAGATGGTGTACCATACAAAATAATAAACTAATGTTTATATTAAATAGAATGTTTAAATTTGGTTAGCTATATTTAAAGCAAGGGGGAAAAATAGCTATTTTATTTCAATCACTCCTATTTTTTCCCACATCTGGTTCCATAACAGAATGTGCCAGTGTAGAATTCGAATATTGGTTGCATTTGATCATATGGGTCACTTCTTGTCATAATTACAATGTTTTTTTTTAATTAATAAAGCAAATTCCATAAATTAGAGATTTTAGCAAAGGACTTAGAAATGGCATTTACTTTACTCTTAGATGTGGCATCATAACAAAACACTGAGCCAAATATTTAAAACAGTTTATGAAAATGTACCCGCAGTATTTGCCTGTGTAACTACACGTACAACAAACCCACCATTACTGAGCATACAAATGGGTATATAGGCAAATGTTGCAGTTGTCCCCCATTTCTTATTTGATATCCATTGTTTCAATAACACGGATAGTGTATATGGATCTTAAAAGAAATAAGTGACATTGTTTTGGTAAGTAGCTGAGATACAGAACCAGTAGAAATGGAATTAGAAAACAACCAAAAGGATTGACTTGGTGGGATAACTCATATGACTGGAGTACTGTCATGGATGGTTATAAACTGTTCAGGAAGGACAGGCAGGGCAGAAAAGGTGGGGGAGTAGCACTGTATGTAAGGGAGCAGTATGACTGCTCAGAGCTCCGGTACGAAACTGCAGAAAAACCTGAGTGTCTCTGGATTAAGTTTAGAAGTGTGTGCAACAAGAGTGATGTAGTGGTGGGAGTCTGCTATAGACCACCGGACCAGGGGGATGAGGTGGATGAGGCTTTCTTCCGGCAGCTCACGGAAGCTACTAGATCGCATGCCCTGATTCTCATGGGTGACTTTAATTTTCCTGATATCTGCTGGGAGAGCAATACAGCGGTGCATAGACAATCCAGGAAGTTTTTGGAAAGCGTAGGGGACAATTTCCTGGCGCAAGTGCTAGAGGAGCCAACTAGGGGGGGTGCTTTTCTTGACCTGCTGCTCACAAACCGGGTAGAATTAGTGGGGGAAGCAAAAGTGGATGGGAATCTGGGAGGCAGTGACCATGAGTTGGTTGAGTTCAGGATCCTGACGCAGGGAACAAAGGTAAGCAGCAGGATACGGACCCTGGACTTCAGGAAAGCAGACTTCGACTCCCTCAGGGAACGGATGGCCAGGATCCCCTGGGGGACTAACTTGAAGGGGAAAGGAGTCCAGGAGAGCTGGCTGTATTTCAAGGAATCCCTGTTGAGGTTACAGGGACAAACCATCCCGATGAGTCGAAAGAATAGTAAATATGGCAGGCGACCAGCTTGGCTTAATGGTGAAATCCTAGCGGATCTTAAACATAAAAAAGAAGCTTACAAGAAGTGGAAGGTTGGACATATGACCAGGGAAGAGTATGAAAATATTGCTCGGGCATGTAGGAATGTTATCAGGAGGGCCAAATCGCACCTGGAGCTGCAGCTAGCCAGAGATGTCAAGAGTAACAAGAAGGGTTTCTTCAGGTATGTTGGCAACAAGAAGAAAGCCAAGGAATGTGTGGGCCCCTTACTGAATGAGGGAGGCAACCTAGTGACAGAGGATGTGGAAAAAGCTAATGTACTCAATGCTTTTTTTGCCTCTGTTTTCACTAACAAGGTCAGCTCTCAGACTGCTGCGCTGGGCATCACAAAATGCGGAAGAGATGGCCAGCCCTCTGTGGAGATAGAGGTGGTTAGGGACTATTTAGAAAAGCTGGACGTGCACAAGTCCATGGGGCCGGACGAGTTGCATCCGAGAGTGCTGAAGGAATTGGCGGCTGTGATTGCAGAGCCACTGGCCATTATCTTTGAAAACTCGTGGCGAACCGGGGAAGTCCCGGATGACTGGAAAAAGGCTAATGTAGTGCCAATCTTTAAAAAAGGGAAGAAGGAAGATCCTGGGAACTACAGGCCAGTCAGCCTCACCTCAGTCCCTGGAAAAATCATGGAGCAGGTCCTCAAAGAATCAATCCTGAAGCACTTGCATGAGAGGAAAGTGATCAGGAACAGCCAGCATGGATTCACCAAGGGAAGGTCATGCCTGACTAATCTAATCGCCTTTTATGATGAGATTACTGGTTCTGTGGATGAAGGGAAAGCAGTGGATGTATTGTTTCTTGACTTTAGCAAAGCTTTTGACACGGTCTCCCATAGTATTCTTGTCAGCAAGTTAAGGAAGTATGGGCTGGATGAATGCACTATAAGGTGGGTAGAAAGCTGGCTAAATTGTCGGGCTCAACGGGTAGTGATCAATGGCTCCATGTCTAGTTGGCAGCCGGTATCAAGTGGAGTGCCCCAAGGGTCGGTCCTGGGGCCGGTTTTATTCAATATCTTCATAAATGATCTGGAGGATGGTGTGGATTGCACTCTCAGCAAATTTGCGGATGATACTAAACTGGGAGGAGTGGTAGATACGCTGGAGGGGAGGGATAGGATACAGAAGGACCTAGACCAATTGGAAGATTGGGCCAAAAGGAATCTGATGAGGTTCAATAAGGATAAGTGCAGGGTCCTGCACTTAGGACGGAAGAACCCAATGCACAGCTACAGACTAGGGACCGAATGGCTAGGCAGCAGTTCTGCAGAAAAGGACCTAGGGGTGACAGTGGACGAGAAGCTGGATATGAGTCAGCAGTGTGCCCTTGTTGCCAAGAAGGCCAATGGCATTTTGGGATGTATAAGTAGGGGCATAGCGAGCAGATCGAGGGACGTGATCGTTCCCCTCTATTCGACATTGGTGAGGCCTCATCTGGAGTACTGTGTCCAGTTTTGGGCCCCACACTTCAAGAAGGATGTGGATAAATTGGAGAGAGTCCAGCGAAGGGCAACAAAAATGATTAGGGGACTGGAACACATGAGTTATGAGGAGAGGCTGAGGGAGCTGGGATTGTTTAGCCTGCAGAAGAGAAGAATGAGGGGGGATTTGATAGCTGCTTTCAACTACCTGAAAGGGGGTTCCAAAGAGGATGGCTCTAGACTGTTCTCAATGGTAGCAGATGACAGAACGAGGAGTAATGGTCTCAAGTTGCAGTGGGGGAGGTTTAGATTGGATATTAGGAAAAACTTTTTCACTAAGAGGGTGGTGAAACACTGGAATGCGTTACCTAGGGAGGTGGTAGAATCTCCTTCCTTAGAGGTTTTTAAGGTCAGGCTTGACAAAGCCCTGGCTGGGATGATTTAACTGGGAATTGGTCCTGCTTTGAGCAGGGGGTTGGACTAGATGACCTTCTGGGGTCCCTTCCAACCCTGATATTCTATGATTCTATGATTCTATGATGTCCTGTTTCTACCTAAAAAAAAAAAAAGGGTATGATACAGTATTAAGGAAGATCAACAGAAAGAGTGAGCTAATTTTTACTAGGGAAAATGTCTGCTTTCCTGAATTTATTGGAGGGAACCCCTCCAATTCATATTTTAATTTTTGAATCTAAATTTTTGCTGAAAAATTTTAGTTTTTTTTCCAAACTTTTTACAAAACAACCAATTTTGAGGAAAAGTTTGGACAAAAATGGAAAAAAAATATTGAATTTTTTGGTGGTGTCCGAGGGAAAGAAAATTTTCAACCAGGTCAAATTAGAGGATATCCCTTGTTCAAAATGATATTAAGGTCAATAGAGACACAATATCATTTATTGGACCAACTTCTCTTGGTGAGAAGGGCAAACTTTTGAGCTTACACAGAGATCTTCTTCAAGTCCAAGCTCAAACACTTGTCTCTCTCTCACCAACAGAAGTTGACCCAATAAAAGATATTACCTCACCCACCTTGTCTCTCTCATATCCTGAGACCAATGTGGGTAGAACAACACTGGCATAAAGCTCAGTAAGCAATTCACATATGCATTTGAGGAGTAGATGTGCCAAAGACAAATTTGTAAATTGGTTGTTAAAATTACATCTTCTAGGTGATTTAAATATGTGCAGGAATCATTGCAAGGCCTAACAGTCCCTCAGACTGAAACAATTTCATTTATTTATTTATTTGTTGTTGACAGCTGCATATGGGATCCAAGCTCATTGCAGTCAGTGGAAAGTCAACCATTGATTTCAGTGGGTTTTAGTCAGTCTCTAAATACGCAAATCTCAGAGGGGCAGCCGTGTTAGTCTGTATCAGCAAAAACAACGAGGAGTCCTTGTGGCACCTTAGAGACTAACAAATTTATTTGGGCATAGGCTAAGCCCACGAAAGCCTATGCCCAAATAAATTTGTTAATCTCTAAGGTGCCACAAGGACTCCTCGTTGTTTTTGTTAAATACACAAATGTTATCCTGTGAAACACTGTTATTTATCCCACTGAACATCTCTTTCAGTGATATTATTATTGGTGAAAGTGAGACAAAACTGATGAATGGGTCTTACGAAATGTTGGATGCTATTTAGATATATCTCATCATTATTTACTAGATGACATCTTACTAAATAGTTTGCTTTATGACAACTTTTAATCATGTGCTGAAAAGGCAAAGCCATTGTAATAAGAGCCATAATATGGTTTGCTTTTTAACAGCATGCTAATATCATCTCTTAGGTATTTATTCCAAGTGTACTATGTCCAGTAATATATTTGATGCCAAGTTGTTAATAGTTGCATCTGGGACATATTTAACACACATTTGTAAGTGAAAGATTAATTTCAGGCCAACATTTGCAACTTTACGGGAGTTAAGTAATGTGTTGTAATTATACAGTGCCATAACCAAACCATAGCACTGTGTACATATAAATAGCTGGAAGAGATAAAACAACATACACTCGATTTATCAAGCCTTTTTCAATTTGGAGTTGACAGAAAATGTTATGGATGTTTTTCGGAAGAGCTATGTGCATGTGTGCCCAGACACACACACTGCTGAAATCTTTTTCAGATCAGTCGGTTGGAAACTTTTCAGTGAATGTGTTTTTAAATGAAAAATTTATTGAAATTAAAATGGTTTACAAAACAGTCAGTTTTGATGAATCTCCCAATTTTAAAAAAAAAGTTTAGAAATTGTCAAAATATTTCTTTTTTGAGATTTTTGAAATGAAAATTTCCAATTTTCTGGTTTGAAATGACTTTTCATTATGAAATGTAAGCTAATTAGACTTAAAGGTTAAAAAAGAAAAAAGGGTCAAACTGAAAATGAAGTGTTTTGAAGTTATCCACACTAAATATTTTGACTCAAACATATTTTTTTCACTTTTTTGATTCAGGAATGATTTTGAGGTTTTGACCTTTTGTCTCAATTCAGGATGGTAAACATTTTAGAACTCTTGAAAATATTCTGGGGCTGGAGCTGTTTCCTGCCCAGTGGTAATCACCACCATACGCTTTCTTCCTAATCTATCTATCTAAACTAGTTATTTTGGGATTTTCATCATACTCATCACTTTATTATTTTAGTGTGACAACATAACCCATCTTCTTCATAGATCCATATTCCTCTCTGGTGTAACTCCACTGAATGACACATATAACCATAGAGCCACCATTCAGATTTTCATAGGATCACAGGAAACAAGGATTTAGGTTTTACTGCTTTTTCAAAGACATTCTGTTCAAATGCACAATTTATACTTTTATGCTACATGACTGCAACCTGTCTCTTCAGCATACAAACTAGAGCATGTCGAGTACAATTGATTGCATTTTTGTCCTGTTTCATCTCACCTTTCCTTGTTCAATCTTGCTGTAAAATAGCATGGCTGAAAAACTGGATTGTCTAAATGGTGACTGACAAAATGACAGGGACGAACAAACTGCAGTTACACCTTTAATCCTGGGTGCTGGATGGAAGAGAAGATTTTCCTGTTGAAATCCACATTTTAATGCTGAGACTGGTGAGTATAAGTGCATATCTCTTGCTGAAAAATTTTGCTTGTCATTCAGAACTAATGTGCACGCAGTTAACATTTTAAATATATAAATGATCAAATTCTGAAGTCCTTATTCTGTGCCTGATTCAAACTGGTACAATTCCATAAACTTCAGTGGAACTACTCCTTATTTGTACTGGTGTAAATCAGATCACAAGCAGACTCTCAGTCCATACTCAGGCTCAAAATAAGCACTAATGATTTCAGGATTTGGCTCACAGCAGATGGCATCATCTTGAATGGTGTCTTAATGGAGAAGGTATCAACTAATGTAGAGGCAGTGCTTAGGGAGGTCTCAATAGTCTAGGTGATAGATGTTTTCCAACAGCATTACTAGCATGAACATTGCCATTCCTGCTTGAAATCAGCACAATGGGACCCTGTAAATCCCCACTGACAGACCTCTGTGAAGGGTAGCAGAGTGTGCATCAGAGATTGCAACAGAAACAATAGGAGACAGGGGGAAGGATAGCCAGTTAAAACATGTTTTCAATCAACTTGACTATTCAGACGGGGAGATGGATGCTACATAAATGGAGTGAGTCAACCCAGAAACCAAAACACTTTCAGCAAGTGAGTGAAGGAAAGAAAAACATTTTCACCTGCTGCTCTATCTATAGAAAGCAACTGCTTATTACAATGACAGAACAGTGGGTTACAGATCAAGACAGACGGGTAAAGTCAAAGTTGGTGTTAATGCTGCTCAATAGCCACAATGCTTTTTTCAGATATTCAGTGCCAATCAACTGGGGCATTCAGCTCACAGCTGTTCTATTCCAGAAATACATGCTTTGCTTTTACTTAGAGCCAGTGATGGTGTTTCTTGCTCAGTGTCAGTAGCATCATTTCTAGCACCAACAAATACCCCTTTTTGTCTATTCTATAAACCCTCTAATATTAATAAAATCTGTCTATTCAATCCTAGTAGCACACAAACTGCTTTATTCATAACAGCAAGACGTGATTGAGAAAATCAGAATTTTCAGATTCAAACTCTAAGATAGCCAGATCCACAGACGGGGTAAATTGGGGCAGCTCCGTTGAAATGAATGTAGCTACATTGAGTTATATGAGCTCAGGGTCTGCTCCTGAAGTCCTTAGCCCTTCTTTCTTCTGAGACTTCAAAAACTAAACACTTTATCTGCAGTGTCATATAGCCTCCCAAATGTCTCTCTTTTCATTGGCCAATTGCATTACTCGCCATTATGATTGTTTGTGAAGGAGAGCTAAAATGGTGAAATCCTGTCTCCACTGAAGTCCATGGCAAAACTCCCATTGACTTAAATCAGGTCACTATTACAGCCAAAAATCTACAATGCTAAATGACAGGAGACAACATTGTCCACTTGGACAAACAGATCTCAACATAGGCTATGATTTGGGATCACCACAATTGTTATACATACCCAGTCTTGACACACTGAATGTATCATTTCATTGGCATTTCTAGCTATCTGATGATAGGTGTCATAAATATCTACATAGTGGGATAGACCATTAAGAAATTAAAGGCACACATGGAAAAATACATATTCAAAATTAAAAAACAACAACAAGTATTAGTTTAACTGGGCCTGAGTCTGATCTTACTCACATTGGTGTAACTTCATTTACTCCAATAGAATTATTCCTGCTTTACAGTGGCATAGCTGAAATCCAAACCAGCCATATAATTGCTGCATTTGTATTAGCAGTTGTTATGCCTTTCTGTACCCACCATACAGAAGAGAAAGATATATGTAACACACTTCCAAATGTTCCTTCTTAGTGAATTACTTGGCTTGACATTGGAAATGAATTATTTTCCATTATACCACTGACCCCTGTTGTGTGTTCTATTAACACCACATGTTAAACTTTTATATTTTTAGTAAACCATGACCTTGTACATTCTCTGTCATTTCCCCCTGGCATAAGTACAACACATGTGGTATGAAAGCTAACGGTTTTCATTTGTGTACAGTACTTTTTATATCTTAGACTTCTATAACAGCGTGGAGGTCATGGTAATCAGTGTAGAGTAGGATTTTACCAGCTACAAACAGTCACAACAAAGTCTATGCATGTTTGCTAAAAACATATTTTTGGCATAATGCTCTCCTGTGTGTTGTGTGAATCCAGATGAAAATGGGATCTTGAAAAGATGTGTCAAATTTTTTGATCATGCTAATCCAAACAACACATGCACCATGCAGGCAGAAGCCTACAAAATGTCAGGTTTGTCCTAAATATCTGCTGAACAAATGTAGCTCAGGAACATAACTGAGTGTGCAAAACTCTTAATATAAAAAAAAGATGTCATAGAGTCAATGTTTTATTTAATCAAATGTTCATCTTGTTTTAGTCCTCTAAAAATGATCTATTAGTTATGAATATAAGATTAGTAAGACAGAGTAATTCTTTTCAGATGCCCAAATATTTTATGTTGTATTTTCTTCCTGGGGGCATTGTGGACCTGATTTTCAGAAGTCTTGGTGTGCCAACGTGCGTTCATAAACATGGGCCTATTTTCACGCAAAGGTCATTTAAACCTTTAATTCTAAACCACTATTCAGTGTGTGTTCTGAGGATCAGCCATGAGAAAGGAACAAGTGCTTAAACTCAAGTTCTTCACAGGTTTTGGGTCAGAGCTGTCAACACTGAGTCTGCTCAGGGCCTGGATCATTTAACTCAAGCACTAGAGGGTCATGCTTTTAGTACTGGAGGTCCAGGGTTCAAACCTGCTTTAGGCCTGAGAGAAGATGGTTACATGATCACTACAATTGCACATACAGTTGAGGCAATTGTGTGTCTACACTTCATCTCACTTCAGGCTGTATAACTCTGGGGTTACAGGCAAGCATTAAAGGTCATGGCCTTTATGATGTTTAGTTTATGAGGATGAATAAATCTGGAGTGGTTTTGATTTTGTTTCTGCCATTTGGTGAACTTGCAAAAGTCAGAGATGGCCACCTCCTCCTTCTCTCTGGGTAGAGCCACAGAGAGCATGGATTTTCTTTTTTTTAGGGCACAGGAAACAGCCATTTTTCTCCTCCTCTTTGTGGTCCATGGATGGGCTTTGGGAACGCAGGATTGCCCTTGATTAGTTATGTCCCCCTGTGGCTGCTCTCTCCTGCCACTCACTGTCTGGGGGTCCTGAAGTATGGCTCTCTTCTGAGTTGGCTCTAGGAACGTGACCATCTTCCCATTGATGTTCCTCTGGGATGGATTCCAAGGACAGTTTGGTTTCTTGTATGTTTACTCATCTCCATCACCTGGCCATTGGACGTAAGCCCGCAGAGCACAGGCTGTTCTGGGCCAGCTCTGGGGAAGCGGCCAGCTCTATTCTGTCTCCCATGCCCCAGAATGCTGTCTCAGAGCACTTCTTGGCCGGCAGCATCACATTGCAGCATGACATAATGCTGTTTGCGATGTAACGCTCTGACTGCCAGGACAAACTTGCAATGTCTGGCTCAAGTTCAGCCAGGCTTGGATTTTACTTATGACAAGTACTTATTGGCTTGACAATTCTATAAGAGTCTTTTTTTGTCTCCTCTTTGTGCTGGGGCCATTCGGTAATGATCTGAGAATTTCCGACATAAAAGAGGCACTCTCGCTGTAGTAAGACCTTAAAACAAACTCACATTCACAGTCATCCTGTGTGGTAACATTTTTGCCTTTTAGGATTCTGCCCAGAGTGGTATTTAAAACTGTTGCAGCACCCAACAAAAAAACCAAACAAATAAAGGCTTACTGAGCATCATACTGAAAGGAAATAGGAAGAGATGATGTTTGTGTATACATGTGTGTGTACACACAACTGCATGTATTATATGAACTCTGTCCAGTAGGAGATCAAATTTTATTATCATGTCCCATAGTTAGCAGGTTTAATTAGAAGATAGCTTCTCTTGAACACTGAAAAAGCTGTGCCTTTCTAAAGTTTTTTTTTTCTCTCGTGGAGAGCCTGGCCTTTTTGGCTCAGGTTGGAAACATAGCTAAGCTGGATAGACATATAGCTGTTGGTTGTCTTTATAGCAGAGATTTTGATTCTCTGAGATCTACTAAATTCTTCCATTCACATTGATTTATCCTGTGCCGTGCTCTCAGGAATGCCATATCTTGAGACCTGCTTGGAGTGTTAAAGTAAACCCTGTCTTCCTCTGTAAATGCCTTGCTTGATTCAAATTTTGCTTCCAATTTGCCAGCCAAATAACAGCATTATTCTCATGTTGAACCCTCTGCTATCTCCAAGAGCCCCTGATGGAAAAGGAGGAGCAGAAGTACTGACAGATAACCAAGAAGCAAATTATTCTACAGAGCCCAATTCACAACTAAAATTACAGATCCTAATAAATCATCAACATATACAGTCCACCGTAGGGTGACCTTTAGTACCTCTAGGTTCTGTAAAACTAACAAAAAACCCAACTCATTTTACCTACTGAGTCTGAAAGTTTGACTTAGAGACTGAGAAAAATTTCCACACAGTAGAGACTGTGACAAAAGGGGGGGAGTGAGAAAATAACCAATGAACAAAATAGGATGAAGAAATGAGTAAAGAGTAGAGTAAAGGAGGAGACTGCAGAAAAAAGACTAGAAAGACATCTAATGAACAAATAAACAGAGTAGTGTATATATACTTCATGTACGGCACCCACTCATCCAGGATAACCTTTGAGTGTGTGTCTGAGGGATGGGGTGAAGGAGGGAGGGGAATGGAATTCTTCAGTTCCTAATAGGTACTCCAGGTGCACCATTAACTGGAAAATGTGAGTTATTTTTAAACAAGCTGAATCACCCTTGAAAGAAGACACCTATTTAAGTAGTAGGAAAAAAAAAAAACAGTTCACAGAACTAAACTAGTCCAGAAATCCTTCAGCACATTTCCAAGGCCTCAAACTTTACCTGGCTGGTAACGAGTGACTAGAAAGGACCTTCCATGTATTAAAAGGAAGGAGTAGCAGACATATTAGCACTCCTTATTTACCTGTGAATGACTGCATTGCTACTGGGGATCTCAAAGAATTGGCAAATAGATGTGAGAAGTTTGGCCACCGTTTTGATAGAGATTGGAAGGCATTACCATCTGATGGCTGTTTGGGGGCCTACGTGTAATGAGCCTGTGGTCTCATTCAAATCCTGATAGCCAGGAGTCCACAAAGCTCAGCTTCCATCACCCAAGCTATGAGTCTCAGCAGAGATCCAAATAATGGCACAAGTCATTGAGATGGGATTATTGACAGGTGCTTCTCCTAGGGTAGGAGTGGAACCCAATGGTTGGGCGTTGTGGAGAATCTTCCATTGCTGCTACCCAGGCTGTTCCTGGTCTGTGGTTAAATGATGAAGCAAGGGTTCTTAAATTTGATTAAAAAAATGGATCCCCTTGTCACTGGATTTCCCTGAAATGGCAATACCCATCTGGAGTTATAAAACGATCAGTAATCTGTCACAAGTGCCTAGCTGGTGGAAAAGTTCTCTGAATGTAGCTCCCGGGCGCTCAGTTAAGGCAAGTGAGCCTAAAATGACACAGACCACACTAGAACTTGATGAATAACAGATCAAGTCAGACAGACACTGGCTGGCTTTTCCACTAGAGCTCTCCCCCTGCTATTATTTATATACCATTTCACTTGCTTACATGTAACTTAAAACCCTATGTCAGCAGCCCAATCCAAAAGGAGGGCCAATTAGCCTAGAGTGGCCCTCACGTTGTTTCTCTCTCTCATTCACTTTTCCACACATGAATAAGCCTGGCTACTGTTAGACATTCCGAGACATGGCTGAGAAAAGGCCCCTGTGCCAGGCCAGAGGCTCAATGCAGGCCCTGTTTGTTTTTTCAGAGTGGCAATTTTCAAGGGATTGAAATAGTTGTTAAAATTAGTGTAAAGAATTTGAACCACAGAAAGTTTCTTTCACCTTATTCTTCAAAAAGCCAGTTGTTTTCCAGAGAGCTACCTCCGTCCAATCCTCCCGAAAGCCTCAATTAGCCTCTGGGAATAAAAAACACAGCCCTGAGTACTGTGCTCAGGGCTCAATCAGGTTTTTGCCATACCAGTCTCACTGCCATGCACCCAACTGGACACTGACCATCAGACACCTGCTGGGGGTAGCACAACCCCTTCCCCCCCGACCCACACAAATCAGAATGGTTAAGAAACCCAGCAGAGCAGACCTGATAAACTATTAGAGACAGTGACATGCTCTTGTGCTTCTCAGAGAGGATGCCAAGTGGATAACAAATCTCTACCTTGTAATGAACAGAAGTAAACATCCCGTTCGGGACTGATGGCTTTTAACATCCTGGGGCCTGTGCAATGTCAGAATCGAAAGGGGTGAAGCTTTCTGACAGCCTCCACTAATGACAGGCAAAATCCCCTTCGCGTTACTCAGGCCTCACTCTGACAACGGGGGTGAGGAAGTAGGATTCACTGGGAGATTGGCTTTATTGAGGACTGCAAGATGTGGCCTTAAGTGTTTACTTACGATATACGGGAAACCTTTCATCTGCTAAGTGATAATTACTATTCTGTAGCTGCCTTTTGCTTGGCTTCCATATGGGGGAAGGGATTTCCTTTTGTTTCTGTATATTTTCTTTGTTTCAGAAGATGGACTGCAGATATGCGATCTGAAAATCCAGAGATCTGGTTCAGTTACTGAAAAGTTGCTTATTTAAATTTTAGCCAAGGTCTCTTTGATAGAGCAAAACTCAGTGGGAACGCTCATAAAAATAGTCTCTTTGAAAATTCATATACTTCCTGCTTCTGCAAATGCTGTGAGAACTGGCTTTCCCATGGTATGTCTGCACTGGAACCAGGAACTAGGCGGGTGTGTGGAAATGAGAAATAATTAAAAATAAAAAAGTGAACCAATTTTTTGTTTCAGACTTAAGAAAAGTTTGGGCCAGTTTTTCTCATCCCCCCCAAACCAGTTCCCCTATCCTTACTAGGAGTTCTTGAACTATATGAAGAAGACCTTTGTGTAGTTTGAAAGCTTGTACCTTCCACCAACAGAAGTTGGTCGGATAAAAGATATTACCTCACCCAGCTTGTCTTTAAAGTATATGAGGCAATCATTTAATCTTCACTATTTGACAGTCTTGCCTTAGAATAGACTGCAAATGAAAAAGATTCGTTGAAGTCCTTTTACTGGTGTAACTCACATTGAAGCAAATGGGAGTTCTACCTAACATTTTTCTTTGTATGGAATTAAAATCTTCTGAGGTTTAACAACCTAGCAAACTTGGAGGACACTTTTAAAGAAGAAAAATCCTGGAAACTTGTATGGGGTTTGCTTTAATTTATGGGTGGGATTCTGATCTGAAATCCAGAATAATTTAATTCAACCCAACTGAGTTCCTCCAGACTTATAGCTGCGTAATTAAGTCATTTGGCCATTCGTCTTATGTTGATAGTCTGTTATCTAGCTACTCACAAGTCTGAGCAGAACAAAGATTCTACAGTCTTTGTAATGTTCTTGTGGTGCACAATACAGGCTGTGAACCTTTTCTGTTGTTTCTCCATGTCCACCATAGCAACATTTATATTTGTTGGGCTATCACCATAATTCTAAGAGAAAGTAATTTGATCATTTTATATTTGCAAGGTTTAAAATATTTATTTTAAAGCAAGATGACCCTCAGGAACATGACTAATTGCAGCTGCTGCTTAGACCTTGAAGTTAGACCATGTGGGGGCCTAACACCTTAACATCCGTCCTGATTTCTTCAGAAGTTGGACTTCTTTCATAGCAGTTTCCCAGCAATAATGTCATTGATGAGACAGTGATTTACCCAACGTTTCTACTTCAAATATGGTGAGGAGAATCCACACAGGGCAAACCCATTCATTATACATTTCCAAAATTGTGTTGTACATGAACTGTAGAAATACACGTTAGTGTAGCTGGACTTTTCTGACAATAATTCACAGTGGATGCCAATTTTTATGGGAGCCACAAAATGTTGAGGGAGTGGTACAGCAATTCAGGAAGAGATGGCATGTGTATGAGAGAGAGTATGAGAAACCAGGCATTGGCCACATTGGAGAGCAATGCATAAGGGAAAAAAATTAATGCTAAGTCTTGTGAAGTGCATGTTTTGACTGTGATGAGTGCCTTCCTCCCTTTTACGTCACACGTGCTACTTGTGTGATATGAGACAACGTCCTGCATCTCCAATTCACCCCTGAGTTTAGTGATACTGCATGTCTGATGACTGTCTAAAAGTAACTGGGAAGGGTACCAGGATCCTCTGAAGCAAAGTCAGTCTTGCAGCTTTCAAAGACATGTACACACTTTATACACTTGGTATTTTGTAATATTTAGGATATGGAGAACCTAAATTTCCTCAAAAGCTAATGGATTCTAAAGCTGCTGGTGCATTAGAAGCTAAGGAGGATGTGAGACTTGAAAGCCCTCTCAGTATCTTTAGTTTTATGGTGTCTGTAGGGAAAGTGGAATTTGTCTAGAATATTATCAGAAACATCCGTATATAACCCTTATTAGCATGCATTGTGATAAGATTTTGCCAGCAGTTCAGTCTTGTTTCAGTGCTAACATTTCATATTATGGATTTACCATGCTACTGTCGATGGATCACAAATAAACACTATGGAAGATTTACTATGGTGTAGAATAAAATGTGATCTAGTACATTTGTCTGAGACATAGAAAGAAGCAGTCTGATAGAATTATAAAACGTTAAATATTCCTGCTTTGTAGAAAGCAATCTTCTTTAAAATGCTATTTGTTCTTTGGCATACCATAAGAAAGGCCCTACCAAATTCACAGTCCATTGTGGTCAATTTCGTGGCTTTAGGATTTTACAAATTATAAATTTAATGATTTCACCCATTTACGTCTGAAATTTCACAGTGTTGTCATTGTAGGGGTCCTGACTCAAAAAGCAGTTGGTGGGGGGGTCGCAAGGTTATCGTAGGGGGTGGGGGAGTTTGCAGAACTGCTACTCTTACTTCTGCGCTGTGGCTGGCGGTGGCCCTGCCTTCAGAGTTTGGGGCAGCTGGAGAGCAGCAGCTGCTGGCTGGGAGCCCAGCTCTGAAGGCAGAGCTGCCTTCAGCAGCAGCGCAGAAGTAAAGATGGCATGGTATGGTACCACCACCCTTACTTCTGCGTGGCTGCTGACAGGGTGCTGTTTACAGAGCTGGGCGCCTGGCCAACAGCCGCCGCTTTCCGGCCACTCGGCTCTGAAGTCAGCGCAGAAGTAAGGGTGGCAATACTTCAAGCCCCCTAAAATAACCTTGTGACCCCCTGCAACTCCTTTTTGGGTCAGGACCCCCAATTTGAGAAATGCTGGGTCTCCCCCATGAAATCTGTACTGTATAGGGTAAAAGCACACAAAAAGCTAGATTTCACGGTGGGAGACCAGCTTTAATGGTTTGTGACGCATTTTTCATGGCCGGGAATTTGGTAGGGCCCTAACCATAAGGTACACTTAAAAATGTTGTTCTTCAGTTCATGTTATTACTGATTTTCATGGCTGCAGGGCTACCTGCCTCTTCGTCCTTTCTCTGGTCTCTCTGAGGGCACCCCTTATGTTGTAGGCATCTTGTCCTTACCTGTCTCAGCGGGGAATTCCACAAATCTTCCACTCCTAGACCAGGACCTAGCTAAAGTACCCTCTTGTGACAGAGTGCTGAGCAACAGCAGCTGATCCAGCACTCTGATCACTGCAACTTCAATTTGTACATCTGAATATGAGAACTGTGCTAAGTTGATAGGCTGGAGAGAGTGAAAAGCTAATTATCTCATTAACTGAGAAGGTAAAAAAGGCACAGGAAGGAAGTGTGATGGGGGGAGGAGAGAAAGTGCTAATCCCTGTAGGCAGGTAGACGCTGGCCACAGGAGGTTTGTCTTCTGCTGGGCTCAGGAGCCTTAGAGCCCCAGGACACTGTTGAAGCTGCTGCAGCTCTGTTAAAAGGGTGGGAATGAGCTTTGTAAATAAATCACTTGGTGTTTTAGCTCTGAATAGTTTGTCTGGGAAAAGGCTGGAGTGGATCATGCCCTCAGCCACACCTGTGCATACCAACTGCTTATCTTCCTGTGGGCCCAACTGGGTTTCAGGCACCTGTATTTCCTTCCTTCAGTAGGGTTGCCAACTTTCCAATTTTTGAAAACCGGACAGTACAGCCCCCATCCCCCGCTCCTCCCACCCCTGTTACTTGCTCTTTCCACTCCCACAGAGCTGATCTGGGAGGAGCTGACGTGGAGCCTGCCTGCCCAATTGAGGTATGGCAGGGCTGGCAGGAGTTGGTTCCCTGGAATGAGGGGCAGAGGCAATCGGGGCACAGGAAGGGGTGGTCCCCAGAGCAAGTGGCTGGGGGAAATTAGGGCAGGAAAGGGCGGAGGGTGGAGCAGTCCACAGAGCCAGGGACTGGGGGAAATCAGGGTGGAGTGGGGAGCGGTCCCTGGAGAGAGAAGCCAGAGAGAGCTGGGGCCCTGGGAGGCTGAGAAGGTAGTACCTACCTCCTCTCTGCCAGAGCTGGGAACTGGTTCCTAAGCTTCTCTCAAGTGCATCAGGTGAGCTCCGCCAGCAGCAGCTCCTCTTCCCAGCAGCAGAGGCTGATTACTGCAGTAACTGGACTTTTGGTGTCCAGTCAGCAGTACTGACCGGACATTGCATAGGTCCCCTTTGGATCAGACTTGCTGGGTGAAAACTGGATACACCTGTGGCAACATTACCCTTTGGGAAACTGTGACCAGTGATGTAGTGACCAAGGACAAGATTTTCAGAGATATTTAGGTGCCTAAAGATACAGAGAGGAGCCTAGTAAGACTTTCAAAAGCATGTAAGCAGGTTAGATGTCTAACCCCTGTTGAAATCAAGGGCTTTATCCAAAGCCACTGATGTGGGTGGAAAAAAATGTCATTGACTTCACTTGGATTTTGACTCAGACCCTTAGAGACTCAGAATTAATAAAGGACGACCCTAATTACACCCTTAATGGGCCAAAGCAGGTTTTATTTTGCATTTTCTTTGCAGTCAGGCCTCTAAAGACCAACACGTTTGGTTCTCGCATTGTCTTTGTCTGGCTTGGGAATAAGTGAAAAATCTCTCTATTTTCATTACAGAAATTGAGTTGAATACTAAACACTGTTTGGTGAGGGAGGAAATACCCGCATTTCAGCCCACAGTCAGATCTGGAAATGGTCTCAACAATTTAGAAAAGTTTCAGTTGTCAGCTGAGAAAATTTGCAGTGCAAAAAGGGAGTATTTTGAAGAGATTCTAGGACCCTAACAGATGATGATATCAGGAGAAATAACACTCTGAAGCCTCGTGATCTGCATTTCTAAAGCTGATCTAGCATTCTTGGACAATGAACTACTACAGACCTCTTACTTTTATAGCACCTTTTATTCAGGAAGTTCTATCTGAGAGCCTTTCATCCTTTCAGCCTTTTCAGTGAGATGCAGTCACCAATGTGACAGAAAAACACAGCAGCAATTCACAGTGCAAGAAACAGGACACAAAGTGGTTTTTTTTATTTTTAAATTATGAGAGGAAGTAAGGGATACTTAACTTCTAGAAATTACATCTAGTGACAATGAATTACCAGCTCCATACATAAAACATTGTTTTGGGCTATACTGAGTCCAAGGAGGCAATATTTTCAAAAACACGGTCGGAGCAGTAAGCAACATATTCAGTAAAAATCAAGGGGTATGTGTTAAATAAGGCACTCAACCTACTTGCAGGTCAGCAATACTCCTCTGTGTTTGGAGGTAGCTAAATATTTCAGAGAAAATCAGCAATGTCTCTGTAACTACTTCCATACTTCAGCTTTTAAATAGCATCCCCCTTCTCAATTTGGCCATTTGAAAGTAAAGATTTCTGTACACCCTGATTTTTTCTCTTACAGCATTAAGAGAGAGAGAGAGATTTCATATATTCTGTTTTAATCTCGGACATTGGCTGCTTTCTGAATGCCACCTTCAGGTGCTGCTGTCCCAGATTTCAGAATGTAAACCTCTGGGTGAGAGACAGACATTCTTTACGCTGTAATTTACTCCCAGTGCCCTACGAATACTCAGAGGGGATGGGTGTACAGTTGTTAGCCATACTGATTTGATAAAAGTCACTAATAACACCCTGAATGTCTGGGTGGATTTAGCATTCCCAAACCACACCACATACCAGCTTTTGTGACACATGTTCCAAATAAAGTTGGCCTAGTTTTACTTCTAGAAGGATATCATTAGAAGAGGTTGAATACAGTGGTCCCCATGCCAAAACTATGGTATAAAACCATACTGTAAAGGAATTTTTAGGACTACGTTTTATTCTCTCCAATCTCTGCAAGTTGTTTGGGCAGGAAATTTCCCAGCTTTGAGTTTACCAAAATGTAGCCTTTTTTCCCCTGCTTCTAAATTGGTTAATTTTGTCTCTGTTTCCCAAATCTTCACTCAAAGAACTTC
The DNA here is from genome assembly GCF_965140285.1 of Lepidochelys kempii. Classification (NCBI taxonomy): domain Eukaryota; kingdom Metazoa; phylum Chordata; order Testudines; family Cheloniidae; genus Lepidochelys; species Lepidochelys kempii. The sequence continues at coordinate 36,561,985 of NC_136391.1, read as the reverse complement.
ACCGATTTTCCAGAAGAGAAATTCACTTTTTCACACCCCTCCCCCCCTCTTTCTTCAAACATTTAAATGCACTTTGCAGTGGTTAAGTGCATTGTACAATAGCTGGCAAATACCCATGGTAAACATCAACTATAACACTGGGTTGATAGGACAGATTTTGTAAAGACTATAATAATAAAAAGAAAAGGAGTATTTGTGGCTCCTTAGAGACTAACCAATTTATTTGAGCATGAGCTTTCGTGAGCTACAGCTCACTGAAACCTATAATAATAAAGTTGCCATGCATACTTTTGGAATGGATTAGCATCCAATGGGAGTAGATGAAACACCAAGTGTTGTAATATCAACGCCCAGCAGCACTGATGATAAAATACATATGCTGGGAATACTTATTTCTCTGCACAAAGGAAATCCTTTGCTTACCAGTGGAAGTCATGGCACACTGCAAAGGAATTCATCTCAAGTTCCTGATAGGCAGTGTGATAGGTTATTTATGTGGGTGTCAGTCAAAATTATATTAACAAGAGTTTTTATTTATAGTTTATGCTTGTTTTAAATGCACTTCCAAAATATCCGTCACCTGCCATCTTGTCTAAGCCAGTGACAGGACCCGTAAATGACAAAACAAACTGTTAAATGAAGTAAGATTAACCTTAAGTATACCAGCTAATATGGATGGAGTTGTCCATAACCCCATTCTTTCCAGCTATAAATATAGCTTCAGACCACAGCATCCTGCTCTTTGAATGTATATGAATGACAATGTGATGTGGTGTTCACCCCACACAACCCCTGAATGGACCAGAAGGGGCCAATTAACCTTATATGCTGTACCTGGAGGGGAACCAGGGACTGATAAGGCCTAATTGCAGCTGGGGGAGGAATTGGGAGAGGATTATGAAGCCAGGAAGTGAGAGCAGCAGGAGACTGCAGGGAAGGACCTATAGTCATTCTCTAGAGGAAAAGAGATGGTCAGAGACAAGGAGGCGAACCAGGGGGAAAGTAAGTCCTGGGTTCCTTTCTTGGACTAGGGACTCTGGTAAGAGGCTAACGGGGTGAAGTAGCCATAGGGAGCAGAGGAAGCTCTGGTGGTAAACTGAGAGATAGATCAAGAGATGGTGTTGGAAAGAGCCCAGGTAAATAGCAACAGGGACTGAGAATGAGGAGACCTGGAGTGCCAGTCAGAGGGTCCCTGGCTGGAATGCAGAGTTGTGTGTGGGCCTGGTTTCTGCTACCAGCCACTGGGAAGTGGCACGGGACCTAACGATGGATTGGAAGACTGTCTGAGGGGGCATCTGGACAGCTTGTCGAATGGGACTGTATAGAGACCTGGCTGGAAGGCTGAGTCATGAAGAGGAAGCCCCTTGAGTTGTAAAGAGAGAGAGGGACCACAACATGACCAACTGACAACAAGGGGCACCATGCAGGGCAAAAGCTAATTCCTGGCCTAGCCACAAATGTGCACTGTCAGTAAGTGAAGCCGTTCACATGCTGAGTCAGATGATTTCCTAGCCATTTCCTCTCTAAAGGACTGATCCAAAGACCATAAAGACAGAGTCTTCCCACTGATTTGACCGGAGGCTGGACCAAGCCTATAGTAAAGGGACCAGTGGAAAAGGTGAACTGCAAAACTCTATTTAACAAAACAGAAAAAACAAATAGTTTTTCAGAGGGCTGGGGAAATGTTTTATTTAAAAATTAAACCATTACTAACTCCCAGCATTAAAAAAAATTATGAATCAGACCCTAAAATCATTTATTAATGATATTTTTTTTAAATACTAAATTTTGGATTTTTTTTATATGCATTCTGGTGTTGTAGCCCTAAGGGTTCACATTTTAAAGATTTTCTCTTCAACCAGGAGGGCTAGGTATTTTTATTTTTAATGAAAGTGGAGGTTCCCACCTAACTACATGTCTCCATGACCCAGAGATTTATGAAAAACATTAAATATTGTAATATAATCACTAGAGTTGGAAAATCATCTTGTTCACTAGAACTGCCTCATGAGAAGGAACGTCTTTTAATAAATTCATAGATTTTAAGGCTGGAAGGGACTTTAGCTCAAGAGTGTTCTTTCTGGGTGACAAGTAAAAATATACATATGTATATTTGCACACATGCATGTTACCTTAAAGAATTGTATAGGCAAAATATTCTCATTAGCCTGCATGCGGCGTTACATTTCAATGGTCTAGCTAAGCCTGCCAGGTGCCAGTTAAGCAGCAGGGCACCTCTGTCCTGTTTCCAATGGAATTTGCAGGGTTAGGGGATTGAACCCTTTTCTTCTTCCACATGGAGCAATCATTACCCCCAGCAGCAGTGAAATAAAAAGGAAATGCATGAACTGAAGCACCAGTAGTAGCCAGCCTAGGACAGCAAAGGGCCCTATATTATAATTGTTTTATATAGAGACAGTATACTAGGTACTGGAGATACATTCCCAGTCTTGAAGAGCTCACAATCTATTGCTCATACACACTGTATGTACCAGTAGGCTAACTTCTTACCGACATGCAGATTTGACTACACCACTGCAGGGAACCTGGGGAAGGGGGTAGTCTCATAACTGTTGGTTTCACCATGCTCAGAATATGGGATGAACTGAAAGTGCTAATGACTGCTGAGATCTTATAGATCTTGAAAACAGTAACCATCTTTATCCACTCTCCACTGCCTTTTTCTGTATTTTTAAATACTAGGGGCCAAACCCCTGACATCTTTACTCAGTTTTCATCTCTGTCCTCATTCAGACAAAATTCCCATTGAAAGACTGAGTAAAGACATCAAGTTTTGGCTCTATATCCCTTAAAGGAACAAAAGGCGTTACGAAAGAAAAAGAGAGTAGTATATTCTTCTTGTACTTTTTAGAAAGACGGTTCATAGAGACTTGTTTTCTTCCTCTCCCCGCCCCACTTTTCATAGTTCAGGTTATTTCAGCAGCAGGAATTTGGAACTTCAGGGCTCAGTTGACCAAAGCAGACCCCAGACGGCTATCTTAATTGTCGTGACTGTCCCAGCTGGTTAGCATTAATGGTGGTTGCTGCACTGAGGAACATGGTTAGCTGACAAAGCCATTATTCTATTATGTGATCACCGTGAACTTTACGAAGTGTGGGGCATTCTATAAAAAGCTGACATAAGAGCAAAATAAAAAAAATTGCTCTGTAAGATCAGCAACCTCAGGTTCTCACTGTGAGCTTGCAGAGAAAAGCAATAAGCTATCAATACATTCAGATATCCAAAGGAACTGCATTCAGAGTCTCAGCATGCTTTGCATTTGCCACAGTGGAGCATTTATTCTTAAAAGGAACTTAAAGAGGCAAAGCTTCATTTCCTGAGATTTAAGAAACTTTATTACATTCCCCCCCCCCCCCCCCGCCTTGGTGTATTAAGGGCTGGCAGAAGCTTTCAAAGAGGAGGAGCTGCCATACTGTGAAAGGACTTCTTAGAAACAAATCCAAGCCATCGTTAGCCATGTAAAGGAAAACCAGAGAGGTCCATTTACAGAGACACTGTTATCAGAGAGGTACAAGTGAGAAGTCATTCTCTTTACTTATCACACCATGCATAAAGATGTTCTCATACCATTTCCTGTTTTCTTTCCTAGCTCAAAAACCCAGTGGTCCAAGCAAAGAAACGACCACAGGAAGTGGCTTGGAATAGCTTCCTGTCATCTAACCATTATCCGAGGCTCTGATCTATATTTGCTAAATGGTACTGAGGTTAATGCACAGTCGACAGAAATGCTACTTGTATAAATACAAACATTAAACACACTCAGAGTGACTTGAATGGTAACAAAAAGCTCCATTGATGACCTGGAGCTTAAATAGTGCCACTGAATGAATCCACTGCAGCAAAAAAGGGGAGACTTTTTTGATCCATCCTCTACCTTGAGAGAATCAGGAGAGGAGGGATTTTTTTTTAGGTGAACCAAATGATAAAACTTCATAGAATCCACAGTGCATTATAGACTAAACCGTGTCCTGCCCATGTGAGTGCATGGGAAAAGGTGGAGGGTGAAAAGAGCCTGCCTTCTCGATTTGCCCCCATTCAGAGGGACCACAGTCACAGGCGATGCACTTCCCTGAGTGCAATGACCGCTCAACGCTTGTGCTTGTAGTGATGCTAAACCCCACACACGGGTCAGGGACGGGAGCAGCTGCCGTTCTCTGAAGCAGTGGCCTATTTTAATGCAGCTCGGTGCCTAAAACGGTAAAATAGAGCCCTATTCTAATAGTGTAATTAGTACTTATCGCTTTTAGGTCCTCAAAGCCCTTCACAAACATCATCTAGATCACTGGCTATGAAGCCCTTCCCTCCCCATGAGTTTGGTAGGTTAGTTTCACAGCTCCCAGTTTAAAAATCTGCTGCTGTGGGCCACCAGCCATCTGCCTGCCCTGCCATGGCTTTTCCCTCTCAAGTGTGAGGGAGCAAGGGCCTCAGATAGGGGTCTCCAGCCAGTGCTCACACTGTGGTCACCACCCAGCGGCTCATCTGAACCTGTGGAGAATGGGGCTAGTGAAGCTCTGGCTGGCAAAGAGCCCTCCTCCACCCCGGTGAAGCTCCTGGTTGGGGCAGACATCCAGCCCCGCTGATTGGCAGGGACACTCTATTTAAACTGGAAAGTAGGATGACCAGAGGTCCCGATTTTATAGGGACAGTCCCGATTTTTGGGGCTTTTTCTATATAGGCACCTATTACCCCCCACCACCTCTGTCCTGATTTTTTACACTTGATATCTGGTCACCCTACTGGGAAGAGACACAGAAAGTTGTCTGAGCAACTAGATGAATCCCTGGCTGGCTGTTACTGTACACCTGGCCTACTTGCCTGACTCCTGAGCCCTACTTTCCAGCCTGTTCCTGGTTCCTGCTCTGCTTATCCCAGACCTCCATCTGTTCCTGGTTCCTGCTTTCCTGTCTCACTCCAGGACCCTGTTTTTATGCACTACCCCTGACACCAACTTCAGCTTTGACCCCCGGTTTGAGTCCTGCCTCTGGCTCCGGCTCAGATCTTTGACTTTGCACCTGACTCTGACCCCAGTCTCTGGGTCCTGATTCTAACCATTAGGACCAACTGCCCATGCCCCAGTCCCTACATGAAGCCTTTTTTCAAAGAGTCAAAGTTAACTATTAATAAAAATGTAATATACATGATTCACTTAAATATACCTTGAAAAGCTGTAATCCTAAACTTACTTATTCACAAAGAACACAGATTTTTGGATGGGAAGGGTGAATAGGGAAGGAGGGCAATGTGTCCTATTTTATGTTCTTCTTACTTGCATGGAGATAAATGTTGGCCTGATTCTGATCTCTCTTACACTAGTGTAATTCCAATGACTTTAATAGAATTATTTTTGGTTTACACATTGCTGAAAGTGCGTTCAGAATCCCACTTATTGAGTTATAGGCAGCATGTGTGGAATGTGACACAATCCACATGCAGCTTCTCTCCTTCATTCTCCAAGCAGACAGAAAAAAGCCCCAAAGAAAGCAAAACATGGATTTGATTCTGATCTCATACTGGATTTACAGCACTTTGATTTCAATAATTTACACCAGTATAAATGGGAACAGAATCAGGCCCCTGGTTCAAATTGAGTCAAATCATGTGCATCCACCTGTAAATCAGCTGCCTAGCCTGTCTACCAGTTCCTTGCATTGTTAACAGGTAGTTTGGCAGAGTTCGCTTAAAAGCATGTTTGTTTTGAAAGTTTGTGGCTACATTTACTTGTATGCACTTGCATAAGCTTTGATACATATCACAGAAATGAATGGTGCTGCAAGCCCCCTTGAGCTAGATCTGCACCTTCAAATCAGATACTACACAGGCTGTCTTCCACTGCTCTAGCTCCAGAACAGGAATCAGCATGTGTGTATGATTAGCCATTTCTCCCGCTTCATGAAAGCAATAAGATTTTTCAGTACTGTGAAACGTTCTGTTTTAAGGCTGGTACATAAAGTTTTGATTATCCTTCAGTGCATTTGATTATCCACTCCATCAAAAATCAAAACCATAGACTTCCTAGGCTTTACCTCTCAGGCTACTCAGAGCACTTAACCAACCATTTTGTATAATGGAAGAACACATAGGTTAATAGTTAGAGCAGGGAGCTACAAGTCAGAGCCTCTGGATTCTCTTCCCATTTATGCCACTGACTTGCTGGGTGGCCTTGTGACCTACCTGGTCTCAGTTTGCCCATCTATAAAATGGGTACTGTAGGCATCATGAGAATTTATATTTGTAAAGATTCTTAGGTGAAAAGCACTACAAAGTGCAATATATTTATTGTTGTATTGTACCATGAACAATGAATCTTGCTCTTTGATGTAGTCATATCTGCTTCTTTGTTTTTGCTGCTATAAAGTTAATACATATCAAAAGGGGTATAATGGATTTAAAAGTTGTGACTGATAAGAGCTCACAAATACCACATGGTTATGTGCAGCTGCCTTAACAGCCCCTTAAACCTGCTAGCAGCTGACATAACGTGGAGCGGACTTCAGGCTGCTCTGATTTTTCCAAAGCCCCCATTGAGCACACAGGTGGCCCAGGATTTGGTGAGCACAAAGGTCATTTGTACAACTCCCCTCCTGAGTGCACTGTGAGCACCATGGCTGCAGCCAAGGATGGAGTCTTTGAAATGAAACATAAGCTCCCAAGAGAGCAAAGTACAGTGCTAGCTTTCAACATGGGGTGTCCCACACTGCATCCAAATGCTTTGCTAACATGGCATTTATACTCAATGCAATCTCACTGACTTCAATGCACATTTGTAATTGGGAACAGAAATGGGACTTATGCTGCACAGCATGTGGAAAGGCACACTTTAAAAAATGAGGTTTGTGTGTCTCCTTCATACCCATCTGTGGACAGCAACCAGCCAAATTAACTCTCTGTGAGTAATCCAGGCATTGGGTTACCCACAAGAAAACAGTATTTTCTGGTACTCTGCCAGCAATAACGTACCAGTGCAAAACTTGTATCAATAGCCTTGTATTGCTTGCTGGAGGGGCATGCATCTACAGTCATTCAGGTGTCAACATCCTACACATCCTATACAACACATGAGACAACACTCAGAGATGTGTTAGGCTACATGTATCTGGTATGCTTGGCAGCACTGAAATGGTTAAAACAAAGCCACAGTTAATCCAGCTAATCGGATTTGATTGGCAGCTGGGGTTTCTTTGGAGCCAGCAGCCAATTTCAAACCAAGATATGGCTTTTAAATTAGATGGCACCTTGGGTTTCACCATTAAGTCTTATTTCTGGAGACCTGCATTCAAATCCCTATTAAGTAACAGGTGAAGTGATGTTGATAGGATCTTCCCAATTGAACATTAGCCCATAGTAGATGATCCACTGCAGTATATGGCAGAATTAGACATGATCAGTAACTTTTTGTGGAAGGTAGGCTCAGGAGGACTGCAGTACCAGAGGGTACTGTAATTTAGGATTGAGGTGCATTGGAAGAGCGAGGATGCTTTCACACTATTTTTCCCAGACCTTGCCTGTTTCTAGTCACTACAAGCAATTCTGCATTTTCACGAACACTGAAATTTGCCCTATTTATTTAAAAAAGTAAATGAAAAAAAAACAACCCTTTCTGCTTGGATTCTATTATTTATTATCCACTGAATAAATCTCCCCACTGTATTTTCCACTGGATGCATCCGATGAAGAGAGCTGTAGCTTAAGCTTATGCTCAAATAAATTTGTTAATCTCTAAGGTGCCACAAGTACTCCTTTTCTTTTTGCGGATACAGACTGCTACTCTGAAACCTGTTATTATTTATTATTATTCTTAGAAAGTTAGTGAGAAACGAAAAGAATGTATTGTTAGGGGGTTAAACTTAGTGGTGGAAATTCATTCCAGCTGAAACTTGGCTATAGATCTCAGCCTGTGAGCAAATTTCATCATTTCTCCTCTCCAACCCTAGGGGTTTTTTTTAAAACACATTTGGCTGTGTCTAACTTTGAGGAATGCAGAAAAAAAAAGAGCGACAGAGAGAGAAAAAGCGATAAGTTTCCCAGTTATGGATGATTTATGGAGTCTTGCAACTTCAAAACAATACAGTGTTGTGATTTGCTGTCATTAAAAAAAGCAAACAGCCCCTCCCGCTACCCCACCAGCTAACAATTAAAGAGGTACTACCGTGTAGCAGCTTTTAATTATTTAAAATTGTATTGAGTATTCTCAACCCATAATATTTATAGTGCCCAAGTTTATTATGGATTTATGAGACACATAATTAGTATGTCTTCCCCCTGGCTTTTTTTCCAATCATTACAATGTAGGTTATGAATGCCTACTGAGATTAATGTCATAGGGTCAAATCCTCAGCTGGTATAGTTTGGCATAGCTACATTGCTATAATTAGCTCTATCCCATACTCTTTATGGTCCCAGTTCCTTTATATTGTTCCAAGTATCATTGCACTGGGCACAAGGTGGCCTGCCAGGCCAAGAGCCTGGAGGCAGGAGCAGGAATACTACTTCCATTGGTAGTGGGGCTGGAGATCATGGAGAAGTGGGTCTAGAAGTGCCCCCCGTGGCTGCACACAGGGCAGAGCCCTCCCATCCCTGTGGGGAGGGCAGCAACGCCACAGGTCTGGACCCTCTCTGATCACCCGCCCCGTCTCTGTGGGGAGGGCAGTGACCCCATAGGACTGAGTCCTTTTTGACTCCCCACCTCCTCCCTTCTTCTTAAACCCTTTTGGGGTGTTTTTTTGAACGGGTGCGGGCAGGGAGGCTCAGTTTCAGATTTTGCCCTACCCTCCCCGCCCCCAAACCTCTGTGTGGCCCTGTCTGAACCTTTTCCACCCTCACCCCTCCGTGCTGGAGTCAGGCAGCTCCCTCCTTCTCCATTCTGCCTGGGCTCCAGCAGTGGAAAGCTCCCTGTTTTCGGTTCTGGTGCCTGGTGCCACAGAGGCCGAGGAGCAATGGCAGGCAAAGGTCCAGCTCAGGCTGTGCAGCCCTGGGATGGAATGTGCTCAGTCTGTGTGGAGAAATTTTGGAGGGAGAAATTCACTCCTGTGCAATTCATTTGCACATAGGAGCAGTGCGGAGATGAGGTATGCCCAGTGCAGATGAATTTAAGTTGTCAAGCTCTAACAAGTCTTTACTGAACATGTGTGAAATGGGGCTTTACAGAGGCTTATTATAACATTGCCAAATTTGGTCAAGTATTTATGTGGACAGCAAAAGGCACCTCTCTGACACTGGGGCCAAAATTTCAAGTCCCTGCTCTAAAGCATGGAGGCATGAAAGCTTCTCAACTAAATGGTTGTAAGAATTTTTTAAAGATGGACACAATAACGTCTTGTCCCCCGATCTTGCCCTCCGAAACACCTCAACTGTTTAAGCTGAAACGTCCTTAAAGACAAACACACAAAACAAAATTCTCCCTGAGGCAGATAAGAAGTATGAGAAATTTCAGCCCAAACAGTTTAAGTTTATAAGCAACTGAAACCAGGGTCTCATAATGGGAAGAGTCAGGCAAAGTTAACTATAAGGGTTGTTACTTGTGCCACCTGTAGTAACAGGAGGGCTGTGACAGCTTGGAAGGAAACCTGCCTGCCAAACAAGCTTTATCAGAAAAGTGATCCAGTCACCCAGCCTTTAACAAGGAACTTGAGGAAAGTTACAGGCTATTATGTTAAATCAAGCCCAGGTGATACAGCTCTTATCTGAGAGGCTCCTGCTCAAGAGAAGCTGCCACAATCAACATTTACAAGAGACAAGCTCTTCTTTTTGGGAGAAATTCACTCCTGGGCAATGCTACTTTGCCCAAGGCCCAATAGAGCTGCAAATATTTTCTGCATATATTTAGCTAAGAGTACTGATTTTCTGTTCCTTCCATGGGCTCCCAATTCTTGAGCTGGGTGAATCCTGCAAAAATGACGCACAGCCAGTCATTTGAAGTTTTAGGCTGAATTTGTCTCAAATGGCCTAATATTCCTGCAAATGAGCGGGAATGTCTGCAGACACAGTTATTTTTTTCAGTGACTCTCAGAGAATATTCACAAAGAAGGAATTTCAAATTTGTAATCAGGAGAGTTTGCATCAGGAATCTATTTCTAACAATTACATTCAGACAAGCAGGATAGAAAAATGCACCATGGGACCTAGGTATTCAGTCAAAACAGCTCACAGTTCAAATTTCAAATACTGAACACTCAAAGCAAGACTCACAGATAGCAGTTCAGAGACTGAAGTAGGCTGGCATAAAATAGCCATCCCATGAAGGTGGAGAAAAGGGGCACTTGGGACAAGGCTAGAGAGAAAGTACCATGCACAGGAGACAGAATGATAGAAGGCATGGAGCATCAGATGTACGCATAGAGGAAACATCAGTGGTCTCTCCTTAGGCATGAACTTTCAGGGGAAATTTGCACAAAGTTTGAATAGAGAATGCTGAATGGTATTTAATAGGAAATTTAAGATACTTCATGGCCTTGATGCTGTTTAAATCTTGTGTGGCTGACAGTATTTCTGCATGTGTCTGTTTTATTTTATTTAATACATCACCAGTATGAAACTTTACGTTCCAGTTCTCTGGGTGGTTTGTGCAGTACAAGGGCAAGGACCTCCCACAAGCCATTCCTCCTACATCCCAATTTTGATCCATAATTCATATGTTAAAAATAAAAAAAAAACATTACTCTCACCTTCCTACATATTTACCAGCAACATTTGAAAAGCTATAAATAGCGACATTTGGGGAGAAAAGTAGGGACACACCTTTAAAGTCTGTTGAAATACTTTGGACTGTGAGAGCCTTCAGGAGGGGCAGAATGGAAAAATAACAGCTATTTTGCTATTAAGAGTGCAAACTGTCCCTCCTAAATAGGGACAGTTGGCATCCGTGCTTCCTTCCATGCCCATCTCAATCCTTGTTTTCAGATCCATTTCATATTAAAAATAGCCCATGGAAAATTTTTCTCCCAGAGTTTCTTGCCAGCTGACTGCTTGGCTGACTGGGCTGTTTCTTTTAAACTGACTGGTTTAGAGCAAGACTCAACCGGAAAGTGCTAAGTGATGGTATCACCAGTTTCTTTGCCACATCAAGCTAAAATAATCTGATAGTCTGAGGAGGACGGAGTTAGACAAGATCAGCATGAATCTAATGCATGAATCAACCCTACACGATTCTACAACCTCCCACAAAGAATGAAACGAACCAGGTAAAAAGGCAAGCAGTGTTCAGTGCCATCTAGGGAGAAGCCCAAATCAAAAGCTCACATCCAAACACACCCAAGCCTTTGGGTATTTAAAACCTGAACTTGGCCTGAAATCAGAAATTTGCAAATAGCTACTTTGGGCCAAACCAAAATCTTTACATCCAAATACCTGTGAACTCTATGGTCTCTGGTCTTGTCAATTCTGATGATTTAATTATGAGTCTCAGGATAGTTGGTGCTGCTCATAAAGCCCCAGCTCTTGGATTAAATGTCATTAGCTGAGAATTTCAATTACATTTTTTTAAAAAGGTAAGTTTCTAGCACTCATAGTTTCTCAGACAAGCTTGAGAATGTGAACCCTCAAGGCGATGACACCAGAAAGCAAATAAAGACAACCCCAACATTGTTATTTTTAGAAGTCTTTGAAGCCAATCTCATGAGTTTTGGGGCCCAACTCATGATTTCTGGATATTTGGGGTTGGCAATACTTTCTCTGTGGCTGAATTTTGTGGCTTGAGCTCATTGTCATTGACCAATAAGGAACACCCCTGGGCCACCCTTGGCTGGTGTAAATAGGTTCAGGTCCCTTAAGTCTAGCGCTGATCCATAGAGAGGCCAGAAGAAATTGCCGCACACTTGAAGTTTCACGGCCCTTCTCCCCCAACAAGAAGCAAGTTAATCAGCTGCATGGTGTGAATATACCTCCTTCTAGCTTTCTGTGGGTGTCTAGAAGATGAAATCTAGGTCAGTTCTCAGATCTCCCAAGCTATCCCAGCAGTAGTGCTGTGTCCCAGAATTATGGGACCATGAACCGGTACACAGTGTATTGCTTATTACTGCAAAGTATAAAAGTGCTACGAAAGAAAAAGGGAGCTGAAATGAGTTAAAATGGACACAAGGCAAATGTCTGGTAGACTGAGGGCTTGTGTACATGGGGTGCACTACAGAGGGGTGATTTCTAAAGTGGACTAATGTGTCGTGCATTAATTGGTCCAGGTAGACCCTGGTGGTACGCACTGCAGGTTCCCCAGTATGCCTTAATGAAACTACATGAAACCATACTAGGGTCTCCACTGAACAATTAATGTGCAGCACATTAGAAATCACACCACTGTAGTGTGCATTACCTCCCCATGTAGACAAGCCCTGACATTCCTAGAGAAATGAAACGGTGTATAACTGATCTGCTTGTGCACTAATTGTTGTTCCTTTATTCTCTTTTCATAGAGTAACATGTTATTTCTAACAGAATTGTAAGGAGCCACCCAGAAGATAGCTAGTCAGTGAATCTGAGTGGACTTAAGAGCATGTCAGGTATTGTTACACTGCTAAATGGGTTTCTTTAATTGGAGAGTTGTATGTAATTGTTCTCTTAATTACACAGAGATAAGGAGAGTCCTGCTGGACTTTATGTTCTTTTTTCCCACCAGCTTCATCAAGGATACTCATTGTCTGAGCATCCACATCCCTGCAGTGAAACTGGATCAGTGATAACTCTACCAAGCTCACCTCCTAGTGGTGCAGCTAGAGAACTGAGTCAATAAACTTTATAGCTTAGGAGATGCTAATTATATGTAATTACTGACTCCACAGCTTCCCACTGTTTGTGAAATCGCTGTAGTCAGTTTTCTTTCTGTAAAGAAACAAGTGAGCCTCTGGAAAAATACAGAGAGTTTCAAAAGAAATGGGCTGTGTTGTTTTAGATGAAAATTGAATCAAGAGAAAGAACATTACAAACTATACATATACAATGGCAGTCAAGGGCATTTCATAAGGGTGAGAGCAATTTTACTGTCTAGCACAGTCAGTAATCACGGAACACTGAGCATATCCAAGTATGCACTTGTTAAAAGCCAGCAGCAGGTGTATCTAACACTATGAGTAACATTTTCAAAAGTGCCTAAGGCACAGATCCTCAAAGGTATTTAGGCACCTATCGGCCTCTCTATGTGCTTATGTCCCTCTAGGTGCCACTGATATTTTTAAAACAGCAGCTTAGCTGCTCCCAAAACCTGTAGGCATCTAAGGGTGTGTCTGCACAGCAGCTGGGAGGTAGACATACCTGCACTCACTCTGCTCAAGTAAGCATGCTAAAAATAACACAATGGCTGTGACAGCATGCGTGGTGGCTTGGCCTAGCCGCTGGAGTGCCACCCCATCTGAGGCCTTAGGGAAGTACTCGGGTGGCTAGCTATTTTTAGCGTGTTCACTTAAGCAGAGCTAGTGTGTGTATGTCTACCCAAGCTGGGAATTACACCTCCCAGCTGCTGTGTAGACACACCCTGGGCTCTGGATCTCAAAGCCTGGGCTCCAGCATGAGCAGGAACATCTACACTGCTATTTTTAGTCTCATAGCATGAGCCCAAGTCCGTTGACCCAGGCTCTGAGATTGTGATTTTTGCTTTTTTCAGTGTAGAGGTACCCAAAGAAAGGGGGAAAGTTTTGGCTAGTAGGGCCTGGGCTACCTCAGCAGCTAATCTGGCTTACTTACCTCACTCCAAGAGAGTGTTCCCAATTAAGGATCCTCAGTAAAGGGAGGCACCTTCTTTGGCCTGTCAGCCAGGTACACCAGGTAAGTCACTTAAGAAGGTCCCTCTTCTCACCCATCCCTCTTCTTGGCATTTTACTCTTGGCTAGCTTAGATGGCTCCCCTCTCAACTGGCCAGTTTGAGGATCCCTTTCTTAAGCGCCTAACTCTCCCCACACACTGTACAGGAAGTCCGGGGCTCAGATTCTCAAAGGTTTCTAAGCACCTAAATCCCATTGAAATTAATGTGCATTCAGATCAATAGGACTTAGGCTTCTCATCTGCTTAGACATTTTTGGAAGTCCCACCAAAGGTGTCTATCTTCATCTTCAAGAGCGTAAACACCTTTAGTAAATCTGTCTCCTTGTTCCTAGATAACAAAATAAACAATTTTCACTATTTTTCTTTTTAATGATTGACACTATATATCAGTTCTTTTTATGTCATTTTAAGTATTTCGACTGCCAGTTTTTTTCTGTGGCCTTTAGTGCTTGTGCACATTAGTTGTTTAATTTCCGAACAGTAGATGACATTCAGAATACATAGTACATCTTCATCAAAACACAATACTTGAGAGCGCTAGGCACAAGAAAACACAACAGAGGTCTTAACAGATGCATGGGCTTTGTGCTGATCCTCTGCAACAAGGGTGAATTTCACCCATTTGGATGATGGGAAATGGGATAAACAGCAGCCAAACCTTGTCAAATCCAATTTACTCCACAAACCCTCATGAGATTTGGAATTACCATGAAATCTCATCTTTCCTCATCAGAAGGGACTGCAGCACATCCAGCCAGATATTTGATAATGAATAGGGGAAGGCACACACCAGTGCTTTGAGTGGAATTTTGAGTATCCAAGTTCCAGTTTAATCAAACCTACCTATTACGCAAAGGCTGGCTATGCCTGTCAAGGTTTGACTTCAGTAAATAACAATGTCTGTAGAAAACTTTTTGAGCTGAAGTCTTTATACCTTTGAAGATTTCAGCACGGAAGTCTTTTTATGTGCTCTGGTCTTTATGCACAAAGGGTGATATTCCTGCCAACAGAAGGCTCTCCACAAGCATGATGGAACTGTTTGGGAGTACCATGGCCAAAGAGGTGGTGAGGGGAGCTTCCACAACCCCTGTATGTTGCAGAAGGGTTCTCTATGCCATCTCCAAACAACCATTGTGGGAGGGGGATCTGGGAGCAGGAAAGGGAGGGGAGGAGCCAGGGCCTGAAAATCTCTACAGACAGGGTGAAGATGATGTACAGATGCTTTTGCAGCCCATAGGCTAGATGAGGAGCTGCACTGCATCCCATTAGTCTGTCCAAAGTTTGGTGGGAATGAATCCTGAGGCTGCCCCCCACACCTCCCCGCCCACAGAATTCCTTGCACATGTCTACTTTGGCCATGAGCTGAGAGAAAGCAGCCCAATAGGACTTCAGCATGTAAAACCCACCACCCTGTTCTTTGCCATGTCAATTGTCCAAATTGAATTTCATGTCTCCTGTTACATCTGGATAATGGAGATCATACTGTGCATGTTAGACAAAATACTATCAGGATGGGGAAACTAGCTTGGATAAAGTAAGAAATGCCTTGAAACTGATTTGAACTTCTGCCCAACATTCAACCTGAATCAAAATTTGAGCCCTTTTTGACATTTAAATAAATCCAGTACTCTTCTGTTAGCATTTGTATGCACCTCTGAATGTCCTGGGTTCAGCTGGGACAAAGAGCACAGTCAATGAGACACCATGAAAAAGGATCTGCTGGCCCAATTTCCAACCCAGCCAAAATCAGGAAAAGAACCAACTCAGTGGGGTTTCCAGTCTGATTGCTCTAGTGAAGAAGTTTAGCTAAGCTTCAGAACTTTTGGCAGATGACCTGAAACAAGGCTTTGAGCAGTTCACTCATCAAGGCTAAACAGGTGGTGAAATATTCTGTCCTAATTTTATCTCTGTGGAAACCACTGGCAGCAATGAGGCTGGACAGGCATATTTGAAGGGAGAATTAGGTCTAGTTTATAAATTAATACCTAGTTCTTCAAAATGCAATCTTCCCAGTGGGGCTGGGTGAAATGTCAGAGCATGACCTTTAGTTGCTTTCTTTTGCACAGATTCCTTGTACGTTTCTAGATTTTAAACATGGGTTTGACACAAAATACCTTGCTTGGGCCCAGTGGAATTGGAGCTTAATGGGTTCACCCAAAAGTCCTCTCTGTTTAAGAGGAAGTGAAGAAGGCTTAGCAGTTTTCCTCAGGCAGGGTTCCTAATGTGTTCCTCAGACTTTTCAGCCATTCATCTCAGAGAATTTCAGCACACCGAATTCCCCAGAAAGGCCTTCCTGCCCATTCTCCTCCAGGGTTCACTGGCTGCGTGAAAAGTTCAGTGTAGGGCTCTTCCAGCACGCATTCCAGTGGCCAGACTCTGGATGAATACCTGCTGCATCTCTCCCACTGAGTCGCTGTCCTTTCTCACTCTAAAGGGCTGCTGATAAATTGTTCCTCAGAGCAGTGGCAATTTCATGGTTCACCGGGCACAACCACTCTGCATTTCTCCCCTCCCACCCCGAGATAATCAAGCTGTTACCAGACAATGAGCAACAGATTGCATCTGCTTCTCCTGCCACAGTATCCTGTGAACAATTGACCATATATCTCTACAATCTCTCTTTCTAAAGGGAGGGGGCCCATATTTGGGGGGGGGGAGGGGCAAGGGATGGTGGCAGGTGATCCAGGTATCTGAGTGTAGCTTCTGTCTTCCCCATTACCCAATGCTGTGTATCAGAGGCAGTGGCTGTGGAGATTCATCCATGTGTTCAGTTTTCTAGCCCATTTTTATTCAGGCTCTTTCTTTCATCCTACCCTTATATTGTGGCACCGGTGCCCACTATCATCCTCTTCCGTGATGGTTAAAGATGGGGATAGTCTGCCTATCTGTCTGTCCTTATGGCTGATAGGTGAAGTTTTGGGCCCTGGAAGGCATGTTTTCTAAGATTCTTCTATGATACCTATTCCCATAGCATCTGAGCACCTCACAGTCTTTATCCTCTGTGAGGTAGGGCAGTGCTATTACCCACATTTTACAGATGGGGAAGAGGAACAGAGAGACTAAGTGATTTGCCCAGGGCCACAAAGGACATCTGTGATGGAGCAGGGACTTGGACTCCGGTCTCTGATTCGCCGAAGCTAGTGCTCTAACCACTGGACCATGCTACCATGCCTTATGCAGGTAGCTAATGTATATACGAATGGCACATGGGGGAACAGATGATGGACTTATTTTCATTCTGGGCTAGAAGGAGAAAGTTCAGGCATCCAAGTTTGAAGAGGCTGGCCTCTCTCTGTTGCTTAATTTATTCATCTGTAAAATGGTTATATTATAATTTATTTACTATGGTACCTCCCAGAAGTAAACCTTCTACAAGGCTTTAAACTACTTAAAGTTTATTTACTATTATATTATATTGAGTTTTGCAAGCTTTTCTAGTATCAAAATGCTCTTTTTATCCTATGCTTTACTTCGATTCTCTAGAATTTTATTTTAAAAGAACTACCAAAATGCAGACTCGTCTCACTGGAAATAACTGTGGATTCTGGAATGTCCCTTTTTCTTTCTTAATGCTATAAATTAACAAAGGTTAATAACAAGCTATAACCCACATCATTCCGCAGCTGGTCTTCTGTACTTTTGTTCATTTCAGAGTCCATGTGTTTCACAGCTTTGCGTGGAAATCTGTTCGAGCTCCTTTGCTCTGAGTTAAGCTTCTAAAACTAAAATGGTTTTGTGCTCATTTGGCTTTTTTCACCCAACCATCCCATTTCCCCTAAAAGTGCCTATGGTAAATAAAATAATAGTCATAATTAAAAACAAACAGCATGAGGAGTGAGATCTGAGGTCTGATGTGCTGCCAAATCACTTAACAGAAGTAAAATATTGCCCTATATTATGGAAAGTTTAATCAGCCAGAGAATTTCATGCAGTTGTCTCCCTTTGACCCTCCCACTCTCACCCCTTGAAGTGAAATATTTATGATTTTAATAAATTAAGAACATGGCTAATTAGTTTCATCATCAACACCCACAAGGTTGTTAAAGTGATTGTGAATGTTGGTGTTTAATATTCTCCTGGCCAGTGAAGCATCACCTGTTTAACTCTGGAGATGATGTATATGTGCTGCACTGTACAGACTTACTCAAAGGACACTATCCTGCCCAAGATATTAAAAGAAACAGAGAGCACTATTTTCATCTTGATGGGCATAAACTTACATACTTCAGGCCTGATCAAACACCCATTCAAGTTGATGGGAGTCTTTCTGTTGACTTAAATGGGCTTTGGATCAGGGCCTTATGGGATGATTCTGCTTCCAATGAGTAGGAGTGGGTCCGTAATACTTTGCATGTAAGTAAGAATGTACCCCATGTCCTCGCCACCGGCTAATGTCAACCGTGGTTGTGTAGTAGCATCTTTACCCACTATAAATGCAATGAAAGTTGGCCTCTATTAATGATCCTATTGGTCTATAGTGGAATGAAGGAAATGACTCATATTTTCACATTTGTGCTGAGAATCCCTATACAACTCTTGAGATGCACAGAGAGCTTATTCTGTACACCCTAGCAGCAGAGAAAACAGATCAAGTAACAAATTCCTTGCACTCATCGTCGCTGGAGTGAAGTGATGGGCACTCTTAATTGAGAGTGTCAGAGTAATTTATTGCAAGTAATTAAATAAAATGGCAAGTTCCAAAGCTTGCTGAATTTTGATCTGAAGTCAGTAATCAGGGCCATAATTAAAAGCACCTGACATAACCTTTAATTAGAGAACAAAATGTGGGTAACCACTGAAGTTTTCTGACTGATGCGGGGGGTGGGGGGCACCTACTAGTTTCTTCCCCTGCAAGGTCCGAAACAGCTGGCTAATATTGTATGTGTATGGGTTATATACTGCCCTTGATTCAGAAATATAGCTCCCATTGACATCAGTGGGAGTCCTATGCCCAGATGCAGAACAATATATGGTTCTGTCTCTGTGTTCCAAGAAAAGTAATGCATTTGGTATCTTGCATCTATGTGCGTGCGTGTGTGTGCTCAGGTGAGACAAAACTATCTTACCTTCAATTCACAGCCCTTTGTTCTCACCAAATTTTAATTTTGAAAGGGGTAGCACCCAGTTATTGACATAGCAGGAAAGTGTTTGCAGTTACACACCCAGCTGGTATAAATATGATTTTTGTCACAGTACAGCTGCCATCCACACGTCTAATGCTTTTACATTGGCTGGAGAACCTGGAGTCAGTCCCCTGTTGTGTTGGCCTTTATCCCTTCACCTTTGAAAAACAAACAAATGAGGCATCTCTTTTTGGTAGCATATATAATCGGTCCACGTGAATTGTGTGTCCTAGATCTGTATTTCCCTGCCCTCTAAGTTTTGCAGACATTGTCCCTGAAACAGTTGTTAGGTGTTTGACGCTATGATGGGGACCTCCCAACATGCAGAGATACAACAGATGGTTGATTCTTCATGGCATTTGTGCCACCAGGGAGTCCCCACCCATGTTGTTTTATAATTCCCAGATACAGCCTCCAAACCAGCCCTAAAACATTCCCCTTGGGGGAAAAAAGTTTAATTGTTTAACCCTTTTTGTGAATTCTCTAACATCACACCAAGAGTCTGTCTTGGAAAGCACAACGGTTTACTCTGATCAAAAAAGCTGAATATATTCTTATAGCACAATTCATTCTAAAAGTTTTAAAAGAGAAAGTGATGCAATTTATAGTAGATTAGTATAAGTAAAGAGAAGCAGGGGATAAAACAAAACAAGGCTTTCATCAAGAGCCATATAGATCTAATCAGCAAACAAACTAATGATGGTCAATGCAAAATCCATATTTTATCCATGAATATCTAGAGTGTAGCCCATAGCTACTGCTGGGTCAACTACAACAGAAAATTATCTGATAACTTTAGCACTATGTTTCTGTTATCCATGGATAACCATGGTCAGTTTTTACAGATTTGTTTATTTGAAATGGTTCAATGAATGGCTCATACCAATGTGTATCAGCCTAAGTGTTGCTTGCAATGCCCCCCCCCCCACTATGAATACTAATGTGGGTATTTGCATTTATAATTAGCTCACTGTGTGAGTGGTCACCTTTGGCATATGGTATTTGCTCTGCTGTCCAATTGGATGACCGTTACAGACACAATATATTCACTTTAGGTACAAATTCGTATTTGCACAAATAGTCACGTTTTTTTCTCTTTCCATGAACATTCTTGATGTCCCAAATTTGCTCATGCAAATGTTAGCAAATAAAATAGGTCACAAATGCAGTGGAAATCCATTTGCCTTTTTTTTTTACGCAAACATATGTTCAGTGCTTAGTTTCCAGAACTCACTCAGCTTTGCAGCTGCCCTCCTATGTAATATGTAGGTTGGCCGCACACCATTATGGAAAAGGGATGAAACCAATATGATTCTATAGAAATTACTCTAAAAATGATAGAATTTAACAGAGAATATTATCATTTCAATCTTTTTCCCCATTAAATTCTATGGGACTTTTTGATAAGGTCATAGACTACAATTCTCATCTGAGTTTCTTTCTGCTTGGAATAAGATGCAGCAGTCCATGCAAGAACCTGTAGTTTCTATGGTCCATCCCTGTATATTGAAGGGGAGGGAAGTGGCAATCAGTTCCCTCAAGCAGAAATGGTAAGGCGATAGGCTAGATACAGTGTGTGGAGATGACCCACTTTTTTTTCAATTGCAGATCGTTCCTAATGGTACCAGGAGGGGAAGGGATGGAAAGAAGGTGGCTGGCAGCCACAGCTATTGACTTTTTATATGCGGCAGGAGTACAAGCATTGTCTTAACAGTTACAAGTGAGCTGTAC
Source organism: Lepidochelys kempii (assembly GCF_965140285.1). Lineage (NCBI taxonomy): Eukaryota > Metazoa > Chordata > Testudines > Cheloniidae > Lepidochelys > Lepidochelys kempii. The sequence continues at coordinate 36,541,366 of NC_136391.1, read as the reverse complement.
CTCACGAAAGCTTATGCTCAAATAAATTGGTTAGTCTCTAAGGTGCCACAAGTCCTCCTTTTCTTTTTGCGAATACAGACTAACACGGCTGCTACTCTGAAAAATGACTTTATTGAAATAGAGTCCAATGAATAGTGCCAATCTTTTGCTACTGAAAAATCTAATGCACTAAGCCATCAAGCTACATGGATAACCCAGTCAAACAGAAAAGGAGGGTTGCCAGAACTGGGAGTATCTCTGTAGCAGTTTCTGATTATGGGAAAGTTTGAGAGAGGCTCTTTGATACAAAACCTCTGCTGCTGTACTCAGGTGGAGACATTTCAATACTGAATACTGAAGATATGTTGGAGTAAAAAAAGGCAAATGGATTTGTGCACTGCACTTGTGACCTAATTGTCACTGCCTTTGTGACCTAATTTATTTGCTAACGTTTGCATGAGCAAATTTTGGACATCAAGAATGTTCATGGAAAGAGAAAACAACGTGACTCTTTGTGCAAATATGAATTTGTACCTAAAGTGAACATATTGTGTCTGTAGTGGTCGTCCAATTGGACAGCAGAGGAAATACCATATGTCAAAGGTGACCACTCACACAGTGAGCTAATTATAAATGCAAATACCCACATTAATATTCAGAGCCAGTGTGAGAGTTGGGACTTATTAGTGCTACCTCTGTAAGTTTACCATCTTCATCAGAAGGCTGTGTTCATGAGAATCTCACTGGTATGGATTTTGCATGACTCAGATTTGCAGGACAAGGAGGGTCATCCTTTTTGGCTCTCGTAATGTCTACTGGAACAAAGAGGAGGCAATTCTGCATTTTCCATTGCTACAGTCTGAGCCAAGTCAAGCTGAAGTCAATAGGAGTTAGATAAGTACCTTCATTTCCACCTTCAGAAATCACGTGGAATATACTAGATAAGACCTCATGACTAATTTTCATGCAGTATAGAAAAAGTATTGTATGAAAAAGGGAAACCATTGTAACCATTTTAAAAGAAGAAGAAAAAATATCCTTAAGTGAAACTTATTTTAAGTTAAGTAATGATGATGTTTCATGGATTGGCAAGGTCTTGATGGAAAAAATGGACTTTATGGATTTAGATCCTAATAATTCATAATTCTCTGCAATTTTGATGCCAGAGTAAACATAGTAAACACTTTTTTTTAACTAGTTGATTTGAGCTTTCTGACGCAGATAAAGTTAAAAGATTTTTGCTTGGATCTAGTTTCACAAATTATTGCCTGGGAGAGATGACAGTGTACCATATACCCACAGCCCAGACAAAATAAATGGTCTAGAAAGCTCAAAAATGTGTTTTTCACATCAATAAGATGGAGATTTTTAATGATGATGTAACAGGGTCAAGCATCATAAATAATCCTTGCAGAATATACCTTAGAACTTTTAGACTTGCTTGGAAACAGAGAGAGAGAGAAGTTTACTGTTTCTTTACTTTAAATGTTATGTCTGACTAACTTATAATGACAGTAGCAGGGACATAAGGCAAATGAAGGACAAATTGATACTGACACAGTTATAAAAACAAGAAATCAGCTGATCGAAAACTTTTAACAGCTTCTGACATTTTGGAAACTTTTGCTAATTCTCAAAAGCCTTAAAAGTACCTTCTCCCTCACTGTTCTATCCCTATTTCCATCCAAAATCCTGTTTTTCATTATTTATCAGTCATCCCCAAATGTCAACAATTTTAATTAAGCCATGACTCATGCCAGACAGCTTCAGTTATCTGTATCTGTAATGGAGACTGAAAATTGAAAAAGCCACACTACCTTCTGCCTTGATATCTTTATTTTTTAATGAATAATACTAATATTTCAGGGTTTTTTTTTAAAAAAAAAACCTCAGCAATTTTGTTTCTCATGTGCTGGTCCTGGGGTGAATAATGAGAGTAGCTACTGATCTTAGGTACTTGACCCCTGTTACCAGGGTATCTGTGTGCCTCACAGTCTTTTCACATATATTTGGTGTTTTTCCATCTCCTGGAGGCATGGATGGGGTGAGAATCTCAATTTTCAATTAAAAAAATAAGTTTGTAGTCTTCATGGCTTCAGGGTAAAGTTTGATCCAAGGGGCCCCATAAGACTTAAAACCCAGAAGGCTCATAAAAAAGTACCCCATTAAAAAAACTCCTGCTTTTTAAGCCAATCTTAAAGTTCTGGGGTCTGATTCATACATTTTGAAAGCTGGCAAATACTGAGAAATTCTACATTTCTTTCTCTCAAATCCTGCATAAGCCTATGTAATCAGCAGGTCATGGGACTTGAGTGCAGCTTCCGTGGCCCTCCATAGCTGTACCTCCATCCTCTGGGCTGGAGTAGTGGGTGCTGGCTTTTCATATCTCCCATACACATGTTGCTAGCCACTGGTTCTGTGTAAATATGTGTCCGCTCAAGTGGATTTATAGCTTAAGTCTGATGTAAGCCCTGAATGTCTTAAGTGGCGGATAGACCTTGTGGAACCTAAGCAGGGAGTATACTTTATGTTAGTGGTAAATTTCATCCACAGTGAATGTTACCTATGCTGATGTGCTAGTGAAAAAGATGGAAAATTTGCTTTCCTAGGGAAAAAAACCTGATTTATTGTCATTGGAGAGTCTCAGATTCACCCGTGTGTTTTATAAACTAGTCAGCAGAACTCTAGTGAAGTTATTTCTTTTTTTTAATTCAACGTCACACTTTCAAGTTATGCAAGGGACTCACTAACTGCATCCCTGGGAGGCTGTGTTGAAGCCTTTAGTCTAACTAATCTGTTTGCAAAGCTTCTCACCACAGGAGTCCCAGCTTTGTACGAACTAAAGTGTCTTGGATGTGGCAATATTTTCCTTGCTCAGCATCTTTTTACACATTGTCCAAAATAATCACACCCACAGCTAATGCCAAGTGTTGAAAAGCCAAACGCGCACAGGTTTACTTTAGGCCTTGGAATGAGCCTGATAACAACCACTGGGCTCTGGTCCATGTTTTGAGCACACTGTGTTTTCATTGTATGCCTTTTTTTTTTTTCTTTTTGGTAGAATGCATAGATCTGGAGGTATCCACAGGAAATGTGGCTGCCTTAATTTGACTGCTGGGAATCCATGGAAATCCTGAAGTGTCTCAAACGATGAAAGTCTCATCTGCTGTTCATTTATCACTCCATTCCCATCATGTGGCTTTTTTGAGCCTCTATCAAGATTTTTCACCCCTGTGTAACCATAGGTAATCAGCTAAAGTAACACACATTCATTTTAGCAAAGATTTTTGAATGAGACAATACAAAACAGAATACCAGGTGGCCAAAGGAATTTGCAAAAGCCCTTCTCTAAAACTCTGTAGATGAGCAAGACAGCCAAAAATGCTTATTTCTTATTGCTTATTTTTGTGGTGAAAATAGAAGTGCTCAGAATGACAATGTTTCTTCCCCTTTGAAATGAGCAGATCTGAATTAAAAACTATGCTTTTTCATACATACAGAACACAATGATGTCCTAGCAGAACAAAATGATGAAGAAGAGTGAAGTGGTTAATGAAAAAATAACTTTCCCTCATCTTTCTAGAACTTTGGCTTGTCTTCTAGAACTGAGCCTAACCTGAATGCTTCTTTAAGGTTCTGAAATGTCTCAGCTAATGTTTACTGCAATGATCTTTTTCAGGTTTCCATGAGACTGTTCTTCTGGTTTCTGAACACGACCAGAATCAGCAGTTCTGAAACATCAGAAAATCTGTTCCAGGCAAATATTGCCTGAATGAAATAGACGTAGCTCAAGGTGTTCTGATAAGTTTGAAATTAGCATCTGACTTTATGGGTACTTATTGAAATTGGATCTCTGAACCTTTAGACGAAGTTCGCTCATCACTAACAAGCATGCTTCAGACACTGCAGTGGGATGTGGCCACTTGACATGTCATTGTTGGCAGATTGTAGGCCTTGCACCAGAGTAACTGGCCATAGGAGGAGCCTCTGATGTCATAAAGCTGATACTACAGCTCCTACAGAACCCACTCATTCAACTTTTCTTAGTTTTGCCAGGGGACGGACTAGAATAGAGCAAGGGTTAGACAATGGGAGGTTGAAAGCCACCTTTGCACCCTCCCCTCCCACAATCTCATGACTTGAACTGCACAATTCAGGCTTGATCTGAGGATCTGGGTTTATATAATTAGTATAAGATGAAGAAGCTTTTAAACAGAACAGAATGCAGGGACGTTACTAAGAGTGGCATGCATCTTCATACAGAGCTCAGAACACTGTATCACAGCTTCCAATTTTCACTGATTTCTCCAAATTGGAGCCCAGTCCTATGGCTGTTGCACACTCAGAATTTGCATTGGCTTTTGAGGGCAGGTCTACACTAAGACCTATATTGGTATAACTGTGTTGGTCAGAGATGTGAATAATCCACACCCCTGAGTAACTTGGTTATACTGACCAACTGCCCATGTAGACAGCACTATGTCAGCAGCTTCTCCCGTTGATATAGCTACTGCCTCTTGGGGAGGTGGATTAACTAAGCCACCAGGAGAAGATCTCCCGTCAGCATAGGAGCATCTTTACTTAAGCGGTACAGCGGCTCGGCTGCATTGGTGCAGCTGTGCCTATGCAGTGTTGTAAGTGTAGACCTGCCCTGAGTGTGCAAGAAATCAATACATAAAAAATGCAGACAGCCAGATCAGAGAACATTCATCAAAGCCACGGCTGGATTATCCAGACAGTTGTAACTCAACACTTTATTTATGTTTAGCCCTTTTTTTAAAAAAAAGTCAAGGATTATCTTTGGAAGAAGCCAAGTAGAGACTGATTCTCTTTTTACCAAAGATGTTTATTATTCTTTTCAGCACCTGACATGTCCCCTTTTGAATTACACATTTCTCAGGTGTGCAGTGGAGAGATGGCTACCAAGGATGGTGAAGGGGAAGGCGATTAGTAAATCAGACAAATACATGCTGACACTTGTACGTACGTGTGTCCTCTATGTGGCCCGTAAACCTGCACAAGATCAAAAACACCTATGCAAGAATGCCAGGAAAATGATCTATCCATTTGTTTTAAATGTCTAGTTATGAAGGGCTGACGGTAGGCACTGTCCTGAGCAAGGGGTGGTGTGTAAATTGCACCAACCCAGGTACAGTGCTGGGAGTCTCTGTAGCTCACAAACACATGCAAGTCACAATTCCTTCCCTGTTTTCTCCTTGCTCCTGTGAAGGTGGTAATTTATGGTTGGCCTTTACTAGTAATACAACATTGCTAACTCAGACCTTTCCTGGATCAGATATTCTGACTCGTCGATTGTGTGTTTGTGTAGAACCGAGGCTTCCCCCCTCTCATTCCCTACCCCGCCCTACCCACCAGCTCACAGGAGGGAGTAAGAAAGCAACAATGGGGAAAGGAGATGGAAACAGCTGCCAAGGCTGTGTGTGTGTGAGAGAGAGAGAGAGAGAGAAGCACACCAGTCAGGGTGGAGACTGATATTGTCCTAGGCTTTTAGCAAAGAATGGGGAGCTGTGCTTGCCCCTGCTGCCAGTTACTTTAACCTTTGGTGGGCAAGTAACCCTGGTTATTCCTATGTTCCAGGAACCAAGGTATATGTAGTCCATGCAGGAGTGTAAGGAAGATTTCAACTCCAACTTACTCCCTTACATGGGTGTACAGTCCAGATACAAATCTAGCCCTAAGTGAATTATTTAGTTTCTTCATTTTTTATCATCTGGTTGCTAGAAATGCCAGCCAAATCAGGATGGCACAAGGTCCTGCCTTGTAACCGTTTCTCTTACTTGACCCCGGGTTAAAATGTAAAGCTGGTGCTAAACCCTGGCTTACTGCACTCTGGAACTCACTGGTTCACTCTGATACTTGAGCCATCACCTAATTTCGCCTGTTATCATACTGTCCCAGGCAACATTTTCAATGAGACTTCATCATAATAATGTCCAACAACATTCATGTCAAGGGACGTGCTGGCAAGTCTATCAAGGGATTTCCAAGAAAAACTTGAATCAGGCTCAGTGGTTTGAAATGAACCTGCCTCAAAATATAAAGACTGAAACCAGTCGAAGCCCAATGTTAACGTATAAAAATTTGAAAAGGGGCTATTCCTGTTAGAAGAAGGTAAACATTATAACTCTCAGAACTGCTTAATAAATAAAATCTATGACAGACTGGGGCCTGTGGGTTGGCAGTGAAAAAGCATTCCAGAGTTTAATATGATGTTTTTTTATGTTTTGAAAAGAAGTTCATGTGTCCAATGGCACAATTACACATTAAAACAAGGATTCCCCTTCCAAACCTCAAAATCATTGGTCTTTTGTTATCCACTTTCTGTGCATGAAGTCATGACACCCTCTGGCAAAACTTCAGACTAATGACAAACATTGGCTGTAATATTAAGTTTCCACTGAGCGCTCATACAAAGCCATTGTCCCAGAGATGTCCATCTACAAAGTACAACAGCAGCGAAGTACCTGTTTCCTGATTCCTCCACCAACTCCATTTGTCATTTGCTTCTTGAAAAGGAACTGTTGTGCTCATAGATGTTTCATATTCATCTATGTTAGATTATGTTGATCTCTTTATCAGGACTGTTTGTTGGTGATTGGAGCCCTGCTAGCAATTAGTATTTATTGTTATGGCTGGTCTTTTCCAAAGAGCCTAGGGGAGTCAGGTGCTCAGGTTCTATTAGCCCAATTCCCTTAGGCTTCTATGAAACTCCCAGTTTAAATACAATATTTAGCTATTTTCAACCCTCTCATTATTCACCATTAAACTCTAATGGCAAGAGCTAACAAAACTCAGCTGCTTCATTTTGCAAAGGTTTGTGCAAAAATTCTCTTGGGCAGATGCTCCGGTAGTATAAATTGTTATAGCTATTGTGGAGCGATGACTATTTATACCAGATGAGGATCTGCCACTCAGTGGTTCACGCTGCATGGGTTCCCCACTCCCAAGATTTGCTTTGAGTATCAGATTTGAAGGAGCCCCAAAACCCAAAGGGAAACTCAATTGTAACTGCGACTTTTGCTTGGTCTCAGTTCAGATCCATCAGTCAACCCCGATTTGCTTTGAACTCAGTCATGCTTGCCTCAGAAAGTTCAGGAAGCTTAATAAACCTTTGGAAAAACTTGGGCTGAATTGGGAGCTTGTAACAAAACATCAAATCAGGAGAATTTCATGTGGTTTAGCTGTGAACATTTGCAACAATCTGGCAATGTCCTTCTTTCGCATGGCAAAAAACGTGACTAGCAATAGTCCAGACTATGAGCCAGTGGGTAGCCCTGAGAATTCCTTGGCAAGTATACATTCAAAATTACAATGGCGATAAAGTTAGTAATTGAGTTATACCAGTGGAAAACAAGCCAACAGGCAAGCTAAAGCATCTTAATCTTTTAATGGGTTGTTTTTGTATCACTAGAGCTTAGCAAACTTACATAATGTTTGCCTGATCCTCCTGTCTCGGTACACTGGTGTAAATCAGGAGTAAATCCATATTAATGGAGTTGAACCAGTGTAACTGAGATGATTATCAGGCCAAGATATGCTTTTAAAACTGTTTTAAATACCTCCCCTGTAGACCAGGAATGCCCAGAAGAGTGAGTTTTACATGTAGGTTAAAATCCTTCCAGGGAAGTGCTGACACAGTCCTGTTTGGAGCTGTAATATTGTTTCAGATTAGAACCCTGAAGTATTTGAAATAAAACCATGATGTTAACTATAACATGTATATTGGCAAATTTAAAAAAAAATCGTATTTACTAGTTCATTATCAACACTAAAGATCAGAGGACAGATGAGTACATATATTCGTCCTTTAATTATGCTCAGGGCCCGATCCTGTCACTGTTAATCCAGATTGTTATCTCTCCTGCACCTGTGCAAATCCAGAGCAACATCAGTTGATTTACTGCAGATTTGCACTGTTGTAATTGAGAGCAGAATTTGGCCTATTGTTTACTGGGTACATCACTGTCGAGCTTATCCAACCATCAGCGTAATGGAAGGCTGAAGTGTCTTAAAACTATTTTAAGCACAATTCAACAATTTACCTTAATGATTTTCTGTGTATTTTTCATGTTTCATAAGGTATTCACTTCTTTTAAAAATCTGCTGATGCATTTAAAAGATTTGCCAGATGTCTGTAGTACCCATTTTTCAATATGTACAGGTATTAAAAAGGTAAAAATAATTATACAGACAGATTTTCATTTATAGATTTTAAAGCCAGATGGGACCATTATAATGATCTCGTCTAACCTGCACAACATACATGTTAATCATATTGTGAGGTTGGAGGGCATTGGCAGTGCCAGCAAATGTATCTTTGATCATAACAGCTGACTGAAATTGACGGCAGGTAGACACCTTTCATTTAGGCTAATGACTTATTCCATCCTGTGCTTGTACAGTACCTAGCACAATGGGCCCCCATTCCTGGTTGGTCTTTAGGCCCTACCATAATAAATAAGATCAATAATACTAAAAAAGCTCCATGCTACTTAGTTTACTTCTGGTGGATTGGGAGACGGATCCCAATGAAACACTGGAATGCGTTGCCTAGGGAGGTGGTGGAATCTCCTTCCTTAGAAGTTTTTAAGGTCAGGCTTGACAAAGCCCTGGCTGGGATGATTTAATTGGGGATGGGTCCTGCTTTTGAGCAGGGGGTTGGACTAGATGACCTCCTGAGGTCCCTTCCAACCCTGATATTCTATGATTCTATGATTCTATTTACGCTCCTGCATTCAGTTTAGGCTCTAGAAAGTGTGTTATGATTTTGTTTGATATGTAACCATTTGTTTCCAATATTCTCACTTTCTATCATCTGCATCTCTGTTCTGGGATTAAATAAATGTATCTTTTTTTTTCTTTATAAATAAATATAAGTGCTGTGTGTTAAGAAGAATGGGGCTCCTGAGTTGAATCTCTGAAGCTGGTGTGTACTGTTCTTTTGGGAGTAGTGAATCTGAGAGCTCAGTGGAATAGGAACTGAGCACTTCAGAGGGATGCTCGTAGGCCTAGGGGGTTGGTGTGTGACTATTGTTAGCCTGTACAGAGTCAGTGAGATCTACAGAGGCCTGGTGGAGTCAGGGAGCTGACCCACAGCAGACACAGACAAGATTTCCTCATGCTAAGGGCAGGTGTCTCACAACTATGGGTAGCCATGGGAGTGTCACAGTGGAAAAACAGATTTTCAGAACCTCTGATTGTAAATTGATTAGCTCTGTCAATCTTAGGGCTGTGTGCTGCTACCCATCACCCTAGTATCTCAGCAGCTTCCATGTAAAATCACAAGAGCAAAGTCCTGGTGGATTTCATGGAGTCCTTTCCTCTTCTCCCTTTTTGAGGTAAAAACTCTGCTTGGGATATTTTTTTTGTCAGTTATGGGTTTGGGCTTTATTTATTTAGTTTTAAATTTTTTGTTTCAGTGTCTACATATCTATTTTCATTCACCCAATTTTCCATCTTTTTTTTTTTTCTTATTCTGTGTTTTTATTAGGCTACTAGTTATTGGTTCCATTCTAGTGATCCAGATCCTGAGCTGGTCTATTTACTTCAAAGAAGCTATGCTGATTTTAGAGATTGTCAAAAAATCCCAGTTATTTTTCTTCTTCCTTTTTTTTATTTTTAAAAATATTTCCTATCACAATTTTCAGTTTGTTTTTAAAACCATTTCTGGTAAAAACAATTTTGGTTTTAAAAAACCAAACACAGATGTTTGTCTTTTTATTATTTTCTTTATTTTTAACTGAAAACTGAACCAAGAAACAAAAGTTTTACTGAAAATGTAAAAAAATATATATATATAATTTTTTTGGTTTTCATTTTTTCATTGAAAAGTCAGAAAACATTGACCAAAATGAAAAATTTCCATTCAGATTTTAGGGTTGGTAGAAAAACCATTTGTCATTTTAAAAAAGGTTTAAAAACTACCTGTTTCTGTTTATACTCGCTGTCCTTAATGTGCGTAAGTCTAGTGAATTATTAGGCCCTGACCCCAAAGACATAAGTAACTCTACTTTTGTTAAAAGAAAAGGAGTACTTGTGGCCCCTTAGAGACTAACCTATTTATTTGAGCATAAGCTTTCGTGAGCTACAGCTCAGTTCATCAGATGCATACTGTGGAAAGTGTAGAAGATCTTTTTATATACACACAAAGCATGAAAAAATACCTCCTCCCACCCCACTCTCCTGCTGGTAATAGCTTATCTAAAGTGATCACTCTCCTTACAATGTGTATGATAATCAAGGTGGGCCATTTCCAGCACAAATCCAGGGTTTAACAAGAACGTCGGGGGGTGGGGGGGAGTAGGAAAAAACAAGGAGAAATAGGTTACCTTGCATAATGACTTAGCTACTCCCAGTCTCTATTCAAGCCTAAGTTAATTGTATCAAATTTGCAAATGAATTCCAATTCAACTGTTTCTCGCTGGAGTCTGGATTTGAAGTTTTTTTGTTGTAATATCACAACTTTCATGTCTGTAATCACGTGACCAGAGAGATTGAAGTGTTCTCCGACTGGTTTATGAATGTTATAATTCTTGACATCTGATTTGTGTCCATTTATTCTTTTACGTAGAGACTGTCCAGTTTGACCAATGTACATGGCAGAGGGGCATTGCTGGCACATGATGGCATATATAACATTGGTGGATGTGCAGGTGAACGAGCCTCTGATAGTGTGGCTGATGTGATTAGGCCCTGTGATGGTGTCCCCTGAATAGATATGTGGGCACAGTTGGCAATGGGCTTTGTTGCAAGGATAGTTCCTGGGTTAGTGGTTCTGTTGTGTGGTATGTGGTTGCTGGTGAGTATTTGCTTCAGGTTGGGGGGCTGTCTGTAGGCAAGGACTGGCCTGTCTCCCAAGATTTGTGAGAGTGTTGGGTCATCCTTCAGGATAGGTTGTAGATCCTTAATAATGCATTGGAGGGGTTTTAGTTGGGGGTCATCCTGAAAGATGACCCAACACTCTCACAAATCTTGGGAGACAGGTCAGTCCTTGCCTACAGACAGCCCCCCAACCTGAAGCAAATACTCACCAGCACTAACCCTAACCTATTTCCCCTTGTTTTTTCCTACTCCCCCCCCCGACGTTCTTGTTAAACCCTGGATTTGTGCTGGAAATGGCCCACCTTGATTATCAAACACATTGTAAGGAGAGTGATCACTTTAGATAAGCTATTAGCAGCAGGAGAGTGGGGTGGGAGGAGGTATTGTTTCATGCTTTGTGTGTATATAAAAAGATCTTCTACACTTTCCATAGTATGCATCCGATGAAGTGAGCTGTAGCTCACGAAAGCTTATGCTCAAATAAATAGGTTAGTCTCTAAGGGGCCACAAGTACTCCTTTTCTTTTTGCGAATACAGACTAACACGGCTGTTACTCTGAAACCTCTACTTTTGTTAATAGTTCCATTATTTTCAATGAATAACTCACACAAGCTAAGTTATTCACACATGTAAGTGTTTGCAGGATCAGGCAATATAAATTAGTCACAGAAATAAGAGTATTAAATTAGACTCTAGTTTAAGTTATTCTCTTTGGCAGCCAAACTGCTTGTTGTTATACACGTTTTTATAATCATGATCAATGAAACATTGTTCCCAAAATACTAGCAAAAAGAAACAGCTTGAGCAGGGCAGGGCAAAGTGAAACAATCATCTTCCAACTCCCCCATCTCCCCATTGCTGGTCTTTAAGTAGCAAAACTTGATCTTCTGTCAAAGCAGATTTTTAGTGGTTATACAATAAGTAGCGGGACAAGCTGGGATATGAAAATCCTTCAAGGTTCTTAATCAGCAGTCTATGCAGCTTACCACAGGCTCTTTTGCTGCTCTTTTCTTTGGAAGAAGTCATGCTTGAGAATTCTTAATCCACTGCAGCCCTTAGCACAGTCCCACAGGGACCTCACTCATGCTTGTTATCATATGTTCACCATGTCAGAGGTCAAAGGGCACAGTGTGGGACTTAAGCCAATCACCATATCACAGTTCTATTGAGCATTATCTATGATCACAGTTAAAGGCTGGTGGGAGAGGGATCTATATGTAACAATCTTTTTTTATTAACACAGAGTTTATAGGGGAGAAAAAAGTCACACCGCTTTGTAAATACATCCAGAATTTGTTTGAAATTTTATAAGGTGTTTTTCATTCCCTGGTATTGACTTAGTTCTAATGAGCATGAGAAATTTAAATATACAACTCCCTTCTACTTGAAAAAAGAAAACAGTATATTTTAAACAATCATACAGAACTGTGGTGTCAGAGAACAGAAAGGGCAACAGGTTGGACTTCCAGAGAGTGGTCACCCTGAACAGTAGAAAGTTAGCTACAACTAAATATTTGAAAGAAAGCATTGGTAGGAGCAGAGGTAAGACATTGTTCACAATTAAGAGATGGCCCAGTCAGATTGGGAAATGTTCAGATGCCTTTTGGATATTGCAAAGGTCAATCTACTGCTCTCTATTTTTATATGGCTACAAAGAAACTAGCTCCTTCACCTTTAAAAAATCCATCTTTTCTGCTATATATGTACTCTTCTGAAAATCATGTAGCGAGTACAGCTGAACGAATAATTCACAGTGAATGATTTGTTCCATGAATTTTCCCATTTTGTCCATGTTCATGATTGTCCAACTACAGACCACAGCAGTCTCATATTGAGTCACGATGGGCGAAATTCATTCTTGCTTGAGTTGATTGGCCCAAAGCATGCCACACTGCTTAAAACCCAGTGTAGGTTTGTGAAATATTAAGGTTTTATCTTGCAAAGATTTGTTACTGCCAATATACAGCATCGTCCGTTGGCCTCAATTCAATAGTTCAGTCATATCAGGCAGTAGCACAGTTCCAGTTTATTTTTTTATTTTTCATTTGACAGTATGCTGTGTGAAAGCAAGAAATTAACCGTCGGCGTCCCTGCCACCATTTTAACTTCAGGCATAAAAAAGATCACTCAAAGGAATTTATGAAACAGCTTAGTTTAGTGGATTCAATTGGCTAAATATTGTTGACAAATAAAAACGTCAGCTGGAATCCTGAACTTTTGCAATTAAGCAATAACAAGAGATGTTATGCTTTGGGCAGGGACTGTCTTTTAATTGTGTGTGTGTACAGTTAAAAGTGCATGGGGTTCCATTCTGTGACTGGGGGAGCCAGGCTCTGCTGCAATGCAAATGAATAAGAACAACAAAATGGATCCTTGGACTTTTATCCAAGTACCAGTTCATGAAACCTCCCCAAAACATCTGTGGATTAAGGAAATATACTCACTTTACAGATGGGCAAAATGAGGGACAAACAGGATAAGCGATTCACACCATAGGTTATGGAAAAAGATGGTGACAGAACCCAGGAAACTTGATTCCTAAGCAGCTACTTTACCAGCTAGGCCACATTGCCTATCCTAGTCCTCTTTAGGTGCAAATAAGCAGATATTCTCACAGTACGTCTATGTCATCCATTTCCAGAAATGAGCACTTAGGAACTTGAAATGATTTCTAAACATGCCTTGTCACACATTTCAAGCAATTTGCATTTCACACAGCATAGGTATGCACTCATGCACATACACGTAACAGATATGGAAAATATACAATACAGTTCATTTGCACATCATCCGGCCTGCAAAGATTCACAAAACCCCTTTATTAGGTGCAAGGTGCTGGCTGTGGCTGGGCATGTCTGAGTTCATTCTTTGAATGATTTGCACCCTTCATTGGGCCATTCTAGAAATGACTGCTGAGCAACTTTAATGAAAAATATAGGGGACAAGAAGTATTTCAGATGATTTTCTCTGATTAACAGTTAATGTTACATTATAAGAATGGAATGGCGCTGTAAATTCATATTCCACCAATTATCATGAATACCAGATTAGCTCAACATTATTTATTCATATCGCCATTAATTTGCCCTGTCTTTATGTTTAATATAAATGACAGTTTAATGCTGTTTCCCGAGATCCAGTGGCTTCTTCTTGCAAGAAAATATCCTCATGTGCAACAACAACAAAAGCAAATACTGTACTGCCTCTGGGCTTCAGCCCCTGGGGGTTGGGGCTGCAGCTACAGGCTGGGGGTTGCGGGAGGTGTCAGGGCTCTGGGTGGAGGGGGAGCTCAGGGCTTCTGACCCTCAGGAGCACTGGGGCTCAGGCTTTTAGACTGGGGTGTGTGCTGGGGCTCGGCGCTTTAGCCCCGCGGCTCCATTCCTGGTTTCAGATGGGAGAAGAGAGGGGAGGTGCACCGGGGATCGGGGTTTTAGCAATGGGGGGGGTGCCAGTTTCAGCCCCAGCACTCCCCTCTCCCAGCCCCCAGCTAAAGCCTGGAGCCCTGGTGTGCCCACTCCCACGGAAACCTGGAGCGGTGCCGTGGGCCTGAAGCCCCAAGCCCCAGCGCTCCCCCCAGGTCTAAAGCCCTGACCCCCACCACCACCCCTGCCAGGAGCCCTGGCAGCCCCTAGGGTCAGAAGGCCCAACCCCTACCCTGAGCACTGGCCCCCTCCCCACCCCTGCGCCTGCAGCCCCAGCTGCCCCATGGCTGAATTCCATAACATCTTGTTCAGAGTTATGGACAACCTCCTTTCCCAAGGTGTCCATAAGTGTGAGGTTCTACTGTATGTTTAACTTTTAGCATGCTCTAAAATTCCATTCAAACTAATTTGATAGTATTACAATAGCATCTTGAAGTATTACAGGAGTCAATGTGGCTTCATGGGTGTTTAAAATTAGGCATATGCTTAAGTATGTTGTTACATCTAGGCTTTAGTGACCTAAGCCCCAATCCAGCAAAGTGTTTAAGCCTGTGCTGAACTTTAAGCCTATGAGCAGTTCCAGTGATTCAGGAAGACTACTCCAGTGGTTCAAGATAAGCACATGCTTAAGTGCTTTGCTGCAGTAAAGCAGTGGCCTGATTTTCAGAAGTGCTCTGTGTGCTACTAACAGGAGCTTGTTTAAATCAAAGGGAGCAGAAGTATGCTCTGAGAGCCATTCTAATTTTTATGATCTAGGTACTATGGCTGGTGTCATATTCCAGCTAAAAGAAAAGGGAAAGAATCACACTAGCCACCTTGCAGGTGAGATTCCATCAGATAACCCCCTTCAGTGAGGGTATTACTAAGTTCTTCATGTGTAAATACACATGATGCTTTTCATATGAGCAAACAGTGCTACCCCAAGTCAGTACGAGAGCAGAAGCTCAAGGCTTTTTCACGTTAATCCTCATAAGCCTAAGCAGTTCATAACTATGACGCTCTGGAAATTAGACACCACATACCAGAGCAATATGTTTCAGAACTACCCTGTCCCACTGGTCCAACAGCGGGACTGAATTTGTTCAAGATTTTTAGTGGAGCTATAATAATTGAAGCACAATTTAACCCTTAACCTCTCAGCACCTGGGTCACATTTCTGCCCAATAGAGGACGCACACCAAGTGGCTCATGTTTATTTTCCAATTGTCATTTTTAGTTTACATTGAAGAACCTGATCTTTAAGTTGGCAACAAATAGCTACTGAAACCTGCAGAAGACTTTTGCAGTCGGCCTGCACCTATAAACCAATCAGTCCCCGGAAAGACACTTGGAGATTGCAGCGCATTTGCTTCTCACGACAGCTGCAAGATTTGCAAAAGTTTAGAAGTTCTGGCTTGTGCATCCTAACCTTGTTCAGGCTGTTCTGCTTCATCAAGGGTTGTGAAACTTATCAGACTTACTAATTTTAATGTTCAGGCAAGAGAAGCAATTCACTGAAGTCGATGGGACTTGTGCTTAAGTCACTTAAGACCTGATCCAAAGCCCATTAAAGTTAATGAAAAGACTCTCAGGGTATGTCTACACTGCAATTAGACACCCGCACTGGAGGTCTCAATCTAAGGGGCAGTTTAATTGCCGTGTAGATGTTTTGGCTTGGGCCTAGAGCTCCAGCCCAAGCCTGAATGTCTACACCTCAGTCAAACAACCCCTTAGCCTAAGCTCCGTGAGGCTGAGTCATCTGGCATGGGCCAGCAGCAGCTTTTTAATTGCAATGTAGACATATCCTCTCTGACGTTAACGGGCTTTGGATAAGGCCCTTAGCTGCCACTTGGATTTAGGAGCCTAACTTTAAGCACCCGTTTTCCCCCTCAAAATTGTGGGCTCCTGATCCTGTAAACATTTAAGCGTTTGGTAACTTTATTGACATGAACAGTCCCGTTGGATTACTCATCTGAGTAAAGTAATTCATGCGCTTAAGTGTTTCCAGGCTCTAGACCTAGGTCTGTACAGATGATATATCAGACATTGGCCTAATGGGCACCAGGATCAGATGGCATTCACCCAAGATTTTCTGAAGGAACTGAAATATGAAATTGCAGAGCTAGTAACTGTGATATGTAACCTATCACTTAAATCGGCATCTGTAACAGATGCCTGGCAGATAGCTTACGTGACGCTGACTTTTTAAATAGGCTCCAGAGGCAATCCTGGCAATTACAGGCTGGTAAGCCTATCTTCAGTACCAGACAAATTGGTTGAAACTATAGTAAAGAACAGAATGATCAGATACATGGATGAACATAATGTTCTGGGGAGGAATCAACACAGCTTTTGTAAAGGGAAGTCATGCTTCACCAATTTGTTAGAATTATTTGAGAGAGTCAACAGATATGTGCACATTGATGATCTAATGGACATAGTGTCCTCGGACTTTCAGAAAGTCATGGGATAAGGGGGAAGGCCCTCTCATGGATCAGTAACTGGTAAAGAGAGTGGAAACAAAGGGTAAGAATAAATAGTCAGTTTTTGCAGTGGAGAGAGGTAAATAGTGGGGTCCCCCAAGAATCTGTACTGGAACCAATGGTGTTCAACATACTCATAAATGATCTGGAAAAAGGAGTAAATGGTGAGGTGGCAAAGTTTGCAGACAATGCAAAATTACTTAAAATAGTTAATTTCAAAGCTGACTGTGGAGAGTTACAAAGGGATCTCACAAAACTGGATGACTGGGCAACAAACGCCAAATGAAGTTCAATGTTGATAAACGTAAAGTAGCGCACATTGGAAACATAATTCCATCTATACATACAAAACAATGGGGTCTTAGTTAGCTGTTACCACTCAAGAAAGGGATTATCCTGGACAGCTGTGTTGGTCCCAGGATATTAGAGAACCAAGGTAGGTGAGGTAATAACTTTAATTGGACCAACTTCTGTTGTTGAAAGAGACAAGTTTTTGAGCCACACGGAGCTCTTGAAGAAGAACTCAGTGTAGCTCGAAGGCTTGTCTCTTTTACCAACAGAAGTTGGTCCAGTAAAAGATATTACCTCACCCACTCTCTCATTAGTATTTAGTTATTTAGAGTTATGATCATATACTTATCCTTAAGCTCTAAACAATTTATAGAAAAATATTCATATGCAATAATTAAAATATCTAGCCTTGTTCAGATAACATAATAATCCATCAGCCAATCATATGCAGTAAAAACATTATTTATGTTACAGTAGTCTCTAGACGCTTCACACATGAGCAGGGTTCCATTGTGCTAGGAAATGTACAAATAGCAAGAGAGTCCCTGCCCTAAAGATTTTGCAATCTAAATAGACCAGAGAGAAAAAGGAAGTAGTATCATCCCCATTTTATAGAGTGGGAACTGAGGTACAAAGAGGCTGAGGGCTTATCTTCACTACTGGGGAGATCTATGCTACTGCCATCGATCCAGTAGATATTGATTTAGTAGGTCTAGTGAAGACCCACTAAATCGATGGCAGAGCGCTCTCTGGTCGACTCCGGTACTCTACCTCTCTGAGAAGAGTAAGGTAAATTGATGGGAGAACTTCTCCTGTTGATGCAGCGCAGTGAAGACACCGTGGTAAGTCGACAAAAGCTATGTCAACTCCAGTTACATTATTCACGTAGCTGGAGTAATGTAATTTAGGTCAATGTACCCCGATAACGAAGACAAGCCATAAGTGACTTGCTTACGGTCACAGAGGAGTCAATGAGAGAGCATGAGTACCACTTCAGTGGCTTAACTGCAAGACAATCCTTCCTTTCTCTTGGTTGCACAAATCCTACAGTGGTTGGCAAGACATATGTCAAGAGGATTTATTGTTGGATGAATCCATTCTTAACTTAGAGGCATTAGAAAGCCACTATTCTTCTATTGAACTACGTTCTTTCTAAACCCCACCCCAGCCTTATGGTCAGGAATTTTTGGAGCTACTCTGGATTAAATAATCAATGAAATAAGAAGGGGAGATACAATGGTATGCAAACTCAGCAATGGGCTGTGCATTAAGGGAAGCTCCAGGTGTGTTTATACACCAAGAGTTGCAGATGATGTCAGAGTAAGTGACCATGTTTAATTATTAGTGAAATAAATACTCATGGCCATGTTTATATCATGTTCAGAATTCAGGACAAGAAAAATGCCTCCAGGCAGGTCTGATTTAATCTTGGGAAATGTGTTTTGATGATGATAAATTTTAAGAATGTCTAAAAACCAATACAATATGATGGGGGCTAATTTAGCTACAACTAATCAGGAAAAAGATCTTGGAGTCATCATGGATAGTTCTCTGAAGGTGTCCATGCAGTGTGCAGCGGCAGTCAAACAAGCAAACGGGATGTTAGGAATCATTAAAAAAGGGATAGAGAATATGATGAAGAATATCTTATTGCCCTTATATAAATCCGTGGTATGCCCACATCTTGAATGCTGCATACAGATGTGGTCTCCTCATCTTAAAAAAGATATACTGGCATTAGAAAAGGTTCAGAGAAGGGCAACTAAAATGATTAGGGGTTTGGAATGGGTCCCATATGAGGAGAGATTAAAGAGACTAGGATTTTTCAGCTTGGAAAAGAGGAGACTAAGGGGGGATATGACAGAGGTATATAAAATCATGAGTGGTGTGGAGAAAGTGAATAAGGAAAAGTTATTTATTTGTTCCCATAATATAAGAACTAGGGGCCACCCAATGAAATTAATGGGCAGCAGGTTTAAAACAAATAAAAGGAAGTTCTTCTTCATACAGTGCACAGTCAACCTGTGGAACTCCTTGCCTGAGGAGGTTGTGAAGGCTAGGACTATAACAGGGTTTAAAAGAGAACTGGATAAATTCATGGAGGTTAAGTCCATTAATGGCTATTAGCCAGGATGGGCAAGGAATGGTGTCCCTAGCCTCTGTTTGTCAGAGGGGGGAGATGGATGGCAGAAGAGAGATCACTTGATCATTACCTGTTAGGTTCACTCCCTCTGGGGCACCTGGCATTGGCCACTGTTGGTAGACAGGATACTGGACTGGATGGACCTTTGATCTGACCCAGTATGGCCATTCTTATGTTCTTATGCCTTCTATTTTGTCCTTTTCATGATTTAAAATAAACCAAAACACACTTTTTCATGCACACTATCTCTTCATTGATAAGTCCCAAACCTACACGTAAGCAGTGTTGGGCATCTGAGTCAAACCTACCCAAATGAGCAAATCATCCTGCTATGCTGCTCTTTTGCTGCCAAATCTTGGACACCTACAGGAAGTCTCTTACACAGAGAATTAACAAATAAGGAATCCATCCAATCAGATAATTCATTATAATAGGCACTGCATCATCTCTTTCCCCAGTGCACATCCACCTCCATCCCAGCTTCATGCTGCTGAAGATGTTGATTCCCACACAAAAAAACTACAGGGCATTTAGGGGTGTGATAGTCGAAGGGTTGTCCTGTAGTATCTAACAGCACATCTCTTTGAAGAAACCCATAATACATAGTTACAATGGAACTTTGGGCTCCCTTCCAAATGTCTTGGCTTTAGTGGGTAGGTCAACCCTTGAGCCCTTCTAAGAGTTGCATGAGATTTTAGCTGTTCAATTTGCTTTAAAATCATAGGGAGTCATGTAGCTAACTCCCTGCCCAAGAGTTGGCAAGAGACGGCCAATAGATACATTATGTGGCCTTTCATAATGACTGTATGTATTGGTTTGGTGAGCTCTATGAAACTCTCTTTGGGTGGGCTTGAATTTCCCCCACAAAAGGCAATTATATACTTACTGATGATAAACACTAAGCTCTCCAAATACTGCACTCAGCTATGGGCTGGCCTCCAAGTTAGCCAAATCAGTCAGCCTTGTGCCGGATAACGACAGCTGAACTGTGATAGCATCAAATACTGGATGAGGTCATAGCTTCTAGAATCCCATTTATCCTTACCCAAACACTATGAAAAACCTTCATACTATCAAAATCACCCATAAAGTATCAGGCTTAATAAGGCTATTGTATCATGGCATGGCCTGTATTTAAGCTTCCTAAATCCTTGCTGTTTCCTTAGGTACAGATTATTTGGTTTTCTCTAATGCAGGATTCTATGCATTGTTTTTACAGAACATGCACAGTGCTGTTCCTCTGAGCTAAATCCTTTCTTCCAGAGCATGTAGCCTGGAAACGGTAAGCCTTCTCCCCACTTGTATACTGCATCCTTCTATTTCTAACATCTCTGTGCAAAGACAACAGCCATATTTTCTCAGTGTTGATGCAGCATGAGCAGAAGAGACACACACACACTGTACTCCCTCCCAGAGACTTCACTATTGTTCTTTCTTCTTGTTTTCCTTGCTTTAAAAGGAAAGCAATTCACTCTTAGCACTTGGGACTGTCAATGGCACCAGGATTTCAGCCATAATCTTTTTCTTGTACAGTAAATCATATCTAAAGGTGTTGGTTCATCCCTGAGCCCAACAGAAGATATGTATATGTGCAAATTACCTTCAACACCTTTTATGACCTTGGTTGTGGACACTGAGGCAACATGCTTTTCACAGGTGTCTGAAAATAAGAATGATTCGGAGTCAGGCCATGGCATATTCACCTCTTCCAGCAGTGAGATAGGTGACTCTAGGTGGATTTGAAGAGGAGACCAAGCTCTTAGAAGAGGCAATGTTTCTGATCTCCAATTGCTCATTACCTTTTGTGGCAAACTGAGCATCATTGGAAAGTACAACTATAGAGGGTTATGCTGATATAAACTGATGTAAGCTGCATCTTGCCAGCCCAGTCAGGATTAAGGCAGCTGGAGTATGGTTTGTAGTAGCAATTGAGCAGTGATTGTGAGTGGCTCAGTGTGATGCATGGGCATTTGTGTGTGTGTGTGTGTGGGGGGGGGCAATAAATCCTGGTTCCACTGAAGTCAGTGGCAAAATTCCCTTGATTTCAGTAGGGGTCAGGATTTCACCCCAGAGCTCAGGAGAGAATAAAACTGCAATGAGTCAAGGGGTGCAGAAAAAAATGCCCCTTTTCATTATAAAGAACATAACCAAACAATAGAAAGACAAAACCAGGGAAAGCAAAAATAATGATGTCCAAACCATACATCAGCTTGTTCCCCTTCACTAAATCTCAAATCCTCCTCACCCAAATCCTCAACCGGCAGCTCCTTCTGGAAATACTATTTTTTACTTTGGAAAGAATTCCCATCATGCCCTGCTCTTAAAAGGACACAGTCCTCTGTGTGAAACTTCATCCAATTTTCTCCCCTCCCACTCTGCTGAATCCCTTAAAGGAGAAGATGGCCATCTAAATCATTTTTAGTATTTTGATAGACAGCAAAAACAAGAGAGTATATGAGTAAGTTGAAAGATTCCATCTTTCTAGCACCAACCTGCTCCCCCATTTTCCTTGGAATCCCCCGTTACCGTCCACTTTTCTAATTTTTTTCCAAAGCTTACTTATATTTGCAATTTATGGAAGGTAAAAAAAAATCAAGTGCTGTTGTGTCACCATAAGACACACAACATAATGTCACAGCTCTCATTTTCCTTAACAATATCCTCCCTCCCCCCATCAGATTCTTTTTCATGGCCTCTCCCAAGCAGGAGAAGCTAGAGGTAATGGCCTTTGTTTCTGAAACATCTGGTATGTATCAATATGCAAATCAGTTAGCCACAAAAGGAAACATACAAAGAGATTTTAGTCTAAAGACCTCATGTTTTTGTTGTTGTTTTAAGAAATTGTATCCAACCACTGCTGTGCGCTATTTTTTTAAAACGTATTTGTACTGAATCACCATTCGAGAGCCGAAGATTTTTTGTTTTAATTTTAAGAGCGATCGTTATCACTTTTTCTAGGATCAAAATATTTTAGTACCAAGGGAATTTAGGCCTGATGAATTATGATTTAGTTCTTGATGGGAGCCTCTGTCAATCAGTTTTAATCCATGCTTCCACTAGGACAAGCAGACCTTGCATGCTTTGGCAAGTCATTTGGAAGTGACTTGGAAAACACAGGAACAAGATGTTATCAAAGTGAAGTAGTCAAAAATGGGCTTGGTTTCATTTCTTCGAGAGAACTTTCTCCAAGGTTTGGAAAGTTCCATCTCCAGAAGTTGGGACTGTATTGAATTCCTGAAGAAAAAGAAAATAAAGACAAGGCTTTTCACAGATAGGAGCAAAAAGTTAGGGTCCTCAATCCAAAATTAGGCTTCGAAATAAGTGGTACAATTTTCAGTAGTGCTGGGAACCCATTGACTTCAGTCGGAACTGCAGGGTGCTGAGCATTTTTGAAAGTCAGACCCCTTTTTTAGGAGTTTAAACATGGACTTGCATTTGTTGAGACCAGGATTTTAATATACCCTGTATATTTTAATATGATGCAGTTCTGGAGAGATCAGGGATTCTAATCTCATACACAACACCAAGAACAGTTGCATGAAATAACCTCAGCGAGGTACGTATAATGGTGTAATTTAGACACCAACCCACTTAATTCCACCTCCATAAGAGGTGTAGCGGTTAGGTTGATGTAGACTCTACATTGTTTACATGGACAGTAACTGCCTTTCAGGAGCCATCCCACAATGCCCCACACTGACAATTGAATTGGTGCAAGAGCTCCTGGTAAAGACGAGCGCTGCCAACACCAGGGAAGTAGTGTGGAAATGAAAAATTGATTTAGTCATTGCTGTGGCTGTATGTCGACGTAGCTAAGGGCTTGTTTACAGCCCTGCAACTTGCTCGCTCAGGGGTGTGAAAAAACACCCCCCCTGAGAGCTGCAAGTTTCAGAGCTGTAACGTGCCAGTGTAGACAGTGCTCCCAGCGCGGGTAGCCACGCCCTTCGTGGAGGTGTTTTTTTAGAGCACTAGGAGAGCTCTCTCCCAGCGCCCTGCCACGCCTACACATTGCCAGTGAAGACGTGCCCGTAGGTTGACTTAATTCTGTAATGTAGACTTGCCTTTAGGGAGTTGCATAGTATGCTGATGTGCATAGATATCCAGTACAGAACACATCAAAAATAAAGTCTATGGACCAGATAGTTTCCTTCCACATAAATAAGCATGCAAAGGGCTTGAGAAGCATAAAAATGGTGCAAGAACTGGCCCAAGGAAATTGTACCCTGTTACTCTCTCTGATGACAGATCCGCCGTAGCTGAGGGGGGAAGCACTGCTATTTTGACTTACTATTGCCAACAGTATGGAGGCTGAAGATCTGCAGGAAACACACAGCCAAATGCTGTCGATCTGTTATCTTGGCTTTCAGCATGTGCTGCTAAGTGGATAGAAACCATGTTTAAACCAATATAGGAGTGTCTACACACAAAATGGCACTCGTTTTAAATCAATTTAAAAATCATACTTTTCCTTAAACCCGTGCAACTTCGAGTTTAGACTAGGTCAGAGGCAGAATAGACACGACAGACAAAGCCTGATCTTCCACAGCTTTTCACCAGATGTGGTCATTTAGAACTCTAGGCTGGTGGTAATGTGTGTGGCTTACTGGTCGAGCCCTGGATTGGCACTCAGGAGATTTGGGATCTATTTCCAGCTTTGCCACTGGCTGGCTGAGAGACCTTGGGAAAGTCACTTCACCTCCCTGTGTGTCGGTTTCCCCGTCTTTAAAATGAGGATGGTGATACTGACTTCCTTTGTAAAGTGCTTGGAGATCTATTGATGAGATGCACTAGATAAGAGCTATTTAGTATTCAAAATGAGTAAATCAGCGCTGTATTATTTGACACCCATTTCACACTCTCTTTGTGTAGGTGTAAATGGGGATAGCGTGGGAAGCAATGGTGAATCAGCCCTCCAATATTTTAAGAACAGAAATTGTTGTCATTCATACATAGACTTTTTAAATGTCAACATTTCTTTAAATGTCAGACAAAACAGACTTGTGCTAATGTGAGAACATGAAACAGACTGTAATAAAAGAAAGAGACAAAGTTGGATAAGGTAATATATTTTATGGGGTCAGCTTCTGTTAGTGGACGAGACAAATTTTCCAGCTTCACAGAGCTTTTCTTCAGGTCTGGAAAAGGTAAACAGAGAATCACAGTTAAATACAAGGTGGGACATGTTATGCAGAAGGTTGCAAGAAACCGCTTAAGATGGAGTGGGCAATTAACATCTCTGCAGTCATAGGAGAAAGAAGACTTAGTAAGCTACAAATTGATGAGCCACAAAACTGTTGAGACCATCATTTTTAGGCTATGTCTACACTACAGCTTATGTCAGCAGAATTTATGTCGCTCAAGGGTGTGAATAAACCACCCCCTGAGTGACACCGACATAAGCGCTGGTGTGGACAGCGCTATGTTGGCAGGAGACCTTCTTCCGCTGACATAGCTTCTGCTGCTTGTGGAGGTGGTTTTATTATGCCAACAGGAGAGCTCTCTCCTGTCGGCATAGAGTGTCTTCACCAGAGCCGTTGCAGCACAGTATGTGTAGACATGCCCCTAGTGTCTAGCAAAGTGATGAATTTAAGTTCCTAGGCTTGTCTTTTGAAGGTGCTGTGCAGGCTTCCTTTGAGGACAAGGACTGATTGGTTAGAGATGGAGCGATCGCTCTGTGAAAAGTGTTTGCCCATGGGTGATGGGGTGTTTTAGTCTTTTATCATTGTTTTGTGTGAATTCTTTCGAGAACGTAGTGATTCCTGGTTTCACCCACATAGTTCGTGTTGGGGCATTTGATGCACTGGATGAGGTACACCAAAGGTTGTGATAAGTATGTGTAGGACCCATGGATCTTGAAAGGTGTGTTGTGGAGTTATTGATCATTGTAGCAGTGGAGAAACGTCTGCAGATTTTGCATTGGTGTGCTGGTAGGGTCTGGGATTGCTTTGAGTTGATGTGTCCTGGTTTGTGGGGAGCTTGCTTCGGATGATGACCTTGGTAAGGCCATGAGGGGGGTTTGGGAAAGATTTCTTTGAGGATGGAGTCCCCTCAAGCATAGGTTGTAATTGTTTGATGATCATCTAGACTGGACCCACACTGGGTAGCAATCCAGGCTGAGTGAATTGTGAAAAGCTAAACAAAGCATAAACACAGTGAAAAGTAACTAGACTTTCAAACTCTCTCCATTTCCACAGCCAAGCTGAATCAGTAACACAGCTTAATGTAGGATTTTTATCAAGATAAGTGCCCTGACAACTTTTCATTATGGATTAAACTGAGTAGAAACACTTCCTCCACAGGCCGGTCACTTTTCTATCAAGAGTAAACCTCTTATTTTCCATGTCACATCACCTGTGTACGTGGGCAAATTCTCCCAGGGTAACCGTCTGCCAAGGAAGCACATTGGATTAAGTCACAAATGGGAAGTGCTCTCATATGTTAACATAAGAGAACTAGCACACAGCTTGCTGGAGCTGGCTAGGGATTCAATAGCCTTTCCAACTCCCTCCTTCCCCTCCCTGTCCTTTTTTTTTTTTGTTCTCCATGAAGTTATCTTCCTAGAGCACACCCCAGAAAAAGGACCTGCTGCCAAAAGCAGGCCATCACAGTCAGTCAGGGAGAGGAGATGAATGTTCTGTTTTTAAAGTTAACAGAAGTGGGTTCCTCAGAGTTCAGACTGGTGTCACAGCACACTCCGAACTCCTACACATTTTGAAACCTGATCTTACACCTTGCCTTTTATGAAGATGAAATCCTTGGCAGGTGATTATTTTGCTTTCTCACATCATATCGGACGGACTAAGCACTAGTCTGCCTGTTAAGAGCCAGCTGTCGAAGAAGTAGTAACCTCCCCGCCCCACTAGCCTGTCAGAAATTCCATGCTGATTTAGCTGCCACTAATATCTGTGCTGTGTCGTTATGCTTGACTGCTAAGTGGCGAGCATGTGCATATGAAAAGGCGGGTCCCCAAATCTATACTCAGTTAGGGAAATATAATGCAGAAAAGCACAGGAAATCAAACCGCATAGAATGGAAAACTAACAGATGTGTGTGTGCCAAGTCACTCCATATCAACACACACGCACACACACAAGGCCAGCTTCCTGTCTCTGATGACGCTACACCTTAAAAGCCTAGGTGGCTTTTCACCTAGGGGACAGCTTTGAAACACAGACTTGCTTACAACATTTTTAACACTTATCAGCTGAGAATTCCCCCTTCCCCAATATGATCAGTAAAGTTTGGCCTTCAACATACATTCATTCCTCCCCAGCCCCATCTTTTATGTTCAGTTGAGCCTTAGCCAGGGAAGTCATAGGGGCAAATAATTCTCCTTCACTCTCTGGGGCTGGAGAAATAAAAATACAAACAAAAACGTGTGGATCTGAAAAGGATTCAGCCTCAGTGGAATCATCATTCAATTCCCTGGGCCTCTGAATAGGGAGGGCTTGGAGTGACAAGTCTCTTCTCAGCACTCCACTCCCTCCCTCCCCCAGTCAACAACAGCCAGCTTGGATTTTCAAGAAAGTGCATGCTGTCTCCTTCAGCACATTCTTAGGCTTTGTCTACACTGGATTTTGTTGGTAAAACTTTTGTCGCTCAACGATGTGAAAAAACCACCCCCTTGAACGACAAAAGTTTTGCCGACGAAAAGCACAGGTGTGAACAGTGCTTTGTCAGCAGGAGAGCTCTCCTGCTGACAAAGCTACTGCTGCTTGTTGGAGGTGGAATTTTTTGTCGGCGGGAGAGTTCTCTCCCACCAACAAACACTGGCTACACTGCGCACCTTTTAGCTGCACGATGGTAGCAGCATGACTGTGTCGCAAACGGGTGCGTAGTGTAGACATAGTCTTACTCAAGTTCTATCCACCCCAGCATTCTACCCAATGGGGTGGGCTTTTTCTTGGGACAGCAGAGGTGGGGGGAAACTCTAGTAGCATGGTGGTGGGAGGCAGTGAAGTGGTACGGGGCCTCCCTGCAGATGATCCTGATTTGCATTGAACAACTTGGCGGATAAGTGGTTTATTTAACCGGAACCCTTGCTAGTTCCAAATGGGGTGGAAGGAAAGATGGAAAAGAAACTCTGGAAGTTCAAGCTCAGGGAGTTTCCAGCGCTTTACACGTGAATAATTGATATGGGGACAATTAGTGACATTGCATGCATTACTTAAGTGTCAAGATGACAGATCCTGCAGGAAGAGGTTCTGGGCTCTAACAAAGGACATTTTTATCAAGACACAACTACCTACAATATTAGGCAAAGGGAATAAAGGAAATGACTACCCAGGTGCTCTACCTCTTGAGAAAAAAAGAAAAACTTTGCTCCACATTGTCCACACTTTAAAAAGCGCCATCATCATAATGAATCCCCTCTCCACTGTCATCGGCCAGACAAACCTTTCTGTGAGATGCCTCCAGCCAATCTCACCTGAAAGGAAGGAGCCCAACATAAAAGACTCCCCTGAAATATCATTGACCTTTCATTAGCAAATTGGGCCTGGAGATGGTAGGCTAATTTGGGCTGAGCCCATTTAAAACATGTGGGTTTTCTCTAGAATTAGTCTTGGCAAGAAAATATTTTGCATTTGATTGAAGAATAGAGCCAGTGCAGGCTACTATACTGACATATAAAAAGCATGAATCAGTATTTAAAAGTGTGCTCTTCAGTATGACCAAAGGAAATAGAGTTTGTTCTACTAGCAACAAGAGAAACATATTTAAGTCTCAAATATTTTCTTCCCCTCTTAAAGCTGAATTTGGATAATTTTGAAATGAATTCAGTTTCTCTACACTGAATGCACATTTCCTTTAAAAAAGGAACAATCGGTCAATTTTTTCCCTAGTTCAACCATTGAATTTGGCCCTGAGTATTCCGCTGAATTGTTTTTCCTTCTTTTCCCCCTTTCTGCTGTCATTTCTTCATTTGAGCTACTATCAATCTGATCCAACACCCATTAAAGTCAATGGAAAGACTCACATTGACTTCGGTGGGATTTGGATCAGGCCTTAATATTTTTGCAGTGAAAGGTAATTACTGAGGGGAGTTCTGGCTTCAGGGACAGCTGGAGTGTGTCCAGTATCAATTCTCTTTAGGACATTTCTTTATTGGATCTTTAAGAATGTAACAGAAAGTGGCTATTGCTTCTGGAGCATAGAAAAACCTACACTTGTATTATTCCTGTAGTAAAAATGCAACATTGGTTCTCCTCTTGATTAAAAGAGAAAAATTCTCATGACCAGATTTGATTTCTGGCTTCAGATTTGTATACTGAACACACACCCAATGTTGTTAAGATTCCCCAGGGTGACTCGCCTTTTGTGGACATAGTTCTATGCTTCCACAATTACTGAGGATGCAAATATTATGCCTGCATTTTTGCAGGCGCCATAAAATTGCAGGCAGCATTCTTAGTATTTACATGTCTCATTAGAGATTGTGGCAGGGTGACCAGATAGTAAGAGAAAAATATCAGGACAGGGGGTGGGGGGTAATAGGCACCTGTATAAGACAAAGCCCCAAATATTGGGACTGTCCCTATAAATTTGGGACGTCTGGTCACCCTAGATTGTGGCTGCAAATGAGGTAGTAATACATGCGGTAAGATTTGTGCTTGCAATTAAGTGATACATTTAACTTTGTCTGTCTATGCACATATTTTGCATACACACGTGCGCACAGAAACAGTCACATCCGCATAGCCTTATAACACTGTGACATGGTTAGAGAAGAGAAATGGGAGACGAGAAGACATTGTGGGACCTTGGCAAGTCATACGACCTCTTTGTCAATCCCAGCTGCAAAACTGCACCACACTGAAAAAACAGATGCTCCTTCTGAGCTGCTCTTTCCTTGGTACATATTTAACCGTTATAAACATCCCCTTTTATTAATTTTTAAAGCAAAATGAAACAATTTGGGGGGCTTTTCATTATTTAACAAAAATACACTAATACTACAAGAACTTGACCTTGAACAACTGAATGCAATGTCAATTTTCCATGAGTAACGGCTGAAGAAATCATTCAGAATTTGCCCCCCAGCATGTTACTCTTGTATAATACAAAGGTTCATTCATAACTGGTCTCAGTTTTCAAATATATATTATATTAGTGCAAAAATGAGCAAACATTTTCTTTTTCTTGTGGAATGGGGCATAAAATAATTGTCTTTAATGTTCAGTGTCTGGGAACATTATTTTACTGATTACAGAGCCCTTGCTAGTCTGGGATTTTCTCCCAATGTTTTTGCCGGTAGTTTTGCACCTATATCTGAGGTCAGAATTTGACCTATTAATAATTAACCTGCCTGAATATGGCATATAAATCCTATAGTCTTACTGGAAGTGTGTTTGTGTGAGGTGCATTGAAATGAATTGGATTTATATGATTATTAATAGACCTTCTAAAAGTAAAAATCTTTGTAATATATAACTATAACCATATGCACACACACACACACACTGGTGGAGAAATATGGGTCCCTATTTTCCCAGTGCAATGCACCCTTTTAGGATAAATGATTTGTTGTTGTTATAGCTATGAATGCATATAAAAAGATGGTCCTCTTTCTAACACTCTCTCAGTGTGCTAGAATCTGACCCACTATCTTTAGCGCTGTCATGGTGCTGGTGAGTATATGCCATCATAGGTAAGGTCATGTAATGACTGCTACCATCCACCTCTGTTTTTAGAGGGTTGTAATAATAGATCCATAAAAATTTGCTTTGAGCTGAAACTTGATATAAAAGTGATCAGCCAGGAAACATAGTAAACCCATTACAAAGTCAGAATTTACAAGTTACCACACAGTCATGTACAAGATATTGCTAGTAGATACTTATATAGGAAATAATTGGTGTCTATGTACCATGCTTGGACATCATGGGTGGGATTTTAAAAAGCACTTGGCATTTGGCCTAACTCTGCTCCCATCAGAGTTGATGCGAGTTTTCCTGTTGGCACGGACCATTTTTGAAACCACGTTCTCTAGATGTTGGCACTTTTGAAAGGCAGATAAGACAGGTACCACTTGTGGTAATAGTAGGCAAATGTTCCTTTTTTAAAGTTGACCGCTGTACATAATTTTTATATATATATATATATATATTCTGATTTTTAAATTGCAGTCAATATTTACTTTAAAATTATAGTCCATTTTTTCTCGACGAGTGGAAACAAAGGTTCCTTACAAAATGAATACAGGAGAACTGGGAGTACTGCACAGAACAATACATTTGTAGCTTGTAGGCTCATTGTTTTGTTAACAATAGGATAAATCAAGCCTCACTGTTATTTTATTTTTACAGTGCTCTTTAAAAATACCCACACACCCACTTAGTGCTTCCTCATTGATAACACCAGCAGCAGGGGGTAGCCTGTGTCACCCTGCACAAACAGGTAGTGTTTGCTTATGGCTTGTAAAATAGAATGATTTCAATAGCGTTAGTGCCAACTAAAAGAAAAGGTGCAGATAGCATTGGCTTATCTAAAAGTATAAGCCAACAAAATATTCCTTTATGTTTGAAGTACTGTATTTGTCTGATCCACATGTACTTTGCTGAGACGGGGCCAATGCTAACAATGGACCTAACTGGTTGTGCAGATCAGCCGGTGAGATCCAGGAAAATGAAAATAATGTTGGCCAAAAGAGATGCATTTTGTGTTTAAACCTTGTCAATTTCTGCTCCAAGTTGGGCTGCAATCATGACAGACGTACATGTCCAAAAATAAAACAAGGTTTAATGAAGCAGTTTGGCCCATGGCACAATAACAAAAACATTAAAGAAATTGTTGAAGCTCAGTAGAATCTTTCCAAAAAACTGATTTGCTTTTCCCTTAAAAATGGCTTGGAACTGATATAATTGCTGAATTTTTATGAGACTTTCCCCTGGGAACAATGCTGATTTCATGCGTAACAAATACGAGTTTTGAGAGGTGCAGGCTCATTGTTTTGTTAACAATAGGATAAAGCAAACCCCACTGATTGCCCTGGTTTTCAGGGATTTCATTTTGCATCTACTACATTCTATTTTGAGTGTGATCCCCCAAAATTTAGCCTACACCTCCAAAGCCTTGTTTGGTCTCAAAGTGTGGCTTAACCATCAACTTCCATCCACATACTCATAAATCAGTTGAGGTTCTCTTAAAAACTTGGCCAGATCAGCTCAAGTTTGCTGAAAGTTTCTATTCTCTTCAGAGATGGGCCTGAACCAAAACACTGTATCCAAGACCTCCTAAGCTATGGGATCCGGATGTAAACCTCACAGCTCCGGCTCTTCTTATTCTTTATGTTTTTGATCAGCAAGTCTCGCAATCCCCCCCACCCCCATGGATGAGCTATTACCAGCAGGAGAGTGAGTTTGTGTGTGTATGGGGGTGGGGGGGATGTGAGAAAACCTGGATTTGTGCAGGAAATAGCCCAACTTGATTGTCATGCACATTGTGTAAAGAGTTGTCACTTTGGATGGGCTATCACCAGCAGGAGAGTGAATTTGTGGGGGGTGGGGGGGTGGAGGGTGAGAAAACCTGGATTTGTGCTGGAAATGGCCCACCTGATGATCACTTTAGATAAGCTATTACCAGCAGGACAGTGGGCTGGGAGGAGGTATTGTTTCATATTCTCTGTGTATATATAAAGTCTGCTGCAGTTTCCACGATATGCATCTGATGAAGTGAGCTGTAGCTCACGAAAGCTTATGCTCTAATAAATTGGTTAGTCTCTAAGGTGCCACAAGTACTCCTTTTCTTATTGCATTTGTTTGTTTCTTTCAATCTGTACAAATTTCTAAGTATCACTTGCCAAGAAATGTCTGTAAAATATTTGTAGATGTTTGGAATTTCATAGCAGTAAGCATGGGAGTTCAGTTTGTCTGAGTCTCTCTCACACCACGAGGAACATTAAACTAAAAATGTTTATGGGTATAAAAGACATCTGTTTGATGGGGTCTTTGAAGAAAGTTGAGGGTACACTTCCTAGATGATGAAGGGACAGTAAGGAATTTATGTAGCTGGCTGGCTGAGTTCCTGTTCAAATGATCATTTTAATGCTGCTAAGAATTATTTGTATTGTTAATGACGTGCTATGATGCCCCGAGCCTTGGAGAAGAGTCATTTTAGTTACTATGTGAATCCAAACAAAAATTATAACTACTTTTAAAAAAGACTTCCTGAAACATAGTTCAACATGAACAGCCTTTAAAATGTTTACTCACAGAATCAACCAAAAGTACCTTCTATCTCTGGTTCTTGAAAGTGTTTTTGATGTTACCTGAGGCTGTCATAAAGCATTTCCTGGAAGACTTTTTTTTTTTTTGTTAACATCAAAGCCCTTGATGGCTTAAATGTTTTTATTTTAAGGTTCTATCTGACATGATTTAAATAGATCTTTCAGCTCACTTCGACAAATTGAAAGTTGCAGGAAAAGTGCTTTCAAAAAGTTTCCTAATTTAGTGCTGTAGTTTGGTGGCATTTTTCATAATTTTGCTCACATTTTGACATTACTAGCTTTTTTAAAAAAGAATATTTCAACTGAAAGCATGCTAGAGAATTGTTTCATGTGACCAAATCAGCCCTGTGACGTTATTGATATGAACTGTGACCATATAGATCATTGTTGCACCGGTCGTGTACAGAGAAGGCCAAGTGGGATGTCTATGGAAAGGTTGTAGTTTGCTGGTTATGACTGTGCTGTCTGTATCATTTTTGTATTTGAAGTTACGAATAGTGGCCATGTACTTGTATCTCAATGTGTTTGATTCTAAGTAGCCTCAGTGAAGCATTTGGTCAGCTTCTTGAGAAAGGACTATTCTCAGTAAGTGCCCAGTCAAGAAACACTTAACTGACAATGGACTTTGGGAGACGCCAATCCACATCTGAGCTTTCTTGGGAATGTTCAAACTAACACGTAAACAATGGCATCGGCCTGCAAAAAGCTGAATCATTCATGGACGTGTGACTTGCTCGGGTGGCTACAAACTGAATCTTGTTGCTCTGATTTTGCAAAGGAGGACAAAGGGGTTTCCACCCACAAGAGAAAGAATATAAAGGCCCTGGAAACCCCTCCATTTTGTCTTCAACTGGCTTAAGAGGTGGCCTTTCCATCCTCAAGAAACTGGAACAAAAGACAGTAACTATGGGGGGTGTGAGTGATTGCGGGTGAGGAAGGAGCCCAGTCTGTGAAAAAAGCTTACTGGAACATCTCTAAGGGTGAGATTTACTTGTATGCAGTTTCTTAATGTATTAGGCTTAGATTTGCATGTTTTGTTTCATTTTGCTTGGTGACTTACTTTGTTCTGTCTGTTATTACTTGGAACCACTTAAATCCAACTTTTTACACTTAATAAAAGCACTTTTTGCTTATTAATTAACCCAGAGTAAGTAATCAATACCTGGGGGAGCAAACAGCTGTGCAATCAGTTTATAGAGGGTGGAAAAATTATGAGTTTACCCTGTATAAACTTTATACAGAATAAAATGGATTTATTTGGGGTTTGGACCCCATTGGGAACTGGGTATCTGGGTGCTGGAGACAGGAGTACCTGCTAAGTGGTTTTCAGTTAAAGCCTGAAGCTTTGGGGGATGTGGTTCAGACCTGGATCTGTGTTTGCAGCAAGCTAGTGTGTCTGGCTCAACAAGGCAGGGTTCTGAAGTCCCAAGCTGGCAGGGAAAATGGGCTCAGAGCTAGTCTCAGCACATCAGGTGGCAGTCCCAAGGGAGTCTCTGTGACCTAACTCGTCACAAGCCCAAATCCCGTATCTTGCAAGAAAGGACCCATGTAGATCTCCAGTAAAATAACATAATAATCCAATTGAAGATGGAGTTGTGAAACGAATTGTCACATGCTACTCTGAAACAACATGTTATATTGCAAGAAGTGACTGCGTAAGATAAAGGGACTGGATAGCTCCAGGGATTTGGTAATGGCAGGCAGATGCTAAGTCACCTCTAATTCGTTGCTTCAGGTATAATTGCCATCTGATGGCTGGTCAGTGGTTTATTGTAAATGAGCTTAATAGACAGGTATCCATAGCATAAAAAAATGCCACCACACCTGATGTTGGTGACAGTATGCATAGATGGAATTGTGGAGGAGACAGTGGGAGAATATACCAGGAAGAACTGATGGATTTGGGTAGGAGCAGTGGTTGGATGATTGTATCGATAGCGTCAAAAATGATCTCTGATGTGCAAAGTATTGGGGAGTGTTTCCTAGAAAAGGGTGGGTAGAACACTTGGGAGGAATTTCCAAGGATAAATTCCAGCAGCTGGCACAGAAGAACCATTTGGCATTCCAGAATATTTCCTTCCAAACCAGGGGCCAAAATCTCTACTAGTGTAAATGGGCACAGAACCATTGACTTGCTGGAATTTCACCCACTTCTACCAAAAGAAAATTTGACCCTAAGATTCTGTATAGTTTAAGTGATAGCCGAAGCCACCTAGAAACTCTCCTTGGGTTTTAATCACCTTGTACAGACAGCCAACATTCATTTGAAGAGCAATCCACTATAAGTAGATAAAAAAACACAGTCGAGTTTTTCAAAGCCAGCTAGGGGATTAATGAAAGATCAGTGGCTAAATCCCCTCTACTGCTAGGAAAATCTCACTCATCCCTGTTCTCTCTCCTCTCAGATGTGTAACCAAAACTCAAAATATTCTGGTTGCAGAATCAAAATCTCTAAACGCCAATTGGCACCACACTGAACAAAGCTAAATCAATACTGATGACAAAGATGGAGGAGTCCTTTTCACTTCAATCCATGTCAGCTTTGTCCTTTCCTGCTCCTGGCATGGTAATTTGTTCAGTTTTCTGGGTCTGCTCCAGCAAGGCTGGACGCCACTGGTATTTTCTTTAGTGGATTGTATGCTGGGGATGTTTTTTTGACACCATCAATACACTTGGAGAACATTTGTTACATTATATATGAACTGTTTGGATCATGTTGAGTGTGGAGACTCTTGTAACCTTCACAAGTATTTGATTGTACAAAGAAAAATACAGCTGAGCTAACAGAGCTTTAAAAGAAGCTGACTCTGGTGCTTGGTACTCTTCATATAAGGTTTGCTTGTCAACATTACAAGTCTCGATCTATGAAATCTATGCCTTCAACCTGAATGCATTAGGGGAGCCAAAATAACACATAATATCTAATGCAGTTGCAAGTGAAACCGTGTGTTTTCTAACAGGTTTAAAAAGCTCATTTGAAGTAGGGCAAAGGGTCAGAAATGAAGGAGTCCCATTTATATTGCTTTGGCAAACACTTAAAAACGAAGAAGCCCCACTTAGAACGTGTACATTTCATTATAGCTTCACCCTTCTTGTCTTTGAAGGTTAATGCCGTGGCAGCATTCCTCGTTGGGAAGCCATAGGCTCAGAGACTTTCCATAGCTCTCTTGGAAAAGTTTGCTCCTGGTTAAGAGTCAGTGGGTAGGGCTCAAACGCAAGACAATTTTTTTTTTAAAATGAATTTTTAATAGTTCTCTTTGGCCATATTTAAACGATCACATCTGGAAGAATCTGAGTCCTTTCTTGCAAGAATCCAGAGGGAGTTTTAAGATCTTTGTTTGTGATCCTGTAACCCAGGGAGGTGATTTTCTAGGCCATCACTAGGGAAAGAATAGGATTGAATTTAGAAGAGATGCTGCTTCGTGTCATTGATGTGTTGTAAGGGACACTAGGGCTCCATGGAGTTATCCCCTCTCTGGATCCTGCTAAATCTTCCTTGCCAGGCCTCACTTCTAAAAATACTTCTGAAGAGCAAATATTTTGCCTTTCAATGAACCAGATTGCAGTAAATGGTGACTTTGGAGAAGATATAATTTATTTCTCTTTAAAGGTCTTCCGAATTTCCTACTCCAGATGATTACAGGACTAACCTGTATTATCACTATACTCAGTATATAACTCAGGATCAATGCATGAATATTAAAGGCAAAGTACAACTTGATACAAGTTTGCTTCCTCCTGCGTTGGTTAGGAGAAAGTGTTTCTGTTTAATGGTTACACATACACCCCTGGTACACTGGATTTAGCACAGGGTAAAGGGAAGATTTTTGTCTAAAGTCCTAGTTAAAACACTGGCAAAAAGTCACTGCTTTACATAAACTATAAGTCTGATCCAACAAAAATCTGTAAGGGCTGTTAAATCCGGATGAATGAGAGCTACAGTGACACTGGAATTTACTACAGCTCCAAAGGGTAAACTCAAACTACTGCATTATGAGGAATATAACTCCTGCTCTCAGAGTTCAATTTGGTGGCACAATGAATTAATGCACACAATATTCTCTCCTTAGAAGATCTGGCATCAAACCCAATTTAGATCAATAGCAAAATTGAATGTGTTGGTCTCAACCTAGTCCCTAGTGGACAATTGTCCACATCACAAAATTTGGCATGATTGGTAGACTCTGTTTAAAGCAGGCCCTCGGCTGGAATTGCATGGGCTGTGGCAGGTTGGTCTCAAGGTGGATTTGAAGAGATGTGTAGAACGTAAAGAGTGGAAGAACTGGAATAGCAGGGGATGCCGCAAGATAGGATCAAAACTGCATGTGGGATAATTGCTGGGCACCTGTTTACACTACCCTAGGTTTAAATGCTATACATCCCTCATTTTCAACACCATCTAATTTACCCCCAGAGTGGGCAAAGGGATGAACATGGAATGAACTAGAGTTTAAAAGCTTTAGGAAAGTTAACAGTGATCACACACTTTAATAGTAATATTGTAATTGGCAACTTATTCCATCTCTAAAATATTTCAGAAACCTATTTGCAAAAGAAAATAGGGGAATGATTTAAAATTTAGATCGGCATCATGAGTTGTCCCTGGCTGTGTACATAGGTTAGTATGTCTACATGAAGAGGGCATAGCCTGCCTAGTACTGTATGCTGAGTATAATGTGGAACAAAGAGCCATCCTGGGCCCTAGAGATTCATAGTAAGACAAGTGATGTGGGATAGAAGTATAGTCATGTGTGATAGTGTTTCTTCAACGCTGTGCAAAATCTCAGTTTCATAATTCAGCCTCTTTTATGTGCTGTACATATTTTATGATGACCAAAGTGTCTAACACCATATGGGATGGATGAAACATGGGATGTTCTGAAATATTGGAAGGCTTTTGTAAGTGGGGACCAGCAGGGATTTATGACTGCATAATATATAACTCCAGCAGGGCAATCCACAGAACTCATCCTGCAGAGGAGTCTGGAGATCATTCTGGGAAGTTCCAAGCCTATTTTCCCCCAGAGGGCCTTCCTTGAGATTTTACAATCTAGATAAAAGGGCTGGCAGTCCCCATCAGGAAACTACAACAGACCATAATAGTCCCTGACAGGCTTACTCTCATCCCACTCAGATTTCTGTGACATTGGTCTGAAATTTCTGTTGAATGTTTCCTGCTTAGATTTTTACATGTGATATTTAATTGAAAGGCTCTTCATAAAGATAAACAAAGTATGGGTAGTAGCATAATCGTATCCAGTATTTTGGTCATTCCAAACATCTACGCCTATGATATCATCATTATTTTTATATATTATAAAAGTAACACCTAATGGCCCGATTATTAGAGGCACTATGCTAACACAGAGTAGCACAGAATTCCTTCCCCCAAAAGCTTACAATCCAAAGAGACAAGTCAGACAACGGAAGTCTCATTTTTTATCTCCATTTTACAGTTAGGGAACTGAGACAGTGGGAGATTAAGTGAGTTGTCCCAGGCCACTCAGGAAGTCTGCGGCAGAGCCAGTGATTCAACCCAGATCTCCTGAATCCCAGTCCAGTGCCATAACCACACAACTAACTGGTAGGAACCCAGAGTTGTTGCCATCTGAGCAGGCCCACCAACGGGTGGGGGCAAAGGGGAAAATTGCCCAGCAGGGCTCTTAGGCTTCTGCAGGGTGGTACTGGTGGTGGCGAACACAACCGGGTGGGCATGTGGAAGGCCTGGCCATGCTGGAAGAGCGCCCATCAACTGTTCTGCCCTGGGGCCCGGAATTGCTGTCGGCGGGCCTGCATCTGAATGCCCTGGTAAATCAAAGGGTGGTCTCAGTCTAGTTCTTAATGAATAAATGTGCCTGTCTCAAAACCCCACATTGCAATCACCACCCACAGTGGCTACTTCACTCTGAAGGCCAAGTACTGGGTCGACCATAGAGACTGAGCTCACTTTTAGAAGTAGTTCCTCAAGAAGAGGTGCATGGATAGGTGGTGTGTATTCCATGGATTAATAAAAGGCATCAGTGCCCAGGGCTGTCCACATGGCATCTTTCACAAGCATTAGATTTATTTTCAATATAGAAATCTCCTGTTGCATTTGGAATCAGGTCTATTCTGGGGTCCTCGCAGAAAACATTCCAGACTCAGTATGGAGAGGGATTACTCAGAAGTCTCATGTGATCTTTGAGTATTTTGTTAAGCAGCTACAGCGGTTTGGGGTTCTAAAATGGATTGGGGCAGATAAAGAATAGACGTTACAGAAACGAAACGATTAGCAGAAGTCACTGAACACCAGAAACTGAGAAGATACAGAAATAATGTCAGGGACACAAGCAGATTGGAAGTACAGATATTTTGCCATAATGAAGTAAAAAAAGAAAGCAGGAAAGAAAGTTTAACACAAGCTGAAATCCTACATGCTAGCCAGAAAAAAATATTTACAGTGACATAGAGGTTTAAAGATACATTTTTATTAGAACTTCCATAGCTACATAACAATGAGAATGTTCCAGGACAAAGTAAAAAACATACTTCAAAGAAATAATACTGTATATCCCCATGGTCCAGGAGTGGAAAAGAAAGGGACAGAAATTGGAAAGAAAAAGAGGACGGGGCAGGACAAACTAATAATCCAAATATGTTATATCATACACATTACAGTATGAGGTCAGGTCCTTCTTAATAGATCATCTTTAACCTAAGCTCAGATGGTGATAGTTAAAAACAGAATTATGTTAATGAGAACTATGTACCTTTATTATACTACCAGGGTCTACACAAGGCAGTTTGAGTGCTTTACAAATCACACCCCTATAAAGTGCTTTGAAAGCTTTGTGTAGACAAACCCTATTGTCACTGAGAATGGGGTCCACAATTAACAGCGGAGAAATAGAATCTGCAGAATTTTCCCAGATAACATTTCCCTATCTTGTCTATGTGAAAGAGTCAGATGAGGCCGGTCTTGTAAAATGAAGGCCAGGTTCTGCAAACATTTGTTACCAGGCATAATCCCATTGAAGCTGTTGGGGCTGTACCCAGCATCAAGAACTATGCAAGTGTTTGTAAGATCAGGCCCATTTCAGATTAAATACCATTTCCTCTTCATATTCGTTTTGCCACATTGAATACTGAGATGGTGTGGGAAACGCCGCAAAACTGTACATGAGAAGTTGCAGGTGCAAAATTCGAGTTTGCCTCTTCTGATCGTGTGTTGGCACATTTCAGAGTGTAAGTTCCTATAAAAGTACCTGAGAAAGGTTTTGATGAATTTCTATATCCATTCCCCCACTGATATTGGGAAACACAGAGGTTCATGAATTTTGTATTTAAAAACCAATCTGTCAATTTTTTCACACTTCAAAAAGGATTCATTCTGAGGTTTGGCTGGTTTTTATTGTAGCTAAACAGGTTTGATCCTTTCTCAGAATTAGGGCTTGTGGGAAAGTTTCAGTGAAAAAGAAATATCACCATTAAACTGAAGCAAAATGTCCTCCTCAGGACCTTTGCAGAAATATACCAACTGAAAATCTGACTTGAAATGTTTTGAAAGTTTGTGTGTTTTTTTGTTCTTTTTCTCTTTACCAACCAGCTTGCTAATAATCTCCAAATAGTACTGGACATGAGGGGAGAAATGAAAGATTTTTGGAAGAAAAAACCCAAATCACAATTGTGAATGTATGTAAGATGCTCTCTTTCTATCAGATTAAAATCCCATTCACACCAGGGCTGATCTGTTGGTACCTGATCCAAATTCAATCTATTCCAGTTGACCCTAATTTAAAAAAATCTTTTGGGTTGGTTTAAAGGGGCTATACCAGAGCTCTAAGGATGTATCCTATCTCTTCATCAGGAAAAACAAATGAACAAGTACTAAGATAATCAGGTGTTTTCATGGCTTCCATCCCACATTCCCATCCTGCTTATGAGACATCTAATGCATCAACTTCAAGTCTCATTGGTGGACTAATAAGAAGCAGAGACAGTCATTGTACATGAGGCCATGGGTATTAATCATTTGTAGATTTCCATTTCCTCTTTCTAAAGAGGGGAAAAAATTTAAAAAGTCAATAAATAGTCATGTCCGTGATTAGACTGGCAGGGACATAATGCCAGGAAAAAGCTGTAAATGCACCAGGCAGAAGGACCCAGACCTGTTTCCAGAGACGGAGCTCAGGCAGTGCAAGTAACCACTGTGGTTTTGATTGAAACATTACAAGCCTTGCTTTATGGCATAGCTGAAGAGAGCGATGGTCCCTGTGGTCTGCATATGCAAACATCATTGGATTAAAAGAAGCCAGATCAGCTCCCAAACCAAATATTGAATTAGGTTTTTCTCCAATCCTTTTTCATCTCACATTTGCGCTGCTCTGGTCTCAGCTGTGTCACTGGCTTCTTTGTCACAGTGTCCTGCTTAAATGTTGAGTGCCCAGCTGTTACTTCCACTTCAGTCTCCATCCTTATTTTACCTGTGATCTTAATTCATTAACAGTGATGAGCAAACCTCAAGCCTTTGAGTGATAAGTATTCAGGTGTAATCTGGACAAATACTCAAAAGTACAGATGCTTATCTGCATGTCTTGGGTCAGTAGAGTTTGGCTGGTAACTTGGTGAGAGTAGACTCTCTCATGAGATTTCTTACACATCCAATTTCTCCCCAGGATGTAAATCCAAGCAGGGACTTTTGTGCGTTAGAACTGCTTGACAGACAGAAAGCTCTTTTCACAAAAAATGATGTAGAAAGTACTGGTCATTTTTCATCAGAAATGTTGATTATTCAAAAATATTATGACCAGTTCTGCTTCTCATGTCTCAGCACTTCCAGTTCTAGTTCCAGGCAGTATGATGAACCATGTCAAACATGAACAATGAAAGATAATGAAAACAAAATTAACTCAAACTTTTCACAACTGCCAAAGCAGGCAGAGCTTGGGTTCAGTTATGGGAAGAAGCAAAGACAAAAGGATGTGTTTTCCCTGTACTCACTACAGTTACTGCCACAAATATCGTGGTTATTGAACTATCCAACCTTTCTGATTCAGCTTGACAACAATCCTCTTTCAAACCCTAAACATTTGCAGCCTGAGATAAACCTAGATAAAGAGAGAGGTTGCCATGGCTTTGCTTTGCTCCATGAAGCATGGGAGCTTTGGCTATAGGGTATCTGGTGAGGCTTTCAAGTTGCTCTTGGATATGCTGCGTTTTGAAGTGGTGCTTCTAGGAATGCAGGATGTCATTCAAAGCAATGGCACCTCCTACTGGGTAAGAGGTTGGGTATCTACTAACAGGTTTATGGATACACAGGCCTGGGCTACACTACACGTGTTAGGTCCACACAAGACAGCTTACATCGACGTAACTGTACGTGCCTACGCTAACATGCTCCCACCGATGTAGCTCACCCACTACACTGACTTAATAATTCCGCCTCTGTGAGAGGCGTAGTGCTGAAGTCGAGTAGCTAGGTCGACGCAGGGTCAGTGTAGCCACTGCATTGCTTATGTCGACTGTTGCTGCCTTTCAGCAGCCATCCCACAATGCCCCACGCTGGCAGTTAAATCAGTGCAAGCACCGCTGGTGAGGATGCGCACCGTTGGCACGAGGAACATAGTGTGGACATGTAAAACCAATTCAATTACTTCTGTGGCTGTCCATCAACAGAACTTAGTTTTGTAGTGTAGTCTTGCTCACAGAGAGGTGAAAGATGCCTTTGGCTTTTAATGAGTCACTGCTCTTTCAGAAATACTGTAGTAATATACTTCTTTCTCAAAGCATCACTTTTAACAAAAGCAACCAAAACTATGCACAATCATGTCATTGGCAATCATGCTGCTATTTAGCTACTCTATCAAACAGGCGTGCCATTAGCACAGCAGGCTAATTGCTTGAGATTTCCTTGACCTGCCACTTCAGCACTAAAGTTCTGGGTGGCCAAGTGATTTTCATAATTTTGTCTGTATTTCATGAGTCAGGGGGAAACCAAGGTCTCTGATTCCTCTGATAATTTTCCTTTCAGGACAGATTGCTTGATTTGACATTTTAAGTACAGTATTTTGTAACTCACAAGCAGACAAACTTTTAAAATAAATAGCCATAAGTGCTTTCCCCTATTTTTCTTTCTAAAACACTCTCCTGTATCTTTAGAAGATGTATCTTTGTGAGAACACAGCAGCAGATCATGAGAATTGAGTTGCCACTGAGATAAGGTCATGTTATGTAGAAATATGAGCTCTGTAACCTTTGATCTTTCCCCCACTTCAGACTTTGTAACCTTTTGCTATATGTAGTTCAGAGTGAAGTCAGGGGGAACATTTGGATTTGCCTTGGTTTTCCCATTAAGAAAGCAACAAACCTTTTTTTTCCACCTCTGAGACGGGTAGGAAACAAATTCTGCTTCTTTAAATAGATTTTGAACTCGCTTCCAGACTCCTCAAACTCCTCAAAAGTGTGTGGGTCCCATCCTACCCAGAAGATATATTAATGAGAGACTTAAAAAAAATCATTACAAATGCTAAGACAGAGGTTAGCAGGGATTTTAACCACCTCCAGGATCAGTAGACAACTGGGGAGCTGCTGAAGCTCAAGTTAGGGTTCGGATTGAGATCACTGCATGGCTATCTTCTGAAAACCAAGGGAGAAATCACATGCGAGACAAACACCAGGTGTGATTGGTAAATGCATCTGAGATGGGGGCAGGAGAGAGAGAGAGAGAATGCAGAATGAGAAGGGCAGGACGTGATTTTAAAACGAGGAAGTGATGACCAGGTTCTGAAACAATGGGGGTGAAATGCTGGGTCTCTTGAAATCAGTAGGAGACAGAACCAGAATCCCAGATGAAAACAGCACCAGGCTCTGTGGGCATTTGCAAATCTGAACCTGGATCTAGACTAGGATTTCACATTCCTTGTTTTTTTACAATGGACCAGATGAAATCTTTGGCTTCAAACACTTATGGGAAGGGGAGATGATGTTTGAAACCCAGTTACTGGTCCAAAATGTACAGAGCATCCCATCTCTCCTTACATTTACACTGGGTGCTTGGGTCTGCTTCCCTCATAATTCCTCTTGGCCCCTGGGAGTATTCAGAAGAAAACAAAAATAATAGGTAAGAGCAGAGCAAGAGAAAGGTTGAATCACTAAGTTAGCTTTAAAGCCAAGAATCTGCATGCATCCCATGAAAGTGCAGGGGAAGAAATGCAGGGGAATATTTCCAATTCACTCATCTTTGGATTTTTGGGTGTCCAACTTGAGATGCC
This sequence comes from Lepidochelys kempii, assembly GCF_965140285.1. Lineage (NCBI taxonomy): Eukaryota > Metazoa > Chordata > Testudines > Cheloniidae > Lepidochelys > Lepidochelys kempii. Next base: position 36,497,753 of record NC_136391.1, on the reverse strand, counting down.
TTACAAAGGTCTGATTTTTAGAAAGTGTTGAGCATCCCTCCTCTGAAAATCAGACTCCGTAAAGTCTTCTAAAAAATCACTAGTCATTTTGAAAAGCTTGTGTTTTTCTTCCATCCTACCCCTCCATACAACTCCCAAAACTAACCAAACATCCAGAAGACTAAGAAATAGGGTAAACAAAGTGAGCAACCTGAAAATACTTTTGGATTCTCTGCTGGATACATACACATTCATCTTCACTCTAACTCCAGACTGGTAAATTTCAGGAGTGTAAAGAAGAATTTTAATAGTTGGTACAATATAAACCACAATCTTTTCCTCCCCTACCTTCCCCCACACTCTCAGCCCTTGAGAGCAAACTAAACTGGAAACTAAATTGTGCAGCTCCAATCTCCAAAACAATAGGGTGCAATTAGGAGAATTTACTCCCTGTTATAATGTGTACTCCTTAATAATATTACTTTATGCTGTTTAGTAGCTTGGCCCTAATTCTGTTGACTGGGCATAGCCAGATCACTAAGAATATTATTTAAATAACCAAAAACAAAAAGTTCATCTAGGAACTTTTAAGTCCATTCTTCCAACATGGCATAATGAACACAATATATTCTTTAGAGTTTTAATTTCATAATCACTTTTAATATATTAATTTACATTTAGGAGTTAATGACTTATGGAACTCCTCACAGCAGGAAATTTCTTCGTGACTTATGGAATACAACCCAGGAGGAAACTGCTGGCTTTTATTTTATACTGCTCCAATCCTGCAGATCCACCAGGGCATACTTGAGTTTTACCACTTCGTTTTGTAATTGTGATTTAATTACGCTAGGACTGATGCAAAGGAGCTCACAGCAGGCATTGGCAAACATATCACATTTGTCTTTTGTGTTTATGTGCACAACCAGTGCAGATAATTTTACGCCGCATGTGTCAGGGCATGATTCTCCACCCAAATACTGAAGAATAGAATTACACCCTAAGGGTACATCTACACTGCAATAAAACACCTGTGGCTGCAATGTGTCAGCAGGGGCTCAGGCTGAGCAGCTATAAAATTACAAAGTAGACACTCAGGCTCCGGGTGGAGTGCAGGCTCTGGGATCATCCCCACTTCTGGGGTCCAAGAACCCAGCCCAAGCCCAAACATCTATACTGCAATTTTATAGGCCTGCAGCCTGAGCCCTGTGATCCCAAGTCAGCTGACATGGGCCAGCCACCGAGCCACGCATGTTTGATTTAGTTGGGGATTGGTCCTGCTTTGAGCAGGGGGTTGGACTAGATGGACCTCCTGAGGTCCCTTCCAACCCTGATATTCTATGATTCTATGTTTTATTGTGGTGTAGACATACCCCAAGACTTCCTTTTCTCAGTGTTACAGTTGGTTTCCAAATGGGGAAATGTTTTCATGAATAGTTTTGGGAGTATTCCTCCACCCCAATTTTCATCAAATTTCATTAAATTGGACAACAGCTTTCCAAGCAGCTGAGCACAGTATACAATATCCATGTGCAACGACACCACCGATCATCAGTAGGGGTTGAACCTATGATCTTTGTATTTAAAGGTACGGACCTCTACTTGTGGAGATATAAGACCATGTAAAAGAGATTTGAGTTTGGTACTGTCTGCAAACCAATGGACCTACTCCTTTAGCTCAAGCTATACAGATTCATATCTTTAGATTCAGAGGTCCCATAGATAGCCTAACTAAGAGTGCTGTTACACACACAGATATGAAACAGAGAGCATATACACTGTGTCTGGGAAGCAGGGACCATGCTCCTTTTACTGAGTAATACAAGTTTGCTGCTCGCTGTTATCTTGGTCAGTTGTCTTCTCTTTAGGAAGAATGGATTTAATTATATCACACTTTCCAGTTTTATTAATGCTCAAACAGTACACGCAGTATAGTGAAATAATATGCCAAGTGCTGTAGAGGCCACTGAAACATTTCCTGTTATTGTGTTGTTATTGTGTTGTTATTGTGTTGTAATGGAGATTGCAGCAACAGAGACTAGTTCCAAAGGATTGCAGCAGAAAATGTTTCCAACACTCTCCGTGATCCACTACTCCACAGGGATCTCAAGAATTCAGTGCTTGACAATAGTTTCTAGGAATTAGCAACTGAGGGGAGGGATAGCTCAGTGGTTTGAGCGTTGGCCTCCTAAACACAGGGTCGTAAGTTCAATCCTTGAGGGGGGCCATTTAGGGATCTGGGCCAAAAATTGGGGATAGGTCCTGCTTTGAGCAGGGGGTTGGGCTAGATGACCCCCTGAGGTCCCTTCCAACCCTGATATTCTATGAACTGAGGTGGCAAAGAATGTGCGGAGGAGGAGGACAGGGCAACACTCAAGCATTTCCTTGCTTTGATGGAAAGTTTAAAATTGAAAACAGTATATGACCCAATTTGGTGGAATGTAGAGCTGCATTTTATAAACATATTACTGCTTTCTCTAACCACAGTAAAATGACCCAACTCACAAGCATGTAGAATTGACAAGCAGTGCATTACATTCTGAATCCGCTACATCTGGAAAGCAACTACCGCTATGTTAATAGCTGGGTGGCAAACTTCTTTCTGGGATTTGCACCTGTAACCATGCTCTCCTGGGGGACATGCTCCTGATACATAAACATATTTTTCAGTAAAAGGATGCCATAGGAATAATGCTTGTCTATCCCAGTTCAGTCATGGTCTTGTTGGAAGAGGGAACAAGAAATTCCTGCAGTACCCTCAGTGAAGTTTCATACTGGCCTACAGAAATACTTATTGCATCTGAAATAAGCAAACTAAGACATAGCTGATTGAAACATGTTGGCTGTTACAATTTATTCCAGGGTCTTTGTGGTTATATAGGAAGGTTCTATCTATATGTGTTTTGTATTTGTATGATCCTGTTATGGATCTTCTCGTGCCCCCTCATGGCAGTGTTCTAACTCACTGTCCCAGAGCACCCCCTTCTGGCATTGTCATCCATCTTATGTAGTGGGTGACTTGTCCCTCCAGCCAGGTCCCACTGGAGTCCTGCCCCTTCTGGGGCATCAATGTCCTTAATGTCCTGAATAATATCCTTCACTAGTGGGATGTAGCAAACCAGAATGTCTTCTGCCACAGCTGGGGTCTTCAGTTCCAGTCTCTTCACCAAATGATGTAAAACAAAACAATGGCACCAACTCACTGCCACCCCTAGAGGCTTCAGATTTCTGTCTTTCTTCCAGTTTCCCTTTGGTCTCTTGTCAGGACACCCAACCCACAGGGTCATTTCCCTCAAGTCCTGCCCCTTCACTAGGGGCCCCTTCAGAAGCTTATTCTGACTCCTACATTTTATTCCTCTCTCCCCTCTCTGTCTGGGTCCTTCTCCAACTTTAATGTATTTATCCTCACAACAGCCCTGCGAACTATTATCCTCATTTTACACATAAGGAACTGAGACACAGAGACAAAGGGTAAAATCCTGGCCCCGTTGAAGTCAATGGCAAAACATTCGTTAACTTCAGTGGGCCTAGGATTTCACCTGTTATGGACTGGCCATGGTCACATGAACGGCATCTGATACCCACAAACCCTTTATTTTCTTTTATGGATTTGTTATCATTACCTTAATTGTGAGTGGCTAAGGGTGGTTCAAACCATAATGTTATAGAGCTAAGCTTCTGAATATAAACTGAATCTTAGTTGGTTAGAAAAATGTGTAGTTTGAAACACAAATTTAAACTTCTGTTAATCATTGCATTTTATAATAATGTTGTCCCACTGTCAAGTGGTAACAGATGTTGAGACCTTGCAGGTGAACTTCCCACTGGAGGAGAAATCAGCAAAGCAGAGTCTGGGTATATTCTTAATGTACATTGTTTTATTTATACATTCATACCAGCCCGAGAATGTTGGTTGTCACAAACAGTGCATGGGCACTCCCCTCTTTCACCTTCCATCCCAGGATCTAAGTGCTTTCTGAACATCTGTGAAGTAAGTGTCAACATTTTTTTTTGAGGTAGGTAATTTCCCCCCCACAGTTGGGGACCCTGAGACGCAGAGAGTTTAAGGTCCAGTTTCAGGAATATAGTGCGTTTGTGTTTCTAAAACGTCACATCTATTTTGCACATGCTTTATCCGACTCACAAGTACAAATCACGAATCAAATGTTGAGCAGTACTTGCTCATGTGAGTAGTCCCATTGAATACTTAGTATGAACAAAGATTGCAGAATCAGGTCCCAAGTGTTTAAGACATCTGTCTAGCCATGTGCACACACACATTGCTGGAGGAGTGAGTGGAAAGTGGACATCCAAGTGCACACACCGGGTAGCTTTCTGAAAACCATGCCCAATACAATACACCTAATGTCACACAGGGTAGTCAAGTACCAGAGTAAGAAACAGAACTCAAATCTCCCAACCACAGTCCTGTGGTTTAATCATTGGGATTTTCCTCTCTCCCTTTGAAATTAAAGAAATAAAGAGGGACCATGTACTGAATTGTTTTTTGTGAACCCAGCTCTTTCAAGGGAGAAAGGAGTATTTTCCTTTATCCTTCTTTTCTCTCTGTGTCAGGGGTAATTGCATTGACAATGTCTGTCTTTAGGGTGACGTGCTGCTCACACTATTCATGCAAGTTGTCCCATTGCCGTCCTTGGGTCTACTCATGGAATCCAGGCATGAGGAGCTAGGCCCTTAATGTGCTTATGAATAATGGTGACTCACTGAATTCTTTTAAAGAATAATGTTAAATATGGAAGAGGTCAATCTGAAACCAACACACATTACTTATAAATTTGATATGGCTGTGTATTGGTATCTAGGTCTCAAGACATCAAACTACTGTAACAAAGACAACCCCAAAAGAACCCACGTTTCCAATCCCCCTTTTTACTCAGCTTGCCATTTACAGGGATTACTTAGTCAGTGCCCCATTTTTAAATAGAAGGAATTAGAAAGAAAGTTACTCTAGACGAAATTGACAGAAAATTAGACCGAGAGCCGAGCTCACAAACATGAACACGAGCATAGAAACTGGTTTAAGAACGGTGGGAGGGTGGGGGATCATGAAAGAGAGCCAGACTCCGTACAGTAGTTCCAGTGTTTGCACTGGCTAAACCCCTTTTATCTCACATTCATAAACACAGGCTCTCTATATGATATAAAACACATTTAGCTGTCATTGAAAGGCTGTGATTTATGGAATGGGGTTGTCCCTAAGAGGGTAACAACACTTGATGCTTATTTTGGCAGGTGCTCGACTTCAAACTGCTGAGCAGCTCAAAGAACTGCTAACGCTAATGACAAAAGGTTAATGATTTTCTTTTTTCATTTGAAATATTTATTCAGTTTATAGGCTGCTTTGTATGTGACCCCAGCTGAAGCCAAGCAAATGTCATCTTGCTTTTGCATTTGGCAAAGCCAGCATTTGGAGAAAATATTATTTTAGTTTCAAACACGGTTAAATAGCCCTCGTCATCACAGGGGTAATGAAGAGAAGTCTGTGGAGATTTGACCTCCCTGTACAGTCACATTTAAAAGCTGATAAATAACTAACAGTTCCCATGGTAAGTTTGAAATGTCATGACTGATAGAAAATCAGCATATAAAAATATCGGTTTTGGATTATTGCTGGATCTCTGTGCATGGTCCCTTTTTTTTATATTACCCAGCTCTCTTCAAGACCTTCCCTTTGCCTTACATTTCATCTGGATCAACAAGACTATCTAGACATCTACAACTATCGTGTGTTAAATGAATACATGACTTATATGGCTTGTTAGGGCACTGCCGCAAGTTGCCACAGTTCATTTTGGCATTCAGCATGATAGAAGCATGTACGGTCAAGTCCTGATGCCATTGTAATTAAATGGCAAAATTCCCATGAACTTCAACAGGATCAAAATAGGGCCCTGTGCGTATAGGTTCAACAATTGCATACATGCATTGCTGGAGTGGAAAGTGGACATCCATCCGTATCCCCTAACCCAGCTTTGGGAAAGCCACCCACAGCGGATGCTGTAGCCTTTTGGAACAGGATTACTCATGACAGACAGCAGAGTAGTCGGTAGCTCCAGTGGGAAACTGCAGGAAGCTCTGAACAAGCATCTCCATTTTTCCTCTGCCTAAATGCTCATTTACACTTAGGAATAAGGACAGCAATTCAGAGTTGCCTGGATCGTCGAAGCTGAACCAAACCTAAACCTTTCAAACTGAGTTGGTCACAGGCTAGCCTGAATTAATGCCTACCAGGGTAGCTTGCTCTGCCACTCCAGCAACACAGGAAATGTAAGGGCCAAAAGCAATAAACTATGTAAAGTTCAGGTGGGGGAAAAAAGCACCTTGTGGTCCCATGTAGATCATCCAGGACCATCAGGCCAAGCCAACACACAGAATGGAAAGGCTCCAGGGAATACACGAGTGCTGCAGGAAGTGATGATGGGGATAATTCAGTTGGTAGTGTTCTTCCCTCTAAGCCTGCAATGAACAGCATAGAGCCAGGAGGCACTGTTTCATTGGATGAGTCATGATACAGAGGTCTTGGCTTTAACAGTAGCCAGCAGCTTTAGTAAACGCTGACCCATGGCACGTGACAAGGGTATTAATCTTTTGTAACATTGACCCTATTACTTTTGTCTGAGGTGCGGGCCAGGAAATAAAGACTACTGCGTAGTACACTGATAACTTATAGTAATTAAAAATCCATGTGTCCAGGGCCAATTCCCTCTGCTGTCTCAATTGAAAATGGTCTTTTGTCATTTCCTGTCCTAAACTGTTCTGTAACCCTGCTGATCAATGTTAGGTCTCTGTTGCGTTCTACACCACAGCTGGCTGCATTTAGTAGTGGATGAAAACATCCTGGGGTACACCTTTAGTTCACTTATAAGGTATTGGGGATATGTAATTAATTATTGTTTGTGAAGCATTTTGAAATTATCAAATGTCAGAGTTCTCTAAGTGCAATGTGTCATCATTATTATTATGTATGCAATCGAGAGAGCGCCACATGAAAACAGCCCATGAGACAAGCTCATGGTTAACTGTATGAAACACTGCAGAAAAGTCCAACAACAACAACAAAGAAGCAAAATCCTGGCTAGCAGTTATAAGTAGGTCACTCTGAATGAATCCAAGGGCAGTGTCTCCTCAATGAACCGGACAAAAGTCAGACATGTTTTGCAGTGTTGTTGTAACCGTGTTGGTCCAGGATACGAGAGAGACAAGGTAGGTGAGGTAACATCTTTTAAGTTAAGAAATTGGTCCACTGAAAGATACTACCCCTCACCTACCTTGTCTCTCTCAAAAGCCAAAAAGACACTTGTCAAATTAATTGTTGAAGCAGAAGTGCCCCTGAAGTTGTGTTGTGACCAGCTTCTCATTAACCTTTGACAAATGGGAAGGTTTGAGACAGGCTAAGTGTGATCTTTCCTCGAAAGTCCAGTTAAGAAACCTTCAATGTTACACAGACCCAGGGCCACGTACACTGCTCTGTGATGATATGCAAGGGGGCAAAGCGACTCAGTTAAGCCATCTTGATTCACCAGTTGCCTTAGTCCCAGCTGCAGCCTTAGTGTATGCTGAGCTATTTAGGCACTGAGCTATGATCTCCTATGGGACCATACTCTAGTAGGGAATGAGCATGGCAGAGGGGCCCATTCCAGACATGCCCTCTGCACCAGTTGGTGTAAGAACCACCTATGCCATTTTATTCCACTTGAGAACTCCCCTGCACCAAGGGAGTTGTCAGTGTGGCTAATTAAGGGACAGAAAAATATCTAAAGGGATTGAATGAATAGGTGCTTTGATCACAAACTCTAGTGGGCACTATTTGAGTTCCTCAAATCTTTACTGGAAAGGGAAGAGGGAAGACTGGAAAAAACTTGAAAATTAAGAACAGAAGGACCACCAGGCATGAAAAGTGATATTGTTAACACAAACTGTGAGCAGAATTCTGAGGTCTTGTGAGTAGCACAAGAGAGCCTCAGAAGTTTGGAAGGGGCATTAATAGTAACAAGTCAGCAGGCCTTTAGGTCTGATTGAGGCAGTTAGAATATATGTAAATTTAACATATTTCTTCCCACCCCGGGCCAAATTTTACTCTCACTAACACAGAAGTAAATGGAGTTACTTTGGAGTAAGACTGTGAAAGCAGAACTTGGCCTAACTATATATCTGAATCTCTTGTAAACTTTGCAACTCAAGGGAAAGCCCAGAGAACCTTCAAACATCTTTTGACAATTCAGTTTGAGCTGCTCAGAAAGTTCTACATGAGGGAAAAACGTGGAGGAAAATAATCTTTTATATTGGAGAACGAAGAGGAAACACCAAGGTTTATGGTGGGAAGATACCTAAAGAAATGAATGTCCTGAGAACATTTAGAAGGAATAAAGGTGGTTGGTTGAACCGGGTGTGGGGGAGAGGATTTTGAATTTTCAGTGCTACTGGAGTGTATGGACTTCTAGAGAAAAACATGAGCAAGGCCACCTTAACCAACCACTGCATCTGTATCAAAGACAAATGTCCTGGATGTTGGGCATTAAGGACATCTGAATAATGTATGGGGATATTGGTGTAGGAATCAAAGTCCCTAACTAGGTTGGGCATTAATTGACAGTGTGGAAATTATTGCCAGTCAAGAATAGCCAGGCAGCTTATGCCACAATGGTTAGGGAGATGTGCAGACATTAAGCCATTTTTGCTTTAATAGCTCCAAATCAGAAAATGATTATTTGCCTACTTAAAGCAAGTTTTAGAGTAGGATTGAATCAGGCGCCCCAAACCACCTTCTATAATCTGGCTACATTTCTTCTAATTTGTCCATCTGGGTACAAAAAACAACTGCTACATTTAACTCTCTATATATGTAAAAAAATTAGTTCTTATGGAGCCCTATAAATGGCAAATCGAGGGGTGCAACACTTTATATTTGTTTCCTTTTTGAAGGACGATACATCACTAAATCACTGTAACTAAATAATCCCCTGATACTGAAAGAGTGCAGAATTTACTGGTGCAGTGGGATTACTTTTGTTAAAGCAATAATGCCTCATTTGTTCTTATGACAGAGCTTTACAACTGTTACACAGGCAAGTCCCTAACATCCATCAACATTACTGTCTGGATTGTATTATCTAGGAAATCCCAGAGTCACTAGCCTACAGGTTGAATTAGCTGCAAATTCATTTCAGATTAGAATCCCTTTTGCAAATGCTTCAGTCACTCAGGCAATACCTCAGAGAAAGCAAGGGGGATGTTACCGAGTTTTGTGTTAATAATTTCTTCCCAACATTCTTTTTGTAACCACGGTTTCTCGAAAGGCACTAAGCTAACTTTAAAATAACAGAAGCAAATGCTTTTCTAAAAACCTTCTTGTGTGTATGTCCACCAGGAAAGAAAATATTTCACAGACTGGGGAATAGGGAACACTAGCCAGACTAGATTTTCAAAGCATTTTACAATGTATGGATTCTGTTCCTCGTTTCATGTATATTAGCAGTTTATAGCCGTATATAGGGCCAGATCCACGGCCCTGCTATACACTGTTTGTAGCAATCTGCTGACACAAAGCCAGACACCCAACCAGTCCCTAGTATAGCAGGGCTCTATGCCAGCTCTCTGTAGTCTTCCCAGGGTGCACTTGTCTTCCAGCGGTACCCAGATACCAGGATGTCATGACCAGGGCTTGGGCTGTCAGATCTTGTAGTCAGAGCTGCAGTTCAGAGTCAGCAGTCAGTAATCTTGAGCCAAGGGTCAGAGTCAGAGACCGGGACAGGGATTAGGAAATAAGGCAGGAAGGCAGAAACCCAGAACAGGTCAGGAAAGCAGGAACCAGGGACAAGTCAGGAAAGCAGTGTTCAGGAGTCAAGGGAGAAGGCAGAGTCCAATGTAGCAGCCAGCCAGGAATTCACACTGCTGCACCAACAACTTCCAGTGACTCCTTCTGACTTAAATTGTGGAGCTGGATCAATCGGTGGTGTTGGGCACTCCTCCAATCAGGACTCCCATGGGCGGTGCCTCTGATGGGTCTAAGGTTCTGCTAGCCACTAGGCCCCCTAGTTACTAAGAAGCCAGTGGCTGGGATGTAATGGTTGCTTGGAGCCGCACAGCCCTGGGTTCAAGATTTATGGATCCTCACACAGGCATATAGACAACTTTGCCTCCATGTCCACAACTCATGTCCTGTTTGGAGAAGAATCCAGCTAGACTCAGTGATCACATCCAATATCTTATAGAAGAGAGAAAACAAATGTAGGATTCAATGCTACAAGGTGCTAAATTCCTTCAACTGCCCTGCAGGATCAACAAGGTGTCAGGCAAAGTAATGCCAACCACAAGAGTTCAAAATTCATGAGTCAAGCTTAGGGGTATGGAAGGGCTTCCACATGAAGAGAGATAAGACTGCGACTTTTCAGCTTGGAAAAGAGATGGCTAAGGGGGGATATGATAGAGGTCTATAAAATCATGATGGTTGTGGAGAAAGTAAATAAGGAAGTGTTATTTACTCCTTCTCAGAACACAGGAACTAGGGCTCACCAAATGAAATTAATAGGCAGCAGATTTAAAACAAAGAAAAGGAAGTATTTCTTCACACAACGCACAGTCAACCTGTGGAACTCCTTGCCAGAGGATGTTGTGAAGGCCAAGACGATAACTGGGTTAAAAAAAGAACTAGATAAGTTCATGGAGGATACATCCATCAATGGCTATTAGCCAGAATGGGCAGGGCTGGTGTCCCAAGCCTCGGTTTGCCAGAAGCTGGGAATGGGCGACAGGGGATGGATCACACAGGGGATGGATTCTGTTTGTTTCCTCTGAAGCGTCTGGCATTGGTCACTGTCAGAAGACAGGATACTGGGCTAGATGGACCTTTGGTCTGACCCAGTATGGCCGTTCTTATGTTCTTAAAGAAATCATGAGATTGATTTAAAAATCATAAGATATTTTAAAACAATACATTTTATGTTCTTTTGTCTTCTATTTTCTGAACCTTTAAGTTACACTCAAATCATGTTTTCATGCTTTTCTCTGCAAGCACAACAACTAGAAATTTACTTTGGTGGGTTTGGTTTTTTTTAGATGGAAAGCTGAAATTTCCAGATAATAACCTGACTCCAGGAGCTGGGGAGTTAAGAAAAATACCATCTATCATGAGACTTGCAATAAAATTGCAAGAGCTGAAAATGCTGGAGACCCCTCCTCCTTACATAGCCACAGAAATGTGCAATAATAGAGAAGGAAATGGAGGATAATACTGGCCTATTTTTTTCCCTCCATGCCTTTTTCCCATATTTGCTGCACCAAGAAATTCCTTCTGTAAGGAGCGGGGAGCTTTGCCATTGATCACAATCAGAATAAGAGTTGTCCCTAAATGCTGAGAAGCCCCACTTGGTTTTCTGATGCCCTCTTATCTCAGACCTCCGTGGGATTATCTGCCACAGCAGGAGCAGAAGCCATCATAACATTTTACATGTATAAAACCAGCTTTGCTAAGACAGAAATGGAGAGAATGTCCGAAGGAGTCTCTGTCAGACTGGGGTGGGATGGATTTGACAGGGTAAAAGGATAGGATTTGCTAATCTGTGCACTGCGTTCTGTATACAGGCGGTATTCCTGTGATGTCAGTGGATGTGGATGACTAGCTTATTAAATATTTCTGCTATTAGCAGTGCAAGTATTGACTCAGTGCTTAATTTGTGCCAGGGCTTGTCAGGGCTGAGCCCCAGTGCCACTAGGGTTGGCAGTTCATAGCCCTGGACCTCTGGGATTGCTGTGTCAGGTATGAAAGTAAAAAAATTGCTTGAACCCCGGCACCAAATTGGTTGAGTCCCAGCATTTCTTTAATTACAAGTTAAGCACTGGATGGACTTTTGGCTGAAACACTGGACTGAGTCTTTGACAACCTGATTTCAAGTCTCAGCTTTGATTCAGATTTCCTGTGTCACTTGATCTTAGTGTGCCTCAGTTCCTTAAACTATAAAATGGGGATAATAATTCTGCCTTATCTCTTAGGTTATAAACTCTGAAGTGGGCTGTAACCCACGAAAGCTTATGCTCTAATAAATTTGTTAGTCTCTAAGGTGCCACAAGTACTCCTGTTCTTAGTGCGACAAGGTGCCTCTCACTTTGTATTTATATAGTCCCTAGCTCAGTGAGAGCCTGGTTTCTGTTGGGGCTTTTAGTCACTACTGTAATACAAATGCTGAAGCTAGGATAAGATTCTGATCTATTTATTCTGGTGTAAATGCAGAATAATACCATTGAGAAGTGCAAGTAAGATCAGAAGCTAATTCTGAATTAGCTTGAGCAGTATTAATGCCTTTGTATTTGCCTTCAAACAAATTTGCAGGCAGAAAACAGTGGATTTAAATAAAAAATTAGAGAATATTTTGAGAATATGAACTTTGAACTCATGACTATGAATATTCACAATAGAATCCTAATTCTTAGAATTATATTCATCCAATCAAGGAATAGAAACAATACTATGTGACTGATCAAATGTATCCAACTCAGCTTGAATTTCAAATAGCATATACTAAACTGTTCCCAAACAATCTGCAGATAAATCTATTTTTTGGCAAGTAATTCTGAATAAGGGATACGTTTGAAAATTTATATGGACACTGTGAACAGAGAGGTTAAATTTATCAAATGAATTATTCAGTCCGATCTAGCAACCAGTCTTGTTATGGGAACATTTGTGATACCACAAATTGAGCATCATATTTTCATTGTAGCATTGCTTGTTAGGGGACTCATACAGGGTAAGGAAATGAGCTTCTTTAAACACACAATCAAAATATATATTGGTAAAAGTTAAGACATTTATATTTCAAGTACCTTAAAGTTTCCAACCTAATATATTTAAAGGTTACTCTTGGAGCGAAAGGCCCTCCTTAAAGAAAGGAAGGACATTTCCTCTCCCCACTTGATATATTATTTTAGAGGTCTTCCAATAGGCTTTTATCCCTCAGTTCAGGAAAACATACCTGTGAAGGACAGCATTTAAGCATGTGTTTCATGCCCATTGTAGTGATGCAGGCTCAATGTGTAGTTATGCATGCTTTCCTGACTCAGGGCCTTAAACTTCAAGCAATGTTGAGTTAATGTGCAGGTATAAATAAATATCTAAGGCCAAGTTTACATAACTGTGTGATTCCATTGAAATTAATGCAGTTACTCCAGATTTGCACCAGTAAAACTCAGAGCAGAATTTGGCCATTGATGCAGGACAAAGTCACAATTCTCAGATTCTTTGCCTACTCAGCCATTGTTTCCTGACAAAGATATTTACTTCACAAGCATCAGTTTTCAAACAGCTCAACTGACACATTTTCTGGGCGACATAAATCAGTGACTTTCTACCCAAGATGGAAATCTTTGTGATTGTCATCTCCTCTGCACACACACACACACACGCTTGCAGACACAGAAGTAATGGGTATTTTATTCTGTCGTTCTGTGCAGCCAAAAGCTCACCTCTGCTCACTGGGGTCTTTACGTAACCTGACCTCCAGAAGCCAATTACATCTGTTTTCTTTGTGCTCATGTGTTTCTAGTATTGACACCAACTCTGCTTTCAACAAAGGGTGGGTTCCCATGAACTCTGTTCTTTATTACCAGCTGGTTCTTATTAGAGATTAACCAATAAAAAATGAGTAATACAGTCAGCAGCATGTTCCTACATGTAGCACTTTTCCATGTGTTTCAATTTACCAATCAACCAGCAAAGCCCTTCCCTCCAATGAACTGCATTCCATACCACACATTTTTTTTTGCTTATTTTGATAAATGTAGCTTTTCGTAGATAAAAAGGGCAAGAATCTGGCTTGTGCTGTCTACTGTTAGCTGGAACATTGACGCTGGTTAGGTGAATTAGACAATACTGCTTGATCTTTTCTCTGACAGCTTATTATTCCTTGGTTAGCGGGCTTCTAAAATTTCTTTCACAGAAATTCCCTGTCATTGTGCTTTGTTAAAACACGTCAAATATTAACATCTCCAGTTTTTGGTTTGTTTTGCTTGCTTCCTTCAACAGCAAAAAATAAAAGAAACATTGTAAAATGTTCAGCAAATCCCACTGCTGTTGGGGTTTTTGCAGCTTATAAGGCTTATCCAGCATCAAGCGTTCATGTACAGCGTTGAAGGGTTGACACCTGAAAGCTGCATCATGTAACATGGGTCTTTCCTAATATATGCTTTAGTGCGGGAAAGGGCAAACTAATGGATCCCTGCCAGCTGAGAAAGCTGAGGACACACCTGTGAGCTTATTCTTTATAACTACATCCCCTGTCCCGCCATCACCTGCACTTGCTTAATTTTAAACACTTACATAGTCCTATTGGAGCAAATGCTCATGTGCTTAAAGTCCAAAATCCTTATTGTTTAATATTAGCGGTTAAGGGCCTGATCCAGTATCATTGGCATCAATGGGAGCTTTACCATTGACTTAAGTGGGAGAAGGATCATGAGCTAACTTACTAAGACCCTGGTCCTTCAACAATCATGGGCACTACTCACATGGGTAATGGCTGCAGGCTCATGTCTGTACTTTCATAGGAAGATGTGATATGTTGACGCTGACAACAATATGTTGACAACAATAGGAATGTTGGAAGGTGATTGGTGGGGAGATATAGGTGTTGGGTATACAGATTTCACAACATGCTGACTGGGGTAAGGCCAGGCCATCTACAGGCAGGGGTGCTGGAACAATGTTTATAGTGGAGGTGCTGACAGCCATTGAACCAAACTCTAAAGTCTGTTTTTAACAGAAACCACTTCAATGCAAGGAGTGCGGCAACACCCCATGCATCCCTGGTTCCAGTACCTATGTCTACAGGGGAGGAAGCCTGGAGTCTTCATCATTTGACTTGGTCTGAAATCTTTGACCAAACCCTCCCCTCCTCCCCAGTAAAATAAGGGATATTAAGTTCATACAAGGCAAACATCTACCAGCTTGGGACCAACAAGAGCCTGATGAAGTTGATGCTCTGATTAAACATAGTCGTTCATTAAAATTCAATACGTTTTGCTTTTATTACTACAGCCCTTTTTAAAAGTAAGCAAGCTATTATTGGCATTTGACGAAGGATTTTTTTAAAAATAAATGTGTTCCCTATTTTTAATTTTCCACATCAATAGTTTATGAGGAATACCCAGTTTCCCTTTCCAGAAGGCAACGTCGGTGGCACAAACTGTGGTATTAAACCCCTTATTTCTCTGAAATGATTACAGAACTTCCCTCTTCGACGCAGAGCTCGGAACTTGGCTTCATTATCACTCTTCAGCAGGAGAATGAAAATACAGTAAATCTTTCCATTAAACCAAGCTGTTGAAAAGGGGGCACTTTATTGTTTTAAGGTAGTTCAAAGTAGGCTGAAAAGCTCCCTGTAAAAACAGGCACAAGCTCATTAAACCCCCTAAGGTATAAATGTGCTAACTCAATTTTTTAGTACCTCTGATTTCTTAGCTGCCACTTTCCCATTCCATGCAGAGAAAGTTCAGTACATAGGAACACTGACTCCTCAAAGTCATAGAAAGTTCACCATGTAAAATATGGTATTGATGTCTTTCAGCTATCAGCAAACTAAAGACTTTCCTTGGAATTTCATTAGGCAACTTTTTACTCTATCAGTTCCTCATGATTCAAGTTATTACAATGAATACCAAAATAATTAGCAATGTCTGACCACCTTCTAGAAAGCGTCACCCAAATTAGTGTGCTAATTCTCACATCAGTCCCGCACTATTTGCTATGAGGATGTGATTTTCACTCTGAGGCTTTGCAGCTATAGGCCAAAAAATTGGATCATCTAATTTAGTAGTAGAAACTACCATGGATTGTAGTTAATTGTATTAAAATAATGATTAAGGCTGAGATTCCAGAAAGACTTAAGTATGTAACTTTATATCTATACACATGAAGTGCATTATAAACTTTTATTTCACCCGCTATAATACAACTCTGCTACAATGGGTTCTTCACCTTCAGAAAGCAATGGTAGCAATTCCATTCAAGTGATGTTCATTATAGCAAACAATTTTTACTTAAAAATTAATTAAGCCTTAAGTGAAAAATAAAGAGAACTGTAGAAGAATTATTTCCAGAAGGGAATTTTTTGATATATATAATTGAAGTAAGACTCTGGATGTGTGTGTGTGTTGACTGATAACATTTTGACAATGATAAGTGAGGCTTTAGGAAATAAATACAGCCTGGATTATTGAAGTCTTTTCAGCAGTGTAGCCTCCAATTCAGTGGAAGTAAAAAAAATTGCCTTTTTTAGCGTCACCTAATCACTCTAGGAAGCTGGCTGTAGTTCAAATGATGTATGCTTAGAATGTCAGTGTAAATTATAGATGTAAACCTTTCAGACCATGCTGTGAGGAATCATTCATTGGTGGGTTTTTTAGTTGAGAAAATGTTGGACCTTAAGCTTCTTATTGTATTACTTGTGGATTTTTTTTTTTTTTTTACAGGCGAGGAAGAACAAAAAATATTAAATTAATAACAGGCAAAACAGATGAGAAGCACATAATGACGATACCTTTTCTGATGAATCAGCAAGTAAAAAGGAGGGTGACCTGGCTGCAAACAGTGGCACCCAACACTGTCCCACAACCCAAAGAACCCACAGAGCTCCCAGTTAAGCAACAATCCAGCAAAAAACTTAAGTGCATCCTTAGGTTTAGACATTGATGGCTCTTAGCCGAGATGGGCAAGGATGGTATCCCTAGCCTTTATTTGCCAGAAGCTGGGAATGGGCGACAGGGGATTGATCACTTGATGATTACCTGTTCTTTTCATTCCCTCTGGGGCACCTGGCATTGGTCACTGTCAGAAGACAGGATTCTGGGCTAGATGGACCTTTGTCTGTCTCAGTCTGGCCGTTCTTATAAGCAATCCCATTTAAGTCAATGAGGCAACTCACCGACTTAAACTTGTGCACATGCTTAAGTACCTTGCTGCACTGGGCTGTATGGGAGAGAATAGGGACCAAAATAATAGCAAATCAATATAAATAATAATATAATTCCATGCACATTTAAAATTAGAATGATACTGAGGAGCCCCAATAAGGGATCAGGGTTCTGTTGTGTTAGGGTCTGTACAAATGCAGGACAAAAAATGGCCTCTGCCCCAAAGAGCTTACAAACCTCTCCTCTGCCCCCCCCCCAAAAAAGATATCTGAAGACTTAAATTGTGTTAGTTTACTGAGCAGTTTTAAAAGTAAATGAATGATGTGAGCAGCTGTTTTTGCCTATCTTTTTTCATAGAACAACAATCAAAATGTATTTCTTGTACATAGGATTAAGAATATTGATGATAAAAATCAAAATGCAGTAGTTATATACATCTGTATTATCCGTTAAATCTGAAATAAAATAAAAAAATCTTGCCTACTCAATTCTAAATATGAGGGAAAGTCCTTCAAATTCCAGTTTTGGGTTGAAAGCCACAACTCCATTGGCAAGCAATTAAGTATTTGTTTAAATGGCCAGTATTATTGCTGAATCTGCAAAACTACAATATTTTGTGCTCCCACTGCTGGTTTAGCATATGCAATTGATTGACACTGTTCTCCATGTACTGATTACACTGGTGTCAAAAGATGACTTGAACTGATGTGATAGGAAACAACTCTGCTCAAAAACACTTTAGGTGGGAACTTCCCATTGGAGAGAGCAGAGGTTGGGAGCAAGTCAAAGCCCTGTTAAGCTGAAGTGCTTTTGAAAATCCTACCCTGCTCTCAGTGTGTGTAGATTGGGGAAAGGAATCTAGATGTCAAAAAGGCAAATTTATTTTCAGATACAAGCAATGGGGAATGAAAAATATTGGCTATCCAATTTTTCCATTGGAAAACAAACAATGAATATTAAAGACACACTAATGCCCCCTGCTTGTCTTTAGGGAGGTGCACAGCCTCACAAAGTTGGAATTGTGAGAAACAATGACAGTTCTCTGCCCCCTACCCAGAGATGTTTGAACCCTGTGGGATTTGGTTTGTGACTGAATTTGAGAACTTGAGCCCTGCAGTTTTGGTGGGGAGATGGTTCCAACAAACCAACTCCTGCAGCTGTGCTCGGAAGCCTAAGTCTGGAGAAGTCCAACATCCAGGGAAATAGCTCAACCCCCAAATGGTCTTTTACAACCACATTCCCTCAGCAAACCCTGGGATCTCCAACTGAACTTAGGGGTCTCATTCCATTTGCTCCACTCTGCAGCGCCTGTTGAGAGGAAAATATTCTTCCTAGCTGCTTCGAATGAGCAGCTGCTCTCTTCTACACCTGCACCAATGCTTAATTTGTAATGAAAGTAATGCAGGGGCTCAAGCAATTAGGTGCTGGGGTTCAAGAAATTTTTTTACATTCAGAACAGATGCAGCAAGCCCAGAGGTGCCGGAGGGATGAACTGCCAAGTCTAGAGGCTCAGCCTTGGCACAAATGAAGCACTGACCAGCACCACCATCTTTGTTCTCACAACCCCATCTTTTTCTTTGCTGCCAGGACTCCACCTCTCTTCTCTACAGATCTGGCCACTCCAGGTCAAATTGAGGCCTGGTGTAAGAAACTCCAGCTATTAATGGAGTTGCACAGCTTTCACCAGGTTTGAATTTCTCCCCCTCCTAATGCTGGGCAGGAACCAGATTTTTCATTTTGCTGGAAAAACTGTGATTTCAAAATGTGTTTCATTCCAAAACAGAATGAAAACACATTTTTTTGACGTTTCCCACAAAACAAAATAAAAAAAAATCATTTTGGTCCAATCAAAACGTTTAGTTTTAATAAAATCAAAATGTTTTGTTCCTATTTTAACCTTTCATTTTTTACATTAAATAATATAAAATACCAAATTTGAAATGAAAAGGCATTTCAAAACAGAAAATCAAACCTTTTTCCGGGTTCTCTTTCAAAACAAAATTTTGTCGAAATCCCCATTTCCATGAAATGACATAGCAGCATTTTCTAAGGGAGAATTGTGCCCTCCATAATTTTCCAACCACCTCTGCTCCATCTTTGTGCTTTCAGAACTTTTCCTGTTCCTAACGGCCTCTGTCAGAGGGTTGTTGGCCCTTTAAGGGGAGTAGAGCCCCAGTCGCATCTATGACTAATCAGCTGCCTCCTCGCTGGTCCTAACAAAAGCCACCAACAGCTCAGTTGCTGGACAGGTGATATTCAAACTATTGCCCCATCTCTTATAAACCAGAGTCTTTCCACTGACCTAGGGACTCCTGCAGGCCATCTGCATGTGTAATCCTGTACAGAGCAGCCTAGGAAGGAGAAGGGGGTGGAGAGGCATGCCTTGACTTCCAGGCAGATGGTGGAGTATAATCCTGTAGGAAGTAAATAGATCCCTGAAGACGATTCCAGGTTAAAGGGAAGGGACACGACTGATGTGTTGAATTTTTATAATTTGAGGACATTAAGCTGAGTCCTTGAAGAGAAAGAGACTGATACCCCTGGCTAGAGAATCTTCTTTGATGCACAGGCCCGGAATTAGTCCACCACTTTACAGTCTCCTGTTCCTCCATAAAGGCATGACTAAGAGTCCATTGAAGTCAATGGGACTACTTCCATTGATTTAGATGGTCTTTGTATCAGACCCTAAAGTTTCCTCTTTCTCTCACTACTGTAGATTCTTCTCTTTCTACCTTTGTGGTCTGGGCTTCAAGCTCCATTCGTGGCTTCCTGCCTCTTCCCTACTTCTACTCACCACACTAACCCTGGGGCATAAATACTCCTCGATCACACCAGCCTCAGCCAATGTTCCTACTGATTTCTTTTTAATATCTCTCCCGTCTCTTCTTGCAAAACTTCTCAGTCATTCTGCAGCATACAGTTTGCTGCTGAGGGCAGAAACAAACTGATGATTGACCCATCCGCTTTTCCTGTTCCTGCTCTTCTATGCCAGTTTTGGAACACTGGCATAAAATAATTTATTCCCATCAGGAAAGGTAGGGTCAACAATGCTTAAATGGTTCTGGATGAACCTAACAATCATGCATGACCTTACTGAGACGATCTTATATATAATTATTATAATTGAATATTAATATTATAGTAGCACCCTCTAGAACATAGAATTACTGCTCCATTTTGGAAAATGTAAGTGTAATAAAGGCAGTAATTGGCATAGACTTTAAGGCTGGAAGGGATCATTAGATGATCTAATCTGATGTCCTGTATAACACAGGATATAGAATTTTTCAGTTACTCCTATACTGAGCTCAATAACTTGTGTTTGACTAAAGCCTGTCTGCCAGAAAGGCATCCCATCTTGATTTGAAGACTCCAAGAAATGGAGAATTCACCACTTCCTTTAGTAATTGGTTGCAGTGGCTAATCAACTTCACCCTTTAAAAATTTGCTTTCTATCTAATTTAAATTTTGTCTGGATTCAGCTTCTAGCCACTGGATCTTTTTATGCCTTTTTCCGCTAGTTTACAGAGCCTTTTAGTACCTGGTATTTTCTCTTATGAAGGTGCTTATATACTGTAATCAAGTCACCTCTTGTACTTCTTTTTGATAAACTTGACAGATTGAACTCCTAACGTCTCTCCCGGTAAGACATCTACCTATTCAGCATTTTTTTAAAGGAAACCTGTTTTTGTAAACAATCTTGCAATTCATATTTTAGTTGTCATTATTTTGTCTTCATATTGCCCACAAATAATGCTCAAAAGTGACCCACATGGGTATCTTCAACTATGATTTTGCCTCCACTGCTCTTCCCCATTTAACGGAGATCCTTTCTTTTTAAGCGAGAGAAATGCCATCTGGCAAGAGAGTCTTGTGAAATGAGATCATATTGTTTTACAAGAGCTTTCAGGAGCCATTTGCCAGCTAGTTTCGATTGTCTGTAATTGTTTTCTGTGTGCTTTCTGTCTGGGTTAGTGCCGATGACTGCAGCCGTGTCTGTCTGCATGCTCGCTCTCATGTTGGGGTAGGGTGATGCACAGCCATTACTTGAGGGCGACGCTGTGTGACACAGCTCCCAGGACTCCCCAGCCTCTGGGTTCAGCCTGCTGTTGCCAGCACACCAGAAGGAAGACCCCCGCTGAACAAAGCTGATACAGCAGGGACCCTTCCGCCATCAAAAGTCAGTCAGCCCCCTTGGACCAATCAACAGCAAGGCCCTGAGACAGCTGTAAAAAAGGAAGGAAAACTACTGGCGCCGGCGGAGTTTATCCAGGGTCACCCCCACAGCTGAAAATACGAAACACTATGCCATGTCACACCAGCCAGAACCCGGGGAGCGGGGCGGGGGGAGGCTGGGTGTGTGTACATGGGGGTGGGGAAGCAGCACAGGGGAAGTCGCAGACCAGCAGAAAATAAATCACATCACATTGCCGCTGTCACTCTCAGCCCCAACTGGTTTTGACAAACAAAACTTCACTGTCCACTGACAAGAACAAATAAACCAACTTGGGAGAGACTGAAATTCACAGGGGGACTGAAATATTTACCTTGATACCTTATATGGCTAATAACCACTTCACCGCTTCACAGTCACTGACAGAATTTTAAAAAAAATTACATAAAATGTTTGAGGCTTTTGACTGGTCCAACCTGTCCTGGCAGAGGCATCAAAGTGGGATTAGAACAAGGTTTTAATTATATGTTGGGGTTTTTTTTCCAAATCTCTTGCGTTTGATTATGGAGTTCAGTTCAGTCAGCCAGATATTGCAGCTAATATAAATGATTTCATTCAAAGCCCCTCAGCCAAAGGTGCAAGGATCATTTTTAAACTCTTCAGTAAACTTTTTTTTTTTTTTTTGCTCCCTGACTTTTTCAGGCAGTAACCCCTTGCCTTCTTCCTTCACAGTCTAGCAATCTTAACTTTTAAAAGGTACAGTTAGCCTTATTGATCAGTAATCCATGCACAACAACGGCATCGCACAAATAAATAAACCACACGTGCCCCTTCAAAGGTATCTCATTTAGGAAAAAATCTATCATTTATTGGATTTCCAATGAGTCTCTTTCCATAAGGTGTAGATGTGATGGGCACCATCTTCAGCCAACACACCAGGGACACCAGAGAAATAGAACCAGGGAACTCCAGAATCAAAAGCATGAACTGCTGTAGCTTGAGCTAAAGTTCCTTAGCTGGAACTGTAGCAGTGTTATATCCTTTATGGATCAGGCACAGTGGGTTACATGTAACACATACTTGCTCTTGGGTTATCTACGTCAACAGATCAAAGGATACTCATCCCAAGTGTCTGAGGCCCACAGCAATTCGAACGAAGTCCCGAACAAACTTTCACTTATTCAACGGACACCAGCTTGGATGACTAGGAATTGAACCAAAGTCTGCCAGCAGTAAAAGCCTGAGTCAATATAGCATGAGGTAAAGAGCCCATCTCGCTAACTGGGGCTGTAACAGACTTCCATTTTCTGTAGATTGCACACAGAGGGGGACCTGTAACACACACTCATCAGTGGGTCACCTGGGCACCGAGATCAAGATTTTTCAAAACTGATTGCGTAAAGAATAGGAGTACTTGTGGCACCTTAGAGACTAACCAATTTATTTGAGCATGAGCTTTCGTGAGCCACATAAGTGAGCTGTGGCTCACGAAAGCTCATGCTCAAATAAATTGGTTAGTCTCTAAGGTGCCACAAGTCCTCCTTTTCTTTTTGCGAATACAGACTAACACGGCTGTTACTCTGAAACCTGCCTAAAGAATGGCTCCTAAATCCATGTTTAGGTATCTAGGGCCACAATTCAGGAAAGCACTTAAGCACATGCTTAAATCCAATCCTATTCAGGACTACATTTAAACAAATGCTCAACTTTAAGTACATACTTAAATCCTACTGGCTTTAAAGGGACCTAAGCTTAAGTGCTGTCCAAAATAAAGATCTTTCCTGAATCAGGGCCTCCATTAGTAGTCTGATTATGAAAAGTTCTGAGCACTCACAAGCCACTTGATTTAAATGGGGCCCGCTGGGGACTCAGCACTTTTGAAAAATCAGGCAGATGCCTAAATATGGACATAAGAGCCGATTGTTCAGCTCCTATTTTTGAAAGTCTTGGCCAGGATCTCCCATGGAATCATGCAAAATACTGTAGTTCATCTTGAAACTACGGGAAATGCACATGGTTTCACATTTGATGACAGACTGAAAACTCCGACTAGATTTGTTGTCACTTTCAGGGAGCCCAAATTTTAAGCCAAACTGGTTATAGTTTTGCATCCAAAAAACTATCAGTTTTAAATGTTTTTGACAGATATAAAACTACAAAACCTGCCTTCACCAAACAAGGACACTCCACCAGAGTAGAAGATCACATCATAGAATGGACCACCCAAATAGCCCGAGAGAGTCTGCTTCAACACAGAAATAAACCCCTCTCCCCTACCACACACCCCTAGTCATCATCAATCACTTCACACAGGAACCCATATCATCAAACAACTACAACCCATACTCAATGGGACCCTATCCTGAAATACATCTTTCCTGAATTCCCTCTTCTGGCCTTTAAACAACTCCCCAACCTCTCCAAGCTGACCACCAGAAGCAAGCTCCCCACAGACCAGGACACACCACCTCAAAGAGGTGCCAGATCCTACCAGAACAGCAGATTGGAAATCTGAAGACATATCTCCACTGCTACGATGATCAGCACTCCCACAACACAACTTTCAAGATCCAGGGTCTTACACATGCCTACCACAACATGTGCCTCATCCAGTGCACTAAATGCCCCAATAATAACAATGCGGGTGATACCAGGCAATCACTGCACTCTTGAACGAACTCACACGGGAAAATGATAAAAGACAAAAACACCATATTACCTGTGGATGAACACTTTTCACAAAGCGATCACTCTATATCGGATATCAGTCCTCATCCTCAAAGGAAATCTGCTCTACACTTTCAAAAGACAAGCCTGGGAGCTTAAATTCATAACTTTGTTAGGCACTAAAAATCATGTTCTAATAAAGACACTAGATTTATGGCTTATTACAACAATCTGTAATGCACTAACCACCCTTTTTGTCCCATGACTACAAAATGGTCCCTCAGAATATGTGCTAACTACTTATGCTAAACTATCTATTTGATCTTGTATTTAGCTGTGACACTCTTGAGTACCTTTCCCAGACCTGAAGAAGAGCTCTGTGTAGTTCAAAAGCTTGTCTCTCTCACGAACAGAAATTGGTCCAATAAAAGATAGTACCTCACCCACCTCATCTCTCTAGGTGAAAACAACCCATTTCCAATTAAATTCAGTTTTGAGATTCAGGTTCGTTCAAACACACAGCCCAGTGTGGAACTTGAAGGGTGCACTTGCGCATAAATCAAAATCAAAGAAAATGTTCACATCTACACCTGACTTTGTAAAGCTGATGAGAACTACACAGTGGTAATGACTAGGGATATTTGCATAAGAAGAAGCACATCATAGCCAGGACATAGGACTTAGGAGACCTGTGTCACACATAGGACTTAGGAGACCTGTGTCACTTTGGATAAGTCACTTATAGGGCCAGATTTTTTAAAGGTATTTAAGCACCTAACTCCCAATGTCTGCCTCAGTTGTCCATCTGTAGAATGGGGATGATGTATTTCCCTGCCACACATAATTGATTGCTGGGAAAATTATTAGAATATCACTAACATAGGGTTATGATCATCTCAAATGGGAAAATAAGCAGAAGGCATAGACAAGATTTAGGGGGAGATTTGGGTTGGATATTAGGAAAAACTTTTTCACTAGGAGGGTGGTGAAACACTGGAATGCGTTACCTAGGGAGGTGGTGGAATACCCTTCCTTAGAAGTTTTTAAGGTCAGGCTTGACAAAGCCTTGGCTGGGATGATTTAGTTGGGGATTGGTCCTGCTCTGGGCAGGGGGTTGGACTAGATGACCTCCAGAGGTCCCTTCTAACTCTGATATTCTATGATTCTAAGATTCTTAAGAAGCAAAGTTTTATCTTCATGCAAATACCCATAATACATAAAACACAAAGGAAAAAAATGAAAAACAGAATTGATGTGATATTCTATAGGAACATCCTATAGGGCCTTCATTAAAGTTCTTATTCAGGCAGAAGTTCCATTGAACTCAAGATTTGATCAATGACAATACTGGCCTCCCTGCAAACATTTACTGCCAGGTGAGTAGTATCATCAACAAAGTTACTCACAGTGGTGTGCATTACTTCTGGTAGTGAGCATTTGCATGATCAGGCCTCTAGCTATTAAAAAAAGGGACCATTTTATGGTAGATACAAAATGCTTGGGCTAAGTGGAAATTCTCCAACCACAAATTGCTGTCCTTTAAGGGGCTGGCGGAGGCAGGGGGAGTCTGCCATCTGCATACGGAAGAGGAAATTTGGACTCAAGGTATTTTTGTGTTTATTTCTTCTCAGACCTTTCTCCATCAAAGCTTTTTTTTAAAAATCACCTCTCATGAGCTTATCATGTTCTATCATTTTAAATCATGCATGAACTGTAACCAAGTTACCTCTACCCTGAGCATTTCACAGTAGGTTATTGTGTCATTGTACACTGATTTGTTGTGAAAAGTTCCAGTTTACCTTATTTCCATTAACAGCAAAAAAGAAGCAATTATTGGTTTTTTGGATAGAAAATAGAATCATAGAATCATAGAATATCAGGGTTGGAAGGGACCCCAGAAGGTCATCTAGTCCAACCCCCTGCTCGAAGCAGGACCAATTCCCAGTTAAATCATCCCAGCCAGGGCTTTGTCAAGCCTGACCTTAAAAACTTCTAAGGAAGGAGATTCTACCACCTCCCTAGGTAACGCATTCCAGTGTTTCACCACCCTCTTAGTGAAAAAGTTTTTCCTAATATCCAATCTAAACCTCCCCCACTGCAACTTGAGACCATTACTTCTCGTTCTGTCATCTGCTACCATTGAGAACAGTCTAGAGCCATCCTCTTTGGAACCCCCTTTCAGGTAGTTGAAAGCAGCTATCAAATCCCCCCTCATTCTTCTCTTCTGCAGGCTAAACAATCCCAGCTCCCTCAGCCTCTCCTCATAACTCATGTGTTCCAGACCCCTAATCATTTTTGTTGCCCTTCGCTGGACTCTCTCCAATTTATCCACATCCTTCTTGAAGTGTGGGGCCCAAAACTGGACACAGTACTCCAGATGAGGCCTCACCAATGTCGAATAGAGGGGAACGATCACATCCCTCGATCTGCTCGCTATGCCCCTACTTATACATCCCAAAATGCCATTGGCCTTCTTGGCAACAAGGGCACACTGCTGACTCATATCCAACTTCTCGTCCACTGTCACCCCTAGGTCCTTTTCCGCAGAACTGCTGCCTAGCCATTCGGTCCCTAGTCTGTAGCTGTGCATTGGGTTCTTCCGTCCTAAGTGCAGGACCCTGCACTTATCCTTATTGAACCTCATCAGATTTCTTTTGGCCCAATCCTCCAATAATAACCATGCTTTCTCTTTTTTTCCCCCAATCATTGAATAAGGCTTGATTCACAACTTTACATCCAAAACACTGTTGTTGATGGATGGTACAGTGTTGTAAACAAAACACTGGAAGATTGTTGCAGGTATTAGTCATGTTTGTCATGTTAGATTATAAGAACTTCTTACGTATCTGCGCAGTGCTCAGACTGATGATGCCCTGATTTATATCATCTGATAAGCTGACCTATATTTGTTGTCTGGGAAACCTTAATTCTATATTTTTCTAATTTTTGAGTGCTTGACTTTGTAGCCTAATTGACATTATTTTAACTTGATGGTTCTGATCTCTTTTAAAAGGGTGCTCTTTTAACATAGAGAAATTATATACCACACCCAAGTTGTACATATAGCCAGCCTTTGTAAACATATATTCTTATGGCTGTTATCCCTGTCCTCCCACTTCCATATGTTTGTTTGTTAGTTATTTGTTGTTAAAGATGGGTGAAATAGTTCAACCATAACTTTTTTGGTGAAAAAATGCAGATTAGAGGACACAAAAATATTCTGTGAATTAGCCTTAATTTTGCCAAATTGTTTTGGTTGAAACAAATGAATTCTGAAACAAAAATCAGACTCTTTTCTTGTCATTTTTAACAGAAATATTTAGATTCTTTTTATTCAAAACAACTTTGTTTGGTAATTGCCATTTAATTTTATTTTAAGAATGTTTTAAAATGTTAAGTGCTCAAAATCAAAAGTTCCACCCAAAACAATTACTGAATATACATATATAATTTTTTCAGAATCGCCAGCAAACCAAAAAATCCTTTGTTCACACAGGCCTACACGTCCTACATTGTCTCCTCAGGCCCACCACCACAGAGCATCACTGACTTCAGTGGTGCAGTGTCATGTCCATATGAAGTGAATTGCACAATTGGGCCTTTGACTGCAAGGTCTTTGGGGCAGTGACCATATCTTCCTCTGTGTTTGTACCATGCTGATCCTGAATGGAGCCTTTGGGTGCTATTATAATATAACTGAATATACGTCTGCTTCTCCAGAGCATAGCAGTACAGCAGTGAGTGGGAGAGTTGCAAATCAACCAAAAGGAGTAGATGACTCCCATCATGTTGGAGCAGCATATCCAGTTTATTATCATTAGGGTCCAGTGGAAATGGACTCGACATGCCGACAGTCGCATGCATCTCGTATCCATCCCTCACATACCAGGCACATTAGCAGAGATAATGCAGACCTAGCCAATGAGCTAGAAAGTCCAGTTTTAGAGCTTGGTTCCATTTTTTCCGCTTGAAACTCCTGTTTGAAGAAAAAACAGCTCTTCGATGAGGGCTCTCTGGAAAATGGGGCCCCCCCTTTCTGGAAAAATTTCAACAAAAACAAACAAAAATATTTGCCTAATATTTCAGTGGAAAAGTCTGACTTTACATTGAAATACTGACACCACCGAAACCAAAAACTTTCAGCCAAAATCTAGTAATCCGTTCCCCTCCAAAATTCAGTGAAAAACGTTGATGAAAACAAACAAACCAAACCAATCATTTCCCCCTAAATTTATTACGGAAAATAAAATCCAGTTTTCTATCAGTTCTATCCAGTACACACCGCATTTTGGAAGCTGTTTGTTTAGATTTAAGATTATTATTTAATATTTGAATTGAGTTAGCACGTGGAGGCCCCAGTCAGGAATTAGGCCCAGTTGTGCTAGGCACTGTACACACATATAATGAAAAGATAGTTCTTGCTCCCAAAAGCTTACAGTCTAAGATATTTTTTTACAGTACTGGGGTGCTTAGGAATGACAATATCTGTTATGCAAAATATAATTTGACTACTACAGTGATAAAAACTGAACACACAAAAAACCAACCAGTACATCAATGCAATTCTAACTGGTACTCGTGAAACTGTATCCTCTTTGGGACAGATAAACACGTCTTACTCTAGGATTGTAAAGAGAAATGGAAATTCACCCTGCTCTAAGTGATAACAGGGCGCTGCTACTGATGTAAAAGTACACTTCCCGCCGATAGCACTAAACGGGGTCATTTGGCCACACAGAGATCTGGATGAAATTTAACCTGCAAAGGGGTTAAATATGAAAAACAAGACTATACCTTCGTCTAGCTGGCTCTTTCCTTCCATTGCTTCAGTTTTAGCTCTGATTGACAGGGCCCTGGGGAGTTAGGAGGTTAGGCCTCTGTCAGAGCCACGGCCTGGTACTGGAGATTTGGGGCCCCAGTCTGATTACTTGTACGATCCAATTGGGAACCATCTTTCAGCTCTCCCTGACAAGAATCCAAGCATCCTTCTGCCTCTAATTTTTCATTTCTATCGTTGCCAAATAGGATGAGGTTGCTAGGTAGTTGGGGGTTTTTTGGTTGCCCCTTCCTTTTCACCCTGATTCATTATGGTCATCATATATCCTCCTAAAAAATCCCTCCTGCAAAGCTGTACAGCGGAGAGTGTAGATAGTCGAGTTTCTCCAGCATAAAGAAACATAATTGTGTCTTTAAATTTCTCGACATAGGGGCTCCCTTTTTTTGTTTTTGATCAGGAAAGCAGGACAAATTCCCAGGTCTCACCGCAAAAGAAACTTGCCTTAAATCATCAGCTGATACAACAAAAGGCAAACATAAGGTAATCAAGATATAAATGTTGGCAGCCCACGTAGCCCATGGTGCAAGAGCTCTTATTACTTCTATTCTGGTAGTTCGCCAGGAATTGGTGCCTCATTGTGCTAGGCACTGTACATGCTTAAAAGAGAAAACCTTTTGTACGATACTAAAGTTAGAAAAAAAATAGCATCACTCGACCTTTTTGTTTCTGTACCTACTTACCTATTTTTTCTGTATTAATCTATATTGCTATGTTCCAAATGTGTATTTTAGTCTCTTCTTACTTTTTCCCCATGCGGTTCAGGATGGCAGTTGCACAATTAGAGTTGCGACACACGTTTCTACTTGTAAAGGCCTTACCTTACAAGCATTTATGCATGTGCCTAAATTTAAATGTGTTTGCAAGTTTGACACAGAAATGCATAACTCTGGTATGAATGGTGATTGAAATCTTTATTCCTATTATTTTGCTTAAGACAAGGAAAAAGATTTAAATGAATATACCTATGGGCTGCATTTTTCTAGAGGTCTGCAACATTTCAGCTCACAAGTTCTTTTAATAAACAACCGGCTGAACAATTTGTGCGTGTGTGATTCTTGGGCAGCACTTTGAAACCATACTCCTCGTTTGGAATATTTCTGATGTCCCAGTATATTAAACTATTTGCATAAATTAAATAAACCCCAAATGGATGGCATTCGGAACAAATATTTGGAACAGCTAGTTTTTGAGAAGTTCCACAATTGTTACCAAAAAAGATGGAGCTTTAAACATCTGGAATTTCAAACTTCAATGTTCTTATTCATAAATTTTAGCCATTTCAAGGCATTTCCACCACATCTACAATTTGCCCAGATATGTTTTAGGGCTCGAGATGAAGAAATACATTTTGCCTCAGGTACATCAATGAGTCAGATTTGTGGAGGGCAATTCTGTGAGACAAGATACTTTGGAACTGTCTAAAAATATGTCATGTGTGGAAAGAAATAAGCCTCTTCTGTGGTCCCTTTAAGAAGAGAACTACTCAAGTGGACTAAGAGGATTGGCTCAAGTTGTATCAAAATTGGGATCATTTTTTTTTCATGTGAATCAGATGACTTAACAGCAGCACAATTCTTTTCAGTGTGGCATTGTTTTGCAGTCAGATTAGCACCAGGTATGTCAAGACTTGAGCAAACAGCCGGGGTATATCAGTTTTTCCCGGAAATCTCTGTAGACTAACTTTGGGATTGATGGGTTTTCCATTGTATTTAACACTGGCTGCACTACCAAGTTTCACAAAGCTTTCAGTGATTCCAACATCCCTCAAGCTTTAATAGGCGGTATTTCCTATTCTGACTGGTACTGTGATCATCCATAGATCTTTAGCACGTGTTAAATGTCTCTTGTCTTGTTCTTTGGTCTTGAAGGTGGAGAAAAATGTCCATTATTTTCATGGCACATGCAAATATGCCACGTTTGATTTTTCAGCACAGTCTTATTCCTCCTCAGAATCTTCTGCATGGTTAAATTAAAGCAATGACATGCATCGTTAAATAATACTCAAAACACCTAACCAACTCCTGAGGAAAAGGGGTTGCTCTTAATCTGTAGCAGTTCCAAGAAAAACTTGCGATGTGATCCTTCTGCAGAGCAATGTTCAAGTTAGTGCCTTTGAGACTGGTTAAGGTCAAAGTTGGGAGTCTAAGTGAGTAAGAAGCTGTCATAAAATAGGATTGCCTTGATGGAAAGATACCCAGTAGCCAGGGCCTTCACAATGCACTATGCACAACAAAGACCAAAAGCTGGACCCTAAAATTATACAAATGAAGCTATTTCTTTCTGCAAAAACTAGGCTGCCAGATGGTCAGGACAGTACATTTTATGCTCTCTCTACTGTTCATCAGGCTGCAACTTTGTATGCTTTTTGTATTTGCATGGCACCTTTATTCTGGCACACGGAAAAGGTGGAGCATCCCAAGCAGAGATACATGGTTTAAGCAGGATAACAACTCTGTGCAGAATACCAGCACCCTTGGGGCTGAGGAGAAGCAAAGGCTCTCTGCTTTTTTGTGCTATTCCTTCCTGTCAATGAAGATGACATATCAAACTCACTCATACCCACTATGCTCCTTGGCCTTGGCTTATGCTAGATACTGCATGCCTTGCATATGATGTCTGAAATCAGAAGGTTTCAGAGAAGTTCCCTACATATCTTTCTAACTCCAAGAGATCCTTGTCTGCTTCTGAAGTTCTTCTGAAGTAGGGTGTTAACTTCCATGTCCTGGCCAAATTCCAATTTGAGGAATTACAAACTGTCTACCTAAATTCCTCCTCCCGTGTCAACTGGATACAATATTCTTGGATAGGATATTTTTCTTCACTTTCTGTCCTAAACAGTTATATAGTGCTGCTGTGTGCAATTAAAAAGTTACCACCTTGTCCCCAGATTAGGTTGCATGCTGGAAGCATGTAGCTACAGGTCTGCCATGTTTCAGCTATTCTAAGCTAGAGGATCCCCCTGGGACCTTTAGTAGTTGGTAGTCATTTTTAGAGCAGCCCCAAGGCTACCCTAAACTATGACATGGCAGGAGCTAACACAGAATCATGGCTCAACAACCAGTTCTCTGGCAGCCCCCTTTGTCTCAACAGTGCCAGTGGAGCCTGGGTGCAGGAGAAAACCTGGTCCCTTTAACCTTTGTAAAATCACTAAAGTTAATGAAGATCCTTGAGATCACAGATGAAAGGTACAAGATGATTATTGTCAACAAGATCACCAGTAATGTGGAATAAATACATACTAAATATTGCTTTTCCAGTCTCTACGTAGCTGTAGGATGCATTGGTAAGCAGCACCTCCAAAAATATTGCCCTTTCCCACACAGATTATAGGTATGTAGATGAGGAAAGAGGATTTCTGAGCAGCCCATACAATGGGAAGAAGTATAATATTCCCCTACAATAACTTGGTAACAGAGAAACCTTCCAAAAGTGCCTTTGTTGAAAATGGCTAACTCTATGCTAACAGCAGCAAACCAACAATCCATTAATCTAGCCTATCATGCCATAGTAATTTGTAATGTTCTGAGCTCTAGAAACCCCTGGGTCCTAATGCACATCCATCTTTGCTGCAGTCAGACATTACAGGAAGCTTGCAATAAAAAGATTACTAGTACAGTTCAGCACAATGAACCCAAAGACATTTGTGCAGTCTGAGAAAAACTACAAGCCGAACCCACTTAAAACCAAGACGTTTACTTACCTTGAAATATTTATTATTCCTTTTCTGTATTACTTCCCTAATATCAGCTGTCTCCAAAGTGGAAGAGTGCATTCCAGATTATCCATGATGCTTAAACCACTGCAAGACAATGGTGCATGTGACAAACTATTTGTTCAGGGTTCTTGCACCTTCGTGCAATTCCACTGGCAGTTCCCCCACTCCCAATACTTTGTTGCACTGTAAAGTGCTTTCTTCTCCCTTCTGTTAAGAAGACAATGGGAAAATATGTTTTAGCACTTGCGCTGGAAGGAGTGGCACAAGCGATGTCATTATGAAATTATGTCACTGGGAGAGAGGGTAGGTGAGAAATCAAAGGGTTAAATGTTGCTTAGGGTTTTGGTGAATTAACACCTTCTTTCACATCTTTTGTGTTTCTTGTTAGAGGGCACGATGGGCCGGAATGAAATCCCCGTGAAGTCAATGGGATTCTTTCCATTCACTTCAACAGGCTTTGGTTCAGGCCTTATATGGCATGTTTTATTTCTGCCTCCTGTTCCTCTCAGCTCTTCTTACTGATGAAAATAAGCTTTAAAAAATGTAATAAATCAGCATAATACCAATCTCTCTCTCTCTACATATATATAAATGGAGCTAGGGAAAAGATTGCAGGATTATCTTGTAGTTAAGCCATAGAACCAGAGTCACGAGACTGGCTGCCCAATCCTAGCTCTGCCATAAACTGTGTGACCTGAGGCAAGTCATTTTAGGCTAATTTTGAAAATCAGACCTGCACAATTGCATGCACCTAATTCATGTGTGAAAATGACCTGTGCGCAAAGGCACTAATTGCGTACATACATCAGAGGCCAGCTCCTCATTTAGTGTAAAGCGGCATTGCTCGGTGAAGTCAAAATTCTCCCCTCTGATCTGCCCTGCACATTTGTTACCCAAATCACACTGTCTGACATCGGTGGGAGCTCAGAATATCAATCTCCCTGCAGCTTCACGTACTGCAGGGTATGAAAAACAAACCAACCTTCCAGCCACCTCCCAGGGTGTGCTTATGTAACCCACACACCTCTGGGGTGTGGTGTTCTGACCCATCTAGTGACACTGAGACCACAGAGAGAGCGAGAGAGAGAGAAAATGAGTCTGCTCTACAGCCTTAGCGAACAGCCAGTTGGCTTTTAGCTCATGCGGTACAGGCTCATGCCCTAAGCTCCAGAAGGCCCACGTTCAATCCTGACGACTGGGTTCTGTCAGTGTTACGCTTACATGAAGTTATTATGTATGCACTATCACCATAGAGATTTTCTAAGTGATAGGTGATGTGTTGTGCTCAGAGGGATGAATCCAGGAGCCATTTCTCTCCCCCGGATGGGCACCCCCAGCCTGCTCTCCATTACATTTTAGAGGTATTAAAGGGAATACACATGAAACCTTACACTTTGCCTGCTTCCTTTTTCTGCCTCTTTGTAATCTGCACCCCCCATGCCGCTCCTACTGTAAGATCTAGAAATTCGGTATTCATTTTCAAAGATTTCCCTTTGATTTTCTTTACAGTCTACTGCGTTTTTTAAGCCCTTCTAAGATAGCTGCATTGGGGCAGGAAATTCTGTAGTCCCCACTCTGTCTCAGGAAGAGGAAAGGTGAGCCAAAGGCCTATTAGCACTTCCTTTTAATTTTCCAGCCTTTGAAAGAAAAAATCATCACACAAAAACAGCACAAGGCACATGTATTTTATTTTATTGATACAATGCAGCACAACAAGTTCTGATGGGCAGCTTATCACCAGGAAGACAATTTGCCAGCCTAAAGGGCACAGGATATCTCCGGACAGAACAGACTGTGGGAAAGCAGATGCAATTGTTAGTTCAATCTGAGCTTTCAGCTTCAGTGCATGAATCAAATACCTGAATCAAATTATTATGTGCAGCTGAAAAAATTGTGATCTTGAAACCAGATTATAATTTTTTTTGGAAAGGTCAGTGACAATACACAAAAGATCCTCCCTGCTCTAATATAAACATGTGATGGAACAAAGACTACTTTCTCTGTATGCTCAAGGAGCCTTTGCATTTCTCAGCAAAGGAACATGTACGATGCCAGCAAACTTCAGAGCAGAAAGAGTTCAGCACTGACTGGAATTGGCTGTCCTCTAACCCTTTGGGCACTTTGACTTTTTTCCTCCTGAGCTGTTTTAAATCTCACCTCACTAAGCATTTCAGTACAGCCGATAGTAATTCAAAAGGACTGTTCGAATAAACAAACAGTTAGCCGCATGGTGATCCTCTCAGTATACATTTTCCATGCAGTGAAAGCAGACAGCTCAACTTGATCCTGTTCTTTCACAGGTTTCCACTTGGACAATGTAGCAGTAGCTAAACCTTCATGCCAAAGCCAGCAATTACACATAAACAAACCATTGTGAAGGACGCAGTCTGAACCAGATGGAGCCAGGTGTTAATATTTCATGTTGCCTAACAGGAGATCCAATTTATGGCCAAACCTGCGAACTCATACTCATTCACTGAAGTAAAGATGACTCACATGAGTAAAGTTCTGAAGGATTGAGCCCTTAAAATGCAGTTATAGATGTAAAGGGGACTATGTGAAAAACAACTCCTTCCTACATAGTATGTCTACCTCCACCATATTTTCCAGTCATATCAGCTTTCTTTACTGCCAAAAAAATGGGCTGTCCTACTAGACACAGAGATTGGTCATGTGGTTAAGTGTCTCCCCCCACCCTTATTCATATGCTGGAGATCTGGCTTTGATCCAGGCTTCCTGTCTGCCTCATTTCCGCATCTGTAAAATGGGGATAATAATCCTTCTCCTATTCTTTGTCTTCCTTGTCTATTGAGATTGTGAATTCTTTAGAACAGGGACTGTCTGTGACTCTGTATTTGTACAGTAACTGGCCCAGTGGGCTCCAAGATTTAGTTTGAGCCAGTAGGTGCTACTTTACTACCAATTGGTAATACTGTTAGTTCTGCAGAGTTTGTGCAGTTACAGCTACGTTTGAGTAATTCTCTTCTGACTCGGACCGCATCCACAAAATTGTCAGCCATATTTGACTGCAGCATATTTAATTTGCTGGTGTGGATATAAAGAAGCTGAAAAAGGATTGTAATTTAAGCTTGTTTGAATGACAAGAATATAGGAAATGGTATCTTGCTTGGGAAACTCAGGAAGAGCAGAAAGAAAGAGTCACCTTAAATCTATGTTTTTCCCTCAAAATGGGGTCATTTTTCATGTATTACGAGAGCTGTTTGAAAATTTTTCCATCTACGCTCTTTTAAAGATAAATAAATAATGGCTTTTTTTTCCGGAACATTTTAATTTTGTTTCACTTTTTTTTTCTTTTGGGCGGGGGAAGGGGGCAGGGCCCTGAAAACTTTTCAGGTTTAAAAACCAAATCTAATTTTTTTTTCATTACAGCCATTCATTGGAGGAAGAAAAGTTGAGGCCTGTTGTACAAGGAGTGTGCACCTCACACCAGCCGTGATAGGGTTAAAGAGGTCCTGAGAGGCCAACAAGGTTACCTGGCATCCCCTTAGAGGAGGGGGCGGTGGCGGGGAAGGGTTAATTGAGAGTGAAGCCCCACTTGGGAAGGGCTGGGCCAGCACTATAAAGCCAAGAAGCTGAGAGCAGAAAGAGGATGCAGAGGAAGGATTCTGTGATCACCCCTTGGAAGGAGGAAGGTTGTCAAGAACACGGAGGACAATAGGGGGATAATAAGCACTAGGATCCTGCCCTCCAATAAGGAGTCTGACATGAGGATGGGAGGGACAAAGTAGCCACAGGGAGGCTCCTGTGGTAAACCTAGATCCAGGCAAGAGAAGACAGAGAGGCTGGGTAGGAAGTAGCCCAGGGAAACAGCAACAGAGATAGGGACTGAGGACCTGGATTGCTGGTTATAGGGTCCCTGGGCTGGAACCCCAGGCAGTTGCTGGGCCTGGGTCCTCACCAGCCAGTGGTTTAGTGGTGCAGAGCCCTGAGCTGGGGTTGAACACCATCTGGAGACAGCATTCGGACAGTGGTCCTGATGGACGTGGTCACCGAGGATGGGGGCAGATTAAATGGTAACCTGGCCTGAAGGCCAAGTTACTGGAAGAAAGACTATGGCAGAGCAAACAAAGAGCAGCCAGGGGGCACCCGATGAAGCAAGAGCTAGGTTCCAAGACGTAGATATAAGGACTCACACCAGCGGTGAGAGCCAGCCTCATTGCAGAGGCATTCTATCCACAAAAAGGAGCATGAAAGAAGGGGCAAAGATGGGAGTGGGAGATGGAAATGAGAAAGGTAGTGAGGTTAGTGTCATTTGTACAGTATGGGAAGCAGGAGGGAATGTGATAAAAGGCAAGATGCTGGACATTATGCCCGGGATGAAATTTTACAGGGGAAGCCAGTGGTGCCAGTAGGTAGTGAAGCAAGATGATTACATCTAGAGAATAAGTGCCACCTCTATTACCCTCAGGATTTACAAGCTCCAGGATGAAAGGGCCCAAGGCTGCTCATGAACTTGGGCCTTTGGAATGGCAATTTGCTGGGCTTACTGCCAAGCCACTAGACCAGATGTTCCTGACTTCGTTTGAAAACCACCATCTCAGTCAGTAAACATCACATCAGTGCAAACTCAAACCTGATTAAAGGAAACTTTGGATTTTCCACTTAATGAAGAAAGGGCGAAAGGTAGGAATAGACAAAGGGTCGCTCTGTGCCAAGAATGAATCATGGAAGTCAGTGTCTTTATTCAGCTGACTACAACTACTGTAAAACTTCACACAGGTCACAATCTCAATCTCAACCACTTTGGAGTGTGGGCTCAGTTCAGCTAATCATTCCAAAGTTCACATGGTTCCCTGGGGCACCTCCTAACTTTTCAAAATTCTTGAGTCAAGAAAATTGGGCTAGAAATCTCACAAGAACAAGGTCCCCATGGACGAGTCCCAGTACCAGCTGCTTCCATCTCAAGTACCTTTCAGAAACTGCCTGCCTTGTGTGCTCTGGCTCTAATGGAAACCACACATACAAAAGCCTGAAAAAAATGTTATCCAGACATTTCAGAACCACAACAAAGTTCGATTCAGCTTCCCTTAGAAAGATTGAGTCAACCTCCAGGAGAGTTATTCTTTTCTTCAACCTGCTCACTCCATCCCTACTTCAGACATGTCTTCCAGTGTTTGGGGCTGGATGTCCAAGTCTCTTCACATCTCTGTCTGGTTCCTCTCCTGCTTTTTGTCTAATTTGAGAGGTGTTGCAACTCTGTCATGAAGGAGGGATGGCTGGGCCAAACCTGCTGCCATAGGCTTATGAGGCGGGGAGGCAGTAGTCTGAGGTTTTGCCTCGGGCAGCAGATGGTCTTGAGCAGCCTCTGATCTATATTCTAAACTCTTTGCAGGCAGGGACTGGCTCTTACCATCTGTCTATACAGTGTCTGGTCCCAATCTGTCTTGAGATACTATAATACAAATAATAAATACAATACTACTACTAATAAGGCAAAAGCTGCTTGGAAACGTTGGTCCCTTTGACTTCTAAGTTGTAGTGTAATTCATAACAGGCCAGACCATCAGCTGGTATGACCGCACTGGAGCAAGACCTGTTCACAACAGCTGAAGATCTGATCCACTGTCATCGTATCACAATTAGAGGCCTGCAAAAATATTCACAATGAAATCTGAAGCCACTCAAAATTTGATTCCCCACCCATTACATTCTGAACTTCAAAATGGTCCCATTTCACTGAATCTCTCCCTCCCCCCTCTCTGCCACAAACAGCATTTCACAATTTTTGTTTTTTGCTGGAAAATGGGTCTTTTTTCCCCAGAGAAAATCAATTTATTTGTGAGCAGAAATTGGCACAAGAGTGGGTGTGAAGTAAAAATTGGCCATTTGAATTTTCACATGGTCTCAGATCAGTTCTTATTATATACTTAATCTAGGTTTCATTCAGCATATATTCAATTATAGACTGAATAAAGATATTCTGATTTGCGACTTGAACTATGTAAAACAACTTCAATTTTAGCTTGCTAAAGCAATGAGGTGAGTAATTAGGAACAGAAAGAAACATTATCTCCATTTGTTCTGCACTTAGTGGTATTACCATTATTTTTTCTTGGTCTTTTCTTAGCCTTAAGCAATAAGACATGACACGATGCACATGATTAACTGGCATTTAACACATGCCTCAGGTGCAAAGGGGAATGACTTCATCCACCTGAGAAGTGCGTTAATGCCCAGTAATATATGGGTAAGACAACTCTCACAGGAAGACTGTGCAAGAAAGAGCTGTAACTCATGTTTGAGATAGGAACTAGGGTTCATAACTCACTGGGTTACCCTCACTAAGGGCCTTATTCTTCTCTCGGGCCAGTATGAATTAGGAGTAGCTCCACCGAAGGCAAGAGGAACTGTGGGTGTTCAGCACCTCTGCAAATCAGAACACTTTATTTTGGTGACTAAGGAGGGATTTACCTGCCTAAGCTTAGCTTGAAAGCTTTGGTTCAATCTGAAACCAAATTTAACTCTATGCCCATGATGAAACAATGTGATGAATATTAACGGCATAATTTAGAGTAGTACCTCCATCTGACTTCCATTTTCACAATTCTGCACATGCATACATAACCCACTGGTGAACATGTGTTACAGGCCTACCTCTATACCAGTCTCCAGAGGATGTGAGTTGGCATAGATCCTGGATATCAAACCTTAGATCTTTACCTCAAGCTGTAGAAGCTTATGCTTTTAGCTCTGGAGGTCACTGCTATGCAGTGCAAGTAGCTCCACTGAAAAGAGTGTGTGACAGAGGAGGACAAGGGTGTGAAAAAAATCAGACCCTAAACGTGCTTTTAAACAATTTGAACAGGTCTGCAAGGCTGAAAAGAGGTAAAAATGTGTGTATGAACATACAGGCCCAGAATAACTAGCTTTCACTATGAGGTAAAACATTTCATGATTTCTTCCCTGCCCCCCAGTTTTTTTCCAGTGCGGGGGAGGTGTCTCAAATTTGGCACCTCCCCAAGTGGAGATATCTCCAATTCATGACCAGAGTTTGAAAACTGAGGCCTCATTGACTTGCCCAAGGTCTCATAGGAAGTCAGTGTCAGTTTAAAGAATAGAATCTACATCTCTCGTGACTTATAGCCCTCTGCTTTACGTACTCAGCCATGCTTACGTGTTAACCACTTAATCAGGAGAGCATGGATGTGGTTTATGTCACTTTCTATTTACTCTGTGCAGTGTGATAAATATTATGTAGCCTAAATGAAGTAGGAAAGCAGATGAGATCATGTCAGTTATTCAGTGCAAGTTAAAAACGACTGTAGGATCACTAAAAGGCATTCAACAACCCATTAAATGCTTTTGTTTTTGGCAGTCAATAATGGCCAAAATGATACTAGAGGAGTAATTTATGGAACCACTTTGTCCTCAGCATGCACATGTGTGATGTAAACAGATAGATAATAAACAGCAGCTGAGGATCCCCTTTTCACACAGATGGAAGCTTGTTTGAAAGTGTTCTTGCTTCCAACTGTAAAAACGTTTTGCATTTTTCGGCTTAGGACAATAGCCCACATATTGGAAACAACTTTAATTATCCTGG
Organism: Lepidochelys kempii; assembly: GCF_965140285.1. NCBI lineage: Eukaryota > Metazoa > Chordata > Testudines > Cheloniidae > Lepidochelys > Lepidochelys kempii. The sequence continues at coordinate 36,457,894 of NC_136391.1, read as the reverse complement.
CTGCGTCAAGACAGGGGAGGAGGAGAGGGGGAAGGAAGCCCATGTCATTTGTGATAGTTTAAACCAATTGCTAGAAATTAGACAATGTCAGTTCAGTTTACTACGCACTTTTTATGTAAGTAGTCAACGCTGCTATTAACAGCTGAACTTCAAAGTTCCGATGAAGCAGGAATCTTGAGGTCTGTGCAATGTTACTTTTCTTTTTTCTTTTTGCCCCTGTAGTCATTAACAAGAGCTGGTTTACATGAACATCAAGTGCTGATAAGGATGTCTGAGTATTGCTACAGAAATTGCTCAGTAAAGAGAGCAATTTATAGGAAAGCCAAGTGTAAGACATTAGTCATGAACTATTAGGGGACATTTAGATTTTACAGAAGGATCTTTTTGAACTCAGTTGGACTTGAACTTAATAAAAGCAAATTCTAAGGGACTGGTTAGCTGTATATTGTCCAACCCTGTTAAAATTATATTGGTCTGGAGGTAATAATAGCAATTCAAATTAACCAACTATCACCAATAGTTTCTTCTGTTGGAAATACAATTGTTCAGAATGATCAGACTTAAATTCAAGCTTAGAGATGGTTGAATAATGGAACAAAGTTATTCTCAAATCAATTGTGTTGATAAATGAAAAATATCAGAGGATTCTTTATTTTGCTATGCTATTTTTATTGAAGTCATTGGAGTTAATTTGGTGTAAAACAGGAGTAACGGAGCAGAGAACTAGGTGCCAAGAATAATTATTTGGTGGATACCAAACTACCACCTATAGAGCTGGAAGGGTGGTGAAAAAGTTATTCATAAATAATTTGATGAAAGAATGCCAGAAATTCACATTGAACATTAGGATGAATTATTTGACCAGCCCTAATTACTGTTGAAATCTTCTCTCCAAGGATGTGTATAATGAACACGGTAACTCCGTGAAGTTTATTTATTACCAGGCTGACACAAAGACTGCGCAAGGAGCACTGAGGCAAAGGAGGTGTAGGTGTTGAACCTGAGTTGAGGATATTTTATCATGCAGGTGACAAAGTCAACAGTGAATAGTTTAATGCCGAAACAACAAAAAAAGATCACCTCCATATATCTACAAAGTTATAGGGCTAGATTCTTTGGTGCCTCTTGTGTTGCCATTTATACCAGTGCAAAGTGGGTACACAATGCTACTCATTGATCTAGTAGTATTTTACACTCTTTTGCTCTAAATGGTGCAGAGGAATAAAGAATGAGGCCCACCGAATTTACAATGAGAGCAATCTATGAGTTATAGATGGGGCTATTGCTTACAAGAAGCCTTTCATTGAGTACTGAAGCCCTCAGATGTGACCTACTTCATACTGTTACACTAGGCTGCTTTACACCGAGAGCTTGTCTTTTGACCACTGTTTGATTCACTTCTGGATATGCACAAACACAGGTTTGGATTTTCTGTGTGACAGCACCTGTTAATTGTCCAGTTAGGTATTACCTATTAAACATTTACTGCCTATTTCCTGTACATGTCTGGTGAGGCTAGCAGGAAATTTAGAACAAATTAAGCAGCAGCTGTAATCCCTCACACTTTTAACTGCCTGCAATATTATAAAATATTAGAAATAGATGTCACAAAGAGCAGACGCATTTCATCCAGCAAGCCTCTTCTACACTCCCAGTCTGCCTTGCCGACCAGCCCCAGAAAGTTCAATTACTCAGCCCATATCTCTCCCCTTATGATCTCTGTCTCTCCACCCACACTTTTGGTATGTTTGATGGGGCTCTTTCATCCCCCTCCCCCCCCCCCACTGTTCCCACACAATTTCACATGTGGTCTGAGTGGGGCACTTCCTGCCGTTAAAAAAAGCAAAACCAAGACCCCTGCAGAAACAGCCTGCGTGCAGAACACCCAAGTTGACAGAGTGTGAGAGAGAAGGCCTAATCCATACCAGATGAGACTGCAGTGGCCTACCGAGCCAGGCCAAACACAGAGCAGAATACAGAACAATTCCTTTTTTTTTTTTTCCCCTTCTTCTTCTCCAAGTGGACACTTCAAAACACTAGAAAAATATTCCAAAGAGCATGCCCTTAACTTTAAACCGATATTGTTTGGGTTAAATTGCCTACTATGCAATGTCCTTTCTTCACTTTCAAAATAAACCATAGGAAGCATTAATGCAAATACTACATAAACACACATTCATTCCTACATTTTAAAATCTGCCCTAGCACTTGAGCCCAGTCCCTTTTTGTTGCAGTTTAATTTGATGTGAGAACCAGATGTATCTTTAAATTGCAGACTTCACAACCTTCTTACATGTAAACAGGAGAATATCTGATCTATATCTGACAAGGAAAACTACAAAAAACAATCCATCTAACTACACTATTTTCTTCTCACTCTGGGGTATGTTTATCATTTTAATTTCAATTTTATCCAATTTAAGAATTACAACAAACGAAGAGATGGATTTAAGCAAAAAGCTCAAAAATGTGCCTTTGACTTGGAATTTTATGTGGCTACTTTTAGTTGGTTATGAACTGTTTAACACTCAGATCTGGTATCAAGAGGGGTGAATCATAGGTAAAAATCCGTACATATTTCAAATCATAGGTAAAAATCCGTGCATACAGGGAAATTCAAACCAACTTATATGTTCTTTGAATATATTAAGGTACATTTTAAAAGTGAATATAAAGAATCAAATGCATGATCACAAACTGCAGATGTTTACAGTTGCAAGATAGGATTTAAATACCATACTGGCCCAGATTCTGATGTCACTTGCAATGGTGTAAAAATGGAATAACTCGAGCTTATTGGTTGTTCCAATTTTATGCCATTGTAACTGGAAACAGAATCTTACCTAATTATATTCATGCCATTTTCAGTATTTTTTTAAAAATTCTTTATTTGAAGGATATTGTAAAAGAGCTGGTCAGGAAATAGTTTTGGTTCCCATAAAAACAAAAATGGGTTAGTTTTCATCAAAATTTTTATTCTATAGTTTTTAGCTTTTCATTTAAAAAAACAAATCCCCAAGCCTCAACATTTTTCAGGCAAGCCTTAATTTTTTTTTTGACAAAACCTCAACCAATGTAGTCAAAATTGACATTTCCCATAGAAATTTCCATGTTGATGAAAAAGCTATTTTTTCATGGAAAAAACATTTTGAATGACAAATTTCAAACAGCTGTTCATTATATGCCAGAAATGAAATGACTGGTTTGGGGATTTTAGCTATTTACTTGCAAAATCACATGTATTTCCATTCATATGTATATACATGGACGTAAAATATAAATGAATGCATCTATTTACAAATAGTAATGTTAGGCTGATAGCCTACAAGTTGCATTTTTTCTATATCTCGAAAGAATTTCATTGCCAAAAGTGTACATTACGTCACTAACTAGATACTTTGTGTTCTAGGATTTTGCATAGTTTACTGTACCATTGGCTCTTCTGGGGCCCATGAGAAAGTCTTTTGGAAAATGCATGCACAACACACCAGTTATTCCGAGAATTGTCATATACAAAAATGAAAGGATTCATCTGTGTGTGCCAACTGAGAAGAAAATGACTAACACACACACAGACAGAGAGGTAAGGTTTTTAAAGTGGTCATCTTTGGCTTAGCTCTGTTCCCAGTGAAGTGAATCAGAGTTTTACCACTGGCTTCAATGGAAACCGTATTAGCCCAATGCTAAATGCTTTTTAAAATCCCTCCCTGGAGGCTTAGATAAGCTGTGTATACACAGCTCCAGAGAGAATAAATTTATATGTTGTTCCTGATTGTACTACAATCATCTCTTCACGTTATCGTGAGGATCAATTATCCAATTAACAGAGCATACTCAATAAAATACTGTGTCAACTCCTTGGCAGAATTCTCCATTGACTTCAATGGAACCAGGTTTTATCCTATCATATTTTGGGGCGTTGATCCTTCAAGTCCCTGAACTGTGCACAGCTGGGTATATAGGGTTCCATCACAAACAGAAGCAAAGATCACACACATGGGCTCCAGTAAGGTTGAATGCTATGCATAGCCCTCTGCAGAGGTAGAACGTTTTAACTAACTGGGTGTCTGCTCCTTTAGTACGAGTGCCAGGTTAGAAAAGTTTCAGAGTAACAGCCGCGTTAGTCTGTATTCGCAAAAAGAAAAGGAGGACTTGTGGCACCTTAGAGACAAACCAATTTATTTGAGCATGAGCTTTCGTGAGCTGCAGCTCACTTCATCGGATGAAGGGGACACAAAAGGGCACACAACAGCCATGTCTGAAGAGATATGGGGTGAAATCTAGGCCCTGCTGAAGTAAAGGGCAAAACTCCCATTGGCTTCAATGGGCTAGGATTTCACACCAGTCTTCTGTGATCCTTAGCTATGAACTCCTCTCCCAGATCTTACACCTATAAGTAGGAGGGATAAACTTATAGGACCACACAGCAGAACCCTTATTAATTCAGGACTCAATTTCCCCATCCTCCCCGGTCGGTTCATCACTTCTTATCTCCTTGTTTCCCATACAAACCTCCACCCCTGAGCTGTGTGGTAGGATCAAGTCCACTGTGATTACTCTAGTGCATGCCAAAAATGGTGCACTCATGCAGCTCATTAGGTCAAAAATCCACTTCTCTGAGATGTGCTTAAATACATATTTACACAGTAATATACCTGATGACAGCTTTAGAGCTATTACAATCAAATGGGTGAACAGTACACATTAAAATATTGTCTCAATAAGTATTTAACAAGAGAGACAGTAATGACTCCAAAAATTGCTTTCCCGCTCTCATTTCTTTTGTGTTTATGGCCAAAATGAACACGAAAATCCCAAAAGAAAATTCACAAGCAGAGTGAAATGGTATTAATCATGCAGAATGATGCCCGAGGGATGGATAGGCATACTCCCCACCTCCACCAAATAGACATTTGGCAGGAACAGTGCATGAACTGAGCAGCTCTGATCCACCACCGCAACTTATTTAGGCACCCTTAATGGCTTACTGTACAGCAGAGGTTCTCAAGCAATGGTCTGTGGAACACTGGTGGCCTATGGTAATTTAGAATGTTACATGATTCTGCCTCTTACCCTTATTTCCAGGTGATTGAAAGAACAGCTGGGATGGGGAGATTAAAGTAGGAGCAAAAGGAGACACTGGGCCAGACCCTCCACTGATGAAGATCAATTTAATTTAATTCACTTCAGTGGTTCTATGCCAATTTATACCTACTGTGGGCTCTGACCTGGTGTGGTTAACTTGAGGGGAGGGGGGGAGGAGAGAGAGTACATATCTTGCACTGAAAGACAGTTAAAATGCACAAGTATTTGCCAAACACTGTAAGTAAATACTGTAGTTGTACAGAAATTTTATGCAATCTCAGCTGAAGGTGAGGTACTCCATGGGTTGCATGGGGGAGCTGGCCCCGAGTCTTTCTTTCTATTTCAAAGTGGTCTACACTATGGAAGATTTTGAGAATCTCTGTGATGTGGGTGCCCAATCCTGCAGCATTACTCCTGTGAATACTGAAAGCCTTCTCTCCTGCAAGCCTGGTGCAGAATTGGGACCTCTAAATATTCGCATTCGGATTTTCATCCCGGCCTTTGCTTCTGTGGGGTCTTGTTCATGAAATGTAAGGACACAGCTGAGTTAATGAATGCACTTAATTACCCAATGTGCAGCCACAATAAAGCACTTAGGACTGGATCCTATACCACTGACTTCAGTGGGTACAGGATCAAGCCTGTAGACAACTAAAGGATGTAAATTACACCTACACACACACACACTTATTACAGGAATAGAATAGAACAGAGATTGCGGGCACAGAAAATCTGGCCAACTATATCTACATGTGTGCGTGCATACCATTGGTTCCACTTCTCTTACCACTGTTTATTGTGCTATTCTACTTTAACGTAGAGAAAGGAAAAGTTCACTGGCAGTTGCCCTCTCCTATGAACAAAACCCCTATTCTACATTTTTTAAAGCCTGCAGCTGAATAAACGAGAGAACCTGGCCTTTCTTTACAGGCAAGGGCTGTCAATATTATATGATGCTAGAAACACAAGGGAAGTGAGTCAAGGAACGAAACACCAAGATTTTCTGTTTCAAATACCAAATGTTTGAAGCCAATGTTAGGCCGTGCCAACATACCGAGGAATGAATGCAATGTGCAACACAATCCTTTCGACAAGCTGAAAGACACTGGGGCTGGATCCTTGGAGTGTTGGTATTAAAAGCCCTTTTGAAACTCTGCTTTGCCCTTTGGGAGGATAATAAGCAAGAGAAGTTTGCTAGTAAAGATTATATTTAATGCTATGTTTCGGATGCCTGGGCAAAATGTCAGAGACAACACAACTCTACATGTTTTTTCTCTGTTTCAGCTTTCTGGAAGGGATTTTTTTTCCCCCTTTTCCTTTTTTTTTTTTTTAAAGCATGAATAACCAAAATATCATAAATGGAATAATTAATCTCTTTTTTTGCCCTGGGATTTCAAAATGCAGCATCTTATTGAATAACTCTTCTATTTAAATGTAACCCAGATGCTGCTCCTGCAGCAATCATAAGCACAAACTATGAGTTTTAGTTCAGGTCATAGCCAGTTTAGTTATTTGAACTTCTTTAAGTGGCCTTGCATCCCAGCTCTATCATTTGTCAGAGCAGGGGCAAATAAGGCAGATGATGGTCACTTTTTAAATTGAATTTTAAAACTCTGCAGAAGCCAACAAAGGTTGCAGAGAGCCACAAGTTCTACTGTGAGATCAAATTAATCAGTTTCAGATCAGCTATATAGGCAGATCTAGGGTTTATTTACACTCAGCAATTTTTGAGAAGGGATTTTTTTTAACTCATCACTATTCTCATTATGTAGAACCTGGTATCAACACCAGGTAGCTAACGGTGACTGTATCACATTAAAGTCCATATTCGGATGCTTTACTCGTGTTGAGAAGCATGTTGCTTTGCAAATAGTCACATTGAATTCAGTGTGACTTTTTTATAAAGATGAATAAATTTATTGAAATCTGTTCCTAACAGATCTGTTGTGTATTCACACCAATTACTGTATATATATACATGCTGCTTATTATATAATTTACATGCTATTTATTATGACCTCATGTGTGGTAATTATGTGTACGTGTGTGTAGACGCACACACACCACAGACCCAAATATACGGCGTACAAATTCCTTTACGCCATAATCTAAATTTCGAAACATGATATAAACTGACAAAGGGGAAAAAAGCAGAGGGAGACTGAAAAATATACAAAATATGCATTAGAATGGACAAATATGTAGCCTTGATATGTATCACTCATTCAGAGCTATACCACATGTGGTGAGTAATGTGGCTTTGCAAACCAGACTTTATAAAGCTCTTTCAAGAACCAATGTGGCTCAACCATGTTCACTAGGACCACCTTGGGGCAAGAGGGTAGGCTAATTTCCATGGTCCATTCAGTCTCCGGCTTCTCTGCTGACACTGCTTAGTAGGGAGAAAATTAGGTCCCAATTATTTAAGAAGTTAGATGCACATTTGCATGTATACATGCTTTTGCAATGACAGGCCTGATTTCTGAGAACAATTATTGTATTTATACATAAGAAATTGCATGTGCAAATGGCATCCTATGCGTCTAAATTCACATTTTGACCACTCACATTTTGAGATAACTTTTTTTTAATTGAGCTCTCATTGCCAGTTCTTATGGTGGTTTAATGAGGTGGCATATGGTACTAGGAGTTGAACAGAGATAACCCCATTTCACATAGGCTACCACAGAGATGACATATGGCAACAAGTTTCATCACTACTAAACTGGACTGGATTTCAGCTCTTTACAAGATCATAGATCTGAGCCTACCTACCAACCCTTGGTACCACCACCAACTTCCCTATACATGTAGAAAGTTCATAATAATTGTTCATTTTAAACTAGGTGAAAGGGCTTATCTTGCTTTAGCCTGTTTTGTTTTGTTTTTTAGTTCAACTTATAAGACCAGTGTGACTGTCCTGGAGCTTGATGCTTGAATTTAAATGTTTTATGGGACATAATTCGCTCTCATCTGGTGCGCCTCGTAAAACGAAGAAGAGAGGTGGCTGCATCCATCCATCCACTTAAGAATGCTTCCTTCCCTTTTATCCATCTTTTTACAAGACCAGTGCTGTCTCTTGTTGTTTTCTTAGCAGTGATCTGGTGAAAGAGAAATAAAATGTCACAAGAGAAATAAGATGCAAATGCCGTCATTTAAGAAAGGAATTAAAGGAACTTCTTCCTTGCCCTTTGCCAGTATAGATTTGCTGCACACCAGCTTGTACCATGCAGCTGTTTTGGGAATGAGCAGATCTAGAAGCATGTGCAATATTTTCCAGTTTCCTGATGGGCTCCATTTAATGTAAACATGGTTTAACTTTTTAACTAGGTCATTAAAAGTGTTGGCAAAAAGGTGCCACTCATGTCACCGAGCTGCCTGCTGCATCACTGTGATTGTTATTTGTCAATGCCATCTTAGAACTTTTGCGCTCAGTTAAGAAGTTCCAAATGGTTGATGCTGAATTGAACACAATGGGTTGAGGGGTTTTTTTCTTTTTCACAGTTCTTACTGTGCAATAAAAGTCACTTGCTGCCTCCTTATATCAGATGAGCCAGGTATAAGTAGTGCCCATGAACATTTGTCCACTGGCTTTTTTGGGGGCGGGGGAAGGGGGGCAGGAAGAGAGTCTGATATCCAGAACCTGTTATCATGATAAAAAGAAAATATATTAAATTTTAAAGCCAATAATTGGTAGGTTTGTAGGCATTTGGCTTTCCATTTATAAACAGAATGAAAAAAAAATACAGAGACTTTATCCCAAAGGAAGATTAAAATCCAAGTGTTCAAACAATAACCTAATTACTAAAAAGAAAAGGAGGACTTGTGGCACCTTAGAGACTAACCAATTTATTTGAGCATAAGCTTTCGTGAGCTCAGCTCACGAAAGCTTATGCTCAAATAAATTGGTTAGTCTCTAAGGTGCCACAAGTCCTCCTTTTCTTTTTGCGAATACAGACTAACACGGCTGTTACTCTGAAACCTAATTACTGTAATCCATTACCGTGATGGAGTGATTTCATCTTCACTGTCCAATGAAACAAGACTCCCAGCTACTGAATGTGCAGGAACAGATGGAGGGGTGTCAGGAATGATAAAAAACTCCTGAGTATAAATGTTACAAATAGGTTAACAGAAAGGAGTGGCGCCATGCACATCATAAAACTCTGCTAGGCTTGTCATGTTCAGAATAAATCTTGATTTTGTAATGGAATAACTCTGCAGCTCCCTGCATTGGGTTTCACAGGTGATTAGATCACTGATGTATGTGGCAGGATTGGGGGCATGGGGAGGGGGACCTTACAGGAGAAGCCTTAAATGACCTCCGTTAGCTGCTTTTTGATAATATGAGGAAAATGTAGCTAGCTAGCAGGATGTATATCTGCAGGACAGTTTTTTTCCACCTCCGTATTTGGGAAAGCAATCAGTTCAATCACAAAAACCCGTTCAGGGCCTGCCTGGCAAGTCTGATGCTGGGCCTCCTGGGGAAGGTGGTCTGATGGGTGAACTGGTGAGCAGGCTTGCAGCAGCAAAAGTCACCTGTCATCTCCTGTCAAAGGGAAGGCAATCCTGCAGCTTGCTGAGACCAGCCATGGAGTGAGCATGGACTGGGGAATCAGGACATGCACTGGTTCAGAGCAAACCCCCACCAACTCCACCAGACTCCTATGGAAAATTCAGCAGAGATTAAAGAGGTCCCTGAATGGTTGAATCCCAGCGGGACAAGCTCATCTCCTGACTTCCCAAGATGGCTCCCCACTCTCCTGGGCTAAGCAGATCTCAGGTGCAGGGCAATCTAGCCACCACTCACTCCCAGTTTCATTCAGAACATGGAACTGACTTGTTAACACAGCATTTCTTTGTTGTTTTTTTAGTTCACTATTTCCAAACTCTGTCATGCAACAAAATGTAACTGTTTACTTGAACAAAGCTTCCCTGAGACACCAAACATGTATGAACAAGTGAGGAATCTCCTTAACTAGCCAGAAAAACCATTAAACTTCATCTCAGGCTATGTACCTATTCATCTTTCTTTACTTGATTCCTTTTAACACTGAAAATACCCCATAGCTCTTGAAATCCTCAAGGTATATTGGCAATGCAGAGGTCAGTAACTTGATCTCAGTGCTAAAAAGACACTAACAGTTCTTGAGGGTAAAGGAAAGTTCCTTAATGATTTTAGCAGATGAATCAGAAGAGAAGAGGGAGGGGTCAACTGGCAAATCCCATACTACCCAACAAAAGATAACCTTTGACTTCCTCTGACTCTCTGAACTGTGGTGCCAGCAGAATCCTGAGTCCTTTTGGGACCAATAAATCCATGGGTGTTCATATCAGAGATCCTATATCCTGGCTGTAAAACATGAGAATCTGAATTCAACCCAGTTGTTAAAAATTGTTGTTGATAAACTCTCTGGGGTTCATTTACTAGTAAAATGGGATCGAGCACTGGAAAGGATGCTATACAGAGTGCACTGAATGGCTTCCTTTTTCAAAAAAAAATAATCCAGTTTCTGTGCTGGCTTGCAAAATAACCAAAACAACAAGTCTTTAGGCCAAATTCTGTCCTCAGATACATGCCTGCAGCGTGTGGAGAAGTCAATGGGAGTTGCAAGTGTTTATCTGAGGGCAGAACTTGGCATTCACTGTTGTAACTCAGTGACTTCAGGCACTAGACCTGCTGCTGCAGACATTCATATGAGAGATCCTCAACCATCCCTTTAAAAATGAATTCTATTGGAAGAAAAATTAGAAGATGAAGCAAGTGATCTTTTGATTATAAAAAAAAAAAGATTTTGCTATTTTTGTTTTCAAGAGCAGGAGGTGGGTGTGGGTGCTCTGTGGGATTTTTTGTTTAAATTTTGTTTCCTTTTACAGAATTCGTACATATTTGATGTGAATATTCCAAAATAAGCACTCTGATTAGCCATTAGCATGACGTTTATGCTGTGGTATGGTGAGAGTATTTTTCTTAAATCTGTAGTCAGCTGCAGACCAAAGCTTAAAGTTTAGAGAAAGAAGACCCTAAGGATTAGAGCACAGAAATTCTGCATTCTTTTCTCAGTTCTCTCCCTGACTTGCTGTATGACCTTGGGCAAGTGACTTAACTGCTCTGCCTCAGTTTACTTCTCTTTGAAATTAATCACAATAGTATAGTGAGAGTTTTTTAATCAGGGCCCAATGGAGAAATTTGTGTACATAACTGCTCATATGCAAAATACACACCCATCTGGGGGGGCATGAGTACCATGAATGCACACACAAATTCCTGTGTGTGCAGATGGACAACTGAATGCATATCTGTTCATCTGAATGCATAATACTGGATTTATATATATCTATAGCCTATGTGTAATAATAGATGAATTGTTTATGAGTTCTACTATAGTTATTTTCCTTTATTTATAAGACTAATATGAATAATAATGCTGTTAGTTTGGCAGCCATTTGATTTCAGCTCTTTCAAATGGTATTACACCTATTATACCTGCAAAGCTGTTTTTCCGAAAACTAACAGACTTAAGACAAAAATAAATAAATACATAAAGCAGCCTCAGCTCTAGTTAGGGTCGTCAATTTTGGTTTTGATGTATTCCTGGAGGTTTCATCACCTGACATAATCTTTCATTAAAGATTAATCTTTAATTCCTGGAGACTCCAGGACAATCATGGAGGGTTGGCACCCCTAGCTTTAGGAGGAGGAGCATGGTGGCAAAAGAGATTGTTAGCAGGAATTTCACCAAAAGTTTCAGTTGGTTTACTTTGTGCTTTTAAAAAGTTTGTAGATCCACAATGCGGCCACCCTATGATTGACATCTTCCCTGTACTGCTGACGTGACCCAGCATGCACCATTGTAGAGATACATTTTCATTCAGTGGTGTATATCTCTCTACAGTTTTTGTTTTTATTGTTCCTATTTTATATCCTACTGAATAGTTGTTTCTTGGCTATCTGTTATTTCTTATCTAATCAGATATCAATTTGTCTCTTCCACCAGTGCAGTGATGATGTGGAGCTTATCAGCTGAAAGCTTAGAAATGCATTTATTATATTAACTGAGGAATTTTGTAATGAATATAACACAGAAAAAAAAAGGAAGAAGAAGAAGAAGAAGAAGAAGAAGAAGAAGAAGAAGAAGAAGAAGAAGAAAAGATCAATGGTCATAACTATTCGCTCTTGCTTTGAATCCAAAAGGAAATATTCCACAAAGAACTTTTTCCTGATGGCAAGGGGACAGGAATGCTAAGATGGCAGATAGGATACCTATAAAAAGTTATATTTAAATGACAAGGGTGTGGGAATATGGTAGCAGAAGGAAATGGTATTTTTAAATGAATTATTGTAAGAAACAGGGTTCCTAGTCCTTAAAATCTGCCTTTTAAAAAAATTTTGGTTCATCAAGATTGATTAGCCCCAATACCTTGCATTGTTTATGTTTAGCTGTGTGGGTAATAACCTCACAAAAGAATTACTTCAGTAATAATAAAAAAACAGCATCCCAGCATTCAGCGAACAACCCTGGAGGAACATACTGGAATGGATCGCTCAGAGCAACACTCCAATAACAAATTAGTTAGGGTGTGCAGCCGACCACTCCTGAGCTACCCAACAACAACAAACCCATGTGTGCAGCCCAAAGCATTCAAAAACAACCCAAGAATAACAAACCAGTTTGCATGCCTGATGGGAGAAAAGAAATTCGGCAAGGAAAGAGATTTCAGTTTGAATTGTCCAAGAGGTTATTATTGCCAACCGTGTTAAACCATTGATGTTTAAGAATAATACCTTTTCAGAGCCCAGTCCAGTTCCCATTGACTTTACGAAGAATAGGAACATGTCCAATGTATCCGCAAGATGTTCTTTTGGTGTTGAGGACATACTGTTTATCAGTGTACTACCTGTAACTAATGAGCCCACTATGGCAAATGGAAATATTTTTCATGTCCATTTGTTAAGGGAAACTTGAGGGGGAAATGGAACCTGCTTAATTCTTGGCAGTAAGATTGTACTTGCAGCAACCAACTACCCAAGAGTACTGAACTGAACAAGGGCTATAAAAGCTAGAGGAAAGGTAACAAATCTCTTCATAGTTCTCCTAGTGTGAAGAGACACCCCAAAAAAATGCTTCTGAGCTGAATAAAAAGGAACTAGGTGCTCTATACAGGAAACCTGAACCAGTGGGAGCCTTCTCCCTGTAAAGCCTTACTTCAGGAACATCTCTCTACATATATTTGTATCTATAACACATTATGTTACTGCGCAAACTGGTGGGTTAAAATTTTCAAGCCCAGATTCACAGCTTGGGCCTCTGCAAAAATTCTGAAACAGAAATCTTAAATTTTTAAACCACACCCATCTCTGAGCTCCTGAGAATTCTGAACACAGCCCAACTCAGCGAAAGTTCAGAGTGAGCCATGGATGTGAACTTCCCAGTCTGGGCCCATCTCAGATAGAATATGTACATCCCAGTCACAGTAACATTGAATCTGCTATAGCTGGTCCTTAAGATGATGCAATATTTGATGAAGAAAATCTGAGCTCTGGTCTGAAACATGTTCTTTAATATTCAAAGACTTCAGATACTCTGATACAGCCTTTTGACTTAAACAATGGCCTATTGAACCACTAATTCATTTTTCTTGTAGTGTAGTCTGACCAAAGGAAAGCTGGAAAAGAGCACTAGTGGAAAGACTTTTACAAGGCTCCTCTGTGGGGAGATTTGGATTGGAAAGGGATGACTAATAAAGCCTAAACTGTGTAGGTTTTTTTTTCTTCTTGGTAAGACATAATTTATAGAGTCACAGGATATGATTCTGATCTCACCCTGGTGTAATTCCATTGAAGTCCATGGTGATACTCCTGATTTACACCAGTGTAACTGAAATCAGAGTACAACCCATAGTTTTAGGGTTTTTTAAAAATTATTATTTTAAACCTCCCACACTCCAGAGACCTGAATGGAGAGAAATTTATTACACAGATGGAATGGGAATGAAGCAAATTGGCCAAGGAAATCATATGGAATATCAGCCTCACTACTGAAGACCAGGAGAGAAGAGGGGGAATTACCCCCAGTTAATCAGAAATCCCACACTTCTGTTGCTCAGAAAAGTGATGATTCCTTTGGAATTTAGATTCATGGTGAAGGCGAAGGTCGGGGCTGAACATTAGCAAGATACCTACTTCCATTGGCTGCTGCCTGTCTGGCCAACCATACCAAAGGAGTTTCCTCCCTGACAATGAATAGGAGCAATGAGTGAGCCAGTTCTCTCAGTGCCAGAAATTATCTAGATTTCATAGCCATCTTGATGTACTTAGAAGATCAATAGGGCACAGAGATACATTTTTCCAAAGACTTTGAGACTGAAGGTAAGCCAAGACTCACGAGAACAGATAAAGAACACCAAATTATTCTATATATGGATGAAATATCAGATCCTAAGACTTCCATTTATGAGAGGGAGAAGTATATTCTAGGTTCATCGTATTTAATTAAAGTGTGATCAGGCTATTGATTTTAAGTGGAAGGTGCTCAGATACTATGGCAAAGGGAGACAATATAAAAACCCAAAGACCGACAGTTTGAAGGGAATTGTAAGTTATCCTGACTTCACATTTATCATGGTTCGAGGAAAGCTTTTCAAACCTTTAACAAAGAGGTGGTAGATGTGTTTTCATGGCTGGCCTGCCCTGCTACTAAAAGCAGGTGATAGATGGAGTTAAAACTCTTCTTATTGTTTTTCTTTTTGTGCTTTGCAGTGCAACAGATTTAGTTTTAGGAGCTGTTCTGCTGTCCCAGAATGTAATTTACAACGAAGTCATGATCAGCCTCATTCCTGGGTATGTAGGATCTGGGTCCATTAACAGTCTCAGCTCCAGCGAAGGGGGAGTCCCAGCCAAACCAGCAATAGCTGTGTGATCTGCTGGAATAAGCACAGGGGTAGGAGCCAAGCAGTCCTGAGTTCTAAGCTGGGTTCTGCCATTGACTCATTGTCTGGCCTGGGGCAAGTAACTTCACCTTCTGAGTCTGAGTTTCTTTAGGTGTAAAATGGAGATAACTATGAAAACTCACTTACCTCAGAAGGGATTAATTAACTAATGTCTGTACAATCATTTGAACATCTTAAGTGCCAGACCAATGATTCAACATATTGTGAGCTCCACAGAAAGCCAGGTAAAACCAACCACTGGGCAGTGCTGAGGAAGGGAAAAATGTGAGGTACAAATTTCCATGAGATTCAGATCGTTCCTGTCCCTGGGCAAAACGCAAAGTCGAGATTGGTTTCAGAGTAACAGCCGTGTTAGTCTGTATTCGCAAAAAGAAAAGGAGGACTTGTGGCACCTTAGAGACTAACCAATTTATTTGAGCATGAGCTTTCATGAGCTACAGCTAAAGCTAAAGCTTATGCTCAAATAAATTGGTTAGTCTCTAAGGTGCCACAAGTCCTCCTTTTCTTTTTGCAAAGTCGAGATTGTTATCTGTGAAACTAGAAACCGTGCTAGAATGTTATTAATTCAGTGCTTTTCATTTTCAGTTTAAATTCAGTGACATTTTAAGAAAATACATGTATATGCTAGATGGATATGGCTTCTGAGGATGTGCAAAGACAGAGGCGATGCACAACATGGAACAATAACTTATTGCTTTCAGCAAATATCAGTACCAAAAAAATGACTTCTTTGCCACATGGAATATATACAAAAATCCCAACCCTGCATCCTTTTTCAAATAAAAATTTCCTAATCTCACGCTACGGTACCAAACACATAAATGTATAACAATGAATGGAAAAAGAATAAGGTTCCTTTGTATGACAGTTGGGTTAGAAAGGAATGATTGGAAAGCCTAAATTGTAACATAAGAAAATTCCATTTTAGGGATCTGATGACATTTTAGATGAGCTTTGCTCTTGTGGTTTACAATACCATCATACTGTATATCTAGCTGAAAATGTATCCTTGTATGAAATGTTTTCATAAACATTATCCATATATTATTTTCTTCTACCATCGTCAGAGTGGTTTCTTTTATCATTAGATAAAGGGTACAAGTTAACATGGCAAAAACAAGCATTCTTTTAAAAAATCTTTATTATTAATTTACATCTAAAAATTTCAAAAGGTAGCATTGGAGCAAAATATAGCCATTGGAAAGCTATGTCAGGAACTGCAAAATGTTACACGTGACTGATTTAGTCAGGCTGTATGACACCATTTGCTTATGAAAAATGTCACAAAAATGTGGTACTTTGAAGGCACAATAATATGAAAGTGACTTTGTCTGGCATATAAAATGATCACTGCGAACATCCCACACTGTCTGGGTGGATTGAAAAATGTATTTTCTTTACATTCTATTCATATTATTCAATTAGAGCTTGATCAAAAGGAATTGAAGTCAATGAGAGAGCCTTTCCCCTGACTTCAGTAAACTTTGGATTAGACCCCTAAATTGTAGTCCAGTAAATCTAATCTAATAATGAGTGGATCAAAAAATTGAAAGTCTAAACAAATCTGCTTTGTTTTTAAAATACACAGTAAGTAGCAGAAGAAAGGCAGAATTTTTCTGCAAATTTATAAGCTTGCTTGATTAAAAGGAATACCAGAATAGTTTTTTTAAACACTGGTATGACAGAATGTTTGGACTTCACACATACTCGGTAAAAGTCTACATGATAGATCAGAAGACAGAGTGCTTCCAGAGTAACAATACATATGAATGTGTTGAAACTATTGTTTCTGTTATCTTTTTATTGCTACTGGGAAGCTTTTGGTGGCAAAGCAATAAAGCTATTGCCAGCTACATTATTAGTCTCAGGCTAACATCTGCAATTACTATGGAATAAATGGTTTGCATCACATATGAAATATATACAATTAAAATGAGGAACAGATTTCACTATTACTCTCTCTCTTTCGCTTCTCAAAATTCTGTGATTTTTTTTCATGGAATATTTGTGCTCTGGAAGAAATGTAAATCGAAGTGCCCATTTACAATTAGTGACAGGTGGACCTCAAATATAGCTTGCAGGTTCTGCTAAACTACTAAAAATTCAGATGCTTATCAGAAATCTATGGAAAACTTATTCAAACCTCAATAGAAAGCAGGATCGAAATGTAACAAAAGGAAGCACTTATGAGGTTTCCAGTACTTTGTGCAGAATGCTGCCACAAAGATCATTCTCTTAGTCAGTTGCTTTAACCACATCACCCCTCTCTTTGAATCCCACCACAGGCTCCCCCACTTCTCTAGTACATCAGAACACACGCTGTTTGTTTTTGCTTTCAAGACCCTTCACGGTCTATCCCCACACTGCCCATCATCTCTCATTCACTATTGAAATGTTGACACCCACCTTCGATTTCTGGGGCTGCCACAGACACTGGCAGATGGCATCCAACCCTGTCCCCACATCTTTGCCAACGCCCTCCTCCTATGTGTTCCCAGACTAAGGTCTAATTTGTGGGAGGGTCTTGTATAAATCCCTTCAAACCAGGATGGATTTCAGCCTCACGGAATATATTACAAATCACCTTAATGTAGTTGCCAAGTCCTGAGATCAGGGCTCTGGGTTTCTCTGTTGTTGGTGTCATAAGCTCTGATAGGAATTCTGACAATGAGCCCCCTACTTGATTCAGTGGAAACTTTATGAACCCCAGACTTGTACTTAATATTCCTGATGCTATCATTGGAGGAGAAATGAACTCGGGTCTTTATACGCTTACCACTTACAAAGTGTTTTTATGTCTTCAAAGCACTGTGCAAATATTTAATTAAAGTCTTGATAGGTAAAATGTTTTTTGCATTTTGACTTTAGATAAGCTATAGTCAGTGTGGTGGAAATTGATTAAGCTCCCAACCAAAAAAAAAAAAAAAATAATCCCAGTTTAATAAGAATCTAATTTGGAGCATACATTTGGTTTAGAACTGAATGAGCATTTTTTAGTAAATGTATTTATTTATCCATTTTAATGTGATTTCCTCTTTTTTCCTGCATAAAGACAAACAAATACATTCCATCCTGAGTCAAATGATATAATATAGGTAGAACAAAGTTACATGCCAAAGCCAAGTTGGCCAATTAAACAAAACCCCACTGTCAGGGGGCAATAGAAGTGTCCAATTCTTTCATCCAAGTGTTTACAGCTTATTTCTGAAATATGATTCTAAGTGGATAATGTAGTGCACAGCAAGAGCTCCGTGCATATAAATACTTTCCTGTTTGTGATTTTTTAAATCATAAGACTTTGAAATACAATAATTTTCAGTCTTGACACAATCAGTGTAGATGAAATGAAGCCAGTTACCACCATTTCACAGGGCTGCAGCAATCCTGGAACCTGAACAAATAATTCCTTGCTTAAAAGTAGAGGCCTCAAATGTTCAAAATAGAGTGACGAAAGCTATACACCTAAATTAATAGTGACAGATCTGCAGAAGTGTTGGGCACCTATCATTCCCCCACTTTGACTTCAGGGAGTGTTCTAGATTCTCAGTCCCTCTTGAAAAAATCAGAATATTTTTAAATATTTAAAATATTTTAAAATAAAATATTTTAAAATACTTTTAAAAAATCAGACAATGTACAACATTTCATAAGTATAAGCTCTCCAAAATGGGTATAGGATAATGACCTAAGCTGTCAAGAAGGTGCAGGGGAGACAATTGATGCAGTAGGTGATTTTAATTCATACAGCGGGGCTTTGGGAAAAAGTGTATTTATAGGTATGCAATAGTGCCATGGATTGTATAGCTTTTAATGCAACTTCCATGTGTTGTATTTATTTCCTGATACTTCTCCTAAATAATCTTAATTTTTTCACTAACTTGGTATTTGACACCACACCCAACTGGTCTGCAAGGGATGCTTCAGACTTCCATCTTTTGTGATTATCATATTTTTGTCACTGTTTCAGGACTAGAATTATACGTTAAATTGTAGATTGTCATGTACAGATCTTAACCGTCCCAGTTTTGGCAAGTATCCCTTCCTCAACCCATGGTGTGTTGTCTTCTTAGAACGTAAGCTCTTCAGAATACTGGGTTTGTGTCTTCCTACGTCTTTGACCAGAACCTAGCAGAATGGTACACTTTGGCTAATGGGGCATCTGGACACTACTGGGTTTTGACCACGAAGACTAATGCACAGATATCAACACATAGCTAAGGTGCAAGTTACACTTGCAATAAAAAATTAGGTGCCCAAACTTGGGCCCATAATTTGGAAGTCTGGTTGAAGCCATTTTAAAAATCTCCCCCCAACTGCCCATTGTATATCACCAGAAGTTTGAACTGAGATAATAAATCAAGATGTTTTCCTCTTTTGTCAGTTTCCTAGTACTCTTGCTATTACGGTGCACAAGCAATTCACGCTGGCAGAGTTTGCTCGGAAATATTTTGGAACACTCAGAGCGCGGGAATGCAGCCATTAGCATACAAACACGCATATACATTTGGGACCAAGAGCTTTTTGGGTGCATTCAGTACATTTTTAATAACTAGCTCATTGGCAGGACTTTCAAAAATTGTTGGTCTGCTGCACCAATAAACAGAGAGAGCTAATTCCTTTCCGTTAAGTTTGTTATTGATTGTTTTCGCTACTTGCTTCACTCAGAGAAGCATTACGACCCAATCTCCTTAATAACTGAGATCTAAGAAGTTTTCTCATGTTGAAATGTTTTGTTCTGATCAGCTTATATAAAATGTTATGCAAAATTGAATAGAATTTACCATTAGGAAATGTTCCTGTTATTCATTCAGAATTTTCATTTGCTTAATTTCATATCCTAAATTTCCCCTTATGCCAACCAAACAATTCCTTTCCTTCCTCCATGTTTTACAACATTCATATACATGCAGACAGTCATCACATCCTCTCTTAGTAATAGTTTGGCCAAGTTATACATAGTTCTTTTAATCTTTTCTCATAAATCAATCCCTCTAGACCATTCATCATTTTTATTGCTCTTCTCTGAATTCTCTTCAGTTTGTTGATATCTTCCCAGTATTGATGTGGTCATAGTGGAGCACACTATTATATGTATTGTCTCACCAGTACCCTGTTCAGACAAGCTATCACCCTCCCCCCCCCGCCCCCCGGCATGATATTCCATCTCTGCCTATGGAGCCTCTAAATCCCATTTGGCTTATTTTTGCTGCCATATCACATGACAAGCTCAGCTCAAATTCTCTGTCCGCTCTCTGTCTTTACATTTCTTTCTGCATAAATGTGTTTGGGCTCTTGATTTTTATTAACCAGTTCTTTTCTTTTAGGACAAATCACATTTTACTTCCTGCCAGGATTTCTAGCTTCCATGTTTTATTCCTGTGTCTTCACTGATGCTTGTCACATTTCTCATTCATCTGCAAATGTAATTAACATGTTTGCCTCTTCTTCCAGTTTATTAATGAATACATTAAATAAATCTAGACTTAACTCCAATTCCTTTGGAACGTTTCCCCCAATCCGACATGCTGCCTTTAATCATTATCTTGTTTGTAATACTTCAGCCAGCTCGGAGACCACAGATGACTACTTATATCCAGACCAGTTCAGATCAATCTTTCATCATTTTACGAGACTACCAAATGCTTCACTAAAATCCAGACAGATTTGCCCAGAGCGCTGATGTTGTTGTACACTGCACTGCTGGCCAATTAAAGCCAGCATACCTGCCATAGGAGGGTCAATCCATTTCAGGGAGATCTTCTGGCGGCACAGAGCCAATCATGAGATTTCTACCGTGCTACTCCTCCCTCCTGCCAACTCTACTGAGTTCCAGCTACCAAAGCACCCCCTGGGGACTGTTGGCAGCTGAGGTAATTTAGGACAGTTGTGGGCTGCTCTGTGTTATATTAAGAGATCTGCTCAGGACAAAGGGAGCTGAGAATCAGAGAAGAGGAAAGGCCAAGTGGGCTGGGCCATTATGTCTACTGGTGTTCTGTCATCTGCTAATTCAATAATTTGTACTTTTATAATTTTATTAAAAAAAATAAAGAATAAAGTTAATCTGGCATGATTTGCTCTTTGTAATCCCTGGCTCATGTTTCCATGATCCTATAGATGTTCAGATATTTGTTTTCTCTCTTTGTTCCGGGGCAGATGATAGATTTATGTTCTATCTAGTGTGTAGTACGACCCCTGGATACATAGCAATCAGTGATTATTGACATGCCTTGAACAGCATCCCTCCTTGGCAAGATGATTTGGAAATGGCATTTACAAGAGGATGGGGAAAGATTTTTTTATTTCCTGGAAGGAAATTGCAACTGCTCTGAAGTTGGCATATGTCTGACTATTACACCATCTAAGGTTCTGACTTTGAGAGCCAACAGTTAGTAACAGGGCAGATGCTTCAGTGTGAACCAAAGTCACATGTCCTTCAAGGAATTTCACCATGAAGCCATTCACATATCTGACGTTAATTCTCATTGGGTCAAAACAATAATAGGAATAAGTGACTTTTTCAGTTTCTGTTTATTTTTTCCCAGGCCACAAAACATCCATCTATTATGTCATTTAAATTAACCAAATAACAGATGCCTGCTTTCATAACAAGGTCCCAATGCTGTTTCATAAATAATAGCATAAGAAATTACAGACACAGACTTTACCAAAAATGAAAAAGAAAGCCATATTCAGTTTTAATATTTAATGTTTATCACATGATTTGATAATGCAAGAAACATGTTTCTTCATAGTTGGGGGCTCTGAAAGCAACATTGCCCACTGAACTCAACATAAAGCTAGCAAGGAGGAGTTCTTATGTCACCTCGGCCAGATTCTCACTGCATGGCCTTGGCTAGATCACTTGATCTCTCAACTTCTATTTCTCCATCTGCCAAATGGGTATTTAATTACTCACACAGGTGTTGTACAGATCAGTTTGTTTGCATAGTGTTCTGGAGACATGGAGCCTGATGGACCTTGGGTCCGATGTAGTGCAATGATTCCTATGTTATCACATGTATTTAGGGCACAATTCACTAATATGCTCTGGCTGCTTTGTACTGATCTGGAGATGTAAAGTCACCCTGAACCTGGTTTAACTGGCTGGTTAAACCAGACTGATAACTGATTTGCACCAAAGGCATGGTGTAAAACAGCTGGTGCATACCAGCAAATCTGGTCCTTGTTTTATAGTTATTTGCATTTCTGTAGGGCTCATTACCTTAGTATGTGAGCACCTTACTATATTAAAGATACATCAAAATAGCCCAGGAAGTTGGAGCTCTGCTTTCTGCCGGAGGCAGATTCCTTTCCATTGGGTTCTTTTACAATCACTAGATGACCCCTGCCTCCATAAACGAAAGTGCTTGGGAACATAGCAGGGTGGGGAGCAGAAATAGAATTGATCCCTGGAATAATTGTTCTGTTGTCCACTCATGGCTTGGAAAATGAGGGTTTTTATTTAAAAAAGGGACCCAGTTTTCGATTGGCAGCCAGTGCAGTATTTGAAAGTGTATCCATATCATTCAGCTCGGCTTCGGAGATGGGCCAGTCAGTGCAGAATTCACCTTTTAAAGTGTTAAGCACTGGTTCTCTGCATCAGTCATGGTGGCTAGTGGGTTTTCTCCATAGGTCAAAAGTGAGGCTGAGCAAACATATTTTCTAAAGAACGGTGGGGTTTGAACAACAACAACAAACTGCACTGAGGTTTATCACTTTTTAAATAAATGTGACGGTCCCCCTGTGTTCGGAGAGGATTTAATACCAGTTTGCTCGCAGTGTGAGGCGCATCATGAGCCATTTTGTGTTATTTCTCTTGTACGCGTTATGCAATTGTGGCCCACCCTATGGGGCTACCTGGGGAAATGGCAGGGAAAGCATCATGATAGACACACTGGGGTTAGGGGCCTGCTGTCCGTTTGCTTGTTCTAACACAACAGAACCATCTCCTATCTTTTGACGCCAGCCCTCTTAAGTAGGGAACATTGAGCTAGAGGGAAGGAGAAAAGATGTCTCTAGTCTTACTTCCGGCCACTGCCACAATCCAATGTTAGCCAGCAAGAGCCCAAACCTCAGCCACAGCAGCCACAGTGTCTAGGTGGGATAACTGTCAAGGGAAAGCAGCTTTGTAATGCGTCCCTAATTCTTTATTGACTTTGAGAAGCTGAGAGTTGAAGGGCTGGGCAGTGGGCTCGACAGGAAATACAAATAAGAGACCATTCACAATGATGCCTGAATAACCATATTCTTCTATGGGAAAACAATAGAATAATAAACTACTTACAAGCAGGCTTATACATATGGGGTTTCTAATCATTGTTTGTATATAAACGCATTCTACCCAACTAAATTGGAACATCCATGTCCAGTTTCCAAAGGCTTTACAAGGTTACATTTTAACCTGGCTCTTCATGCAGTTAATTCAAATGCTTTCCTCCCTCCTTGTTCATTTCTTAGTGGTTGAAGTCTGTAGGGTCTGTACATCTCAGGATCAGGCCCTTAATGACTTGGACTTGCAGGTTTCAGTATCTTTCTGCATTTGGATGCATTGTGGAATCAGGCATCCATGGCTAGTTGTCCTTCTCAATTTCCCCCAGGTGCTACAGAAAAGCAAAACAAAGAGCAGTAAAATTCACACACATTGTTAAGTAAGTAATCTCAGTGGAGGTGAGGTTCTTTCAGCAAAGGAAAGGAAAAAAATACACTGAATATGAAGTGGCAAGCTGTGATTTCTGTGTCTCTGCTAACTCTGTTCATTTTATTTTTACATTACCCTCCAAACCTACTACTGTCTTACTGTCTATTTCACCCCCCTATTGCAGCCTGTCTGTTGTGTAGATTGTGATTTCTCTGTCTTCTTTGTTACGTTTACAGGCCCTAGCAACCGGGGGACCTGATCCTCGACAGGGATCCAGAGGTGCTCTTGTAATAATAATGCTAATATAGAAGAAAGTGTCTGAGAATGAGAGATTTTAACAGTCAAAGGAGAATTTGAAGTAAGGGTTTGGAGGAGGATATGAGGTAGTTTTGCTGAGGTTTATAGGGAGCTCCTCCAGGAGACTATGGCCTCTCCCACTTTTTACTGGCCAAAAGGGTGAGTGACAGGGGGTGGGGGGCAGAGAGGAGTGTGGGGGAGGTGGGGTTTTGAAGGCAGTGCTGGAGCGGGGCATTGGGGAAGGGAAGGTGCAAGGGCAGGGCCTCAGGTGGGAAAGGGGTGGCACAAGGAGCAGGGCCACAATTCGGGCACTGGTGGGCCCCTCACTTTTAGGGACCTTCTGCCGCTCCTGAGCTCCTCCCAAGCATGAGAGACAGCATGGGAGAAAGCATAAAGGTGCTTATTTGAAAATGTATGTGATGGAGGCTGGTATCACGGACCGACCAAAGGCAGGAATCCACCTTTTGACATGAATGAGAGGTGATAGGTAGGGTATCCCATGAAGGGCCTTGAAAGTTAAGACAGGCAGCTTATGGTTAATGTGATAGAGGGGTGGGGGGGGTGGGCAGGCAGTGATGGTATTCAAAGAGAGAGGATTAACCACCACATGGGCAGTCAATGATCACAGCACCATGATGGGGATACTGATGTGTCACTTAGCCATGCTGCTCCTCTAGGTAGCTCCTCCCAATTTTGAACTTTTTACCACTAGCAGCACCTGTGCTAGGCCTGCCTAAACCTGAATAACCCGGGACTCAATCCAGCGCAACTGGTCACTGATTTTTAGTTATTTCACCCCTAATGAATTTGTCCCTAAGGGCTACATTTCCAAATGACTTCTAGTTGGGGGTGCACCTATTTGTGCATGCAAATCCCATATTTATGCATGCAGATCAGGCAATTGTACACACAGCACGCTCCAATGAACACTAGCATTTGCAGATGCAAACTGGATGATCGAACAAACAAGGACCTCTACACCCACAATTACCCTGGTTTGCAGAGTTCAGAAGCCCAACTGCACTGACAATATTTATGGCATCTGCCAATAAGTGCTCCTAAAAATTCTTTGTAAGTGCATTAAGATGTTGTCCTAAGCAATGTATACTCTAGCCACCCTTAAAAAGTTTCTTCCAATTTGACAGATTCTGCTGATCTGAGAGATGCTCCTTATAGCAGTGGTTCTCAACCTTTTCCATAATGGATTCCCTTCTCCCATTAATGTCTCCATACCAGGACACCCTTCCCATCTAGCCAGGATCTAGGCAGGGCTCCTTCACATTTAACAATGTGGGGAGGGTGATCAGAACATCCAGGTTGAGAACCCAAACCCTATACTTATAAGATATAGAATGCTAACAGCACTGATAATCTCTCTTAAACCAGAAGAAGCACTCACTGTATTCTTCGCTCTTTATGCTTGCTGGAGGTTGATTAACACACTCAAGAATGAGGTTGTCTCAAAAGGAAAATTATTGATTGAATGACAGTTACCCCCCAGTCAGAATTTGGACCCCACTGTGCAAGATGCTGTGCAAATATACGTCCTTTCCCCAAACTGCTTTTAGTCTAAGCATATAAAAAACGAACACCTTCAAGAGAAGAGTAAATAGATTAGAGTTTTCCCATGTTGTTCAGTATGAAAAACGATCACAAGAAAAATAACTGGTAACGCCGAATCAAAGAAAAGGAGAAATAGACTCAAAAGTATACTATTGGGTCTTGACCTTTCAGTTCATTGAGTATTCCTATATAGCACCGGGCTTCCTTGACTCCCAGTGAATTGAGTAGGATTTGAGGAGACTTCACTCACCACAGAAGTTTGTTCAGTACCAAGCCCTAAATTAACTTTTTAAAAAGTCAAATCAGATTCTAGGTTAAAAAGTTCATTTTTTTTTACATCCTCTCATCAATCCATAGGGATTCATTTGTTTAAGAGTGACAAACTTGTGGCGTACACAAAATCACTGAAATATTTAATCATACAGAAAAAGATAACATTACAGCATAAACACAAATTCTGCATCTATAGTCTAAACAACTGAATGGATATAAATTTCCTATCTTATAAATTAATAAGATGCAGACCCTTAAGAAAATATAGAATCCAGTCCTGTAAGCACTCCACTGGTCTGATCCCATATAGTCATAGACCTCAATGAAAGTTGGATCAGTTCCTATCTGGAAAAGTCGCATTAAAATCAATGGGATAGCTACATACACATGATCAGAACAATAATGCACTCAGAGCTGTCATTTCATGTTTATCTACTTTACTTCATTTAAACCTATCAAATTAATACACCTCTTTGCAGATGTAGAATCATAAATCAATATACCTCCCTTGAAATTCTTTACGGAATAACTGCTTATGTTTTGTTTTTATAACACTGTAAATAAAGATTGAAAAAACAGTCTCGCTTACTGCTAGTAAACAAAATGAAAAGAATGGGATGAGAATCAGGACATAATAAAAAAAACCAATCTCCCCTCCTGGGATGGACATTTCTAAGAGACAAATAGGGGATAGGTTTAGGTTTTAGAATAATTGGGTGGGATTTTCATATGTACTTGAGTGATTTAGGAACACAAATCCTATTGACTTGCACTCCCAAATTAGACACTTTTGAAAATTCCACCCATAATTATCCAATTTTGTATCGATATAAAATAGGATTTTAATTATAATCTATTTTTAAACAAAAATCAATAATTTATCAATGTAAAATTCTCATTAAATGCATTCTTCTTGTATTCGATATTTAGTTTTAAGTTTTCTAGAAATTACTTTTAAAATAGGAACTGGTAAGTAAGAATTTTTTTTTCAGTGTCTCTTGTAAAAAATAGACAGCTAAATAATGGGGGAAATGTGGAATACAAAATAAAGTTGAAATATTTTAACCTACATGTTTATTGCTGTAAAATGGTACAAATAACACTTAAAGATATAAATATAGGTTCATTACAGAATATAATATAGTAAGGGTTTGTGATCATGAACAAATATGCTGTAAAATAGAGCAAGCCATTTAATAATAATGATCTTTTAAAATCATTATACAAGACTTTAAGAGGGATCAGGTGTATTTATAAACCAGGCTATAGTAAAATATAAATTATACTTTGTATTGCAATAACATACCAGTTATTAAATTTAAGATGTACTATGGTATGATTGTTTTTTCTTCAAATCTAGAGTTGTGTTTCACAGAAAGACTTTGCAGGCTTTGCTATTTGATGTATTTTTCAGGTTTCATCTAGATTGGCTTTTTTTTTTTTTTAACATTAATGGTTTTAAAAAAGTAGAGCTAAAGAACAGGAACAGCACATATTTCTTGAAAATTCTACAAATTCAAAATATCTGACCATTATCCTGACACATCTTTTTAAATATCTGACCTGGTGTTCTTTTGCTTGTTAAAGAAATATAAAACAGAAATCAGATACTCCATTTTTTCTTTAATCTCATTCTCCTGGTGCTTGCTCGGTTGATAAAACTCAAAAGTCAGTAAGTCCTCAGTCCAGCAATGAAATTTCATACTCTAGATTTCAGTTCAGTAACTCACAAAAAAAGCTTCACATTTCATACATGTTCATTGCTGTTATGGCACTGAGTTTCAGAAGCAGGCAGGGGAAAAACTTTACATCCAAAATTTGACAAAATTAAATATGGTTACAATTGAGGAAGTTTGCAATAAATAAACAGACAGACAAAAAAAAAGCACATACTGTACACCCAGGAGAACTGATTAATTGCTGGCGAAAAGTTCTTAGACATTCAGATTTCCTGAGGCTTTTCCACTCTTTCTGTGCACCACTCACTTATAATTACATCTGGGGCCATTCCTTCCTATTCCACAGGATAAACTGGAATATACGACTCAGCAGCTTTGTCTCTTGCTCTTTAAACACTAGAGACCTTGTAAGCGGACAACTTTTTTTCCTGTTATGAAATTTTAACGATCTTCCAAGTCTCTCAAAATTAGATCAGGTTTTTTTTGTTTTTTGTTTTTTTTTTTTTTACTGAGACAGACCTGGCTTATTTATATAACAGAAAATGGCTTATTTATACTACAACTTTTATAACAGCAAAACCAAAAACAAAATCAGTGGAATATATATATAAAAGTCCAAAGTGTTCTCTTGCTTTACTGTATCTCTGGCTATTCCTGATAAACTACTGCTTGGACTATATCTGGTTAGCACCAAAAAGAAAGTTGCACTCTGGGTCCATGGGTCAATCATCATCTTTTCACAGGACTACCTTTGAAAGGGCACACAGTCTTTGGAGTGGGTGGCCTCTAGCGAGAACTCACAGGAGATATCAGGAGTCACCATTCCTGCACACCACCAACTTATTGGGCGATGATCCCTTATGGAGCAGCTTTGCAATGAAATAGCCCATTCAGACCTGTGATAACTGCCTCTGAATGACAGACACTGGCAAGGGGAGGCAAAGTGAAACCAAATAAGAAACTAATAAATATCAATATCCTTGGCCTTAAGGCTCCTTATTTTAGCACTCACTGATGTGACAACAGTAATAATTTAAAATAGGGGGCACTTTTCACTCTAAAGAATCTAAAATATGGACCAAATTCTAGTGTAGTAGACAAGAAAGCCACTTCACACACACGCACTGAACTCACTCCATTAACCACTGAAATGCATCCAGCTCTGGGGTAGAACATAACTGGAGTTTAAGTGTCACAGCAGCACAGAATTGTTCAGACCAGGAAGTGAATTACCATATGTATGGCCAATTTGTAAAAGCATGTCGTCTTTTCTCAGACTAGATACTTGCCTGGACAACAGAGCTATTACCCATAACCCTCAGAGAAAATACAATGGGGTGTTTAATGAGCATAAGATATCAGGTTCTTGGCTCGCTCTCTTTCTCTCTCTCATATCCCAGAGGCACCAGGAGAACAGCACACTCTAGCAGCCACCCATAATCACCTTCTACCCCCAGTTCTGGATTGCTTGTGGTTCAGTCTGGTCCCCCTGATAAATGTCAGCAGCTTTAGGGCCTCTCTAGTTGATGACCAGGTGCCTATGGTCCAAAGAGGCCATTCTGACCAAGAGGTTTTGCTAGCACAAAGATACCCCAGCCAAGCTCCCTTTTTCTACTGGATATTCCCCCTTTACGAGAGGCTGGGAGGACAGCTTGTGTGCGAGCTTCTACCCCAGCTGTATATTTCCTCTAACGTTATGGGGGATCCTTCACCAGCCAGATAAGCTGGACACAGAGCTACTTTGAACCGCTGGAATGATACACTGTGCAAGGGCTGCTTCGCAAGGAGGTGCCCCACATTTCTTCAAATCAGAACAGATGACTTTTGAACAGCTGCAGTACAAATACCTACCTACTTCACAGGGGGGCATTGTGAGGATTAATTTGTGACTGTTTGCCCAGCTCTTTGAAGTGGAAAAGTGTGATATAGAGCTAAGCTTTGTTATTATAAACACTCAAAGTACCCTCCTCCCAAGCAAGAGAAAAGGGAGCATTTATAAATGTCAGCATTATTCATAGCAACAGGGGAAATCAGTGATGCAAATCGCAGACCTTCTAGAATTTGGCAATTTCTGAAGAGAAGGGAACCTTTGGAAATTCACATTCCATGCCTAAGATGTCCCTAAAACGAGACAGATTGACTGCTTTGTTGGCAATTGAGTCATCCCCACATCCCCTAATCTGTCCATCTATATAAACACTGAGTGAAAGCAGTAGGGTAAGCAAGAGGAGGAATATGAGAGTGGACTGTGTGTCACTGCTGAGTGGTGAAGAGGGACACCATGGGAATGAGGTCTGGGCAGGGTTTGGATATGTCCATGTATCAGTCACTGTACTCCCACAGCCCAGTGCAATATGTTCACTGAAAGTAGACATGTTTCCTCCCAACTATTAGAGATGGGAAAAAAAGCAAACCAGGCCATCTTACCCCTCCATCTGCCAATGGAGAGCTACCCCTCTCTCTCCCTGTCTCTGGAGATATTCATTGTTGGGATTCTGAGCAGATATTTCAGGCTGACACTTTAGCCACTAGACTCCATGATCTCCTGTCAAAACAGATCAGTGGATTTTCCATGCCCTGGACTCACTCTTCTAGACCAGCAGGATTTACCAGAGTTGCAGCTTACCAAGAATGGCTATGTCATTGTAGCAGGCTTCACTTGGGGGCCAGCAGACCTAGTGGTCAGACCATGGCCACACAGTCTTTCTGAGTCTTGGAAGTCTGAGGGGCCCAGTGGTCAAGTCCTGGTTAGTCACAACTCTCAGGCAGGGCAGGGAGGATCCCTGAACTCCAGCCCAAGCCCGAACATCAACATTGCAATTTTACCGCCCCCCACACAGCCCAAACCCCGTGAGCCTGAGTCAACTGGCACATGCCAGCCATGATCATTTAACTACAGTGTAGACATACCTTCAGTGTCCAGTTTTCCCCCCAATCAAGGAAAAGAGGAGAACAGGGATTGGGTCAGGCTCTTGTTTGAGTCTTACTCCCAGTCCTCCACCTTCTCTGCCTCAGCAGCTAACACTGTCTGCCTTCTTGCAGTCAGTCAATCTCTCCTTCCCTCTCCCCACACCTGACTGCCGGAACTCCCTATGAAACCAGACCTCCATAGGGAGCGTACCTGGAAGCTGTTGAGGGATGGGGGGCTTCTTTGCCCAATAGTGCTCCACCACTCCTTTAACCTTTGTGAGGGTTCTGTAAACCACAGCACAATCATGGAGGGAGAAAATCACCGCCGAACAGAACTCATCCTAAGGCTCTGTGCTCCTCATGAGCCCTTATGGAAGTCCTGAGAGGTGTGTAGGGTCTGGAGCAGACCTCCTGAGTTAGGGTGACTGACACCCATAATAAGCAGGAATTAACTGGGGATATTCCATCTGCCTTTTGAGGGGGATAGGGGCTGCATCTATCCCCAATGTCCCAAAGAGGTTGGCAGTGCAAACGGTGCACCTCTGAGACAATACATCTTGGGAAGCTGTGGATGTCTTAGAGAACCATACACTTGTTGCCAGACTCCATTTTCTGCCCCTCGCTGGATATATATTTTTTTAAAAGCCCTTACAAAATAAGCAGTAAATCATAACAGATTGAAAACATCATTGGGCGTCTGTCCTACCGCTTGGGATTTTGGCTGCTGTGAGCTTATCAAACAGGTCTGGTGCTATATGATGGGACAAATATGACATGAACTTCACCCCCGAGGTCTGCCATCTTCACATAACAAGGGCATATATTCCACAGCTGGGGAGCTGTTATTCGACTCGTACTGTACCACAGGTCAGAATTTATGACTTTGTTATTATTATGTTTGAGTTTTATGGCCACACTGCTCCCGCAGGAACCCAGAGCGCTTTTGCTAGGACATGTCAGTCAGACGTTCGTAACGCACTGAAAAGGAAGCATTGAAAATGCTGGGAATATCCTGTGTAACACTGTTTCTCATCTCTCCTGACCCGCAGGTAGGGGCCAGACTTTGTTTGCATCCAAAGTGGGAGGAAAAGCTGATAAAGTGCATAAGCGGGGGGAGGGAATGGCACCGAACCCTCGGCAGCATTATTGGCCGACACCTCTGCTGCCTCTGTTTGTTCTCTGTAATGACACATGTCCCAAATTTCCTGATCATAACAGTTATTACGATGCGCTCAGTGGTTTATTACCCTCTGATGTGAAGCCAGAAGCTTCACAATGGGAGTTAACCTAACGCTAATGAGTTTAACCACTGCCACTGATTTGCTGACTCCTCAAAGTGTTAATGCCTTTGGTAGCAGAGCGATTTATATTTTTACCCTAGCACAGTACATCAACAGACAACATGGTCTCTATCTTGTGGCAATCTACCAGCAACAAAAAAGGTTCACACTTTGTACTCTAGATGCTTTGAGCTTTGCTGAGAATGGACAGTTGCAGATTAAACAGAACTGCAGTTTATTGTCCCCCAAAGATAATGGATGAACTGCACAGGGGCCAGGTTTTGGGAACCTATCAGACTCTTTTGGGGGTTCACAAATCCTGCACGACGTAGTGAATTTTTCCCCTGTAATCTAAAGCCTAGTATTTGCACCTACAGACTCCAACTAAAATCAAGGCCCAGCTGAGCTAGGCACATGGCCAGATTTTCAAAGGTATTTAGAGTCCTAAAGATGCAGATAGAACACTTGTGAGATTTCCAAAGAGGCATCTAAATGCCATGTACATCAATTGGAGTTAGCCATCTAGCCTGAGCAGGTACTTTTCAAAAACCCACTAGGCACCTATCTGCAACATTAGACACCTAAATACCTTTGAAAATCTGGCCCACAATCCCCACCCCATACAATCTAAGCAGAAGACAAAGTGTTAGAAGGGAAACAGAGTCAGGAAGTGACTTGCCTAGGATCTCTCAGAAGGCCAGGAGAGTAGAACCCAGGTTTCCTGACTCCTAGTCCAGTACCCCATCCACTGGACCACACTGCTTGATATAAACTCATGGTTTCTATTCCTTTTATTCCCCCAAGGTTGATTCACTTTTTGTACCAACATGTTTTCTAACTAAGGAAAGCCCTTTCTGTGCATATGAGATATGACACCCTCCCCTGTGTTCCCTTGAAAGGGAACTGAAATGATCCTCAATGTAGCCAGGCCAACCTAGTGGGGGCCTTCAGCAAAGGCTCAGCTCCACTGCAGTTGGCTCCTATGAAGCTCTACAAGGAACAGCACTCCCCACCCAAGTTAACTCCCCAGACCTGCAATGGATCTGTATGGATCGTGATCCCTTTGTCTCTTCTGGCCTACCCTAAATCCCATGGAGTCACAAGCATGGGAAGAAAGAGTAGAGCAATAGGAGGCTTCAAAAACAATGCTTTGCTGGGCAGTGCAGAGGAGAATTATGGGAAGAAGAACGCAGGTTTCAGCTATCGCCATCTCCATTTCATCTCCCCTGGAGATGGGCCAGCTGACATCTCCACTTCGTAGCTGTCATCCAGGCCAAGTACTGAGTGGAGAAAGGGGCAGCTGGTCCCTTCACTGACTCTCTGGCTTCACTCAGTTAAGAATTGGGTCCTTGGAGAAGGCATTGCCTTTCCTTTCATTCTCTGGTGAGGCCTCATGCTCTGAATTGAAAACATTGTTGGGCATCTGTCCTACCCTCTGCCATGTACAGAAATGTGGCAGGAAAACAGAAACATAAACTCTGCCTGCTGGGAACCAGGAGGTCATATCGAGTGGCTGCAGAGATGGGCTGGAGCCGCTGCCTGGAGATTCTCCCCTCTGGTTTGGAGCTTTGCTCTGTGGCTGTAGCCAGGTGCTCCACCCACAAGGTAGCAAGGTCAAGCTTTCCTTAGAATTCTTCTCTCTCCCCATCCCTGCTCCTTCGTTCAGTCTCAAGTGACACGTAAAACCAATCATATTCAAATTTAGCTCAGACTTTCAAAACTGACATTGTGGGAGGTTTGATGTTCAAACAAAGACCATACTTTACAGCATAGGAGGTTTGATTTTATTAGAGTTTAGATGCACAAAATGTGTGTGCAATTCAGGGGTGAAAGTGGGCCGGTACAGCGTACTGGTGCGCAGCCGACATTAAAGCACTGCCAAGGCAAAGAACCCTCCTTAAAGTGATGCCACGGCCCTTTTAAATCGCTGCCGGAGGCCCGGGGCAGCACGGCCCTGGCAGCACAGATGGGCTGGCAGGGGGAGGCTGACCCCCAGCCTCGCCCCTTCTGCCCGAGGCCCTGCCCCTTACAGGGGCCCAGAGCTGGGCCCCCGTACCGGTAAGGGATTAATATTTCTTTCACCACTGGTGTAATTCCACACCTCCATTACATGCACAGTTATGACAAGTGGACGTGCAAAGTGGTTAACTGTTGGCCAATGTAGCCAGTTAGCCACGGGAGGTGTGCACAAATCAGGGAGTTGCACAGTCACGGTAACTGTGCACATATAATGCATAAATTGGGCAGGCAGTTACACAACCTCTTAAAGTTCCAGTATGTAACATACCTATACACACACAGCCCCAAACAGTCTCCAGTGCCATATATCGGACTATACCATATATGCTGTTTTATAAGCATGTTTGTTTTTAAAATCTGAATGAATGATTTCCTTCCCCACCTGTTCTTAGACTATATCTTCTCAATTTAGCATACCCCAGCCCCTGCTGTGGACAAGTGGAAAGGAACACTGGCCATTCAAGGCCAAAGCTCTTTCTCCTTCACCCTAATAAGGACACACAGCAGCAGAGGAATCTACAATTCCACTCAATTTTTCCCCAAGGAGACAGGTGTTGCTATTCCTCCAGCAATGTGAGCTTCCGACTGACATGGTCATAATTCTGAGCCCTTATCTGTTCTTCTTTGGTCTTTGCGTTCTGCTACTCTACACCAGCGGTGGCGTTTCTTTCACAGGCGCTCATACCTTTGGTAATGATTATACTCTACATAGCGGTGGAAGCTGAGGTTAGCATAACTTATCTCCAAATGCCAAATCCCATTCTCTGTCATACTCTTTGGTACTGATTCTGCATGATTTGGAATACCAAGCAGAAGTCAGGTAGAGGTACACCAAGATAGACTGGGGTGCATCAGCTGCCCTCTCATTTTGCCATTCATCTGCTTTGTGAAATGAAAGCCTCTTTAGTTTCTCCAGAAATAGGGAAAAAGCAGTTAAAGCATTTATAGCAAAAAGTGACTCAGGGACATAGGCAGCACAGAGGTTTTACACAAACTGAGAGCAATGCCAGCCTGTGATAGCAGCATATGGGATCCATAGTGAGAGAAGGATCCAAGGATAGAATGGCATTGATGAATAAAGGGCAAAGGGAAGAATTTGCTGAGGAATCATTGCTATGACTGTAGGTGGGGAGAAGAAAATTGGAATCCATAGATTCCTGGGAGCCTCCCACATGTGCCGTCAATTCACACAGAGGGTTTTTATGAGGTGAGACGTAATGCTGGAAGGCATTGCCTTCAGCCTGTCAAAAAAAGACTAACATGAACTCAGCAAAGTGAAGTGAAGGCTGCTGTACAACTAGAGGTGTAACGAACAAAGAATAAGTGGCTTCTTTGATACTTGGCTGTTAGATTGTACAAAGTCTTTGTTGAGTCCCAGTCATGGGAGGAGAGTATTTAACCCTACACAAAAGAGCCTTACCTTCAGCTTAAATTCCAAAATGTATCACAACACTGGGAGAGAGTTTCTGTCTTTTGGGAGCCTCTAAATTAACGAGCCAACAGTTTCAAAAGAAAATAAAGGCAGACTGGATAAATTCTCCCGTTCCCCCTCTGATACAGCAGACCATAGTATTGTAAAAGTAAATCTTGGCTTTTCTCACAATGCAGGAAAATTGCATATATAAATAGATTCCCACATATTTATGCATTTAATCTTAACCGATCCACTATCATATATGCCTTGTAGAATAAGAAAAATACAGAAGTACTATTCATGTATAGGTATGTATAATAATGCACACAGTGTTGTAGCTGTGTTGGTCCCAGAATATTAGAGCGACAAGGTAGGTGAGATAATATCTTATTGGACCAACTTCTGTTGGTGAATGAGACAAGCTTCTGAGCTTACACAGAGCTCTTCTTTGGGTCTGGGCAAGGTACTCAGGTGTCACAGCTAAATACAAGTGGAACACATGTTTTTTAGCATAAATAGTTCACCTTGAATGGTGCCTTGTAATATGTGTTAAGTGGCCAGTTAACGTCTCTCCCATGGTGGGGGGAGGGGTGCGGGGGGAAAAAGCTGGGGGGGAGAGGGGGATTAGTGGGTTATTATAGATTGTTGTAATAGGCCACAAATCCGGGGTCTCTAGCCAGTCCATAGTTTTTTAGTATCTAGCAAAGTTATGAATTTAAGCTCCCAGGCTTGTCTTTTGAAGGTGTTGTGCAGGTTTCCTTTGAGGATGAGGACCAAGAGGTCAGATATAGAGTGATCACTTTGTGAAAAATGTTCACCCACAAGTGATACAGTGGTTTTGTCTTTTATCATAATGTACAAAATACTTTATATATATATATTAGTTATACAGGGCAAAGTTTGGGTGTGTAAATTAAGTAATGTCCTTTGCGGTGTTTAAATTGCACCCTAAATCTACTTCCAATGTAGTTTATTATATGTAGGAGAAAGAGCACTCTTCAGCAGTGAAGTATGAGCTGGCATTATTTCCATTCTAATATCTCCCCACACTCACCAACATTTTCAGATACTCAAAACTTTCTGAACAAATTCCTTTTCATCTGAAAGTTTCCATTCTTTATCTCACTCCAAAGGTGATATTTTGTTGGTGGCAAATTGTTTCTAAATCGATTTAGCCATTTTGAAGTTACACCTGGTTGAACAGATAGACTTTTCCCACTGTAAGATTACTTTCCTGATTTTTGCCCCAATGGATACAGTGATAGATTTTGGAAAGAATAGTCTAGTTCAGCGGTTCTCAAACTCTGGGTCGGGACCCCAAAGTAGGTCATGACCCTATTTTTATGGGGTCACCAGGGCTGGCATTAGACTTGCTGGGGCTCAGGGCTGACACCAAAGTCTGAGCCCCACTGCCCAGGGCTGAAGCCCTCAAGCTTTGGCTCCCCACAGGGTGGTGGTGCTTGGGCTTTGGCCCCCCCGCCTGGGGTGGTGTGACTTGGGCTTCGGTCCCCCTTCCCAGGGTTGCGTAGTAACTTTGGTTGTCAGAAGGGGGTCATGGTGCAATGAAGTTTGAGAAACCCTGGTCTAGTTGATACTGAAGGAGCTAAATTAGACAGCAGCAAAGAGATTAAAGGGCAGTATTTATGACTACTCTAGACTACCAATGTGTATGCATTAAAAATACCCTTATAGGAAGAACAATGGCATCTCTGTGTTATACCTCAAAAATACAGGGAACACTTTTGAAAGACTCAAGGCCCACTTGCACATCCAAAATGTATACATGTAACTGTGCAGACATTGGCAGGTGCAAAGAGAGAATCTGTGTGCACTGCATATTAGCCAGTGCAAAAAGCTAAAAAACTTAGACATGCAAATGCTAGTTCACACTTTCATGAATTTTGGATTTTTTGCATATTTACCACCACCACTTTGTTGAATGAAGTTCAAAAAATTTGGAAAAGTTGTATAATATTTATTAAAACTAGGTAATGTTCGGCTAAATTCCTTTTCTCCCCCTCCATTGAAAGTTACCGCCCTAGTCTCCCCGCAAAAATTGCTCAGGTAAAAAATAAATTTATTTTTATTATGTAAAAATAGGTAAAAGGCCATGAGGTTCAGATACCGTCTGAATGCTTCTCAGAATTGATTCATCAACATTTCCCCAGTTTAACCACCACTATTGTGTAACAGGGTTACTAAGGCCAGAAAATCTAACAGCAATTTTCATCTCAAGCAAATGGATACACAAATGTCGTCCCTGAGCCCGAATTTTCACTTTTCCACCAAATGACAAAATTTAGAATTTTCTTTTTGCATGCAAAACCTTCTTGTCCCTAATGAACAACTTCATATAAACCAAATTGTACCACTGTTGGACAGAAACACATTGAAGAAAGTTACTGGTTTAGATATATATTTTTTAGGCAACTCTTTTCCTTTCTGTTCTTTTCTCCGGCAAACATATCAAATGTGGCTTTAAGAAGCTGTTTTGAACAAGTAACCCAGTGTTTTAGCGTGTATTCTATTTTTCCAGCTGAATTTAAAATTTTTATAAATGGCTTCATTAATGTCAATTTGCGGATCTGTGATTTGTTAAGATGTAGGTGGTCCAATTCCTTAAATATGACTGTACATTTGTTCCATTCCACCACTCTGAGAAATGCTTCAGTGGGATAGAGCCTAAGGAACTCTGGCTTGCCACCCAATTTTCTTTCTGCTTTCAAGAACAGCTGTGTCACAGAAATCTCTTCCCTCCATTCCCCTTGTTCAGCTGACCTTTTATTCTGAAATCCTACTGGATTCGCTCTAGGGAGGACAAATATTCTCTCCACCTTCCCTCAGAATTACACGATCCTTTAACCTTGGAACAATCTTTGGCCACTAAAAATAGGTGACAGAGTAGCAGCCGTGTTTGTCTGTATTCGCAAAAAGAAAAGGAGGACTTGTGGCACCTTAGAGACTGCCACAAGTGCTCCTTTACTTTTTAAAAATAGATGAAACTCCAAAGCTCAGTAATTGATTCCTTTAGGGCCGGGCTAGGACTAATTTTCAACTGTGTTTAAAATTTCTGTTCTCCTCATAGCATACGTTCCTCCCTCCCTAACAAAGGTGACAAGAGGCACAGAGCACAAAAACCAATCTGATACTGAAATCTTGAATAGTCATTTATACTTGCCAGACCTTTAAGAAGAAATGCCATGCATGGAAGCTCTTTTCACATGCAAAGCAATAGAAAAGTATCATAGAATTACAGAATCCTGGAAGCTAGACATGGAAAATCTATTAGGTCATCTAATCTATTTCCTTGCCAATTGAGGATTAATTCCCTATAGAACAATCTAATTTTTAATTTCCTAAACAATATAGCTTTTACCACTTATCTGACATGACTATTCCATAACCCAATACATATTTGCATCAATACGTCAGAACATTTTCTGATATTCAAGACTAGATTTTCCCTCTTCTGAATTTCACTCCATTTCTTCTAATTATCGCCCCTGGTGCCACCAACAAGGATTCATCTTTATCTTGGTGTTTCAGGCCAAATATTTGAAGACAAAGTGACGGCTAATTTGCTACCTTCTATCACCACCAAGTCTTCCTCAGCATCATTGTTTCTAGGTTTCTTCCATCCACTGATTATCAATTTTGCACTATGTTTAACCAGATGTATTAACTGTAATTATTTAAAAAATGAATTTCTTTTTTTTTTCTTTTTAATTTTCTGCCCATTTTTCTACACTCTCAAAGCCAACTGTGGATAAAGTGGGAGTTTGTGGATCAAGTAAAAATAGCATTGTGAATTAGCCTCATACGACCTTGGACAAGTCACTTAAGCAGTCTGAACCCTGTCATAGCAGGACAAATAATGCTGACTCATCTTTGTAAGATAATTTGAGATCTGCAGTTGAAAACTGCCGAGGTGCAGGGGGTGAATTCAAAAGACAGTGTAGACAACTGCACCTACAAGGGGTTATTTGCTTGGTCCTGGTGACTCACTCATCTCTCACTAGTAGGTCCAAGTAGCTATGCGTGCACTGCAGCACCACCCCCCAGGACCGTACCTCAGCTGGCATGATAAAACTAGTAAGGGTATCTATCAACAACCACCATTAGTGGCATGGCACATCTGGCCCTCCAAGTGCACAATGCCTCCTGCAACAAAGCCAGCAAAATAACTTCCAAAGTATTTCATTGACTGAAAGGTGCTGGAGCAAGCTGGTGGATAGCTTAGAACAGTGTTGCAGATGGATTGCAATATATTAGTCAATCAGAAAGCCAAGGAGCCACGGGTGGATACTTGGCAAATATTGGACTATAGAAACCACCTGAATGGAAAGAGAAACAAAAACATGCCGGCTTGGTCATCATCACCTGAACAAACAAGGGCCGTGTTCACTGCTCAAAAACCAACACAGGGGTGAAGAGTATGCAGTCAGAACAAAACACAACCACAACAATATGCACAACGGGCAATTACATGATCAGCTTGAAGGATAAGACATTTATCGGAGCATAGACCGTAAGAACGCTGTACCAGGCAGGAGCACTAGGACTAATGACAGACAAGTTGAAAAGATATCAGGCAGAAATTAATCAGTTTTATGTGAAAGAAGATGGGAAAATGAAGGTCAGCACAGGCTATTGGTATCGGGGAGAGAAGATGGTGGACACCAAGATGAGTTGCATTGGTGCTAAAGCTGAATATAAGCTGGGTTCTTATGGCATTTAACCTGACTTCTCCCTGTATGTTGAAGACGGGATTGAAAATTAACCTGGTGTAGTCACGGTAGTACAAATATATATGCCAACCTTAGCAGCAATTAAGAAATTGATGAATTTTATAAAGACCTACAGAACAATATAAGAATTTTTAAGGCAAGATATGTTATTGGTAATGGGAGATTTTAATGGAAAAGTTGGATTGGACTGGAATTCCAATCAGCTGATTCAGACTCAAAGAAAACAAAAGAAGAGAAAGGCTACTAAATTTCTGCTTATGTTGATTTCAAACATGCTATTTCCACAAAGAAAGTTGCAGAGGAAGTGACTTGGATATCACCTGGTGAGCAAAAAAAGAAATTGATCAACTTCATACTTGTGAATCAGACAGAAATCAAGTGTGTTGTCATGCAAATTATTTGTGATCAATATCAGATCATAAATGAGTGCTGGCATCAAGGAGGTTGAGAGCAAACAAAAGAGTGCTGAGAACTAAGATCTATGATGTAAAGAGCCAGGAATCAGGAAAGAATACAAAGAAACCAGGAAAAACCATCACATCTCTGGCAAAATTAAAAATGAACAAGGGAGAGAAATGGAACAGTGTGAACAATGGGATTATGAGGGTGGCTGAACAATTGTTGGGCTACAAGGCCAAAACAAAAATAACATGGCTGGCAATGGATTAAGTTTTGCTATTGAGTGACAAGCGTAAGAAGGTTTCAGAGTAACAGCCGTGTTATAAAGTCTGCTGCAGTTTCCACGGTATGCATCCGATGAAGTGAGCTGTAGCTCACGAAAGCTCATGCTCAAATAAATTAGCAGGAGAGTGAATTTGTGTGGAGGGCTGGGGGGTGAGAAAACCTGGATTTGTGCTGGAAATGGCCCAACCTGATGATCACTTTAGATAAGCTATTACCAGCAGGACAGTGGGGTGGGAGGAGGTATTGTTTCATATTCTCTGTGTGTATATAAAGTCTGCTGCAGTTTCCACGGTATGCATCCGATGAAGTGAGCTGTAGCTCACGAAAGCTCATGCTCAAATAAATTGGTTAGTCTCTAAGGTGCCACAAGTACTCCTAAGCGTAAGAAGCTGAAAGAGAATTAAAAAAAAAAAGAGAGAAGATACAAGTTTAAGAGCTGAGTTCAGTAGTTGACCAGAGATATAAAATGGAAAGTAAAGAGAGACAGAAACAACTGGGTAAGTGAACAGTATAACAAAGATGACGACACAAAGAGAAATGTGACACGGGTGCACTGCAAGATAAGAGAACCAAATGGGACATATAAATTGGAGACATCAGCGGTGACAGATGAGCACAATGAACAAGCAAGATGAACAAGAAAGGAATAAATAATAGAAAAAATATTTTGAAGAACAGAACACAGTAGATGAAACAATCTTGGAGAAACTTCCCAATACAAATGTGGGAGAGCAGATGCCAAAATTTTTAGAAGAAGTAAAGATCTCAATAGAAAGTTTCAAGTATCAGGGGGTAGCCTTGTTAGTCTGTATCCACAAAAACAACAAGGAGTCTGGTGGCACCTTAAAGACTAACAGATTTATTTGGGCATAAGCTTTCATGGGTAAAACACCACTTCTTCAGATGCACGGAGTGAAAATTTTCACTCCGTACATCTGAAGTAATAGAAAGTTTGAAAAAGTAAAAAGGTGCTAGGAAATGACAACATAACCCCAGAGCTGCAGCAGGCCGGTGAGGAACACATGGTAAAAGCAACGCACAAGCTATTCAAGAAGATTCACAAACAAGAGCAGGTGCCAAGCAAATGGGGGCGGGGGTGGGTGGACTGATAGTAGTACCGATCTGTGAAGAAGGAGATAAGAGTGAGTGCAGCACTGCAGAGGAATCAGCTTACTGAATATGCCAGGGTAGGTATTCACTAAGAAGTTGCAGAGGAGAATAAAGAGAGACTTGGAAGTGGTGCTTGCAGAACAGGCCAGATTTAGACCAGGATGAAGTACAATAGACCGGCTATTTGTGGTCAGGCAGGGATCAGAGAAGTATATAGAACACAACCGATCCTGTTACAACAGCATTATGGAGTTGAAACAGGCTTTTGACAGCATTTGTTGGAAAGGGTTATGGCAAGTCTTGAGAAATTGTTGAAGCTGATAGAAAACATCTACAGCAAGTTGATGAGTGAAGTGAGAGTAGACAAGAAGCTGACAGAATGGTTCAGGATGATTGTAGGAGTGAGACAAGGACGCACGCTATTTCCAGATTTGTTCAAGTTAGTAGTCGAACCGGTAATGGTTGTAAGCACTGAGAGACGCAATGAGAAGAGTCAATGTTGTGAAGGAGGTCAGTGAATAATCTTAGATTCGCAGACAATATTGACTGACCAAGGAGGATTTACAGAAAGTAGCTGACAAAGACTGGAAAAGCAGAAAAATTTGGACTGAAGATCAGCATGGAGAAGACAAAAATTATGGCAGTTGGAAGATGAGAGGAAGAGATAATCAAAGTTGGATACAAAGAAGTAGAACAACTGGAAAAAACTGTGTACCTTGGAGGACTAATCTAGAAGAATAGAAATTGTGAAGATGACATAAAAAGAAGAATCAGATTAGCTGCTACTGCATTGGGGAAATTTTGCAAGAGCTGGAAGACTAAAGCATTTCAATAAAAACAAAAATTAGAATATATGAGACAATTGTCACGTGGATACTGCTATATGGTAGGGGTGTTGGAGTATGAAGAAAGCTGACAAATGAACTATATTGACTGCAGAAATGAACTGGCTCGGGGATCTACTGAGAGTTTCAAGTCTGCAAAAAAATGAAGTGATAAGAAAACAGCTAGGGCAAGAAATAACTCTGTTTCAAAAGATTCAAGAAGGATGACTGCAATGGTTTGGACATGTCTCGAGAATGAACCTGGAAAGGATACCATACATGGTGATACACATTAGAACTAGCAGGAACCAGAAAGAGAGGATGCATTGGATAGACACTGAAGAATGACATGGAACAAAAAGGTGAATGAAGACATGAAGCTGATACAAGACAAAGTGGTGGAAAGACTTCATTTGGCCCCTTCATCACTGCTAAGCTGATGGATGGGACCTGAAGACGATGAGATGGAAAAGGGCTGTAAGTATAAATTACTGTTATGGATCCCATTATATTATTTCCCCTTATCCTCACTGCTAGGTCGAACTCCTTTCAATGTAGTAAAACCAATTAATTTCATTAGCATTCAGTTTACTCAT
Source organism: Lepidochelys kempii (assembly GCF_965140285.1). Lineage (NCBI taxonomy): Eukaryota > Metazoa > Chordata > Testudines > Cheloniidae > Lepidochelys > Lepidochelys kempii. The sequence continues at coordinate 36,414,823 of NC_136391.1, read as the reverse complement.
TGTCTCCATTATTGAAATGGACATTACATAAGACTAGTCCTGCAAAACCCCACTAGTCTGTTCCCTTCAAGGTAGCAATTAGATAACCCTGATGACCCTGTAAAGATGTATAACCATGCTTAACTATATGCACATAAGTAGTCTCATTTCCATATGCTATGCAACATGCAATTTCCATAGAACTACTCATTTGCTTAAAGCGAAGCATGGGCATGAGTCTTTGTAAGATTGACATTGTACATGAACCTGGTCTATATTCTATAGGAGAACAAACAAAAATAGGATTGGAATATCAATTCTTTATTCCCCTCTAAGGGAGCACTGCTGCACCTAGCAAATACGTTTAATGGAAATAGCCCAAGGAAAATTCCTTATTTGCAAGACATTTGTGAGAAGATACTGCTTCTAATGGTTGCACATGCTCACTTTGGCACTGAGTAGCACACACACAGAGCTGCGGAAAAGGTGAGGACAATGAATGAAAAGCCTGATGGATTCTCCAGATGGTGGCCACATGCAGAGGATGAAGCTGTAAGTTTTCCAAGGGCTCTTTTTTTTGATCCAATTAATTAATTAGTCTGAACACCATTCTCCTTGTCACAGATTTTAGGGAGAGGGGAAAGTTTACATTTATGAAAACACATCCTATAAAATCAGGACTTTGGGATCAGAGGGGCCAACTAGAGCGACGCATTTCAAGTTCAGTTTTGTTAGGTTTTAAACATTTAAGCCCAATGCAAACAAGACCACCCCATGTGAATTTCACCATCAAAGCAGCAATGTGCAGTGGACCCACTGGGCTTGATTCTGGCAATACTGCAGCCAGTTCTTGAACTCCTACTTACTTCAACTGGACCTGGACTATTTATAGAAAACCTATGTAACCTGATGTCATTACTACTTATTATTTATACAAGGCCTCTAACGTTCATGATGCTACACAGAAAAATAAGAGAAAAGGGGCAGAATTCATTATTGGTCTGTGTCACTTTCTTCCCCCAGCCCCATCAGGAATACCCCCTGAATAGAACTCCAGAGCTTACATGTAGAGCCGGTCCCAACAGCTTCTGCACCACCTCTGTAGCAGCTCCACCCCAGAGCATGGGACCAATGGATGCAGGGGATAGGAGGGAAAGAGAAGGTCTTGATAATGGAGGGGAGCAGGTATGGCCAGAATGAACCTATGCTGTGGCAGGTCTCATCAGCATGGCAAATCCCAAAGGAACGTAACCTCCTTGCAGATCAAGAGCCACCCAGATTGTTCTCTAACTAGGTCTTTAAGGGGGGTCTGGTTGAATATTCAGTTTATATCCATTATTGGTGATCTTATTGTACCACCAAAGCTTTTGGTGACCACATAATCACTGGCTCTTATAGCAGCATTCCTTGGTCAGTTCTCCATCCCTCAAAAGCCCCATCAGAGCTACTGTAATGGGACTCATGATGGAAGACTCCTGAGGGCAGACTTTGACTCAGCCAGTGGCTAGAAATTGTCTCCCCATCTGTCCTGCTACCGGTGCTTGCATCTGTATTGCATCCTTAATCTAACAAGCTTGTGATTGAAATTACCCCCATAGTGCTACCAGGCCCTTTAATCTGTTCTACATGCAGGATATTTGATGTTTTAACTGTGGCAACACTTGTACATCTCATCGTACCAATGAAGTTATTGAAATTGAATGGACAGTTTGATCTTCAGGCATATTTGAAAATTCTTCTGTGTGTGTGTACACACACACGTATTTTTCTTTTAAAAAGGAAAATCTTTCTCAAAGGATAGGCCAAAGACAGAGGCCTTTCCTCAGTTTTTACTTAATTTTCATTATTGGCCAGATTTCAGTTCTCTTGGAAAGTCAATGGGACTTATGTTCCTAAATGCCTCAGTCGCTTTTGATACTGAGATTGGGGCTTTTAAATCACCTAGCAGCTTTTGAAAATGTTGCCATATATTTTCACTCGAGTGTTGGAACATCAGTGGGAGTTTTGCTTGACAAAGGATTGAGTAAAAAACCCTCAAGATTTGGCCTAATTTCCCCCAACTTTAGTTAGTGTAACTATGTAGCCAAATGTTTATGTTTGACTTCAATGGGCTTTGGCTCATTCCCTATGTAAATTGGTTTACGTTTCACAAAGCCCTTCATAAAAATGACCTCTCTCCATGATCTGTTCCTTTAAATGATAGTGAGTCTCAGAGAACAGAACATCTAAATACAATTCGTTCTGATTTATCCAAATGATTCGGGGAACATCCAAAACTTTGGGGTAACCAGATGTTCGGATAAATGGAAGTGCTATTTTGAGCGGCATTTTCACTGATATAGAAATATAAGGAATGAAGGGAGTAATGCTGATGTTTTCTTAATACTTTATTTCATTAAGAAGAAAGACAAAGAAAATGTCATTTAGTCTACTAAAACACCAGATAAAAGGAATTTGGATAACTGGAATTATATTGTAGCTCCAGACCCTGTCATGGCAGCTTGAGATTCAAGCCTTGATCATGCTAAAATGTTCCACACAGGTTCTTTCAAAAAAACAAAAAAAATTGGGTCATTCAAAATAACACTGATTTAAAAGTTGATACAAAAGTTCTAATGAGTGACATTATCTCTTGCTCCCTTCCGCTCAAGACTGACTTTGAAGGGAGACACTTTGTTGAGCTGTCCTGTTTTAAATTACCATGTGTGCCTGTAACCCACTTGTGAGATTAGGGTGTTTTCAGAGGTGTAAGTGTCTGGGATCTTAAATGTAAATGAGTTGGCACTCCAATTTGAGAGAACGTCAAAGCTTATAGATGGGAGCTGATTACTGTAACCCGGTGTGAATGACAAACACTTTGAACACTGACAGGAATGCAAGAGGCAGCTTCAGAACCAGAAATCAAACACCACTTGTGTCTGGATGCGGGAATCCAGTTTGACCTGTTAGAAAAATAAGAGCCTCTTTGGCAATAATCCTCATCTCCTGGTCTGGATCTGAACATCCCATTGTTAAGAACTATTGGAGCTTTGGTTTGGTCTCATTTCTATTTATAAATGGGTGATCACTTGGATCCAACCAGTTCTAGAATGAGCCAATATTCACATTTGGGGCAAAAAACAGAAAATAAAAGCCTGTCTGAAAGCTTCAGGGAATGGAGAATGCTGACATGCTGATGCTCTGGCATAGTTTTTTCAAGTTTCCTTACCTTCCGAGAGGAAGGCTCTCGGGAGTGAGTGGTCCATTGCTTCAAGCTAACCTGTTTGTATCCAAGCCCTGGAGCATAATATATCACTTTCACTTCAGCCTTAGAAACGGAGCCCTCCTCACAAGCCCAGCTTGTTCCTGATCAATTCTTCATTAAGGGTGAAAGTGAATGGGACAAATGGAAGAGATTTATTAACCCTACTGATATGTTAAAAGCATTCTGTCAAAGAATTTGAAAAATGCTTCTCATATTTAGTGTTTGGAGACAGAAAATCCCTTTTGAGAAAGGAAAGGGATGTTAAACACATCAGTACCTCAGCATGGAAATCCAGAGCTGGCTTACTGTAGCCATTACTGATGAATAAGTATTATTTAAAACTGCATGTGGTTCTTACAAGAGGGAGCAGCTCTGCCTCAGAATGAGAAACAGCACTTGTCAGCGCTTGAGGAGAAACACTGTCACATCTTTGAGGGAGTGGAGAGAGCTGGAGGCCTTCAGATGGTAGACACAAGATTAATGGAACTGGGAGACATTGACAGAACATCCTGAGGGGAACGAAATTGGAAAGTGATCCATGTTGGGACATGGCCCTATGAAATTTGCAGCAGTCTAAGTTTTTATGCAGATCTACTCACTGTCATAAATACACAGTTTGAAAAGAAATGTGCATTTAACCACACATCAGAAAGTTCCTGTTAGATTGTCATTCCAAAGTGCACATTGCAATACCACAACTCGCAGACCACGGCATACATTGTGTACCATAAGTGGACAGACAGTGTGATGCACTGTAGGATAAGCTAATCATCAATCATCATCATAATGCCCGATACCATGCCTTCTGTCATAACAGAGCCCCCAAAGACCTACCTAAAACTTGGGCCATATGCTTTTCCCTTACCTTTTACCTTAATTTTACCTTAAATCACCAGTCCTGTAAAATCACACAGCACTTGAGCACTTATAATTAAACATAAATAAACCTACTTAAGGAGCAAATAAAGATTCATCTAGAAACAAGGAAATGTGATGGGAACAAATGCTTACAATATAAAAACAATCCTAAAACATGAACTAGGGTATGCACTTATGAATGGTTACCTTTCCTATCAAGTAAAGTAGGTTTTCCTCCCAAAATTCAGTCTGTTGCAGAGCTGGCTGGCTTCACAGAAACCAGGATCCAAACTTCCATGAAAACATCCCCAACTCCACAAGATGTTTCCTTGGTAAAAGGATACAAAATGCCTTTCCCCAACCCTGTGTTATACTGAAATGGTCTTTTGTTTCTGTTCATAGACAGGGTGATCCCATCTGTTGTAATATTCCTTTTTTACCTCCAAATGGTTTGGATTGTTTGCAGGTGTTTCTGATAGTCTTCCATTGATAGTCTTGGGATGGAGCAAGGCTAGACAATTAAGCCTTGCATTACATCACCAGCTAACCACTAGCTTGAATGGACCATCACATGAGACATATTAGCCTCTGTGGTGACTAACTTTTACTCCAAGAGCCTAAAACATATTTGCAGTACAGGTTTCAGAGTAGCAGCCGTGTTAGTCTGTATTTGCAAAAAGAAAAGGAGTACTTGTGGCACCTTAGAGACTAACAAATTTATTTGAGCATAGTTACATTATCCCTTAAATTTTACTCGGACATACATCTCACAATGCTTATGAGTTTTGATAAATTACGAGCTTTCTGTGGATAGCTTACATGATACCCTTTATGGATAAATACCCTGCAAGACGTGTTTGGTGCACTGAGTTTGTCAGACCTGAGATGAGAGTTATTTGCAAAGACCTTTGCTAAGGGGGTCTATGTTATGGTCAAGACCTTGCTTTAAGGTCTCAAGACAAAGAAGGCACTTTCAATTGCCCAGTACCCCCTTATGCCAAGCTGGGACATTGCTTCAGTATTGACAGAGCTGAAAGAGCTATCTATTGAATTATTAGTCACATTTTCTGAGGCATCCTCAATTTACCTGCGAGGTATTCCAAACAAATAATGGCCACCCCAATCTTACCGAAAATGTGAAAGCTGAAGGAGTTTCAGCTAGAAGTTGGCAATGGCTGCAGAAAAGTTTCTTGGAAATATATATGCAATTTCTACTGTGCAAAGACTAGAGAGTTTAATCATTCCTACCAAAGGACCAACCTGCAAGCACTACAGAATATAATTTCCAGATGTGTCATGAAATACATCTTTCTGTCTTACTGTTGCCTTCTGCAGAGATTAGAGGGAGGTTTTGAGAAAACAAAAAATACAAGCAGGGAAATATCCATTTTTATTTTAATGGGCTGATACAAAGTAATTTTGTTTAGGAATGTAACTCTTCACATCAATGGAGTTTTCCGGCTGAATGTTGATGTCAAATCTGTGAATATGTCATTTCACCCAGACTTGTTATCATTGCTAGTATCAAGCACCTAAGAACAGTAGAATTACTAAATTGGTTGAATATTCCAGTAGCTATTTTTAGAAAACAGATGTTTGTTCATGCAGTGGAATGGCTAATGAGGACTGTACCACTGACACTTTTAGGGGAGTAGGCTGTTTATAACAACCAAATCCTTTTTTTAAAAAATAAAGGAAATAGGCTAGCCCAGTGGCAGGGCTTGGTGACATGCGTGCCCATTTGGATATCTTAGTTTGTGTCATAGACCTGGTCTTTCACTCCAGATGCCAGCCAGGGTTAGGAAGGCTGTGGAGGAAACATATATATCCCTTGAGGGATAGGAAAAATCTTTGCTTTGTTCATCATCTGATGAAAGAGCCCCAATGATTTTTTCCAAAGGGAATCTCACAGAAACTTTATCCTACTTGGCTGAAAGGATGATGGTTACAGTATGGATATTATGAGAATGAGTTAATGGTTAAAATGGTGGGGGTGGAGGGAAAGAAGAGGAAGAGAATTCTCAGGGGTGCATAGAAGATTCAGAGGGCCCCAACTCTGTACACCGAATTAAAAAGAAACAATAAACAATCCTCAAAGTTGCTTTGTTAGGGAAGGATGAATTGATTCTATAAAATAAGAAGACATCAAAAGTCTTTGTCCAAAATTTCAATCAAAAAGAACTGCAAAGAGTTTGGAAATGTTTGGTTTATGCTTTTATAAAAATAATTAATGTTACACATTTCCTGGTAGAAATTGTAGGGGACGGTATCAGTCTGAATCTAAACTTTGAACTGAATTTCATGGCTTCTCCATCAGCCAGACCTAAATGCCATCTCTCAATACCCTCAAACTCTATACGTACATCTACACTGGCATAAAAGACCTGCAACATGGCCGTGGTTGGCGCGCGTCAGCTGACTTGGGCTTGCCGGGCTCAGGCTGTGGGGCTAAAAATTTCTATATAGACTTTCGGGCTTGGTCTCTGGGATCCTCGCCCCTTGCAATAAGAACTGATGTTTGTGGGAGAGACAGCTTCATAGGAATGTATCGCTTTGTTTTGTATACACAGATATGCAAGCTGGTCATAAATACCAAGGAAGAAGAGAAATTGATTAGGGTGATATAAAGGGGTGATATTGATTGAGTAATGGAAAATACCTTAATTGTACCCCATTCTTCCAAGGAAAGTGATAAATGCCACATAACATGAGTCATTTAAAATAGACCAAGCAAAGCACTTGAGAATAGGACTGCAGTGGACAACCCTGAATTAGATGGGATGGAGAAAATGGCCTGTATGGTCATTTTCCATCTCAGATAGCGGACAGTGGGCTAGATTCTGACACTCTCTCTCATGTTGAGTTTGATCTTCCCCTTCAAGGACTGTCATTTATATTACAGGGGCTGTTTGTGGAGTGTTGTGTTATTCAGTGTGTGAAACAATGTCAGAATCTGGCCCAGTAAGACTTAGCACAGCATTTAATCACCCCCAATGCTTCTGAACGTCAGTTTCAGGTATCAAAGGATTTGAATATATTGTATTGTTGCAAACCCAACATTCTTATACAATTACAAGGCCATTTTGTAATATTGCCTATAACAAAGAAAACCATAGACAATTATGATGGTTTTTATATCTATTCAACCTTTAAATGACTAAATTCAATGATTTGGGCACTAAAACCTCCAGTTAACCTTGCCCTGAACAAACTGTGGAGTGATTGTGTAAATGAAGAGGTAATTAACTGGGAGTTAACTCAACCAGCTGCTCTCTGAGGCAGACTAAACCCTTGGCAACTTGGTTTGGTAACACCCTTCAGCAATTTGCAGCATGTCTTTTCTCAAAGCCTCTGATGAAGCCAAACCCCCAGGAATCCACAGGTTTTTAAGTGATCAAATCCACAATTTTGCCTGCCTCTCATGTTCATGCTGCAAATGTAGTGGATCTCTTAGAATAAGGTTTGTGGCACGTCTTCTGGATTTGATTAGAAGAAAATCTGTACTTCATCTTAACTCCTCCAGTTTTTCCTGCACTAGACTTAAAGAATGTGATATTGGCTTCTTGCTCAGCTACTCCCACATTTGTAGCAAACATTATTGTGCTGGGTTTTTACCTAGATTTTTACTATTCCAAATGTTCATTTCCCACCTCCAGTGCACAGCATTTAGTGCCACATAAAATCATTTACTATCAATGCTATGTACATTTGAGAGCTTGCCCTAAGTTATTACATGGAACCTTAACGTGCTCAAAAATGTTCTCTTTTCCAAGCTGCAACTTGAAAAAACAAACATAGTGCATTTATAAAACTATTGTACCACACTGAATAAGGGAATCATCAAAGGAAAACTCCCCCTCCAAATGCACAAAGAAAGAATACAGGTGATAAATTCAAATAGAATTCCTGGGGTAAATTTGTCTCAGAGACTGTAATTGCACCTTCACCATCTTGTTTAGAGATTGCAATCCAGCAACGCATGCAAGCAGTGTGCTTTCCGAGATACACATCATACTGTCAGAAAAAACAAAACACATAGAATTTGGAATTCAAAATAATTAACTGTAGGCTAGAATTTTCTCATTGGGTTTTTATTTCATAAAGTTTTTTCAGGCCAGTGAAGACAGTCAAGCAAATTTTTAGCATCTTGGTTGTCTACTGCTAAATGTACTTACTTGTTAGAGCAAATGCTAGCATGGTTCCACTCATTAAGTCCCAAACTAGTTGAAGTCAAAGGGAGTTTTGTCATTAATGCGAGTCTATTGGTGGATCTGTTGGAATCAGAGTCTATGTTAAAGTGTTAAAATCCCTTAAGAGCAGTATCATCTTAGTTCCAATATTCACCTGCTATATGGTGGACCTTCATTCCTATAAACAAGGCTCTCTCTGAATCGAAGCCCTGCTTCCCAGATTTAGTCTGTTGTAAACCATGTCTTACGTGAAAATAGAACAGTTGTGTGAGAAAAGCCTCGCTGATGTTGTAGATTTGTTGCGTGGGGCGGATGTCATTCCTGTCCACTGATAATAGCCACTGGAAATGAAGGCAAGGGAACGAGAGGCGATATTAGCAAAATTCAAACAGATAAGGGAAGAAAAATGTGATGATGTTTATCATTGCTGGCAAGAATTCAGAGTTCTTTGCCCACGTGAGATGGTTTAGATTCCAGGAAACCTGCTGCCTGAGTGTGGATTTCTCTGAAAAACCAGCCAACGAACCTCTGTTATCAGCTTGCAATGCCACTGCAATATCAGCTGCTCTCTCTCACCACATAACATGTGAACTGTCCAGAAAGGAGTTCGGAACAGGCAACTTCTGCCCTTTCAAATTAAAGTTACTATAAACACTTAAATATGACTGATAGGAGGCTGAAAACTGCTAAATCAAAACTATCTAAGGATAAAAATATGGACTAAAAGTAGGAAGCGAAGGCACAGAGATGTAGCCAAAAAGTACTTTTAGTCCTTTCTTTCTTAACTGGAGAGGTTTGAGCTCTGTTGGCCTGGAGCAAAGATCGAAGGTATGCTGACATGTGATGTTGTTCTTAACCCCAAGAAAAGTAAGAAGTAAATCAGAGGTTCATATTTGTTTCGTTTTAAGTTAAGTGTTAATCCAAAGTGGCTGACTGAGGACTTGAAATTTTAGAGTTAATGATAATGGGATAGTTCCTTTAGAAATTAGTACATGCACATTTACCAGTGTCATATCAGGGTGATAGAATTCAGATTGAGCTTCTGGTGAACTGCAAACATTCAAGATGAAATACTGGTCCCATTAAAATCAATGGTAAAATTCCCATTGGCTTCAATGAAGCCAGGATTTCATCCTTGGTATCCAGTTACTTTTTGGTTTCAACTAGTTGTGAATGCCTTTTGTTTGAGTTTCAGTTTGCCTGGGGTTCAAACCCCTTGAACTTTGGTTTGAGTTCAGTCCAAAACCAAACTCAGTTGAGTCCACAGAGTTTCATATTTTCGTGTGGTTTTGATATGTGGGTCCAATTTTAAACAAACTTAGGCCAGAATTGATTGAAAAAAATTGGGAACCTCTGCAAACTTTTGATGAACCTTAGTTGACTTTTGAGTTTCCAGAAAAATTCAAATGAGGACAAATTCTACATTTTCTCCAGTTTCACAGATAGAGGTGGTAGAAGTTTTTTGTTTGGTTGGTTTTGGTATTCATTTTTGGAAAAGTTTCAAACGTTTTCTCTTTCAGATTAAAACAAAAAATAATGGAGACCCTATTGGTTGCTCTGCAAAATGCTTTTTTGCTTATGTCGTCTTTGATTTTTATTTCTTGTATTGCCACTGTGTAACTTCTGATTGGTTGGCTGTGTCATCTGGGTGAATTTTTTTGAAAGTGAATTGTTGTGTTTTACAAACTGTATTACTTCACAGTCTAAACATTTTGGGCTTGATTTTCCCATTTCAAAGCCAAAAAATTATATTTTCAAAAAATATTTCTGCAGAAAATTTGGCAACCATAAACGGGACTGTTATAAAACAAAATCAGGATGAAAAATGCTCCCAAATTTTGCTAAAATGTCCAGAGAATCTTTCAGCCCATTTTCCATCTACCATTATTTGTAACCAAAGTTTCCCAAAGCTCAAGCAAGCACACAAAGAGCAGCAGAGGAGGAGTTACAATGCATAGTTACACTAAGTTAGACAAAGATTAGCTTCCACTTCTTGTAAGAGACCCATCTGAATCAGCTATTGAGACGTTAAAAAACAAAAAGGTGCAATAAATTGCTGGGGCTGGCTGGTGTGGTGGAAGATGAGTTATGTGACTGCAAACTATAGAGTGAAAGGTCACTCTGTCGCAAAGCTCCCTGGTCTGGCTCAAGTATTAATGTGCAGTGTTAGGAACAATTCCTTGCCCTGTGAAAAATACTCCTTCTCCTCCATGTAATTGGACTAAATCTCCAAAGATTCCATTGGCAAGTGCTGGGACCTCCCAACATGGGACTTGATCCATCCTTGAAAATACGGCTTGAATATTTTTCAATTAATAGATAATTGGTGGATGTCTGACACTTCAGGGAGAAAATTCTGTTTAGCCGCTTTGAGCCAGAGACAATCGGCTCAAGCTTTTCAACAGCTGCTTTATCTCTGCTTCTCACCCCCACCCCAATTTGAGTTTAAGATGAGCCTCCACTCCCAAGCCCATGATATCTCACTCCAACGTCCTGTCAGAGCCACAACCAGGACCATAAATTTCCCTGCTGGGTCACAGTACTCCCTATTCATTTACTGAAACATTATAAATGTGTCCAGGCTCCAAGTGAAACCTAATCCCAACATTCCATGCATGGAGATTCCTTAAACTCATGTCAGGGTCATCTGGAACTGCCATCATCTTATCTGATTGGAAACTGATCACCTGCATTTCAACACCAAGAGCTCGGTAATGTCTGGTAACATAAGGCTCTTTTCTGCTTCAGTTCTGTTTCTTTGGGACAGAACATTGATAGTCCATTAGAAACACCACATCGTTTGGCTTGCCATGTCTAGCTAGAGCTTGCTCTGGATCAGTAGAAACAACCCGTTTGAGTATTAGAAGCCATAAAGAGAGCAACATGAGAAATAAAAGACACAAATTGCTAACAGCTCACAATGAGGGAGGAGAGGAAAGTGCCACCCAGAGGACAAAGCTAATTTATTCACTGTAAAAAAAAAAAAGAACTTTAGGAGTCTGCAGCTTGGAAAAGTTATTGTCACTGGGGCAGATCCTCAGCTGGTTCCATTAAAGCTACATCAATGGACTATGTCAATATACACCAGCTAGTCCATTCCACTCTACATAGGGTCTTATATCATCGTCACTAGCATCTGAGCATCTTCTAGTAATGCACTAAATGATATGATTCACATCTGTCACATGTGGTTTGTTCTTTTTCTCATCTTCCCAGGGGAGAATTGTGTTTGAAATGGAGTGTTCTATTTTGGTAGGGCTGGTGTGGGTTTTTTTTTGGTTTGTTTTTTTTTGGCGGGGGGCGGGGGAAGCTAAGGATAGGGCCTAAAATAATACTTTGTGCTCTGGGAGCCTGATTCACCATTGCCTTATACCTCATATAGTTATTTACACGAATGCAGTGTAAAACACCATCATTCTGATTTGGTGGAATTTTCCCTGGGGCAAATGACTGCTGAGAGTGCCAGTCAGTGAAGCATCAGGCCCTGGGACTTTACTAACTTAGCTGGCTGCAGATTTAACTACAAAGGTTGATGGGATGCTCAGGTTAGACACAGTGGGTTTATTTTTTATACAATCACACTTGTGCAAAAGGTCTGATTTTACAGGCCACTATCCTAAGTATTCTGGGTTAAATTCAGAGGTAATGTGGAAGGGTATATCATTTCACAAAGTTGTTGTATCGCTAAGAGACCAATGGAGAATTCCGTTATCAGAAGAAGGGAACTAGGGGGAAAAAGAATGTAAATTCAACCAATTTAGGCTTACTCTTTTACACTCCTTTCTGAGTGTAGCCTTCTAACTAAGTAGTTTTTAGGTCCAGAGATGGGTGTATTGTTGGGGTGAAGGTTAGAAGGGAGTGTGGTCAATAATGTTAGAGTCCTACTGCCAAACTAGAATTCGGGGATATATATACACAATATGGAGCTAGTCCAACATAGTCCTCTACAGTCTAAGGTCCTGTGCAGGTGCAGAATTTACCTACAGGTAACAAAAGTTTAATAGCAACTTGCATATTTTTCAGTGTAACCCTATCTGTGTTGCTTCTATTCCTAAATATGAAACAGCAAGTACCCATGAGCTATACACTAAATAAACTAAACACAACCCAGGAAAAGCTAAAACAGAAAGTCTATATTGTTGTATTAAGTCAGCATTCCTTTCCTTATGCCAGCCATTCATTCCTGTAATATTTAGCAGATTGCAAAGAGATTCTGGATTTGCTGCCATGCTTATATCCTTCAAGGAATTAATTATGGATCAGGGATTGCTGTGTCCTTCCTTAAGTTGTCAGATTTAGATATTGTTTGTAATGTCTCTCTCCATCCCTCAGAAATATCCCATTCAAAAGACCCAGGAAATCAATGGACTTCGTAGAATTTTATTTATTTATCCGGGTCTGAAGATTGGGTCTTGACTGAGTATACAGCAGCTCTCGGAGGTACAATGTGTGCAGGACAGAGAGGAATAAAACACTTTGGGCTATTGGGCACAACAGGGCATTTACAATAATTGTTTCCTATAAAACTAAAAAGGAAGAGGGAAGGAATCCCAGAAAACACATTTATAGGGCAAGAAACTCAGATTCAATTACACTTCATCATATCTGAGGAGCATTGTTTGATGTTATCCCATTCAAGTAGTCCCCAGTGACTGTATATGGAACAACTGACCACACTGGTCAAAATAAAACTAAAGCCACAATTTAGTCACACACCAACTGGTTGGTCTCTCTTACTTCGGAGCAAATATCTTACCTGACAGAGCCTACTGCCCTGAATGTGCCATGTCAGAATTTTCTACCAGTTCAAATAAACTGTGATTATTTGTATAATGCTATAGGTGTATGTTACACAGTACAGTGGGTAACAGGTAATCTGTGCGTTTGAAACAAAGCACAGTTCCAGAATATTAACCTGTAGGCATCCTAGCAACTAGCCTCCACTCCTCCCTGCAATCAACATCCTGTTCACTTGGCTTGAGACTGGAGCGTGAAGGGATCCACTCAGACCCATGAACTCTGTCATGCAGGGCACTGAACAGCCATTCCTAATAAACAGAGCAATTTTAAAATGTTATTGTCTACCTAATAGGTAGAAGCATTCACCTCACATAAATATTGATAAAATCTTGTATTTTAAAAACAAATTTGGAAGCTTAGTACATTCAAAACTGATCAAAGGGAAATGCTTTTTCACACAAGGCAAAATTACCCCGTGGAACTTCCTGCCACAAGATATCACTAAGGCCAAGAGCTAAGCAAGATTCAAAGACGGTAATAAATATTTAAACACAAACAAGTTTGGGAGGGATATAAAGCCAAACTTTAAGTACTGGGCATTAGGTGGAAACTTTCCCTGGGAGCAGGGAACTTGCAGGATTTCTTGCACCTTCCACTGGTACATCTGGTACTGACTCATGTTGGTGACAAGACACTGATCTGAACCACTCTGACAATTCCTGTGTCCAAGTGCTTGTGCATAACATCATTACTGAGTCAATCATATGTTTGTTTCCAGTGTTGTAGCCAAGTTGGTCCCAGGATATGAAAAAAAGAGAAAGAGAAAAGAATGTCTTATTGGAATTTTACTTTATCAGAAGTTTGTCCAATAAAATATATTACCTCACTTACCTTCTTTCTCTCTCTCTCATACATTTATCTGGCACTTTTTGTCCCAAAGGACATTACAGGCTAGGGACCTGATTCTACAGCGCATATTCATGTGAGGAGTTATTAAGTCTGTTCATATTTATTTCAGTTCCTCTGTCTGGGCAAAAAGCCATCCCTTCAGTCTGAAGCATTCCCAGCCTGATGGAAAAGGTTCAGACTAATCTTCATATACAAATGTGGAAATAGACTTATTTTTTACATTGTGATTTGCAAGTAGTCTGACTGGAGTTAAGGGAACTACCAACTTGACTAACCAAAAGGCCAGTTTTGGCATCAGCTAGCCCATGTATCAGTCTCTGAACAAGAGAGGCGTATGACTGCCATAGCAAACGTTACTGCTGGTCAGGATGGAGGAGCAATCTCAGAGGCACGTGGCCAACACAAGAATAGGACTAAGGACTGCAGGTTAGGACTTAATTTTATTGGCAGAGTTGTGTGAGCAAAGCTGGCCTATGCCTATTAATCCTTCACCCTTTTGCTCTGTATTTCTTCCTCCAAAATGTCATAAATGCATCTCTTCAGTTTGCCAGCGCATGCCACAAATGAACTGAGTATAAAAGAATCAATGTGTATGTATCCGCAAGAGGCCTTTTCGTTACGTTGGTTTGGAAATGAATTAAATCCTTTGGAGGGAGCAAGGAAAGTACTTCCCATCAGAGGTCACAAAGTAGCTTTCTCAGTACCAAAAGGCTTGCATTGCACTCCTTTGGAACAGAGCATGCTAATGTAATGAAGGAATTTTTAACTACAGCTACATATAAAATAGGAGCAGGTGCTCTCAATAAAGAAAATTCTTAACCTTGTTCATATTTATTTCAGTTCCTCTCTGTCTGGGCAAAAAGCCATCCCTTCAGTTTCAAGCTTCCCTGGCTTGCTGGAAAGTGTAAAGGGCAATCTTTTTGTGGAAACAGATTTTAACAATCAGATCCAGGAGAAGTTCTTAGGTGATTTGCTAGTAAGGCTTCTGAAATGATTTCCTAACCCTTCTAATTAAACAAACTTTACTGAAATCTTAAACCTATGCCTCCTACAGTATGGGAAAGACTATTTTTGGCCTCTTTGAAGAAGGGGGTTAAGAGGCACTCTCAACAACAGTGTTACAATTTTTGTGGCCCAGGTGTGGAATATTTTAAATAGTGTTTTGTTTTCTTAAGAAGAGATAAGCCCACGCTGCAAAATTTACACCAGAAACTACAAATAGATCAGGAACCCCTGAAGCTCACCATCAACCTCAGCCTGGACCAGTCCACACAAGAGATCCACTTCCTGGACACCACAGTGCTAATAAGCAATGGTCACATAAACACCACCCTATACTGGAAACCTACTGACCTCTGTTCCTACCTACATGCCTCCAGCTTTCATCCAGACCACACCACACGATCCATTGTCTACAGCCAAGCTCTATGATACAACCACATTTCCTCTAACCCCTCAGACAGAGACAAACACCTACAAGATCTCTATCAAGCATTCTTACAACTACAACACCCACCTGCTGAAGCGAAGAAACAGACTGACAGAGCCAGAAGGGTACCCAGAAGTCACCTACGACAGGACAGGCCCAACTAAGAAAATAACAGAACGCCACTAGCCGTCACCTTCAGCCCCAACTAAAACCTCTCCAACGCGTTATCAAGGATCTACAACCTATCCTGAAGGACGAACCATCACTCTCACAGATCTTGGGAGACAGGCCAGTCCTTGCTTACAGATGGCCCCCCAACCTGAAGCAAATACTGACCAGCAACCACACACCACACAACAGAACCACTAACCTAGGAACCTATCCTTGCAACAAAGCCCGTTGCCAACTGTGTCCATATATCTATTCAGGGGACACCATCACAGGGCCTAATCACATCAGCCACACTATCAGAGGCTCGTTCACCTGGACATCTACCACTGTGATATATGGCATCATGTGCCAGCAATGCCCCTCTGCCATGTACATTGGTCAAACTGGACAGTCTCTACGTAAAAGGATAAATGGACACAAATCAGATGTCAAGAATTAGAACATTCAAAAACCAGTCGGAGAACACTTCAATCTCTTTGGTCACTCGATTACAGACCTAAAAGTTGCAATTCTTCAACAAAAAAACCAGACCCCAACGAGAGACTGCTGAATTGGAATTAATTTGCCAACTGGATACAATTAACTTAGGCTTGAATAAAGACTGGTAGTGGATGGGTCATTACACAAAGTAAAACTATTTCCCCAAGTTTATTCCCCCCTCCCCACTGTTCCTCAGATGTTCTTGTCAACTGCTGGAAATGGCCCACCTTGATTATCACTACAAAAGGCCCCCCACCGCCCCGCTCTCCTGCTGGTAATAGCTCACCTTAAGTGATCACTCTCATTACAGCGTGTATGGTAACACCCATTGTTTCATGTTCTCTAGGTATATAAATCTCCCCACTGTATTTTCCACTGAATGCATCTGATGAAGTGAGCTGTAGCTCACGAAAGCTTATGCTCAAATAAATTTGTTAGTCTCTAAGGTGCCACAAGTCCTCCTTTTCTTTTTTTGAAGCTCAAGAGTGTCCACATCTGGCGTTTGCTCTGCTCATTATAAAGACAGAGGCCATTTGCAAAATTCAGAATTGAATTTCAACTACCCATATAATTCAGGGATGTTTACACCTGGAGTTTGATTTAGGACCATAATTTTTCTTGTTAATGGTTGATCAATGCACTGTCTTGTGTGCCTTGGAATATTGCACCATCGCACCTCATGCTCTCCCTTCTCGTAAAAAAGAAAATTAGTTAGCAGAAGAAAGAGCATCAGCTTATAAAATAAAAGTCAGCTGAGCTCTATTACTGTTTTCATAATTCATGTGAGCAGGAGTTGCTAGCTGCTAGATCTGCTAAACTGCTCTGGGCTTCTGGACAAGTCTGGGGTGAAAAAGGACTGCCAGAGGAGAAGGAGACAAATGGGCCATTCATAAATGCATCACTGTGGTGCTTTATGACATTTCACGCTTCCAGAAAGAAATCACTAAGAACATTGGGAATCAAGCTCTAAGCTAACCACCAAACAGGTCTTGAACTCTCCTACTGCTTAAAAATAGATGTTCTCTTTCCCCCTTCTCCCCCTCTATCAAACTTTAAAGTGGAGTCAGACTGATATAAAGGGTAAGGATATTTAAAAACTCAGTAGTGAAATAAGGGCACTTCTCTGTTTGCCCTTCACTGCAGTAATCAGGACATGTTTGGATACTTTGATTAACATCTTACTAGCATTTTATTTTCAGCCTGCTAGAAAATAATCTAGAGAGGCAAAAAAAGGAGCCCTATCAATTTGAGTATCGTTCCTGAGCTTTGCAATGGGCCTTTCCTTGTATTTTCTGTGGTCACCAAACTGGGTAAATAAAAGGAAACCATTATTTCTGCAAAAATATTTTATCTGAAAGATTCATCAAAGAATGAATTTGGTGACGTGACCGTGCAAATTCTCTGAGCAACTCTTTAAACTGGGGAAATGCTGAATAAAAGGTTAGTCAAACAATATAGTGAAAAATTTTTTTTTAAAAAGGCAAAGTCTGCCAGACAAATAATCCCATTAATATTACTCCACTGGCTCTGTTCATCGGGGAAGCTGAGGAGCTCTCAGGATGAGGTAAAGCCTAGGGATCAGTTTTGCTCTGTTTATGCAAGCAGCGGATACATATTTTGTATATACAGTCACTTGCTATCGAAAATCCAAAACTCAATGTATTTGAACAGGGGAGACGCATCTCTTAATATGATACAGCTGAATTTTTTGGTTTTTTTTTTGTTTATTTTTATTTATATATTTATTTTTAGTTTTCTATATTTTGGTACAGTTCAGCTTAGTCTTAACATTCATGGACATCATTATCTCCATTTGTTACAGATGGGCAACCGAGGCTCAAAGTTCAACAGGAGGTCTGAAGCAGAGCTGGGAATATAACCCAGGTCCTCTGAATTCCTAATTTTGAATCTTTTCCACTGTATCATACAGCCTCACTCACATCTTTCCAGTTACCCCTATTTTTTTAAAAATGTTGAATATTAATATGAGATGGATAAATTACAGGTGGGTTAGAACACAGCTGGCTAACCATATTTTTAAATGTTTAGGTGAGAAATAGGTGGCAGCCAGCAAAGCTTTAGCTGTTCTTTTGTTAATTATCGCTTTCTTGTTCAGAAAGCTCTGACCAATTGCCATATATACTTTAAAAAAAATGGATATGGCATATACAGAGTATACTTTATTCCTTGTCCAAGTGGTTCATAATTGTTGACTATAATATTGTTTTAAATTGGTTAGTCTCTAAGGTGCCACAAGTACTCCTTTTCTTTTTGCGAATACAGACTAACACGGCTGTTACTCTGAAACCCATTGTTTTATTTGCAACTCTCTTTCCATTTGGCTAGTGTCTCTTTATTGCTCTTACAACTTCAGATCAAATATATCCTCTTCTCCTCATTAATATAATTTAACTGGTCTCTCTTCAGAGCTGTATTTGAGTTAGGATTCAATAGCAAATAAAGTGCTGTTTATATTTTAAGTCAGTTCACTTCAATCTTCCATCTCAAATCCTTTGAGTTTTCAAAGTTTGAATAGTTTGAATTGTATATTCTTAAAACAGTTAGGTGAAAGAGTTAGGTGAAATTACCACTTAAAAGTATAATGAAGTGGCTCTCCTATTTAGTATGAAAATAGGACTCTTTTTCCATAGCCAATCACGCATTTTGCCACTGACCTTAATGGAGGTAGGCTCAAACCCCTACTCTAACCATGACCATGTAACAGCATAAGTTTTGCTGTTTTTTTTTTTTAAAAACATTATGTGCTAAGCCAAACTCCAAGTCCTTAAGCTTTTTCACCTAGCTAAAACTCTGATTAACTTCTATTCTGAGTAATCCCTCCAAATTTTACCCTTTTTCAGGAAATGCCAAGTCATTTGATGATTGTGCCTGAAATTACTATCTAAATCCTAGAAAACACAATTATTCCCTTAGAATTCATTGAACGACTCTCACTAACAACTGACAGGTTTCAGAGTAGCAGCCGTATTAGTCTGTATCTGTAAAAAGAAAAGGAGGACATGTGGCACCTTAGAGACTAACAAATTTATTTGAGCATAAGCTTTACCCTACTAATGTTACACATCTTGTTTAATTGGCAGGGGGAGAAAAGCAGATTGGTCACTATTTATAGAATTGAGATGAACATTTGATGACATACACATGGAAACAATTGAGAATGCTCAGTGACTCATTCTGTGTCAAAGACTGACACCCATTTGTTAATCCCCAGCCTTGCCTTCACCTGAAATTAGAAAGATATGATGATAGCACTTTAAGATAAACACCTCAAACAAGCATTTTAATGAGAACTGATAAGCCAGTTCAAGTATGTCACTTAAATACCAATGCACTGTAAAAAGTTAATTAAGTTTAATTATTATGCAATGGTCTAATCAATGCACTTTGCAATTAAGTGCAAATTACTTCCATAATATATTACAGATGTGTACCACTACCTTAGAGAAATGGTGGTATTAGGGTACATAGACAGGTTTCAGAGTAGCAGTGTGTTAGTCTGTATTTGCAAAAAGAAAAGGAGGACTTGTAGCACCGTAGAGACTAACCAATTTTCTTTTCAGGGACCATAGAGAAACTGTTGCTGCAACATTAAAAATGAGACTTCAATTATACAAGAAATAGGAAATATATATGTTATGATTGTCTTGGTCACCTAAAGTGTGAACTGCTAAGATTCCTTTGATATTTAAACCCCATTTGTGATGATCATGAGTGACCTCAGAGCTTGGGTAACACCATAAACATAATAAACCTAGGTTGAAAGACAAGGTAGAGTGAGACAAGGTGGGTGAAGTCGTATTTTACCTATGTTTTATCCTCTTCCATTTTGTTTCTCTCATATCCTGGGACCAATATAGCTACCACAACACCGCAAGCAACTAGGTTAAAAGTCATTCTATTTTAACCCACTGTTTTTATATCTTTGTGTATAACTTTCTCTAAAAATTTACTTTATGGCTAAAATTGATTATATTTAGTCTGATCCTAAGGTGAGTTTAATAAAAAAAAACCAAAAAAACCAAAACCCAATAAACTGTGTTTGGCTGTTTTAAAGTTACAGGCCGGGGGAAATGAGGTGTGTTCTTTCTTAGATGTTGCTGTGAATCCACCGAAGTGACTAGAGTAAACTGATGTAAGTGAAAGTAGAATCACATCCAGTGAGTCAGATTAAAAATGCTTCTTGAGCTAATAATAATTAGCTCCTTCCTCCCCACCGCTACCACACACCAAGGTTTTACCCTGCAAACTTGTTGTGGTTTGTCCTCAATGAAACATTATTGAAACTCCAAAAGAAATGTGGTTCAAAGATAAAATGAACAACACTTTAATTTGCTGTTGCATCATGGATCAACTGTAGTTCTCTGGAAAGAAACAAATAAAACTATGTTAATGTGAAAAAAAAACCAGACCCTGTTTTAACTGATTCAGCTCACTCCTTCCTCCTTTAAGCACTAGAGATGGGATGTAACATGATTCTGCTATATTGATAAGATGCCACTTGTCACTACATGAGATGGAAAGATAATCAGTAGATCAGTGCAAAAGATCAAGTTTCATTGTACATTGTATTTGTAGGCTTTCTTAATATAACTCTTCAGTGTAGTATCTGAGTACCTCATATTCATTAATGAATTTATCCTCACAACACCCCTTTGAAGCAGGGACTATTATTAACTCCATTTTACACATGGGCAAATTGAGACACAGAGCGATCAAGTGACTTACCCAGATCACACAGGAAGCCTATGATATAATCCAGAACAAAGCTTAGATCTCCTGAACTTCAGTGTATTGCCTTATCCACAAGACCATCTGTCTTCTATCATTCTATTCTTTACAGCCATGCTAAATCAAGTGGGTGGCATAAATATCTGGATATTTTGGGCACAAAAATATTAATTCTGGATGTCCATCATTGGTAGGTTCATGATCTCCAGCTTCATATTAACCTACAAAAGCCTTTTTAGCCAGAATGTAATACTGACATAAATAGAACTGGAATAATATATATATATATATATGGAATCCAATTCCTGTGAGGAATCTCATTTACTTCAGTGGGATTACTAGTTTGAGCAGGCTTGGTTTGCCCCATAATCTCTTCATTTGTTTCCATCAAATGAAAAACCTTGTGTAATATGACCAGAAGAAAATTAGAGAAAGCTAATTAATAATCTGGAAGTTCAATAATGATTAAAGATGGTTGGAAAATAGCATTTTTTTCATGCACAAAATTGTAAAGGATGAAAAAAAGTGACAATTACAATTTTTTCACAGAATTTTTTTGGCTTGTTGAAGAAAAACCAAAATCCAGGCATTTGTCAGTTTTTAAAAACCTGTTTTTGGTTTGAAAACTAAAAATGTTCAGGCTTTGTTTTATTTCAATTTTGGAAAACTTTTTTTTTCATATTGGATAACCCCAAAACCTCAAACAAAACATAAATTTTGCACATACACATACACACACAAAACTCAGTTAGAAAAAGACCTCTTTAAAAAAAAAAAAGGAATAAATTTCAACCAGCTCTAACAACTGTAATGTCAGATAGAGTCTCAACATGAGACTATTTACTTTACTTGGCAGAAGGAAAAAGGCTTTTGACCAGCCCAACTCAGGTACAGATGTGTGGATGCAGCCAGTAACACAGATAAGTAATATACACAGGACTGCACTGTGAAAGGTCAGTGGAAAAACTTGACTACTGCCCTGCTTCTATCAGACAATTAAGTCCATATGTTCTGGATATCACTGTGCCCAGGCAACATGGAGAAGGTCAGAACAATTCAGAATTATGGGGAGGAATGTGAAAAAGCAAGAATATATTTACAAAGGCAAAAAAAAAGAGGCTTTCGTTTTTACATGCTATTTATCTTTTAGCTTCTGAAAGGGGGCAAGGGGAGGTTAGAAATTATGGTTGAGTTTTTAATTTTATTAATGGCAGACTTTGTGGTTGCCAGGGGAACTTGACCCAACTGACTCATTAGAAAAAATGACCCAACAAGGTATTATCAGGATTAATCTACTGTCTGAAAATCATTGGGTTTTTCTCCACCAGCCTCATAAGTCCTTCCTGCTTCGCCTATATCTCCACGACCACCTTGTTGACATGAGCCTAACGCTTAATCCTTAGAAGGAAACCTAACCCTTGGCCTTGGAAAGATGTCCCTAAGAGAGGGTAACCAGAGTGCAGCTGTTCAAGAGGTGAACCCAACTAGAACTTCATAATAGACACTCAAACACGTCCGGAGTGAAGGAGCCTTGAGGCTTTCCGTACTGTCAGACAATAAAGCAGGGAGCACAAGCTAGACCTTAATTTTATGGGAGGCTTGATTACACTGAGATAGGGCCTTGCTGATTGTTTCCAACAGACCCCTTTATGGTATTAGTATTTATTACACCCTGTATTATAAGGCATGGGGATTTGCTTCTGTAGAGCAGTTTAGCTGAGCAGTGAAATATAATGTTTCTTTTATTGCTCAATAAACACTGCTCTCTCTTTCACTAACTCTCCAGCCCAGCTTTTTCAAGCCTTTTAAGCCTTTAACTAACACAATAATCTTACAGCGTAGCAATAAGAAATCTCAGTTTGCAAATTCTCTCAGTGTTACTTCTGATGCCTCCTAGCGGTGAGCTTTGTAGGCCAGTGCTTACGGCTGCTAGACAAGTAAAATCCATGTTTGCTGGTTTTAAACAGATGCTGGGGCATCTGGATTTAGTGTTTTAACCTCATCCCTCAAATGACCAGAAACAGAGAGAAGTCCTGGGAGTGAGACAGCCTTAGTATGATCTGAAAGGTGCTACTGTAAAGTGTTCGGCATTTTGTGCCCCCCTTTTCCTATTTATTTTAAAACTGTGTGTGTATTTGCTTCTCAGGAAGTGGAGGATTTAATACCCCTGGTCAAAGCTAGCCACGGTGCTGACAGGTAGCCTACTAGCGTCCTCCTCATGTCTCTGCCAGGGTACCTCAATCCTTTCCTGTAACATGCCCTCCTACCCGCCATTCCTAATCCAGGCTTCTCTTGTGCGGAGATGAGGAATGGTAACATATTAACTGGTGGCATTCTGAACTGTTCAGCTGGCCACTAAGGACAAGAACAAGACTTCCAAAGTCAGGTTCACTTATACTTTGGTTGGTGCTTGAGAGCTAGCATACCAACGTACTCCATTACCTCGACGCAGCTGCTTGTTTTATATATCCTGCAATATATCATGCTGTGAGAGATAGGATACAATGATCCCTGTTACACCTGCAACAAACTGTTTGGAGATAATTTTGAGTACCAGTACCATTTATGATGGTGAGGTTTGGCAACTTGGGTCTTCAGTTGTGTAGAACACAAGCTTGCGAATTTTAACTGAACTGCAGCTAGTGATGACAAAGCTTTGGGGTACCATTAGATATCTCAGAAGGGGAATTATAACATCAAGCAGCGTTGTTCAGTAAATGACTCAGGGGAGAGCCATGCTTTCACATTTTACTATCCAACATATCTAACGGTATCCTCATATTTTACAGAATCATACAATTTAGAGATGAAAAGACCTACAAAAATAACTCCTATATGAATTTGTCCCCTTCTGGTGTTTTGTCTGGTATACTTATGAACGTTCACAACAACGGAGCTTATTAGCACTTCCCCTGGGATACTACTGCACAGGCTACTGGACCTTTCTGTGAGGAAGTTCTTCCTGAATTAGCTTACATTGTCTCTTTCTTAATTTTATTATATTACTTTTAGTTATACCTTGGCTTGGGAGGATTCGATTTTTTTCAGTTAGTGCTGGTAACATGGATTCACAAAAATTGATGGGAGACTATTTCCATCGATAATCATCAAAATGTATAAATAAGCTAAGTGAGAACAATGCTGCTTGAGAACGCATTGGAGTTTGATTTAAGCTATTTAATTTATATACTTTGACATGTGACTTTGACAATTTGTGTTTTAATGGCTATAAAGCTTTAATTTTTTCGAATCTCCGTGTCCACTGTCATTAGTATCCCTCCCTCCATTGCCTGACACCCCATCCATAAACCCCATAATTTCCTGCAACTGTGAAAATTTAAATTGATACAAAATCAGGAAAAAAGCTTTAAAATAAACAGTGAATTCTGCCAAGCCCAGTTAGATCCCTCTCCATTTTAATCCCCCTAAATAATTCTTTGCTGGTATTATTCTTCAGATATTTGCAGACTGCTATTATGTCCCCACTAGTCATTGCCCAGTCATACCATAAATATTTAGCTGTTGTAATCTTTCCTCCTGAGTCAATATCTTTCGGTAAGCAGAGTTACACCTGGGAGGGCTCTCTTCCATATTTTTACTTATTATTTTTTTAAGACACCCAGGCTAATGCTAAATGGTTGGTGTTTATTTTGTGTATAAATACTGAAACAGTCATGATAAGAGTTTGTGGTGTCTTAAATGTTCTAACTACATGTTCAACAGGAAACCAGGAAAGTAAATGACCATTTTCACACCTGTCATAATGTTGACAATTTTTCTTTCCCAAAGATGACTAGGAAAACGAACTTGTCCTTTAAAAAACACCTCCCCCTCCCCCATACCCACACGATAAGGCTGTTCCATGCAACACTGCACTTGCCTACTTTGCTATTTAAAGGGGTAGGTAATTAAACAAAGCTTTCTAATAGCCTCTGTTCCACTGAGACAATGTTAAAAGCCACGCAATCACACATTTATTCTATTGCATGTCAGAAGAAAAATTCATCACAAATTCTTATTTTCTTAGGTTATTTTGTATAAATATTAGAACTGTATGAAGACAAGGAGTACTTGTGGCACCTTAGAGACTAACCAATTTATCTCAGCATAAGCTTTCGTGAGCTACAGCTCACTTCATCGGATGCATACTGTGGAAAGTACAGAAGACGTTCTTATACACACAAACCATGAAAAAATCGGTGATTATCACTACAAAAGGTTTTCTCTCCCCCCACCCCACTCTCCTACCAGCAGGAGAGTGGGGTGGGCGGAGAGAAAACCTTTTGTAGTGATAATCAACCATTTTTTCATGGTTTGTGTGTATAAGAACATCTTCTGTACTTTCCACAGTATGCATCCGATGAAGTGAGCTGTAGCTCACGAAAGCTTATGCTCAAATAAATTGGTTAGTCTCTAAGGTGCCATAAGTACTCCTTTTCTTTTTGCAAATACAGACTAACATGGCTGTTATTCTGAGAACTGTGTGAGTTAAACTAAACACATTGAATGGTAAACCCCTTATTTAACCACTGCTTGCAATATTACTATTACATACCAAAGACTGATCCTCACTGAGACCTATCATTTTACTTACTTACTTACTTCCCTACCAACTCTGGTGATTTTATTGATACTGATTTTTTTTGTTAAAGCACCAGCTCCTGGAGTCACATGATTATGTGAGACCCTCACCTTTCATTTTTTTAAATGTAAGATTCTCACCCGTAGGGTTGCAGAGAAAAGCTTGAAAATGTGAACCCTGAAGTCTCAAAAAGAAGAAGGCAAATACAAAGACAAAACATTTCTCTCTTTATTTTTAAATAAATCTCATGATTTTGGGGGTTCCGCACTCAAGATTTTTGAACTCCTGAAGGTGGCAATGTTGCAATTCCCAGCAAGACATATAGACTGATTAAGTAATTTTAGACATGGGAAATGTAGCTCAGTATTTGAATAAGAGTTGGTCAGAATTTTTTTCCCTTGTCAGATGCTGACTTTTTATTGAAAAATCTAAAGCTCTCTCCTTTCCATCACCCCCGCCCCAAATGCTGGCAAAAAATCTAAAAAAAGTTTGGCCAGAATCTGCTGAAAAAAACCCAGTTCTCTGACACCTCTCTTTTTTCTTTTTTAAAGCAGCCACTTTTCATGTTACATTTTAATTTAATCAAAGCCTCAATTGTCCATTTAAAAAAAGTTCTGAGGGAAAAGTTACAACCAGCACTAACTGGGATGCATGAAGAAGGCCAGAGACCTTCAAAGCTGTTGTAATATGCAGAGTTGTTGTGGTCGGATTGGTCCCAGGATATTAGAGAGACAGCTTTTGAGCTTGTCTCTCTCACCCACTGAAGTCGGTCCAATGAAAGATAACACCTCACCCACGTTGTCTTTCTAAAGCTATTTTACAGTAAATGCTATTAATTTTTAGAAATTTCTTCTTAGCTAGTTTAATAGTGATTGCACTCATGCATTCAAAAGTTAATCTTTTCCTAAATCTTAAATTATGTCATCAGATTATCCAGAGGATACCTATCTGATGGTTAGTTATTCAAAAGACTTTTTAAACAATTGTTTGTAATGATTCACTCTTCTCTGTACTTCGAGATAGTGATCAAAATCTTTTTATGGGTCTGTTTTGATACTTGTAAAAGTCAATGGAAAAACTTCCATGGATGCTGGAGTTTTTCTTTTAATTTTTAAAGACAAACTCCAGCCACCACTCCATCCAGCACTTTTACCCGTGGCCCACAATCACCAAGGTTGAGTAGCAACATCTTAATCAGTGATTCTTCTCAGAACATTTTCCTCCAGGACTGAGTATTAAAATCCGGGCTCTGATTCTCTACCAAAGGCGTTGTCCTGCTGTCAAAGGATTAAAAGAAATGAAGTTTGAAAAGGAATCCGTTCAAATTGTGACATGAGTGACAGCTAACATATCTTCTCAATGGAGTGTTAGCTGAATTTCCTAAAGATTTGGGGTGAAAAAAGTCTGCAGTGAGTCTCTGAAAAAAAAGATCCTTTGAAACATCCCGACTTCTGTTATGATAAGCAGTTCAATAAGCCCACCCATGGTAAATTATTAGGAATTTATATCATATGGATCCCATTAACCTAAACGTTTGCTTTTAAAGTAAACTTCTCAGTACATGACTAGCAAGTCTGAGCACTTCAGGTTTGAGGGGTTTGTTTTTACAAATGTATCCTGGGTTATCCAACCAATTAGCTGAATTCTCTATGTAATTGTGCTTTTAATGAATCACCTAGTACTAATGAGACTGTGTCTGCCCAATTTTTATTCATTAAGGGCAACAAATTAGTCTTGGAGAAAGTTTTTCACTTAGTCTATAGTTAACCTTTGGAACTCACTGCCACTGGATATCATTGAGGCAAATAGATTAGAAAGATTAAACAAAAGGATTTGACAATTATAAGAATGAGAATAGCATCTGCAGTTACCGTAGCTATAGTCAAATTGTTATTGCTAGTTATTAGTATTAGAATAAAACCTAGAGGCCCCAAACGAGTTCAAGGCCCAGTTATATTGGGTGTTGTACACACACACAATAAGGGAAAGTTGCTGCTCCAAAGAGCATACAGTCTAAACAGAAAAAGACAGTGAAAGGATGGGAAAGGGAACAGAGAAGTGAAATGATTTGCTCAAGGTCACATAATAGATCAGTGTCAAAGCTGGGAGTAGAACCTAGTTCTCCTGTGTTCCTGAGCGGGTGGATCTTGCTGATTCTCTAAAAGGATTTAGGCCATAAGCTTCACCCATGAAACAATTTCTCTCCAGGCTATACAGTTGCACTGTTTAGATACATTATGGGAATTGTATGGCCCCTGAAGATTCCAGACTAGATGCACCATTGGCCTGTTCTAGTATGGCAATTCCTAGGTACATCAGTGGTTTAGAGAGGTATTTTATCATGCTGTTTCTAAATGAATTTGGTCAAGCGCGCACACACACCCAAAAGCAATTAAGGCCATGATATAAACAGTACAGTCCTCAGGCAGGAGGCTGCAGCGAATTATGTGACACATACTTCTCCTAATCACAGCTCTATTGAAACAATTTACTGGATGTGTGCATTGAACGATGATGGATCTGAATGACGGTTGGGGAAAAAAACTAACCTCGCTCCCAGTCCCACCAAGAAAACACTTGACTCTCCAATAAGAAAACCACTAAAAATCACAACCCTTTTGTGTACATCAGCATCTTCAAGTTCTGCCACATGCTGCTTTGTCCCATTGGCTGGTGTGACATGATGTAACACATCAGAACTTAAGAAGAAAACCAGACACCAGGTCAGATATTAAGCATATTGTTGAAATTATTGCAGTTGGGCTATTTTTGGGTAGTTCAGAGGTCAACACACCTCTGTGGAAAGGGAGGAACGAGACCTTCCCCAGACAAACAAAGAGACAACTACTTGACAAAAAAGAAAAAGTACTTAAAAGCTGGCAAGCCACTGGATATGTTTGTTCTAATTTAGAAAAAGCTCTGTTAGGAATACTTAGGACTTCTTGCATGTAAAAGGAGTCTGGTTGAATTTCGATCTGACTGTTTTCAGTGGAGCGGGGGAAAAAATTAGAAACATGCAAGAAGTGCCTACTTTTGATCACTGAGGTATTTTGATCTTGTAAATTATGTCTGAAATTAGGCATGGCCTGGAAAATGTGAGAGTGTTTTCTCTCGGTCTGGGGAGCTTCTGGTTTCCAGAGAAGGAGCTCTGTTCCTCTAACCTCGTCAAATCCCATTTTTTTTTCCACCTCTGCTTTCTAACAAGTGGGTTTTTCTTGCCATTCATCTGAGGTGACATATGGGTGGATTGGAGAAGCACCACAGACCTGCCTCCTCCTCTGGGGCTTCCACAATCCAAAACCTGAGCTCAGGTCCAACTTTTAAACAGACCTGAAAATGTTCCAGTCTAACGAGTAGGCTGACCTGCAAACTAATCTCAGCCCAACTGTCATAACATTGTGTTTGCCATGCACAGCTAATAAATCATAATAATGCTATGTTAATGGACCCAGCTTTGACAGTGCCAGAATTAAAAGGGCATACAATAAACAAAGAGTTTCTGAAGTACAGAGGTATGGAATGGCAATGAAAATGACCAAAGGATGCAACAGATCTTTTGCTGGTATTTCCATGGACCTCAGCTAGGTTTGCTGCCAGCCAGGAAGCCAAACAGAATTTCATCCCATCCTATTCTGCCAGATGCAATAGTTAAGAGACCCACAAAGAGAAATATAAACCTGATGGATGGTTGTGTTAAAGGGACAGTGCAGCAAGTCTGGAAGGGAACAAGATGATACCTGAGCATTCTCTCGAGTCAGAGAAGATCTTCCACAACAAGAAGGGTAACTTCCTGACAGAGCTATGACAAATCATGTAGAATCGGAGTCCATTGATTAGGACTGAAGAGAATCGTTTATATACAATTCTGGTCTTTTGATAGGATGCAGATATAGTACTTAGCATGCATAGCAGATAGCATTTAAATAAGCCAGATAAGAAAGGGAGGTAATCACTTCACTGACAGCCTTTCATTTGTCCCAGGTTTCTGGCTGTTTTACTGGGTACATTGAAGTCCTGAACATTTTGTTTCACTGTCTAAAATCCATGGTACCATTTATTCTGTGAAAGCTACGTTTGTTTTGTATGAGCTCTAGTTGATCAAATAAACAGGCAGACAGACTTTGGATACAGACTTTGGATTCCTATTATTTTAGGATATTTTTAGTGCAGGGTTGTGCTGCTCTTGTTCAAGAAGCAAAGCTGGATTTAGTTCTTTCTTGTCCCTCACATGAGAGAATCCTAGTTAGTGATGGACACACCTCAAGACTTTCAGCAGTTTGCTTCGATACAGGTAAGCAATCAAAATAACCTTATCTGAACTATTCAGACTTCCCTGATTTGGATAAAGGGGCTGGAAGTCTCAAAAGAATAGGATTTCTAACAAGATTTCCAGTACTTCCTCTCTCCAGTCAGAATAGGGACACAAAGAGGATATCCTTTCTTCTTGTATTTCAGCACCTCTGCTTCTCCTTTAAAGTTGGAATGAAGAAGCCCAGAAAGTCATGGGAAACTGGGGGTTGGGGACAACTTTTAATTGACCTTTCAGAAATTGGATTAATAGTTTGGTTTGGTCTGAGATAAAATTCTGCATGGGTTATAATTTGATCTGAACAACTTCACCCACCCATATTAAAAAAAACATCTCTCTGATGCACTTTTTAGACTCTAGGATAGGTCCATTAACTTCAGTAAGGTCACTCTTCACTTATACACTGTTAACGGAGAGGACTATCAGATCCCTAGTTGATCGCTGATCTTTTGCAGTACTTTTACTGATTGGATTGGACCTTTCTAAGCAGAGCTAAAACCTTAATTCAGCTTTATGTGTCCTGGGGGCAGGGGGGAGGGATGGAGGGAAGAGAGAGTGATCTTAGGGTTCCAGCTGAAAGAGTAAGTTGTCAGAGCAGATGAACTAGTGTTAAACACCAGTGAGTAAAATGGGGTTTAACTTTCAAATGTGAACTTGTTGCATTGCCAGAGACACCCCTTCTACCAAAACACTTTTGAGTTCTAAAAGGAAAAATGAAAGCAGATCAAGAGTTAAGTTATATCTATTCCAGAATATGGAAACACACAGTTTATACGAGGTCCTGAACTAACAGAGCAGAGAAACTGACACTAATAAATTGTGCACTTCCAGACAATAATAGGGCCTTATGCTTCAAATTATGTGAGTAAAAAAAAAAGAAAGAAAAAAGAAGGGCCATGATCCACGCTGATGCTAGCGTTTTCATTATTAGTAGTGGCCCTGTACCAACAAGGAGGGTATCGCATGGAGAAATCAAAATTAAATGTTGAGCAATACATTGGGGGTTTGGGGTTTGGAACCTCCATGTTTGGGTTCACTCCAAGATGAGCAAAAATTTGAGAGATCTTGTTTCATCCACACTTCAGCGGCAGCCATGAAATCTGTTCCCTGGAATTTGCCAAAGGCACATATCAACTTAGACTAGACTCTTCCAAAAGGACTCACTTGGGGCCTGATGCACCACTCATTGAATCAAGTGGAAAACTGTCCATTGACGTTAGTGGTCTTTGGTTCAGGACCCTGATGTATCTTTGATGCTTATCAAATATTAAGTAAGGACTGATGCTTAATCAAATATTAAGTAAGGACTTTTTCTCCAAACCATACATATAGATGTTAGCAGAAGATAGCAGCATTGGCTAGGATGCAACAGTTTGTAAATCTCTCCGGTTTAAACTACCTATGTGGTAAGTGAATGTTTTTCATTGGACTACCCTTTATAGTTATTAGGAATTTTTTAGAGATGGAGCCTACTTGATGGTCAATCTTGGGTTTTCCTGGCATGATTTGGGATGGCTGGTCTACAGAACCTAGCTCATTCTCACTAAAGGTTGAAATACACATTGGAAGTTACTGGAGGTTATAGATATGAGAGTAGGTGGAGAAACACAATAAAAGAAAGCAAGGATGCTGCACTGCATATGTACCTCTTTCATTTGGCAAGTGTAGCTGATTTTTAACAATTTCTGTAAAACTTCACAGTAACCAAATATAAATTGAGAAGATGATCTTGTAAAAATAACAAATTCTTCTTAATAAGAGACCTTATGAGGACTCTGCTATTAACTCTGTTGAGAAATGGCAGAAGCCACAATCTATGTCTATGTGTCTGGATGTGAATAAAGAGGTGTGAAGAGGAGTGAAATGCAAATCGGCAAGGTTCTTCTCTTTCTTTCTCTGTATAGATATTTAACCTATTCTTCCTTCACCAGTTATACACCAGTAAAAAACCATTGACTCCAGTAGAGTTTATCTTATTTATAAGAGTGTGATCAGAGATTCAGACCCATTCTTATTAAATGCCTGATCCTGAGCACCTTTAATGCTCATTGGTTTCAGTAGGAATCAAGGGTGTTCAGCCCCCCATAGGACTGGGTCTTCTAAGACTTTCCAGTCTTAAGAACACTGGTAATATATTTCAAAGCTCTTTTCAGACATCTCTGACTTGGGTAACGATTACTTACCAAGCAGATCCATTTACATTACACCTCCCTAATGCAATGGTCATATTTTTCCCCACGAATGAGCTGTTCATGAGCAATTTCTCCAACATGTCACACAAGTATGCTGTCCATCAACGAAGTGTTGTGCACGTTTTCTGTTTCCACCCTATTTTTCCTTCATCAGACATATTTATGTTGTCCTAAGCAAGGCGCATCCCACACTCCATTAATGCTACATCTGCCCCTACATTTGTCTTGCCATATTTCGGAAGAGAAGTGAAGAAAAGCACCTTGTTATAATTCCGATTTTGGTTTTGGAGAACTTCAACATTTCTGTGCCAGCATGATATTTATGGCTGTTCTCCAGCAGATATATTTTTTTTTTTTGCAGGAGAGAGGTTTAGAGTTTATTCTCTTCCTAGCATTTGAAGGTCTAGACTGTGTCCTTGTTCCCTCTAGACAGCGCGGCACTGCAAAGGGTGCAAAGGAAGACAGTGCAAAATACAAGAGCATCTTGAGCTTTAGATGTTGCAGCATTGCAAGCACAAGCATGTGCTGGGTGAAGAGCAGGTGAAAGAAAAAGAAGAGACCTCAAATTTCAACCATTAAAAAAGCTTTGTTGCCACCTTGCTACAGTCCCATGCTAGACGATGCAGAACTATCATGCTGAAAGACTGTCTTTCCTGACCGTGATTAAGGGGAAATGCTAATTTAATGAGAGGAGGAAGCTGGTACAGCAGCCTGTGTGGAAGATCTTGAAATACTTTGATTTTTTTTGTGATAAAAAAAAAAGTGGAATCAATAGACAACCGTTTCCCCCCACATCCCCCCAGATCAAGCAGCATCACTGGGAGTCCTCCCTTAGTTTCAGTCCAACAGACTGAATATTGTAGTGGAGAAAAACTAGACTCAAAGTATAAGAGTTTGATGCAGTCCTGTTTTTGTCCTGACATTTCTGTGAGGCAACGGGTGCTTTGAATGAAGTAGTAACAACAACGTGACCAACCTGAGGCCATTTAAGTTCACGAAGCTGCATTCCTCCTTACAGTGCTGGTGAAAGTAAACAACAGTATTATAAATTTTGGTCATGCCCTGGTATCGGTAAGTATAGTTTCTGAATTTGCCATATGCTCTCATTGAACTGGAACACCGATGCATACACAGCGAAATTGTCTAAACAGTTGTTCAACCTCAGTACTCGCTGTCAAAATTATGATCTACACGATTCATTCTGCTAACCACAAGAGGGGTTTTGTTTGTCAAATGAAATAATGTGTAATTTGGTACATCATTTTGGAAAGCATATTTTCAATATGCTACCACAGGCTTGGACACTGAAGCATCAGATTAGTGGATAATGTCCTACAGTTTCCTTTGGCTACAATGATTCAGCATTAGATAGGAGGCAAAATTGTCCAGAGGCATCAAATCATAAAGACTGCAGAGGGGGAGACTTTACTGAGCCAAATTTTTGAAAGCTGATTCTCGGAGTGAAATCTTGATGCCACTGAAGTCAATGGGAATTTTGCTGTTGACTTCAATGGGGCCAGAATTTCACTCTTGATTTGAGAGCCCAATTTTGTGCACCCTAAATTTTGCACATTCTGTTGCACGTGCCACGTTGTCTGTGTGTGTGCATCAGAACTTGGATATGAATACAGATGCTTCCTGTATGCATAATTATGAGGTTTTTCTGCATGGAAAAACTGGTATGTGAAGGACTCTGTCTGGAAGATATTGTCCACAAATTTTGAGGCTTCACTAAAGCACTTTTGCAAATGTAGTTGCTATATTAGGTCATTCCCCCATAGGTGATTACAGGTGCTGACTATAAAATGTTATGGGCATTTGGCCAGTAGAGATGGTCAACATTTTTTTTTTAAAGCATGAAAACAAACTGAAATTGAAATCCATTATTCAGGGTTCAAAATGAACACCTAAATGTTTTGAAATATTTTGTATTTTTTAATCAAAATCATTATTGTAATAGGTAACAATCTGGATATTGAAATGTTTCATTTTCCAAAACACCATTTTTTGGTAAGCAAATAACTTTAAGAGCATTTTGAATAATAATTTTGATGATGGTGGTGGTCATAGACCAGGACCTCATTATGCTAGGTGCTGTACAAACAGGGGCAGGGGGAAGAGACAACAGATGGATACAGACAGATAGGGGAGTGCAAGGAACAATGAGCCAATATGAGTCAACATGACAGGCAGCGGTGTTAGCACACCAGCAACCGAACCATGGTCAAGTTTTTGTAGGCATTATGAAAAATGAGCGTTAAAAAAAAAAATCACAAAGTATTTCAACAGACAAAAAATGTGGGCAACATTCTTGAAAAAAGGCCATTTTTCAACTGAAAAGTGACATCGGCAT
This sequence comes from Lepidochelys kempii, assembly GCF_965140285.1. NCBI lineage: Eukaryota > Metazoa > Chordata > Testudines > Cheloniidae > Lepidochelys > Lepidochelys kempii. The sequence goes on along the minus strand of NC_136391.1, from coordinate 36,380,638 downwards.
AGCTTCGTCTTTCAGGGGTGTGAAAAATCTGCAACCCTGAGAGACGTAGTTCAGCTGACCTAACTCCTGGTGTAGACAGCACTAGGGCAGTAGGAGAGGGAGTACCTATGCCTATGGGAGAATCCATCCTGTCTGCATAGGTAGCGTCTACACTGAAGTGCCTCAGTGGCACCGCTGGAGCAGCTCAGCTGTGCTGCTGAGGCGTTTTAAGTGTAGACCAGCCCTAATTCAGAGATATTGCTGAAATATAAAGAGGAAAAAAAAAAAAAGAGTTCCACAATCCAGGGTATAATTTCTTGTAAGATCGTACTTTAACATTTCAAGCTAGATTGTAAGGCTCTTACTCGTACCGAGGCTGTGTCTACACTTAAAACGCTACAGCTGCACCACTGCAGCCCTTCACTGTAGATGCTACCTAAGCCGACAAGAGGGATTCTCTCGTAGGTATAAGTAATCCACCTGCCCAAGAGGCAGTAGCTAGGTCAATAGAAGAATTCTTCCATCGACTTAGCTCTGGCAACAACAGGGGTTAGATCAGCTTAACTAAGTCACTCAGGGGTGTGAATTTTCCTACCCCCGAAGGGTGGATCTGGGTTGATTTAACTTTTTTAGTGTAGACCAGGCCATAGCCATGCAGGACTCCAATGTAGGCACATACCTACTGGGTTTTAGTAGATGTTTGCATCTCTCTCAGCAATTGATAAACAGTTTAGAATCTCCATTTGAGTGGCATTAACTAAAGAGGAACAAAACAGGATCAGAAAAATGTTAAGTACCCATAAATTACATTTACATCCTCATTAAGTCCCCTTTATGCTGCCAGAGGAATGTAAAGGGGCCTAAGTGGAAGTGAGAATCAGACTCTTGGTCTTTATTCTTAGAGTGTTGTTGTATCTGGCATGTCTACATAAGAAAACATGGAGGGTCTTGTTCCAAAAAGATGCAATGTGGGTCGTAAAATGCTTGTTTTTCCAGTTGCTCTCTTTTTCTCAAAATATTCCGTCTTTGCATGCCCACTTTAAGGTTCCCTTATACTAAGGACATAAAATCCAAATCAGCCCAAAATCCAGATCAGCCCGAAGAGTTTGCAAAGCAATAACACAGGAGTCTGCCGCGAGTTCATGGTATTTAAATGCTGCTAGTCCTAAACCTTGACCTGGATTCTACCAAACTTCTTAAATTGCTTGCTGTTTATTAACTCCAGCTGATGAGCTCAGTTAATTAGCTAATGCATGGGTAGCTTGTTATAAATAGCAAGCAAAACAGTGCCGTTTCCTCCCTCCCCCCCAGCTTCTTCAAAAGAAAAAGCATTTTTGACCAGAAAGTTTTACTTGTAAACGGAGGCCCGAATTTAATTTCAGATAGCGTTACTCCACCTTGTGCAAGTGATTTGTCTTGACACTGCACTGACTACCCACACACAAAAAGCCCTTTATGAGTTCCACGCCAAAGAGCCTGAAGTATTTTTTGCTTCTCTGAAAATGACATTTTGTCCTTTTTTTTTTTTAATCACCTGAACATGGGTCTTAAAACCACAGCACGCAAAGGCCCCATGTGAAGTGGGGAAAGGCATTTCGGCATCTGCTTAGACCCCCAAACTGAAGCGCCAGTGTGCTTAAAAAAGCTTGTATTTAAAGGCACTGCAGCTGCACCAGCTCATATTTCATCCAGCCACCAATTTCCTTTTTCCCCTGACAAACAGGCCTCAGAAAGAACGCAAGCCAGAAATTCTCCACGTTAGCGAAACATTTCCTCTTTCCCGTTCTCCCTTCCATTAACATTATTACACTGCTCCTGGGAAAAGCTGACTTTTCCAAGCCAGACAGCGTATTTCTTTCTTTCTTTTTTGGGGGGCCAGTGCTAAGAAAAGCATTGAGGGGAGGTGGGAAGGGCAGCAAAGGAAGTATGGGGGTGAAGTGAATTATAACGTTTCTTCAGGAAACATACTCTCTCTCTCTCTTGCACACAAACGCACAAAAGTAATGAATCCTTGTCTCTTTCCCTGACTGGCTATTGCAGAAGTCGAAAAACACAGACATACAGAAATCACTGACAGTCTCCTTCCCGGGGATTATATGCTCAATCGAGACTCAATAACTGTTTAAAGCCTATTTGACTAGGATGGTGCTTAAACGCACCACAGACCTAACTGCAGCCAATTCTATCTAAGACCTTGTCTTTAACTGATTAATAAGCCTTAATCTGCAGCCCTCAGGATATTATGTTTTTCTAGCCATCCAACGTCCCAGAGATAGGGCTGCACCTTCTGTTACATGCCTGATGTATACCACCTTTATGTAAAAAGAACAGGAGTACTTGTGGCACCTTAGAGACTAACAAATACAGACTAACACGGCTGCTACTCTGAAACCCACCTTTATGTAAGCTATTCAAGATCCCACATTGCAAAAGATATCCTATGACAGTTATGACCTTGTGCGTCCCCCCTCCTTTACCACCCCTTCAGATACTTCATATACCATGACTGTAGGAAATTCATGCTGCTTATGTAGAGCCAAATTCAGACCTGGTTTAAGAATGAGCAGCCATATTGGATGTCAAGAGGGTTGCACTCACTTACACCAGGCATGATTTTGGCCAATGACTTTATTTGTCCTGCTTTTATTTTTTCCTTTCTGGAGAGCTGTAACAGAAAGTCACATTTACCTAGAGAAGAGATAATCCCCACCCTATGAAAGCCAATGGCAAAACTCCCACTGATTTTAACAGTGCCTGTATCTTAGAAGCGGATAACTAGAACAAAGTGTCCTGTCTTCAGAGCAGAACAGTACATAGGTAATGCATTGCTGACTGAACCATGAGCCTAAAATGGTATGTGTAGGAAAGGAGAGAAGGATTGAGCTTCCATGATGGGCCTGGACCAAAATCCTGGATCTAAACAGCCCTAAACTTGGGTAAAGTTTGCTTCCAGATTTGGACTTTATGGATTGAGCCTACCTCTAATGTCTGTGTGTTTAAGGCTTTATGTAATCTCGCTGGACTTTTTACCACAAGCACAACAATTTTCAGTTTTTGGCTTAAGGTATTTTGTTTTTTAGCAAAAAACTGATTACATTTTGGGTTTTAGATGTTCAGTGTTCAAACAAAAAGTAAAAATTTTCCCCAGAAAGCAGGGATTTTTAGTAAAAAATTTTGGTTAGTCAAAAATACAGTTTTCCACTGAAAAATAATTTGAGTGGAAAATTTTTGATTGATCCTAATTGATACATCATTCCCATTGCTCAACCTCCTGGATCAATTACACTTCAATAATGCTTTGAAGCTGGGCCAATCCATATAACTATTTGGATAGCTATACTTGAAGTGGATAGAAAATGGCTTTTACATCCTATGAGAATTTTGAAAAATTTTCCCATCCTGAATTGGGACAAAAATATTTACATCTTGAAAATTATCAGAAACTGATACGCCCCCACAACATTTGGATCAGGTTAATCAAAACTTTTAATTTCAATAATTTTAAAAGCTTTTGTTTCAATTTTGATGTGTTAACATTTTAACCTTTTTCACTATAAATTAACTAAAATTTCTAAACACAAAATTGTTTTGAAGAAAAAAAGGAGAAAGTTTCCATTTCAAAAGTATTGAAAAGGGACATTTTGCTAATTTTGACTTTTTTTTTTTTCAAAATTGTTTCACATTAGGAGATTCACCAAAACCAACTCTTTCCCACAGTTTCAGTTTCACTGGAAAATTCCTGACCAGCTCTAATCTATACACTGCTGGACATTTCATTTCAAAGGACTCTGAAGTGCTTTGCAGACTGTGGACCCAGTTGTCTGCTGGTGTAGCTCCACTGACTTACTTTGGCTGAGAATTTGGTCAGCATATTGATGGAAAGCATTTCCACGTACCAGTGTTGATGGAAGACATTCCGCCCAACATAGAAGTACTGCCTCCTCTGGGTGGGATACAGCAGGAGTTTAAAGATAGGCAACAATGTTACACAATAGTTTCAACAAAAGGAGAAGAACAAAAAGATTCCAAGTTTAACCCTAGATCTAGTTGAAATATGAAATTTCATTAAAAATGTCAGTTGTGCAGTTATTTCTATTTTGCAGGATTTGAAAGGGACCTAACGCTTCATTTTTTCACAATATTTTTTGCAAAAAAAAGTTTTTACATAATTCATTTTCAAAATCATAATAGAATTTTTTATTAAAAATCATGTTTTCTCACTAAAAAAATTACATTGAAAATAATTATACTGATACAAATCTCACTTAAAATTTCATGAAAAATTAAACATTTTCATAATGTTAAACTTTTTTTGTGGAAAGCTTTATTTCTGAAGAAAGGTCATTTTCTGAAGAGTAAACTTTTAGCGTGAAAAATTTTGACCATCAATAATTGTATCTTGTTTTTCCACAGTCCAAGCTGGTTATGTAAAAAGTCAGTTAAGATATATATATATACACATTAAGTAAAGTGCAGGAGCAACATAACGTGGAGCAAAAGCATTAGACATAGACAGACTCAATTAGACAATCTGGTTAATTCTTTGATTATATCAGAGTACTATAAACCATTCACTTGATTGAATCCAGACAAACTGCCTCAACACAATCTTTGACTCAGATTTATTTCTCTAAATTTACATTGCAACAGCTACCACAAAAATTACAAACTGTGGTTTGGGTTGATTTTTCTCCCCTCCCTCATGTTTACATGGTCTTCAAGGGAAAAATAAAACAGTTACGCCCAGAGAGACTTTGCTTGAATTATTCTCCAGAGTACCATTTTAGCAGCTTTTATTTACAAACATAGCCGGCATGTGTTTCATCATGTCTGGTTTAAGATTTTTATTTTGTGCCTTTCATAGAACAAGCATGGTTTATTACATTTACGAATGTGACCAGGCTGGGAACATGCTATCTGTCTGTTAGTGTCTTAAGCCAAGATTTACATCATTGTGGACAGAGGTTCCAACTCTGGGATAGATGACACATCTGTGTGTGTTAATACACAATCAAAATCATATCTGCTGTAATGAGAGGGAGCTCCTGTTCCGACTCTCAGGAATTGTCAATGATAGGCTTTTGTTATCAGAGATGTTACCTGGGAGAAATCTCCCTGACTTTTTAGTAAGACTTTCTTCCTCTCTCTCTCTCTCTCTCTCTCTCTCTCTCTCTGTAAGATTTTCAGTTTAATAACAACTGTGAAAGTAAAGAACCAAACACATTCCTGGACCCAGATTCTGAGTGACCCTCAGGGAAATCAGTTAAGGTTATTCATGTCCTGAGATGGCAGGATCTGCCCCCCTAGGATTAATCAGTTCAAAGAGTCGACACATTTCAGTTTTTCTTTGTATTAAATTTACCCATCATCTACCAGCTGGACAGTAACCCTGATACTCTATCACTTTGGAACATCTGAGTTAATACCTTTAACTTCCACCTATTGGGTTCTGGCAAATGAGCTTTGCTTTTTATCTTTTTGTTTTATTTTAAAAACTCAACAACTCTTGATTAAAACTTAACTAAATTTGGTAGAGATCAAGTTAGAAAAAATAAAAGCTGCAAAATTCTGCCATCCCCCTGAAATTAAAAAGGGGGGAATAAAAGAGATAAAAGGAGAGAGGTGTTCTTTGCTGAATAGTTTTCTAATTATACCAAACGTGGCCACAGAAGGGACAATATCAAGAGCAACACCACACCTCAGCTGATGAGGTTAATTTGGTTGATATTCTTCAGAACCTGGAATCTCTAGGAGTAATGGGACACACAGCAGTAGCAGTGGATAATAAGTTCAAATTTAGTGGTTTCAATTTTTTCCATTATGTTTGAGTCCTGACATATCTTACATGTACTGTAGGAGCTAAAAGGACCATTTGTTTTTTCAGCTGACTTTTTGGAGCTGGGCAGACCTGTGAGATACACCATAAATGGATTGAAAAAGGTGAGGTTTATGAACTGCAAAGCAGTGAGGAAGTTTTCCAGGAAACTATGCAAACCCCTGCTTTTGACAGTCTACTTGAAAAATAAATACTACAGATTCCTTCAGAAAAAAAATTGACCTACTCTTGTCCTCTTGGGTTTATTTTCTTTTAAACTGAGAGTTTGTTAATTTGAAATACATATATATATAATTTCACGCACACATATTATGAAGATAGTGCAGAATTTGCAGAAATACAAGACCTGATCCAAATCTCACTAACACTAGTATAACTCCACTGATTTCAGTGAAAGTATTTCTGATTTTCCCTGTGAGACAGAGGAGAATCAACCCCCTAATCCTTCGTTTAGTCCTATAGGAATTATTCAGAAACAATATTACACATCTACAGTAAAATATGTTACCTCGGTGGTCAGGGGATTGGAATGAGCTTTAGAGCCTTTTGCCACTAGTTCAAATCTGTTCCAGCCACAGCCCAATGAAGTCAATAGGAATGTTTCTGTTGACATCAGTGGGTTTTAAATCAATACTCAAGTGCATAGTAACAAAGGACTCAATCTGGTGAGAAATTTAATCTGGATGCTTCATGAGCAATTTTTGAAACTCTTTTATTTTTTCAATATTTTGGGGCAGGGGGAAATTTCAAAATTTTTAGATTTGCTAGGGAAAAACATTTTAAAAAACTGATTTTTTCCCTGTTTTTTTTATTTTTTCACATTATTGTTTACTTTTTCCTGCGAGCTCTATGTTGCTACTTTTTACATTTTGCCAATGGAAAGGGAGGGCAAACCGGAGAACTAAAAAGGAAAGAGGAAAATCCAAACCTGAAAAAAAATCTTGATTTTGTTTATCTGTTGGGTTTTTTTAATCAAAAAATTGTAAATGGTTTTAAACAACTTTTTTTTTTTTTTTAGAAGACAGTTTTTCAATGAAAAAAAAAGTTTGGCCTGAATGTTGACCAGCGCTAGCCGTTACCATATATGTCTGCTTCATAACATGAATGACTCAAGAGCTGACCAGTTTGGCTATGTGAATGAGCCTCATTCCATTTCCTCATAGACAGGTTTCCACAGCACAAAAATTGCCAATACAACTGATAGAAACTTGCTCTTTTTGACAGCCAGAACATAGAAAATGAATTACTCTTGTACCCCTGGGGCCACCTTCCAGAACAGGATCCTGGGGCAGTACCGTACTTGTTGCCTATGTCCGCTGTTTTCAGATGCTAGCCTCTGTAATTCACTTGCAGGCAGGTCTTTACTGAATTGATAGGTATTTGGATATGGTGATGAATGTGGTATTTAAAAAGATATGAGAGAGACAAGGTGGGTGAGGTAATATCTTTTATTGGCTCAACTTCTGTTGGTGAAAAAGACAAGCTTCAGAACTACATAGAGCACTTCTTAGTGTCTTTAGAAGCGTAATTTAAAAGATAGACTGACTGCTGTCCCTCTCAACCTTCTGTTGCTAATGAAGAGGGAAACAACTCCCTCCGTATTTTTCTTCCAAGCTTTATCGGAAAGATAAATTAACAACGTGTATGTGTTCTAATCGGTACAGTTTGTAACAAAGGAAAATTGGGGTTGTCTGAATTATTTGACGATTGTGCTGGTAAAGTGGCTTTGCAGATGATCAGTGAAGGTAGTAAAATCTTTTCCATGATCACTGTTTGGTGCTAGTTTGTTATTGTTGTTTTGTTTTTAATTCTGGGTGGGCAAGGCTGCTTTTCCTCTGATCAAATTGGGGAAAAAAAAAAAACCAGGGTGGCTCTCCCGATGGGTTTCTGGGTAACTGCACACATCTGGGTTTCATATCAAAAGAAATAAATATCAGACCTAATTAATCCTCAGTGGCTTCTGGGTATGGACTCCTGAACAATGCAGCCTCTAATTACAGTTTAAGCAGGCATGGTGACAGCGTAAGCTGCATCAGCCAGGCTCTGGATTTCATGCAGTATATCGTCTTCTAAATCAGGAGAAAAAAACCGAGGCGCAGGCGTTCTCAAACTGCGGGGGTCGGGACTCCTCGGGGGGTCACAAGGTTATTACATGGGGGGTCGCGAGCTGTCAACTCCCAAACCCCACTTTGCCCTCCAGCCCTTTAAATATATAAAAAGTGTTTTTAATTTATAGGGGGGGGGGTCGCACTCAGAGGCTTGCTATGTGAAAGGGGTCACCAGTACAAAAGTTTGAGAGCCACTGTTCTAAATGGAGAGAGAAAGAAAGAGAAGTATTTGTTTAAAACTTTGTCAAAGTCCTTAAACCAACACTGATTTTCACCAGCGGAGGATCTGGCCCATCTTGAAGCTATCTAGGAAGGGGAAAAAAAATAGAACAAATACACGTCACACTAATTTGCTTTTGTGTTGTGCCTAGCGGAACGTCCAAATAGCACCACCGCATGCTTTTTGCAATTTAAGGCCACTTTTAATAAACCACAGCCTTAATGCAAATTGCTGAAATGCAAATCTTGAAATTATTTGTATGAAAAAAAATAGTACAATTATATTTCCTTTCAAGAAATGCAAACTGGCTGATTTATTAGTCTTTTATAAAGGGTTATTTATAACTGATAACCTGTGTAATGATTTTACCAGAAGATAAAGTTCCTATATTGCAGACAAAGAGATATCTAGGCAGCAGTATTCTGATTAGTTTTACATCTTTTCTAATTCGAGTAATTTAAAGATGGAGTTTGGGGATTTGCTGAGCTGCAATAAAACATGTCGGGAAAGGGGTCTGTTAAATGTTTTATAACTCTAAAGCCATCTTTTTTTCCCCATGTCTTTAAAACCATTTTGATTTGCAAATATATGAGTGAACTCAGAGCAAACAAAAGTAAAAGGACTGTTAACACTGGCTTTGGTACAGGCAGTCTCTGTATAAAATTTCCCTCTCTGCCAATGTACCTCAATCCTGGCTTGCAATAACCCCTGTTATTCTAGTCCTGGATTTATCCAGAGCAAAGGCTGCCAACTATACCAAATTATGTGGCTGGTTTTTTTTCAGTGAGGACTAATGAGACCACCAAACTTATTTTCCCTCCTAACCAGAGCCAGGATTTGAACTGAGGTCCCTAGAGATGCAAACATAGTATATTAACCAACTATGAAACCACCCCCCTGCTATGTAAAGTCACACCCAGGAGGGTTTTTTGGTGCTAGGCAGCAGAGTTTTTACATGGCTATCCATATATTACAGGATATTATTTTTCCAGCAGAGAATATTTCAAACATTTCCAGTGAACTTTTTTCTCTTCTTTTTTTAATTTGTATTTTACATATAAAAATCAAAGGAATAAAATTAAACCACAAAAATATGTTAGAGAAACAAAAGCAAGGACAAAATAGACTTTGAAGGCTGAAACTAGATCCTCTTTGCTCTACCATGCTGTCCCTGGGTATTGCACAGACCTCTATGTAGTCAAAGATCTTACATAGCATATAGTATGGGCCATGAGTCCTTGCATTTAGGTGTTAATCACACATCCTTTTGCATAGTCTAAAAGGTACAGTGCACCATCTCAACACTAAGGCCAATGGAATAATCACAACAGGCAAATATAATGATAGCACTTATATATTGATAGCTCTTTGTATTTTCACAGTGCTTTACAAAGATTAAAGGCCAGATGGGACTCTTAGATCATTTAGTCTGGCCGCCTGTGTAACACAGCTCATAGAATTTCATTCAATTGCCCCTCTGCTGAGCCCAATAACTGGTGTTTGACTAAAACATATCTTCCAAAAAGACACCCAGCCTTGAGCTGAAAACTTCAAGAGACAGAGAATCCAACACTTCCCTTGGTAGATTGTCCCAGTGATTAATCACCTTCCCTATTAAAACTGGTGCCTTATTTCTAATTTGAGTTTGTCTGGCTCTCACTTCCCTCCGGAGGCATCCCTTGGGGCTTGGCTTGTACGGAGCATGCTCAGTAACACTGCTGAAGCCAGCTGCCCTCACTCTGCCCCACCACTATCGGCAGGCACAGGTCATCTCTGCTTCTACCCACTGGTTCTTGATATACCTTTCTCTGCTAGGTTAAAGAGCCTTTCAGTACTTCAGCACTTATTTTTTCTATTAGGCGGAGAAAGTGGTTGGAGTTCAACTTGAGGTTAAGCACCGGACTGGCACTCAGGAGATATGCATTAAGCATTTGGCTTTGTCACAAACTGTGCATGGGACTTTGGACAGGTCACTAAACCTTTCTGTGCCTCAGGCCCCCATTTATAAAATGAGGATGAAGAGGATCCTTTTCAACAGGCCTCTCCAGTGCAACCATGCAAAGACCAGACACGAGATGGTCCTAATTTATTAATCTGGAGTATGTTGCAAAACGGGACACATTTTCAAAAAATGTCTTTTAATGTGGAGTCCATAGGTTTTTATATTTTTTCAGAGGCACATATTGCATTAATTAGCTAGTGTGCATATGTGTGTGTTACTGTTCTCTATTGGACGAGAAGCTGAACTGCTCAGCTGAGTATCGCTGGCCCTGTACTACTAATAGCCAAAAGAGATTCGCCTTTATCTGTAGATGTAAGGGCCTATGTTTTTGATTGTTTTATCCCAACCGTGACTGTGTAATTCTCAGTGGCCATAGTAGGAAGCATTGTGACAAATTTGGGCTCTTTGGCTATAGCAAATTATATTACTGGAAATGTATGCAATTAAAATAAAGAGCTTGGATGGATGAGTGAGGGCATTGATGATGGTACATGTAACCCTTACACTTCTTGGTCACTTTCATAGTAAGTACAAATGTGTCAGTATTAAACACCTTCCGCTGATGACTAGTCAGTCCAGCCTCCAGGAAGATTAATGAGCTTTGATGGGTTGTGGCAGGACTGGCAGATTGGCGGAGGGGAACCAGCAGGCTGCTTTTAAGGTCAGTAGCCACAGAAGGTTGCTAGAAGCTCTGTGCTTTGGCCTGCAGCTGTGATTGTTCTTGCTCCTTCATCAGCTCCTGTCCTGCTCCAACCCTGTTTCTGTCTTTCTCCTGGTTCCTGAGTCTGGCTGTGATGTTTGGCTCTGATTTTGGGTCCTCTCAGCAAGCTTCTAACCAGTGAGCATGACTGTCACCATGTGAGCCTGGCACCATGTACATGTTGAATACTGTATAAATGGCAATCAGTAATTAAGAACAACTCATTGTTTTGAGCCTGACCCGGGTCAGCAGTGACTGAGAGTAATTTCCATCCTTTGGTGGCTGATGTAAAATGATCTGGTGGTCTCAGCCCATTTTCTTGCAGACAATTAGTTAGTTTGACCCCAAAAAGGAAAGAGTGACAGAGACTCCATGAAGGCCACAAGGGACTTTGCTATTGCTATTGGTTTTATGTGGAAAGTGCCCAGTTACTATGGTCATGGGCAACAGTATAAAAGTCTGATAGAAAATGAATAATTCATAGAATATCAAGGTTGGAAGGGACCTCAGGAGGTCGTCTAGTCCAACCCCCTGCTCAAAGCAGGACCAATTCCCAATTTTTGCCCCAGAGCCTTAAATGGCCCCCTCAAGGATTGAACTCACAACCCTGGGTTTAGCAGGCCAATGCTCAAACCATTCAGTGATCTCTCTCTCTCTCTCTCTCTTCCCCGCCCCCGTCCCCGTCCCCCAAAAAATACATTCTCGCATTGGTACTCATTGCTATTCCTGCTGGTAATAGAGCTTCCAAAGGCTGAATTACTCTTAACCATACAGATGTTTCCTTCTATCGGGGTGAGGTAGAGGGCAATGGGAGGAAATTTCACAGCATCACTATACCAGGATCTTTCCCTAGCACTAGTTTAACTTAAAAATCCTTTTAAAAAGAAAGAAATTGAGATCATATGCTGTAAACTATTACCCCATTGCTTATGTGCTGCAAGAGATCACCTTATCTTCCAGTTATACGAAGGGCTATCACACAACATTGAACTGCTCTTGACAGGGCAGAATCTCGGCCGTGCACATTTTGTAACAGCTTCCTCACTTGAAACAAAAACTATTGGTGGAAGAAATAGTTGTTGAAGAAAAGGTCATTACCAGGAAGCCCATAAAATGCTAGTAATTTTCCTCTATCAGTCCTCCTCAGCTGATAAAACTTATTAGGCCCTTAAGTTCTGTTTACACTGCTGTCTTTAAGTGGTCACTTATCCACTCCTGCCCTGTGTATCTGCCTAAGGGTTTTTTATTATTATTATTATTCCACTTTTTCTTTCACTTTAATAAACAGCTCCAGTCCTGATACCAAGATAGGAAAATCTGACCCCTTCAGTCGTTTGCTCTAGGTGTAACAAGAAGTGCGTCCTCTACTGCGTGACATCTAGAGAGTTCATTATCTTAGATGAGAATAGAGTCCAAACATTTGCCTGTTGTGCCAAAGTGTGTTTCCTTAAACTCTAATGGCAGTTCAACGAAACCCAAGTTTTATAGCATGTTTTTACTCTAAATACCAGAATACTAAGACACGAACAGTTTATCCTGAGGGCCCATTCTTGCACTCAGTGAAGTCAATCACAAAACTCCCATTGATATCAATGTGAACAGGATTGGGCCCTAACATTTCAATGAATTTAGGACCATATTCTACCCCCATTCGACACACACAACTCCCAATAGCACCCAGGTGACTCTTGAGTGGGTTAAATATGGTCCTACTATACTAGAGGGCTCAGTTCGGTGGAAGTAACTCTATTGAAGTAAATTACAGTTGCAACTCTGGAAACTGAGGATCAAAATGACTCCAGATATATTGATTTAAAGAAAGCAACCAGAACTCTCATCCTGAAGTCTTCCTCATTAGGGTGACCAGATGTCCTGATTTTATAGGGACAGTCCCGATATTTGGTGCTTTTGGTTATATAGGCACCTACTACTCTCCACATCCTGTCCCAATTTTTCACATTTGCTATCTGGTCACCCTATTCCTTAGTCTTGGCTAAGTACTGCTTACAGTTACACTAGATCTACTCTGCTGTGAGAGAGTTCCCAGAGGGAACTGTGCCTGAGCGAAAACTGCATTAGGATGTCAGGATTTAGTCTCAGATTTTCTGAGGATACACTTTCACATATATGCTTTCTCCATCCCACTGTCCTTCTTCTGATGACTTCTCTACTTTAGGAATTTATACCCTGCATCCAAGGAAAAAGGAACCCAATCAAAAGGTTTCCTTACCTGTAGAGATATGAACTATTGAAACCTCATCCACTGTTACTCCTGACATGTTGAAAGGTTTCAGTCTAAAACTTGCCATCTTTAACATTAGTGTGATATATCCGTTGTAATGCATGTACAGTCACCAGGTCTCTATAAATAATTCTATTCTGGACATTTGGAAGAAATTCCTAGTGTCATCCTTTCAGGAGCTTGCAGAAGACAATGAACCACAGTATTGACGCCTAAATTACAACACCTCCTTTCCCAAAAATAAAGAGACTTTATTCTATTGCCAATCCCTTCACGTTCAGACACTAAGAAGCACTTTGATCTATTGATTACATTACTGTGTGACCAAGTGCTTTAAATGAAATATCTTTGTCGTACTGACAAGTTTTTTTGCATGATAGGAATGTTCCTTAAACTGCCTGCTGGTTGCAAAGAAGATTTGCTTTGACTATCAATGTGTAACAAACTGAATTCACACCAATGATTTCAGGTTTGCTCCTCTAACATGCCAGGTGAGAGACAGCATTGCTGAGCTTGTTGAATCATTTATACTAGACATGCTTCCACAAGCCATGTAAACAGAAAATCTGGTCTATCCTATATAAGTTCGGGAACTGCCCTCATCACCTAATTAGCTGAGCACCCAATTTGCTGCCAAAGCAAACCATTATAGGGACACAACAGTACAGTATGTTCTTCATATTAGAAGCATAGAAAACGGTACCAATTCAAGAAATGTTCAGGATTCATAAACATTTTCCTAAATTACCAGCTGATTATCCTCCTGTTTGAGAACAATGGCAAGCACGGCCATGCATAGAATTCAAGTCCAGCCCAGTCACTGGTAATTTTACCTAATTGGATCTTTTCTCATCATTGGATCAGTTGTAATCAATATCAGACTTTCATTTTGTCCTTTTATTACGTTTTATATTTAACATATAAATTCTCATGTCCATGAGTGGAACTGATTCGGGGAGGAATGGGGCAAATATTTTTCAGGAAAAATGTAATTTCCTGACCAGCTCTTCCTGGGAGTGCCACTCTTAAATCTGTTTTTACTCTAACTCACACGTGCAAGGGTTTGTAACTCAAGTGTAAAAATGCGCTCATGGCTGGCACTGGGCATATGAGGTTTTTTTCAAATTCTAAGGGCCTATTACATTTTTCTTAACCTGCACCCATACACATTCAAACAAAAGCCCTCCCATTGACTTCAGAGGGTTTTCACAGAATCAGGAACTGAAATTGAAAATAAAGTTAATGGTTGCATATGTGATCAAATATTAAAATGAAATCGTGTGCCAATCATTGGCCAGATTCACCAGTTCTCTCTGCCTGCTTTTTTGCCCCATCATACCAGTGAATGACTCTACCTAGGTACTTCTATGCCCCTCATCACCATAGTGTCTGAGTGCCTCACAATCACTAATGAGTTATCTTCACTATATCCCTATGAGGGGGATAAAATTATTCCCATTTTACAGATTGGGAACTGAGGCACAAAGAGGTTGTCACAAAGGAAGCCAGTGGTAGAATCAGGATTTGAACATAGATCTACAGAATCCCACACCAGTGCCTTAACCACAAGTCCATCCTTCTTCTGCTCCACTAGGCTAGATCCACCAAGGGGATTTAGACTCAGTGTCGCAATGCCCACTATTCAGGCATCCTGCTGCCTAGTAGAATCCACAGACGCAAGTTAGATGCCCAGTGTCCCCAAACAATGCATGGGGATATTATTGGAGGAAAATTAGGCACCTAGGGAATTTAGGCAGCTAGTTAATTGGGAGGAGGGGGGGTTGAGGATCTAAATTTTGGACTTGGGTGCCCAAAGTGTCAGTTACATGCCTGTAATCCCTTTTTGGATCTAGCCCAATACCCTTTTTACAGATCTATTAGTGACCATTCAGAGGCTAGATCTTGGGGGATCCTCCTAAAATCATTATGACTAATGTGATATTTTTAAAAAAATTGATTTTTTAGCAAAAATTACCCAGCCTCCCAGACCACTCTCTTCTGCTTTCCTTCTGGCTTTAAAAATAACATTGAAAGGAAAACGTAGTAAGGCGGTAGTAACATCAAGCACCTTCATCTGAAAAAGGAACGATATGGGTCTGGCTTAAATTTAAAAAATTGCTAGTGACATCAGAGACATTTCTCACAGCTACCAAAGCCTACCTGACTCGGCGCTTTTGGAAGGAAAAAATACCACGTTAAATTGTTTGTTAAAATGGCCTTTACATTTCAGAAGTGGAGATTTATAACTCTCACATAAAGTAAAATAATAGCTTGGCACTTGAATTCTTGTTTTGTTTGTGCAGTGGATATTGCTGAGATTATCATTAAGATCTAACTAATTTGTCTTTCTGGTTTGCGCATTATAGCTAATGACGTTGAGGTCAACACCAAAGACTGCTGGCCATTGGCTATTCCATACCTTTTGCAGAGGCCAAAAACGGGGACTGATAGATTGGCTCCATGCCACTAGACCTTTGGAACTACTTTGAAGGTAATGAAATCACATGGATTTGCCAGCAAATTTGAGTGTCTGTCCAATTTCATCCTGTTTATTCAGCTAGCAAATACGTAGTTAAGGTGAGACTGTGTAGCTGTGCTGAATGCTCAATTGTTATCTAATTCTAATTCTGAGAGAGACTGGCAACTCCTTCTGCAACAGAAGCAATTGGAGCCATTTCTATCATTAATTTGATGCTTGATGGGATACAGTGTACCCTGGCGATAAAGGAGATTTAAATTTCACCTTGTGCCAGCACGCACCCCAGAGGAAGCCCCAGTTCAGCAATGCACTTAAGCACATGCACAAATCAATTTCTCCCCGGCAAGGCACTTAAGTACATGCTTAACTTTAAGCCCATGCTTAAATCCCATTAAAGTGAATGGGACTTACTCATTGCTTAAAGGTAAACATGTGTTGATATGTTTTTCTGACTAAAGATGGTTTGCTGAACCGGGGCACAAGAGAAAGCAGGCTGCATGTCCACTGTGTTTTCCCAGGAATTCCATGTGAAATTAATTGGCAAACTATTTCCCAAACTGTGGTCAAAGTTCTCAGCTGATATAAATCAGCATAGCTCCATTGAATTCAAGGATGGAGAAGCTGGCTCAGTGCTTCAACTAGTGCATCTAATTAATAACAAAAAGACAACGCCATTGGGTATCTAGATTCTGAACATACAGTTGTTTCAGATTATGCCACGTTACCACAGGAACTATTGAACATAAGACCTACCTCAACATAATAACAATAATGCTCAGACTGTACATAGCCCTTCACATATTCATAATACTATACAGATATATATTAGTCTTTACCAAAATGTAATTTAATATGTTGGATTGGGGATTTGTTTTTACATCATACAATTCCACTTGATGTAAATAACATAGTTGTTCGTAAATGTCAGATTTTGGTAAATTCTTGAGTTGAAAAATTTCATACCTTTTTGATAGGGGAAATTTGAGGGTGTCACTGATTTTCAAATATCCTGAGCCTCCACAACTTCTGTGGATTTCAGTAGCTTCTCCAGGCACTCACACATAGTCTGATTTGCTAATGTGCAGTGTATAGAAACCCGTTGTTAAAATGACAAGCTAACATAGGTGCTGGACCTTGAGATGTGGAGGGTGCTGAAGCACACCCTGGCTTGAAGTGGTTTCCATTATATACAGGGGTTTACAGCTTGGTTCAATGGCTCTCAGCACCCCCACTATAAACATTCTTCCAGCACCCCTGCAAGCTATCCTTTTAAACGTAAGGGGTTTCCTGGTCTGGCTTGCAGGCTACGGGGAAGAATGCAATCTGGGGCTCATCAGCAATCAGTCTGCAAAGAGCCAGCCTAGAACAAGGTGGGGGGAGTCATTTCTCTGTGTCTTATGGAGCAGCCTGCTTTGTCTATCTCTGGTTTGGGGTTCTTGTGTGCTAGGGTTCTAGATTCTAAGAAATAAAGTAGTGTTGCACTGCAAACTTCTCAAAAAAGTATTTTATGTTTTTATCTTACTTCTCTGTATGTCATGGACATAACAGCATTATAGTCCATACAAAGCATCCATATCTACCTTTTAAAATTTTGATCTATCTGTACAACTAACCCACTGCAAAATGCATCTCCCCAAATATATGTTGCCCATTTTCCACACACATTTAAAAAATATGCACAAATCCCTGCTTCTGCAAGTTCACACAAATAGGCAAGCCCACGTATCTGTACAGAATGCCACTGGCCTCCCTGCCTGTGCACCCGAACATCCAGGATTGATGTTTAGATTTTTTTAAAAAAACAAAAGCAAACAAACCCCTCTGCAACTGGGAGAGATGTGTTTGTTTACATATAATTGTATATACTCCATGAGGAGTGGGGGTTTTTTGTGTGTGTGAAGGGCAAAACAGAAATAAAAGAGGATGAAATGGGAAAGGTAAAGTATTCATAGATTAGAAGGCCAGAAGGGTCCATTGTGGTCATTTAGTCTGACCTCCTATATAACACAAGCCATAGGACCTCCCTGAATTAATTCCTGTTTGAACTAGAGCATATATTTTAGAAAAGCATCCAATCGTGATTTTAAAATATCAAGTGATGCCTTTTAACAGTGTTTTCTTTCTTTCTTTCTTTCTTTCTTTCTTTCTTTCTTTCTTTCTTTCTTTCTTTCTTTCTTTCTTTCTTTCTTTCTTTCTTTCTTTCTTTCTTAATTTTTTTTTATTTCCTTTCAATTATGAATAGATTATAAGTGTAGAATTTTGGAGATATGGAAAGGAACTACTCCAGACCAGATGTGCTGGCTGCATATGAAGGGCAGGCTATAGTACGTTAGTGGTTTAAAGTAACAGGAAACCTGAGCAATATCATAAATCAGGATTTTCTGACTAGATTTTTTGTACAGACTATAACAAAATGTATTGAATATCTTGAATATGTGAGAGCCTCCAACCTACCAAATTACCAGGCTCTGCCAGTGAGAGGCACACTAATTTGAGGCTGGCCTCAAACTGAAAATTGTTAAACAAAAAATTAGGTTTCAGCATTTTAAGAAAAATCTGCTTGGAGCCCAGCACTAACAGGACCCTAAGGATTTAGCTAACTGCAAGGAAAATACAGACAGACAAATTTCTTGACTTTCTAAGCTCCTGAGACAGATTTCCACTTCTGGATCTCAACAAGGCATACAAGTTCTTCCACAAGTGACAGGTTACTTACTGGAGGGTGGATATTCCCCCCTCCCCCCCCCACACACACTCTTCACGCATTCAGTCAAATTTTGGTCTACTGAAGGGAAACGGAGTTTTGCCATTGACTTCATTTGGACTAGAATTTGGTTTGTTATCTTTTTCATTCATTTTATTTATTCATACACATATAATGCATTGGCTCAAGTGCACCGACTGAAGGCAGTGCACTCCAGCATGCAAAAAGTTGGGTCCAGTTAACGGAAAACAGCCTACAACAGAAACACTGAAAGACACACACAAATTATTACCAGTGTAGATTCAAGTCATACAACTGGTAGCGCACAGAGCAGGTCACCTACACACAGGCCCACCAATGGGTTGGGAGCAAAGGAGGCAATTGCCCAAGGGCCTGGGCGATTTAAAAGGGCCTAGGGGCCCCTGGCGGCGGCCGGGAGCCACGGGACTTTTTAAATTGCCAGGGCTCCTCGGCGCGACGGGGTGGGCATATGGAAGCCCTGACCGTGCCAGAAGACTGCGCCCAGCAGCTCAGCCGGCAGCAGCTCGCTGGGCACCAGTCAGCACAGGTGCAGCTCCGCCCAAATGTCAGGTGGACCTTTTGAGGGGGCCCATGGATGGTTCTGTCCTTGGCAGAGCCGTCCCTAGGGTACAGCGGATCGAGGCGACCGCTCTGGGTCCCACGCTTTGGGGGGGCCCTGCGGGCTGGTGTGATTGGCTAGTGCGATCGGTCCCAGAAGTGATCATTTCTGCCCCAGACCCCGCTAGGGACGGCCCTGGCCCTGGGGCCTGGAAATGCTGTCGGTGGGCCTGCCTACACAGGATCCTACCTGTTGCAGAATCAGAGCTTTCTTTTCTTTTCTTGCTCAGCAATTTAAAATTAATTATTGTGTACTTTTCAATACCACCCCAGCTAATGGGGAAGGGATAGCTCAGTGGTTTGAGCATTGGCCTGCTAAACCCAGGGTTGTGAGTTCAATCCCTCAGGGAGCCAGTTAGGGCTCTGGGGCAAAAATTGGGGATTGGTCCTGCTTTGAGCAGGGGGTTAGACTAGATGACCTCCTGAGGTCCCTTCCAACCCTGATATTCTATGATTAATTGTTGCAACTTTAAGGGCCAAATTCTCAGCTGGTATAAATAACCACAGTTCTGACTAAGTCAGTGGAGATACACCCACCTATGGCAGCTGAGAACCTGACCTAGCTAGTCAACAATGCCTACTATTCTTTTGTTTGGTTGGGTTATTTTTTAAATGTCATTGTCTTTTTATAATTCTATGAAATGTATCTAAAGCCCAGGCTAACTCTTTCCCCACATTGTTCCACTTCTAAGTAAAACATATACAATAAACTGAGTTCTATTTTTCTCATAATCATCCAGACGATCTTCATGATTCTGGGGAAAACAATGCCAAAGTGATGGGTTACTGCGGTGTCTTCATTTTGAGCATACTCTGGAAATTGGCTTGACATGCTCATATATTCAGCATGGGTGAGATTTACCCATCTGCAGAAGGACAGCACCAGACTAGAGGACCACGTTAAGTCCCATAGAAGCTAAACTTCTTTGTATGAACTGGCTTTCCTCTCATTCACCCTAGTGTAAAATCAGGAGTAACTCCGTGAAATCAACAAAGTTATGCTCCTGTAAAATTGGTGTAGATGAGATGAAAGACAAGCCCATGAAATATCCTGCCTTACTGGTTTCATTGTAGTTATTGGTTTCTTAGATTCCCCCTTTCCCACCCACCTGTTCTCCCAAAAATGACCTCCCCCTGACCTCCTAGAAGGTCTCCAAGCTGCTGATCCTTCTTATGCTTCATTCTCTTAAGGCTGCAAGGCCATCGAATATGCTAAATACTGCACAGAGCTTCTGCTTGAAATGCATCCACACAAGCCTTCCTTCTGGGCTGTATTTTTTTACATTTTAATTTTTGGCAGTGCTATAGGGAGCAAGAGTGGCGTGCAGCAAACAGCATTTACCAGCGTGTGTAGCTTGGCACCAGAAAATAATTACTTCAGAGTTCAAAAACCTTCAAGGTGCTCTCTCTAAGCTGCTTCACATTTAAGATGTGTAACACTAAAAATGTCACTTTTGGATCCCTGCAGACCAAAACAGAGTGCCTTCAGCTTTCTGATTGGCAGAAAATTGATTGTTAAGCTCCAGGAAATTTCCAGCACAGCTGTAAAATGTCAGAAATACTCTGCTGCTGCAAAAGCTATCGAGACTGGTTTCAATTAACACTACTCTCTCTTCAGACCTCATCCCCAGAAAGCACAAGCTTTCTGTTTGAGTATTAGCCATCCTTGATTTCCACCCACCAGAAACAGGTTAAAAAGTTACTTACTTCGGTTTCTTCCTGTCCCAAGCAGGGGGCTATGCCTCAGGCATCAGAGGGAGGAAAACAAGATCGTACAGACGCCTGTGCAGATATCTGGATCTGATTCTCTTAATGTTCCATGCATTGCAAGTATTTAATCTCCACATATTTCTTACGAAGTGGGAGAGATCCTGGCCCCATCCCATTCCTATGATCTTTGACACAGATACATGGGTAGATCTCTGACTCAGCTACCTTGGTACACCTCTGTACTCAGTATGTTGTATGTGACATTCCTACCTTAGCATTTTTTATTTGTATTACTGTAGCATCGAGGAGCCCCAGTCATAGATCAGAACCCCTTCTGCTAGGAGCTGTACACTGACAGTGCCTGTGTGACGCCAGCAGATGAAGTGACAGCTCATGCCAAGCCTCTGGGCCTCACTGAATACTGAGAAATGCACAGCTGGAAACCAGCCCGGCTCATCTCGGTGTTAGGCTTGTCAGAATAGACGCTGAGTTGACAAGCCTGTGTTTAGTCTTGATGAAATGTTTGTAGGATGCTGCATGTATTGATCTCACTGACAACACCAAGTTACGTTGAGTGTTTGCCTTGTAAGCCTCTGTAATTGTGTAACTCACCAAACAGGAAAGAAGCATTAATTAATGCAAAGTGCTGGGCCTGCACGCAACAAGTCCCACTGAAACCAAATGAGCCATTGGGAAAGATCAAAGGACAAAGGCTTTGTTGCGTTCCCCCCCACACACACACCGATGAAGAGCAGACAGGAGCCGACACTTGTTCCATTGGTTTGACCTCTGGGAGAAGGGAAAAAAAATTCTGACCAGAGGGAACTGTATCACTATGATGCTTGGAATTTGGAGAGGGTAATATTTCCAAGCATAAGCAAGGAATCTCCAAGCTGCTTAGCT
Organism: Lepidochelys kempii; assembly: GCF_965140285.1. Lineage (NCBI taxonomy): Eukaryota > Metazoa > Chordata > Testudines > Cheloniidae > Lepidochelys > Lepidochelys kempii. The sequence continues at coordinate 36,359,116 of NC_136391.1, read as the reverse complement.
TGGGTTATCCCTAGAGGACATAGAGCTTGCACATTACAGAAGCGTCTATTAACACTGTAGCTCATTTGCGTGTGTATGTTTATCTGCTTTAACCTTGTGAATAACTCTTATTTCTTTTTTCCTAGTTAATAAACCTTTAGTTAGTTCAATATACGATTGGCTACAAGCACTGTCTTTGAGAGACCTAAGGTACACTTGACTTGGGGTTAAGTGACTTTGGGACTGGGATTAACCTGAATATTATTGTGATATTTGGTGTAAGGGACAATATCGCAAAGGCAGGGTGGCAAGATAGAAGAGTACCCAAGGGGACTGTCTGTGACTCCATGTTAAGGTTGTTACAGTGCTTGAGGAATTCACACCTGATACTTGGTTGGTGAAATCTAATCATAGAATACACAACCTGCTTCTTAACAGGCTACTCTGAGGTTGGCACTCATTGTCAGCAGCCATTCTAGACAGGTTGACACCCTGGTCTAAGAGTTTACAATCTAGAGTATAAAACAAGAGACAATGGATGGAGACAAACAAGAGGAAACAATAAGACAATATTGGTCAGCATGATAGGCAGTGGTCTCAGATCATCAGATGCCTAACCATTGTCCATAGCATCATGGACCAAATGATCCTAATCTTATTTAGTGCTCCTGTGAGAAACATTTCCTTTCATATCAACTGGAGTTTTGCCTGAATAAAGGTTTCAGAGTAACAGCCGTGTTAGTCTGTATTCGCAAAAAGAAAAGGAGTACTTGTGGCACCTTGGAGACTAACCAATTTATTTGAGCATAAGCTTTCGTGAGCTACAGCTCTCTTCATCGGATGCTGTTTCTGCCGGGGATAGACCAGGAATGGAGTCTTAGAACTTTTAGTAAGTAATCTAGCTAGGTACGTGTTAGATTATGATTTCTTTAAATGGCTGAGAAAAGAATTGTGCTGAATAGAATAACTATTTCTGTCTGTGTATCTTTTTTGTAACTTAAGTTTTTGCCTAGAGGGATTCTCTATGTTTTGAATCTAATTACCCTGTAAGGTATCTACCATCCTGATTTTACAGAGGTGATTTCTTTACTTCTATTTACTTCTATTTCTATTAAAAGTCTTCTTGTAAGAAAACTGAATGCTTTTTCATTGTTCTCAGATCCAAGGGTTTGGGTCTGTGGTCACCTATGCAAATTGATGAGGCTTTTTATCCAACACTTCCCAGGAAAGGGGGGGTGCAAGTGTTGGGAGGATTGTTCATTGTTCTTAAGATCCAAGGGTCTGGGTCTGTAGTCACCTAGGCAAATTGGTGAGGCTTTTTACCAAACCTTGTCCAGGAAGTGGGGTGCAAGGTTTTGGGAAGTATTTTGGGGGGAAAGATGTTTCCAAACAGCTCTTCCCCAGTAACCAGTAAGTGAGCTGTAGCTCACGAAAGCTTATGCTCAAATAAATTGGTTAGTCTCTAAGGTGCCACAAGTACGCCTTTTCTTTTTGCCTGAATAAAGGATGAGTAAAATCTGAACAATGTCTCCAGGATTTGTCTTGGCATCTGGATTTCACAAAAAGTATGCAGGATTTTTAGTGCAGATAGCACTGCGCAAAACTAGCTAAGTCTCCTGGTATTGGGCTTGTTCTGAGCCAACTCGTACTGAAGCCAATAGAAAGACTCCTGTTGACTTCATCAGGAATTGTACTGGTCTTTATTTCCTTAGAAACAAACCCAGGCTTTTACCCGACTCCTAATGTACTTGAACAACAAACTTACAGGTTTCTATCATTAAAAGGCCACTGATCTTTTCTGAGTTCCCTTATCATTCCTCTGTCAAACCCAAAAAATGACTAAAGGTTTTATATGTACCTAGGAACAAATCTGACAAGAAACAATCAAAGATGAGAGAGAGAGAACAGCTGCCTGATAAAAGAAAGGCCAGTGGAAAATACACACATTCAAAGAGAAGCCTAGGGGACTCTAAGGGCTTGTCTATAGTTGAAATGCAAGAGTGGTGCTGCTGTACTGATTCAGTGTAGACACCACCTACACTGGCTGGAGGGGTCTCCCATCAGCGTAGGTAATCCACCTCCATGAGAGGCGGTAGCTAGATCAATGGAAGAATTCTTCCATCAACCAAGCACTGTTTACATGGGGACTTAAGTCAGCTTAACTACACATGGGTGAGATAATATGTTTTATTGTACCAACTTTTGTCGGTGGAAGAGACAGAGACAAGCTTTTGAGCTCCACAGAGCTCTTCTTCAGATCTGGGAAAGGTCTGTTTGTTAATCATAAGTAGTTAACACAGATTGCAAGGGACTATTCAAAATGACATGGGCTATTAATATCTCTGCAGTCATAGGACAATTAATATCTCTGCAGTCATAGGAGGGTTGTATGCAGTGTTGTTGTACCCTTATCCGTTCCAGGATCTTAGCAGGACAAGGTGGGTGAGGTACTATCTTTTATTGGACCAACTTCTGTTGGTCAGAGAGATCAGCTTTCGAGCTTACACAGAGCTCTTCTTCCAGTCTGGGAAACTTACTCAATGGTGTCACCATTAAATACAAAGTGGAACAGATTGTTCAGCATAAGTAGTTAACACTTATTTCAAGGAGGGTTAGTGTGTTACAGATTGTAGTAAAGAGACTTAAAACCAGGATCTCTGTTGAGTCCATGATTTTTAGTGTCTTAGTGGCCCACTTCATTTTGAATAGTCCCTTGCAACTTGTGTTAACTCCTACCCTTAACAATCGGTTCCACCTTGCATTTAGCTGTGACACTTTGTTTGCCTTTCCCAGACCTAAAGAAGAGTTCTGTGGAGCTCAAAAACTTGTCTCTCCTCTGTCTCTTCCACCAACAGAAGTTGATTCAATAAAATATATTATCTCACCCACCTTGTCCCTCTCATGTCCTGGGACCAACATGGCTACAACAACACTGAAAACAATATGTGTGTACAGATACACATTGCATTTATTAATAATTATGCTTAATATTTTAATTGTGCCTTATTTTAAAAACACCTGACAATCAAATGACTAATGTATTCCTACAATAAATAAAGTAGGTAAGTAAGATTATGGATGAGAAAACAGAGAGAGAGAAAAATTAAGACTTGTGCCAGACCACAGGGCAAGTCAGCATGAGCAGGGGGATTCGAATTCTGGAGTCATTTGCCCTATGCATAGTCCACTAAGCCATGCTACCTCCTTTGATCTCATGAAAGCATTGTATTGAAAGTATATTTTTCCTCTGCAAGGAACACCTAACAGTATCAATGAAATGTAAATTAATATGCACCATTAGACACCATTCCAAGGAGACAGCTGACAGGAAACCTGTGTGTGAGAAATCCTAATATCTGTGTGTCTGAAGGAGTATAAATTCTTCTGCTCCTCTCCAGTAGCCTAATTCGATTCAACTTTATTTATTAAGGAATTTCATTTGCTAACTTAACATGAAATGAAATCCACATGATTAAAAAGTCACGAGCAATAAAATTTTAACGAGGTTTATACAATATAGTATTAGAAATTTTCCTTTCATATCGGCAACAATGAAACCCGCCAATGTTGAATAAAGGGAAAGCAGGAATGTCTTTAGACCTAGCGGTAAGGATCTTCGCTCTGAGACAGAATAGGTGAGCAAAATGATCATACGATTCAGGTGTTGTCTCAGGAGTGAGAGCAAATAATTGGGAATAGCAATGTTTTCACCATATAACCGATTCCAATATAATTCTTTATGGGTCTTCAGGGGTATTTTTAACCAGATTTACTCATAAGTGTTTCAGAATTTCCTTGAACAAGTATAAAAGATAACCTTCAGTTCCTCCAAGCCTCTTTTCCATATGTCACAGGCATATTTGAAGGTACAGAGTAGAGCTGGATTTTTTGGTTCAGCGGCTAAACCGAAAAATCTGAAAAAAAATTGTTTCAAGTTGACCCAAAATGACAATTTTTCATTTTTTTCTTGCTGAAATGGAAAACTGAAAAAAGAATTGGGTTTTTAAGTTAAAACTAGCTACAATTCAAAATGAAACAGTATTTCAAAATGACAAATTGAAGCATTTCAACTTTTTTGGACTTCCACCCCCCCCATTTTTATTTGGTGGAAACTATTCACCGTGACCCTTTATCACTGAAGGCCTTCCACAAATAAACCTTTCTTTACATAGTATATAAATTTTCCTGAAGGAGTTAATCATATTTCATTTACTAACTGGCCGTAGAGGCAGAACACAGCATGAAAATGAATGCAGTTCTATATGAGAGACAAGTAGTAAGGAAGATAGGCTGGGACTTAAAACCAGAGTTCAATTTCCTGTTCTGCTATAGATTTCCTATCTGACCTTGGGCAAGTTGCTTAGTCTCTCTGTGGCTCGGTTGTTTATCTGTAAAATGGGGCTAATATTTTGGAGCTAATATATATGTTCAGTCTCTGCTGCCAATTAGTTAGTGGAAACATGTTTAACTCATTCAGAAAGATGTAGATGCCATGTAACAAAAGGGGATAGACAGATAGATAGACAGACAGATAGATAGATCCTTCATTCGTTGACTTCAGCAGGAGCAGCCCAAGCTAGATTCCACATATGAAATCACTGGGAATCTGCAATGACTAATTTGCCAAATGAATCTCAGCTTGAAACTGGTGACCCAAAAATCTCAGTCAGGAAGATGCCAATATTGTCACTTAACGATAGAAAAAAAAACCTCTGGTGCTTTCTCCTAATAATAAGGGATATCAAACCTCTTATTTCATGGGTAATCTGTTCACTGAGGATACCTCAGTTTCAAGCAGGAGTAAGCTGCACCTGTACATACATCAATTTATAGCAGGTTTTCACAGGAGCAGCTACACTAGTGGCTAGCATCCCAGTGCAGGAGAAGGCCTCATAGTGTGAATGACCTGGTTGCTACGGTTAACCCTATGGATAGTCATGCAGGTGATGGTATCCTACTTATACTGGGATCTTGTGCGAAGATTGTACAGTCTTGAGCAAAGATGCAGTCTGAGGAGGAAGAAGGGAGCTTGGAATCGAAAGAAAGTCCTAGAGAAAACAAGGAGAGAAGCTCAGAAGAGATCATGGGAACATCTAACTCTCCAGCTCAGGGGCTCTGGTGAGCCAAAGTGAAAGCCTCACCAACGAATCAAACCCCGAGGGATCTGTACAGCCCAAGGCACTGAAAATTCATTTTGTCCCACTTTGGGCTTTTCTACAGCCAAAGGAATCCATGTGATCCTGGTCATAGAGTTTAAGGCCAGAAGAGACCACCACATTATCTAGTCTGAGCTCTTATAGATTACAGGCCATCTTTCTGTTTTTCTAGGTCTTTTGAAATGCATATGGATGTGTTTGGAATCCACATCACTGCATTCCTTAAGAAATTGTCTGTCATGTAGATGTAATTCAAGATACCACCATACACCCACCTGTCAGATTCTTTAACAACTCTGTGCATTTTTTATGCTCAAATATTTTAGAATTGTTCTCACTCTTCCTGAACAGTAATTGGTTTGAACGGCCCCAAATGATGGTTCATCTAACTCGAGTGATTTTTGACTCACAGCCCAGGCACTGTATCACAACATTTATCAATTAATCATAAAACATAACTAACATAGTTGTCCACCCAAGAAAAACTGTCACTTACAGGCTCATGTATGTTCGTTCTTATGAAAGAGCTGCTATATAGAAGTCTATATCCTGCACAGAGAAGATGGAAAATCTGCTAAAGGCAGAGGTCAAATCTAGTTTAATTTTATACCCCTTTGTAAGAATGTTCTCTCTCCCTCTCTTTCAAAAAATAAAATAAATTTAAAAAAAAACCTCAAAAAAACCCACACCCCAAACCCTCATGTTTCTTTCCAAGTTTCCCAAAGTTAATTCATGTTGAAGAAAAAAAAAATTAGGATAAAATTTCAAATATTAAAATCAAACACAGGATTAATGAGTTTTATTTCTAAACCCAAGAGGTTGTCTGGAATTTGGGATATTTTTGTAGTAGTCAGACACCAGACATAACCAGATGCTGTCATGTTTTGTACCAGCTCAGCACAAATTTAACACCTTGATGGAGAAATTTTATGTCTGTTTTGTAGTGAAAATGTTTCAACTTTTCTGAAATCTACTGTCCAAAATATATTCCTATCGTCTGAGCTGAAATAAAAGGATTTGAAATAGACATGGTTTCTTGCTTTTAGGGAGAACAACAACAATTGTATTTATGCATCTTGCCCCACCTTGCATAAATCTTTGGGACCTCATCTAATGATTTGAAAAATACTGTAAAACACCTCAAAATATAAGTCAATTAAAATAAGGCATAAGGCCAAATTCCAGACAACCTCTCCAGCACCATGCAGGAAAAAGCTTTCTGCAATTTTTCTTTACTAAGAAAAATATAGCCCATTCCACACTCTTGCTGCCAATATTACAAATTGCGTCTATTGAGAATTGGTGCTGTTCCCAACCTGTTCTCAAATATAAAGTATGTATTGACAAAACTTACCCTTTTACTAGGGCTTGGTTTTATTATCACTGAAATTCACTAAGATAAAATTCAACACAGACTTTCTCCCCAGCGGTGGCTGCTCTTAGGGCTCCTCCCCTCAGAATGCTCAGCCCACACAGATCATCTGTCTCTAAAGGTCCTGTTCTATTTTCTTTGTTGCCTTAGTGAATCAGCAGAATCTACTTAACCTCTACTGAGCAAGACCAACACCTCACAGAGAGGGTGTTTCAGACAAACCCTGCCAACTTGATCTTTCTTTCTATGTATCTACCTACCTACCTACCTATTGTTCAGTGTCTACCAAATGCACACTTGACCATTGACTTAAAGTGAACTGGCAATACCCCCAAGAGATGATTTGAGGAGGAGCACAGGACAGACATGAAACTAAGAGCAGCTTACTCAAGTTTTCGAATAGCCTTCCAAGGGAAGCAGTGGGGGCAAAAGATCTATCTGGCTTTAAGATTAAACTCGATAAGTTTATGGAGGAGATGGTATGATGGGATAACATGGTTTGGTAATTAAATATTCATGGTAAATAGGCCCAATGGCCTGTGATGGGATATTAGATAGGGTGGGATCCGAGTTACCCAGGAAAGAATTTTCTGTAGTATCTGGCTGATGAATCTTGCCCATATGCTCAGGGTTTAGCTGATCGCCATATTTGGGGTCGGGAAGGAATTTTCCTCCAGGGCAGATTGGAAGAGACCCTGGAGGTTTTTTGCCTTCCTCTGTAGCATGGGGCACAGGTCACTTGTTGGAGGATTCTCTGCTCCTTGAAGTCTTTAAACTACGATTTGAGGACTTCAGTAGCACAGATATAGGTGTGAGGTTTTTTGCAGGAGTGGTGGGTGAAATTCTGTGGCCTGTGTTGTGCAGGAGGTCAGACTAGATGATCATAATGGTCCCTTCTGACCTTAGTATCTATGAATCTATGAATCTATGAATCAATTACCTGGATCACAGTACATTTAAAGGTGGGATTTTCAAAAGTGTTCAGTTCTGGCTCAACTCTTCCCCCACTGAAGTGAATGGGAGCAGAGTTAAGCCTATGCTGAGTTTAATGCTTTATACATCAGCAATGAAAGCTTGTTATCAGAAATGGGCCAGGATGAAAACCATGCTGTGAACACTACCAAACTTTGGAATCTTGTCTTGAAAGATTCCAATTAGACCTAAAGAACAACTCTGACATTTTAATTTCCAAAATGTTAAAGTCTTTGATTACCTTGGATGTTCACATCATCTGTGGTGCATCGGCCCAATTAATTGTAATCTGAATGAGTAATTAGGAACCTGGAGATGGACAAACTTCAAAAGATTCCGACATACTACTCCATTTAGAAAAGCACCCACAAATTTAGATGCTTATTCAAACTTCTCTTTGGTCTGGAAATCTTACAAGAACAGGCTTTCTTCTGGAACTGTAGATCAGTAATATACCACAGATATAGCCTGTCTCACGGTATTTCTGCTTATGGTCCCAGCCAAAATCAGCAAGTGCAATGACATGCAAAATAATTTAAAAACTAACTGAACATTTTAGAACCTCAAAAGAGCCTCAGTCTAAGTTGAGAGTGAAGGTTTTGATGGGTCATGATTTTATCCTGTCCCACAGACCTAAGGCATATGCTGACTCTTGGGCTTTGTAAGGGCATCAGGGATTTTTTTTATTTTGTTTTTCACCAATTGATTTGTTTTTATCCACAAGCTTTTGAACAGCAGGAGAGAATATGAGCTGTAATTGTTATGTATGTTAGCTAACAACACCCTAGAGTACTGGGATGGTAAATTATGGCACCTGTACAAAGAATAAATCGGACAGGAGAAAGGATTCTTGTGGAGAGTTCTTTGGTTCTCTGAAGTTTCAAAAGACCTCGCTGGAGGTTATGCAGAACAACCAGGCATGTCAGCTCCATCCATGCACGTTGCTCACAAAGAACCAAAACTAGCACAGAAGTAAAGGAGTGCAGCTTCTAGTATCTTTAAAAGGAGCCAGCCCCACTTGCTATCAGGTTAGAATTTGGTTTGACATGTAGTATCGAAAATGAAAATGTTAATGTTTTGCAACTAGTAGATAGTCCACGAGAGCTGTTCATCTGAGGGTTTCCTTCCTTTCCAGAAGGTGACAGGATTTTGTGAAAGCCTGTGGGCATTTGGGGGAATAAAGTAGTGGGAAAATCAGTGTTCCGAGAGACTAAAACAAACATTTTCTGATGTTTGGATTCCACAGACACTCCAGCCCTGTCTCTGGAAATTAGCTTTGACTATTTGGCCTAAGACCAACTCAAAGTGAAACCTCTTTGTTTCACCTAGTTTCGAGTTGAAAGCCATGCAGGACATCCTATATTTGAGTGCACCAATGTGTATTTTGCTCTCAGACCCACTTTGTGCAAAGTTGGTGTCCATGTTACTCAGTTCAGGAGCACAGATAAATTCGGGTATGTCTACACAACAAAGAAAAACCTGTGGTTGACCTGTGCCAGCAGACTTGGGCTTGCGGGGCTAGGTGGGAGAGTCCCAGAGCTTGGGCTCCAGCCCAAGCCTGGAAGACTACATAGCAGTGAAACAGCCCTGCAGCCCAAGAACTGCAAGCCTGAGTCGGCTGGCACGAGCCAGCTGCGGGTTTTTCTTTGCTGTGTAGACATACCCTTGTGGACATAGTCCAGGGAAAGGCATTCCAAAGAACTACATCTGCAGCTGAAATTTATTGTATGTATAGGCAGGATGTGAACCCTACACAACTTCTTCCTTTTTCAAGAACTCACACTCTTAACACAGTAAGATTTTTGGGCTGCTCTCCCATCTGGACTATGTAGTAACTCATGATGCCACTTAAGCTGAACAGAGTCTGAGTTTCCATTCTTGGCCTGTGTTTCAATTTAAAAAATTCCCACAGTAGGATGATCATTATGCAGCCAATAAACAGAGACCCAGAAATCCCAGTGTTCAACAAACAGTTGCACGCTGGCCAAACATGAGCCATGTGGAAGCCTGCAAGGTGACCGATTGCTCTACACCAGGCTCCGAGACACAGGGATTTCACACACAGTGCTGTCATGTTTTATGGGCACTTCATCTGTCAGGAGATTTAAAATAATAATACTAATATTAAAGCCAGCAAAAATAAATAAAAATGGTGTTTTATTGGCCTAGGAGGAGCTAACCTGGAAATATCATTGGCACAAATAGAGCTGTATAGCCTGTCCAAGAGATGATAGGGCTGTGACATTGTAATGGGTTTGTTTATTCAAGCAGGCAGTCATCCTCATTGTGAACACTGCCACCATACGATCCCTCAGCAAGATGAGCATCCCTCCCCCTGGTTGATGGAACAAAAGCAAAGTGGTGATTTCTATGCTGACAGCTTTATTGCCTCCCTAACCTAACTATTTTTAAAGAAACAGGTTATCTCGGTGATGTAAACAGGTCTTCCCGCATGTGATTATGTCATTCCCATTGCCAGAATGTAGTAGCTTCACTTCACACTCACTTGTCCTGTCAAGTCAGCTGTATAGATCACTCAGTAGCTTACATCATTGGCTTCAGCGAAGACGGGCTGAGGACCAACTCCGTCTTTTGATTTATAAAGTGGATTGGAAAATAGAGAGCTATATCCCTTTTAAAAAAAAATTGATCTAGATTGTAAGGAGATGAATTAAGTTACCTAGACACTCAGGGCCAAAGTGGTGTCTGTCTAACTGTGGTTGGTTTACATGTAATATTGGACAAATGGATTTCGGGCTAGGGTCTACCATCTATGCATCCAAATATGAGAGGCTGTCAGCTATGAACACAGGTGTTGATCTTCCGGTTGTGTGGCCACTGGTTGAGAATCACATTTCCTCACATTTTAAAGTTGGTCACTTCAGAAAGGACAATGGAGTTAATGGATCAGATTCCCTGTTGGTGTAAATCAAAAGTCATAAATTGCAGTCAATGGAGCTATGTCAGTTTACATCAGCTCAGCATCTGGCCCATTGTTTCCATTTTAGAGATGGGCAAACATCTCTGAAAAGGATCAGAGTTTGCTTTTCATTCTGAAAAGTATCTAAAATGTAGATGCTTATCTGGAGTTTACCACATGTGAACTATTCAAACCATGTGTATGCAAAATGAAACTGGAGATCCTACAGTCTTCTGATATTCTGACACTCCTGTTTTTGGTCCTGGTCATAAATACCATGAACACAACATCTCTCACAACAAAGTTTGGATCAGATGTGAATCCAAACTTCCCCTAATCGTGGGGTGTTCAGACCTGGGTTGTTGATTCAGGCACATCTCACAGTAATTTGACCCATCTGGTTCCAATCTCCATGAAATGCGGGAGTGAAAAAAAAATTATGCAACTCTTTCTCAACCCCTGTTGGGTCTAAACATGCTCAGAGGTTTCTAAATTGATCTAAACTGCTTCACTGATCCCTATTCTTGTGGGACCAGTGTGCCTCTCACACCAGCATCATAGAAGTCATAAAACACCACCACAGAACTGCCTAGGATTGACTTTCTTGGAGCTGACCCTCGTCTCTGTGCTAGTCTTGTGGGAGATTAAAAGAAACAAACCATATTGTTATAATGATGAGTTTGTCTCAGAGTGCAAACTTAAGTGACAACCTCAGTTGCTTGCACCTCACCATTTTGGATTTACTTCACAAGAAGGAGTAAATTGTTGCAGATAAGTAGATCCAAAATGATGGCACGAGCCCCATGGGACCATGCAATACCTTGCCATTTGTCCTGCAACGATACAACTCCTGTTAAAGGGATATAGCACTGTAATTTAGACTCCGCAGGAAAAAAACTTGAATGAAACAAAACCTGTAGCTTTTGTTAGTTGTTTTGCCAAAACTTTGAGCTACTGTGAGTTAGTGCTGTACATGAAGACTTGGAGGACCAAGGAAATAAAGCCAATACAATTAGCAGATTACTAAATACCAATGAGAAATTTAGAGCTATAATGCAAAATCCTGGAGCATTAAAGGATTTACTACTTGGCTGATGAGAAGCAAAACTTTGGATTTCTATTTCAGTCCTTAATTAGTAATTTTTTTAAGACTGAGCTAACTCATAAAAGGTAACATGGGAAGCAGCACAATAAACTTAATAAAACATCTTCTACAAAATAAAAAAGGAGAAAAAAGAAAGAATAGTTTCTAATAGAAAACTAAGTTCTGGTTCATCCATTTCCTTTTGTTTTCTTGCCTTCCCACCCACAATTAGCTCTTTTCTAATAACATTAAGCTGTTTGTTAAAGCAGTAACTGAAGCAACAAAAGTAGCATTTTAAAACCAAAAGTGGAGGCTCCAGTGGAGAAGGGGCCTTTAGGGAATTTTCTTTCTCAAGGCATAGCTTTTAAGGTATTATTAAAGCTTTCACTCTCTGAGACTGATTCCAAGGATCCATCCATGGAAGTAGATCTTAAAATGGATGTTGGTCACCCTCTGTGGTAGCTGACCAAGCTCATGCTTAAATTCTGCTGGAGCCACTTGTGCAGTATCATGCCAGCTCTGCCTGTGTGGAAATGGGGCAGGTAGATTAGGAGAAATGTATACACTTTCAAACATAGGGAAGAGAAGATGCTAACATTCAGCAATGCCATGTTTTTATTACATCATCCTTGCAAAAGTATAATTGTTGGTTGCCTTTCGCAGAATTATGATACATCACTGGCAATCTATTTACAGGAGTTGGTCTTTGCAATAGCATTCAGGCAACTTGGCAATTGGGAGAGAAGGCTGCTTTGGGATATGCACAGGTACATAGCTATTTCATGGATTCCAGTGGTTTCATTTCTGGCCTTCTTTACCTGTGACACACTCCCATCAACATCCCCCTGCTAAACATTTCAGGGCCTTTCCATTGATTTCAACAGTCTTTAGATCAAGTCCATAAAAGATAACCAGCTTGCCTCATGAGAAAGGGGAGAAAAAGACTGTAACTGAAGTCTGAAGAAATATACTGTAGGTCAGTGTTTCCCAAACTTGGGACGCCACTTGTTCAGGGAAAGCCCCTGGCGGGCCGGGATGGTTTGTTTACCAGCCATGTCCACAAGTTCGGCCGATCGCGGATTCCACTGGCCACGATTCGATGCTCTAGGCCAATGGGGGCTGTGGGAAGCGGCGCAGGCTGAGAAATGTGCTGGCCGCCCTTCCCCCAGCCCACATTGGCCTGAAGTGGTGTACCGCGGCCAGTGGGAGCCGCGATCGGCTGAACCTGCGGACGCGGCAGGTAAACAAACCAGCCCGGCCCGCCAGGGGCTTTCCCTGAACAAGTGGCCGCCCTAGTTTGAGAACTACTGTTGTAGAGAACCAAGTCCTAGATAAATTACTTGCTCCAAGCAAAGGCAATTTTAAGTACCTTTTCCATTGCCACCATTCGCACCCTGTTCTCTTTCCTCTCCCCAGAGAACACAACAGTACAAGTCCCCTCTAGGAATTAATTACGAGTGCTGCAAATGATCCCTGATCAGATCTGTGGCCTAAAGGCACTTACTGGACATGACTGAGCAGGCACACTATTGGAGTAAGTATCAGGAAAGTAGAAATGCCCCAAATGAAGAAGAGGAAATTGAGAATGGCCTGTCCCAATACTGAATTAACGGCACCTCTTACATATAGTTCCTCAGAGAGCTGCCTACTTGGCATATGTCTGGGGCACCGCCGTGGGGACCAATCCTACCTGGAAAGGACAGAGAGAGATGGACAGTCTGACCCAATAGGTCCTTGCTACAGTGCTGTAATGTCTCACAAGTCTCTGCTATTCCAGTAGCTCCATCCAGTTACATGATATGCGAGAATGTGTCAGGAATGAACATGAAGGAGACCTGAATGCAAGAACTAAATATTTCTGCACATAACCATCTCCCTTTCAACAATTAAATTTAAAATGGGATCCCCCCTTCTGAATAAAATATCTCTAATTTTGTTTATTAATTATTATTATTTATTATTATATAGTGTTATTTATATGACAATTGAACCTAGAGGCATCACACAAACTAAGGTCCCATTGAGCTGGGCGCTATACAGACGTACAGTGACAGACAGCATCTTCTCCAAATAGATTAAGATCTATCACACAAATCCAAGCCAGTTGGCTCAGTCCTCAGCTGCAGTGAGTTCACTAATTTTATCCCGGTGACCTTCACTCCCATCCCCGGTTTCTCGTTTGTTGTCCCTCGTAATTAGTTGAGGCCTGGGGCTGGGTCACTTTGTGAATTAGCCGCCCCCCCGTCAGGGACTTCAATATTGGTGTGGACGGTGCTATGTCGGCGGGAGGGCTTCTCCCACCAACACAGCTTCGAGCGGCTACATTACAGAGCTGATAGCAGCATCAATACATCTGCAACGCTGTAAATTCTCTCATGCAGCCACAGCCTTAGTGAAGAGTAAACAGGCCTCCTAATTGTAACTAGGTCGTGACTGCTAGTGTGGGAACGAAACAAGGAGAAGCACAGAAGAAAAGGTGAATGAAGAAAACAGCTGACTGTGTGTTTGGTTTATAATCTGTGAATGTCTTTAATTGTCCAATATTTGAACATTAATTCTTATGAACACATAATAATCTGTGAAGTGAACATGCTCTGAGAATACAAGACACGTATGTCTTGTGTCTCGGTTTGGGGTTAGGGAGGAAGTGTACTAGCAATGTATATTGCTAATACAGACACTAATGCAGACCTAACACATGTACCTCCTAGCTTAATTATGTGCCATAACGAAATGGAAATTCAGTGAAGGTGGTTTCACCTCATCTGTGAATCAGGAATGCTCAGATTTCAAAATGCTCAACAGTGACAAGGTGTCATCAAGCAGTTTCTTTAAATTTAGGGGTTTGAAATTCAGAATCCACAAACAAAACCAAACACACACCCACACACATTGTATAGACACTAAAAATATGGACTGCCAAAAATTTGCATTTGGTTACTGGACTATTTTGTGTGGCCTCAGATCCAAGGTCCAGGATGGAGCCATAGTTCAAATATTATTTTTACAGAGCTTGACTGCAAAACAACGCTATGTGGCCACACAGAGAATATGAGACATCTATTCCTCCCCCTCCTCTATGCAGAGTCACAGGGCTTATCCCAGGGACACTTTTAGCAGGGGTTCATCAGTTCAATGGCACCCATGGAAACCATGAAACCAGCGGTGCCAAAACAGGGAGTGGGGTGCAGAGCTACATTCAAGCCACATGAGAAACTGCACGCAGCTCCATAGACCAGGCCTGGGGTCATAGTGGGGCCAGTCCCAGCCATGTCACTGCATGAGGACGAAGGAGTCAGAGGTGCTGGAACTAGGGGTGTTAAGGGTGCTGATGCACCCCGTGGCTTGAAGTGGTTTCTTATATATGTAGGGTTTACAGTTTGGTTCAATGGCTCTCAGCACCCCCACTATACACATTGTTCCAGCACCCCTGGGCACAGCTATGTGTCCTGGTCTCCAAGCAGCAGGGAAACGGAACTGGGGTGCTAGGCTCATAGCAGGGCCTCTCCCCACTCTGAGCAGCCAGATCCGGATGATGAGCAGAGCTGCCTCCCTCACTACAGGGTCTCTCTCACAAGGAAAGTCTTGCTCCAAATCAGTCAAGTAAAAAAAAAATCATCAGATAATTAGTAAACTTGTAGTAGGTATTGCCCAAAAGTTCAAAAATCATGAATTGAGCCTCAAAAAATCATCAGGTTTTCTTAAAAACCATAAGAATGTAAAAAAATCCAATTGGGGTCATTTAAAGGGAGGCTTTAGGGTGCACGTAGGTCACATTTCAAATTTTTCTCTGCAGACATAAGGGCTAGAAATGTACTTTTTAAAAATAATGAAAGGTGAGATTCTCACATAATCACATGACTCCAGAAGCTGAGGCTTCTCATCACATACCACATGTATTCTCATCACATACCACAAAACTCACAATAAAACCACAAGGGCTGGCTACATAAGCTACCTTTGCATGCTGTTCTCATAGGGAAGGAAAATGTCCTGATTTAAAATAAATTATTTAAAAAGAGATGCAGTTAACAGATTTCAATTGTTAATCGGACCATTAAAAATCTCCCTGCTCCCTTGAAATATGTGTTAATTTATGTTAAGAAATCTGTTCCACCTTGTATTTAGCTGAGTACGTTTCCCAGACCTGAAGAAGAGCTCTGTGTGGCTCGAAAGCTTGTCTCTCTCACCAGCAGAAGTGGGTCCAATAAAATACGTTACCTCACCCACCTTGTCTCCCTGCTCCCAATTAGCATGTTCAATTTTTGGTTGCTACCTCTCTGTGCATTGTTCATATATGTCCCCCACCACCGCAGTATTTGACTGCCTCACAATCTTTAGCATAGTTACACTCTCCACATCCCTGTGATGTAGGGAAGTGCTATTGTCCCCCTTTTACACATGAGGAACTGAGACACAGAAATGAAATGACTGGCTCTGTGGCAGAGCCAGGAAATGATCACAGGTCTTCTGAGTCCGACACTAGTGTCCCTGCCACTGGACCATGGTGGTCCAAGGAGGCAGGAGAGAAAGGAACTTCCTGTGTTGGGTTGTTGTTTTTTTAAATTTGTTAAATAACAATGCCGTACCTCCAGGGTGCAATTTAATTACATGCAAATGCTCTTGGATTTATGCAAGGCTAACGCCTCAGTGTATAAATGCTCTCTTGTCTCACCTAAGTGTGCTTCAAGGGTTAATCTGGAGGGCTCTCTGGAGTTCAGTTAATTTACAACTGGAGACCTTTATCGTTTCAGACTGACATTGAGGGCTCACGTTTCGCACTTAATTACTTGTTCAGCAATCATGGCTGGAAGAGATAGATGTGTTTCTGTGTTTAGTCCATGCAGCTGTGAATTGTTTATTTACTTATCCTCCGGCTGGGAATGGCTGTAATTTAAAGGTTCAGATCTCTGCTACCCTGAAAGGTGCAGGTCTTCCTTTAAGCACTTCCATATTGCAGCAATGGAATTTCACTGGAAATGCCCTTGCTCTTCTCCCGTGCAGTGTGATGGGAGGAACAGGTGTCATCAGTTATTTTGTGGTTATTTATGTTAAACAGGTACTGCCAAGTTCACAATCCTCACAAGATCCACAGAGATAAACCCGAAAGGTAAAAATAAGGCCAAAGAGATGAAACTAGCTGCAGCCCAGAAATTCAGCTTCTGGGTAATGACTTGATTTCTAGCAGGACTGAAACCGCAGCCCTTTAGTTCAAAACAGCAGCTCACAGCAATTCATAGGCCAAATGGTGTAATTACAATTGAAGCTGTCAAATGGTGACCAGATGGCTTTATCTTTCACACCAGAGACCTAAGAAGCCTGTAGGTGTGACCTTTCCATATACTCAATCCACCTGCACAGTACATATGGTCTATTAAATTCGACATCCAGTCGTATCCCGTAATGTGCACCAAAGCCCATCTTTGAACTTCAAGAGTTTTGAGTGGAGTAGGCTAAAATTCACCACAGTGGTTCTCAGAGTTAAACAATATAGTGAGGGTTTCTTAAAAGCTGATCAGTTGACTGTTGGTAAACAACTGTAAGTATGCCAGCTAATGTGAGTTTAACTTAAATGGCATGCTTCAAGACCCAAGCTGAGCACAGCTGGGATCAGGAAGGTATGTTATCCCCATGTTCAGCATTAAAATGATACATTACAGGGTTTATGCCCCTCCTCTGAAGCCTCCTAGAATGGCCTCAGCTGGGGCAAAGACACGGGACCAATGATCCTATCTATCAGGCTGTCTGTCGGCCTATGAAAAAAGAATCATGCAGCACAAGTAACCCAGAAATTCAAATGCTGGATGACAAACGTTCCTGAGAAGTAGAAGAGCAGACTACTGAGATGGTGCACTCTGAACCAGGAGGAAGAGATTAGAGCCCTAAACCCTGTCAGAAACAATTAGGGTCCTAAAAGCAGAGAAAAGAATTAATTTCTTTAATCTCACAGTCCCCTGAGTGGGAGCTATTATTAGCCAGCCTTCCTCAGTTTACAGGTTGGAAAACCGAGGCAGAGCTTAAGTGACTTGCCCACAGAAGTCTAAGAACTCAGGTGTCCTGACTCCAAATTGGAATGCCTGTCTAGGACATTGCCCATCTAATGGGTAGACACACAGCATTACAAGAAGGTGGTATTAAAAATCCACTCAACAGACGGGCTCAGAAAATGACTGAGGTGGAAGGCAGGAGGTGGCGGTTGTGAAAAAGTCCTGGCCCTGGTTGAATCTAATTGGGAAGAGAAGGCTCTAGTCAGGATATCACAAGGAGAAAGTTCTGTAATGTTCCATGTCAGTTGGACTATGGAGAGGCATAGATCTTGCAACAGGCCTCAGATTAAAGGAATATTAAATAAGGACTTTAGTTTTGATGCTGCCTGTTAATCGCAATTATTACGACTTATATACACAATCTCCATCCCATCAGAACCACCACCCAAGACTGATATGAGCTGTGTCATGAGCTCAGTCGTGTCCTTTAACTCCTATTATGTAATAGCAATGGAGAATCAGAGACTCTTTCTTCTAACACTGTACAAGGAACTTTATGAAAATAAGGAAGTTATCCCTAAAGCAATTCTTTCTTCACTGTGCAGCTTTTACCTAAAATCTCCCTCAGTTCCAACCTGCTATAAATTCAAAGACATAGTCATCCCCTGCTGTTCTCTTATGAGAAACATGCATTCTTTTTAGACTTAGGGTTACTTGTGTCCCACAGGTTTCAGAGTAACAGCCGTGTTAGTCTGTATTCGCAAAAAGAAAAGGAGTACTTGTGGCACCTTAGAGACTAACCAATTTATTTGAGCATGAGCTTTCGTGAGCTACAGCTCACTTCATCGGATGCATACTGTGGAAACTGCAGAAGACATTATAAACACAGAGACCATGAAACAATACCTCCTCCCACCCCACTCTCCTGCTGGTAATAGCTTATCTAAAGTGATCACTCTCCTTACAATGTGTATGATAATCAAGTTGGGCCATTTCCAGCACAAATCCGGCGGGGGGGTGAGAAAACCTGGATTTGTGCTGGAAATGGCCCACCTTGATTATCATACACATTGTAAAGAGAGTGGTCACTTTGGATGGGCTATTACCAGCAGGAGAGTGAGTTTGTGGGGGGGGGGGGGGGGCGGAGGGTGAGAAAACCTGGATTTGTGCTGGAAATGGCCCAACTTGATTATCATACACATTGTAAGGAGAGTGATCACTTTAGATAAGCTATTACCAGCAGGAGAGTGGGGTGGGAGGAGGTATTGTTTCATGGTCTCTGTGTATATAATGTCTTCTGCAGTTTCCACAGTATGCATCCGATGAAGTGAGCTGTAGCTCACGAAAGCTCATGCTCAAATAAATTGGTTAGTCTCTAAGGTGCCACAAGTCCTCCTTTTCTTTTTGTGTCCCACACAAATTAGGAGGATAGGCAGTAGAATAGAGAGGAAAACTGATGGAACAGTAATCTCACTGTTTTTTATTATTCCTATAAATTATTTAGCTCTGCCATATTGAATGCTGAATCTTAAGACTGAAGGGTTTTTTATATTACATTTCTTTTTCTTTAAAGAAGTGCCATGTATACCTATGGTGCCACAGAAGAAAGAACTCCAAGGGACATGGCTATACATATATGTTTGTGTGTGCGCATGTATGTATATATTCTCACACACACACATCCAGACACACGTGTGTGAAATGCAGCTCTCTCTGGTGTGGCATGTACCATCTATTTAACAGCACACAACAAAATTTACACACCAGTTTAATACAGGCATTGAAGAAGAATATCTTATCCAATAGAAGTTTCAGGGGAATTTAAGTAAGCAGAATTTAATGACCCAAATTCCTGGAGTTTGCTGTGAGACAAGGTTAACCCTAATAGTCTTTTTTTTTTTAATGCTAAATTAGCGTATGACCTCAAAAGAGCAGCAAGCTACTTAATAGGACGTTCGTCTTTCAGAAACATTCACAGTTGTGTTGGCAGAGCATCAGTGCACACACTTACACCAAAACACTGCGAAATGACAAACATAAGAACATAACTTTTGCAAAGGATTTTAAACAGACCAGGAATATTACAGGTTATATAAAAACACTTTACAAGACATAAATAGTTACCAAGCAAAAACTGAGCTCAAACACAGACAGAATGGAAATTTCACTGACAATTCAGGAAAAAGAAAGCTGATATACAGAGCCAACCTTTTAGCTTGTGGATGGATCAAACGAGAATTGTTTCTCTGCGAGGTTATTACAAAGGATACTTCAGAATCAAGAGCACTGGAATTAGGGCTGAAAAGAGCTCTGTAACGTCTTGTTCATGTGGGTAGAACTAATCAAGCCCCAAAGTGTCCAGTCTCAGGGGTCAACAGCGAGGCTTTCTTTAGGGTTAGAGCCACAAAGATGTTGCTCTGAATTTGCCTGATGTAATATACAATTAACAGAACCCTTGTTTGTTTTCACTGTTTGTTAGATTATTTAACCTTGAACTGGAAAATAAGATACTAAAAGTCAGATCCTCAGATGGCATAAATTGTAACTAGAATGAGTCATGACAATTTACACCAGTTGAGGAGCTGGCTCTAATTTTTTAACCCATACAGAATGGCGGAGTCTCACTATAGGGATAATCTGTTCATGTTTTCAAAGACCATGTCATCTAACCTCAAGCTGTATTTGCCTGCCTGAGAACGAGTATATAGAGAACAGAGGGAATAGCCGAATCAGCACATCTGCATCTCAGGCAGTTTCAGCCTGCAAAAAGGAGACCAGAGTCGATTTAGAAGGACAATCCCAAGTGCCTCGCTTCAGTGTAACAACTCACATGCTCAACATAAAATGCAAGATTGAATGCTTTGCTGAATTGGGGCCTGTTGCAATGTCAGTGTAGATGAAGGCAAGGAGGATTGTTCTGATATGCCCCAAGCTACACACTTCTGAATTGGGCTTGAGGGGCTTGTATCCTAGAAGTAAAGTGAGTATTTTCTACCACTGCTCTACAGTGGTTACTACTAGGTTGTCTTTTTGTCTATGTGCACCACCAGATCTTGCAACTGACCAGTGCTGTAATAATGTCTTTACCAGAAATGGTTCATTCACGGGGCACAGTGAAACAGATGCCGTGGAGCAGTGATACTCAGACCTCAGTGGTTCAGGAGTCAAATTAACATTATCGAAAAGAGCCACAGTCGTGTGAATTCATTGTTTCATTTTCTCTAGTAAATATATATTTATACTACATATTCATATTTAAGCAGTATGACAGGGGAAATATTTAGTATGTGTATATACTATATATATATATATATAGGTTTCAGAGTAACAGCCGTGATAGTCTGTATTCGCAAAAAGAAAAGGAGTACTTGTGGCACCTTAGAGACTAACCAATTTATTTGAGCATAAGCTTTCGTGAGCTACAGCTCACTTCATCGGATGCATACCGTGGAAACTGCAGAAGACATTATATACACACAGAGACCATGAAACAATACCTCCTCCCACCCCACTGTCCTGCTGGTAATAGCTTATCTAAAGTGTTCATCAAGTTGGGCCATTTCCAGCACAAATCCAGGTTTTCTCACCCTCCACCCCCCCACACACAAACTCACTCTCATAGTTTATATATATCTCAGTAAAATGACTGACCAAGCATTATTAGTTTATCAACTACTGTTGATCAATTGGATAGTAAAAGCATCCTGATTGGTTAATAACTTAGGGTGATTAATAATTAAATCATGCAGAGTTTTAACATCATGTGCTGCAAAGAGCCCCGGGAGACACATTAAAGAGCCTCACAAGCCTCAGTCTGAGTCTCACTGGAGCATAGAAACCTTTTGCATACAGCACATGTTCATCAACCTGGAAAAAAACCCCAACACTCTGATATGTGGTCATCACTGTGCTAAACTGCAGTGAGATTTTATCTGACTGGCACTGAAGATTTCCCACTGCTTACATTAAAAGCAGCTTTTGATGCCAGAAATGAATATTACCCTATTACATAAAGGATTCAAAAGCTCAAGTGCTTTCATGTACAGCTAATCTATCCAAACAAAAAATGTTTCTCAAAAAATTACAATATTTTTATAACAAACCTCAGTCAAACTCAACTCTGAATAAACATAATACCTACTTTATACACTCTTTTTTTTAAAGAAGTGAGCTA
Organism: Lepidochelys kempii; assembly: GCF_965140285.1. NCBI lineage: Eukaryota > Metazoa > Chordata > Testudines > Cheloniidae > Lepidochelys > Lepidochelys kempii. The sequence continues at coordinate 36,337,472 of NC_136391.1, read as the reverse complement.
AAATATTTTTCACTTTCATTCCTCAGCTACTATCTTCTCTCTAAATTCATGCTGGCTACATACAGGATCCCAGCTATTTTTGCATTTGACAGTAGTTGTACCTTGGTAGCATTTTGATTGATACTGACTAAAGTTGATAATACTTTCAGGTATGTTATTACCATTATAATCAGTTTATTTCAGGTGTTTTGATGATACCCCTTTTAGACAATGTTTTCCGCTAAAGGGGGATGTGGCAACAAAATAACCAAATGAACTGTTAATGATCATAATGTAACTAATATTAAGGGCCTGATCCTGCAACAGCATGAATATGGGCAGAATCCCATTGACTTCCGTGGCACTCCACACTGGCATGGAGTTCTACCCATACATATGCCCTTACAGTCTAAGAATATTGTCACCTCCCTAACATTGTGATTAAAACTGACCTCTGTGCAGTTACTCCAGACTTACAGAAATGTGACTTGCGGCAGAGTTTGGCCCTTTATTATTTTTTTCTGATCTAGTCTGGCTGTGGAGAATTTTTTCTTGTATTTGTGAGCATTTATTTAGACTCTCATTACTGCCTAAGACCAAGAATTGCATCTTAAATGCCCCACACTACAAACCTTTACTCCCAGAAGTTTTGTAAGTGTGGTCCTATAATGAAATGAGGCCCAATTGGTTCTCTCAGCACGGGATGTAAAACTAAACAATTTGCAGACTGTCACATACATTAAATAGCACAGTATTGGATAAAAAAATGATGATGCATAAATAAAGAAGATGCTCTTGACCACTTACAAAGTTCATGTGCACATATTTATTAGGGTAGAGTAGTAATTATTATTATTATCATCGTCATAGGCTGCAATCAAAGTCAAGACTTCATTGTGCTAGGCACTGTACAAAAGCTATAATTCACATCAAAATGTAAGTGATTTATGTCTGCATCTTCTAAGAGCAAATTTCTTCAGTTGCTAATTTTCTTTGAACTATATATATCAGATGCTGTAGACTATAATTTACTGATACCTGAAGCATGTATTTTAGGATAGTGCTTTCATAGGCTACCGTGGTCCCTTTTCCAAATCCTTGAATGTTTCCACTATGGATCTGATTCTGAATTCCTGATGCAGGCAAAATTCAGCTTAGTGGGCAGGTTATGTATATGTTCTCTGAGGGTGAGCTCCAATGTTTTTGACTTTGATATCAGTTTTCTTCCAGTGAGGAAAAATATATGTATACCCACATCTTCGTTGACTCCCATGGAACTATACCTGTTTATACTAGTTGAGGATCTGGTCTGCAGTTTCTTCCCATTTGTGATATTCCTCGACACAAAAAATGAAATCCTGGTTTTGTTGTTGTTTTTAATTATGCTGACTGTAAAATAACAACAACAATAATAATCCTGGCTAATAAACATGTGGTTTTTGATGAATGATAAAAAAGGTATTATTCGAAAAAAGACAAGATGATTAAATCTATCTTTTAAAAAGAAAACAGTTACACAAAACTTCTATTGTCTGCAATCGAATTTGCCCATCCCTTTGTGCTGAACTCAACTAATGTGTTTGATGTGACAGCATTAGGCACTTCTGTGGCTCTTCTGGCACTTTAAATGCTCCATTTTGGAGATCAATGTTTACTTGTTTTGTTTTTTCTTATATGGTTTTGTCTGACTGTGGTTCTCTCTTGGCATCAGTCTTTTGTTTTTCCACTCTGAAACTGCCATGATAAAATTCTTGGTTTGAACCTCTACAGTTTAAACATCACAATATGATATTATGAAATAAATCTGGTGATCTTATAGATTCCTCTGCAACCCAAAAGGAATAAAAGTTACTTTTTCTTTAACAGATCACAATGTATGTTAATAGTGTACAATTGAATTAGGAATATCCGACATGGACTAGGTCCCTAGAACTAAAGCTAAACATATTTTTATATACATTTTCATTTGCCAGCGATATTTCAGATGTTTGTAATGCAATGACTCCTAGCTTAATATTAAAATGCAACTGTGGACATGAATGTTGAAAATAATAGTTTAGAGTTTAAAGATCAAAGGTAAGGGAATGGAGACTATATTCATTTTCACTGACTCAACATGGCTGTTGTACACCACTCAATTTAAAGATTAGCTTTTGCTAATTTTCCACTGTCAAAATAGCCTAAATATTTAATCATGTAAGAAACACAAGAAATCAATACTTGTTATTAAAGGAGCTCATAATAACTCAGCCTTCCTAATTCTACCAAAATTTCAGTTGATGCAACTGAGGTGGATTAAATACAATAAAGTGATATATGAACTTATATATGATACATGGTTTCATATCCAAAAGTCAGAATCACTTTTTTGGAAGGAATTTGTTTTTTAGCATTGAAATGTTGCTTTTCAGGATTTTCAGCCCTCGGCAAAAGTAAGCATTTTACAATATCTGCTAAAACATAACATTTCTGATATTGTTTCCAGCTTATTAGTTTGTCAAAGTGTACAGTTCAGTCTTCAGTGTGAATTCATATTTTTCTGAATCAGTACTAGAGAAAATCCCTTTAAAGTGATTTTGGTGAGATTAAAATATACATTTGGGTTTCTTCTGAAGTGTTTTCCCAAGTTTAAAGGTGAAGCATGTCCTTCAAATAAAATAAAACAACATTAAAAAGTTTGCGGTTCCTTGACTGCATTCCAGTCAATGGAATTTCACCAGTGTAAATGAAATCAGAATTAGGCTCTCTACTTTTATGATTAATATGGACTCCTGCCTTGGAAACAAAAGAGTTAGAACTCTATTCAAGTGAAGGATATTTAAAACTACAAAATTGGATAGCCTACAAGATATATTAACATTCCCAAGGAGAAAATACTGATGTGAACAGAAAATGTCTCCTTCCTAATGGATTTATACTTAATTTCCCCCCCACACACTTTTTTTTTTTTACAATTTAAAATGACATTTGCAATCTTTTCAAACCCAATCTTATTTGCATATTTCTACATGTTGATATTTAAACTTTAAAGTATATGTTTTTCGCAGTGATCTTATATCTTTTAACCACACTGGATGATATAATATAATACACAGTTTGTATTTATATGGCACTTACATGTCAAAACATTCTGAATATCTCACAAGAATAGGACAGAATTATCTTAGAAATAGTAACATGTGCCCCAAACTTTGGAAAATAGGAAAGTCTTAATATTGTATAAGGGCATAGTATGTATTATATTATATTGCGTTTTACTGATATATCATGTTTTATTAGTTAGTATACAGTCAGCAGTGACATTATTTCATCATTATTTTCATTCTATGGCAAGTCAATATTTTATGTGCTGTCATAAGCTAGTTAAGGAGAGAGGCTATTTATACTCTTTTTTTTTCAATACAGAGACAGCTGATACAAATATTAAACCATCTGTTAATAAAGCAAATTGTATTTTAAGTACATAATAGGTGCTGAAAAGATAAATATGCTGTCAATTGCAGTGCAAATAAAAGCCCCTACAGTATAACTTGATCACTGACAGAGAAAGTGAACTATAACTCTTCCCCCGGCCACTACTGCAAAAAGTAGCAATGCCATCTAATGGACAGCACAGGGACCTCAGAACCAGCAAAGCAGAACTTTTTCCTGATAAGAATCTGTGCCCAGATTTAAAAGCTTTAAAACAGATTTGCAAAGCAAGAGTTTAAATGGAAGAATAACAAAATACTGTAGCAAAGGCTTCACAAATATTTTGATTTCCTTGCTGTATGTCAATGCTTTAAATGAGTATTATTGTTCCACCCTATCCCTGTCACATATATTCACTCAGAAATGGTGAGTGTGTTTTTTACGATTGTTTTATACTAAAAGCATTTCTACTAATATTTATCTCCCGAGTAAAAGTTCCCATGTTTCATATTCGACAAGTAACTTCAATAACAGGATACACACAAATTAATGAATATACAAGCTCATACACATTCATATTCACAGATATGCATACACACATACACAATCATCCTCCTAGGCACATATGTGCAAACACATACATGCTCATAGTGTGCACACACCCAATCACACTCCCTGACATGCGTGTACACACACATACATATTCATAGATGGAGACAAACATTTTCATGAAGAACTGCACATATTGATCAACATGTGCCCGTACATACATATTTATAGGCATACACACACACATCCACATTCACAAGCATGCCTGGACACAAACATGTACTGACTCACACCGAATCAAATTCTGCTGTCAGTTACACCAGTACAGTATAGTAACTTCACTGACTGCAATGAAGTTATTCTGGATTTACCATAGTGTAACAAATAGAATTTGACCTAGAGTGAGTGTTAGGGTGAAATCCTGGCTGTGTTTTTCAATTAATTTAAATGGAGCCAGACTTTTACTCTTAGTGACTTTAAATTCCTAATGACCTTCACATAATTTCATATATACAAATACTAACCAGCTTAAATTTGCTCTACTCTGTCCCAGATACAACTAAACAAAGCACTATTCTCTGTGAGTCACAGAGATTTTCCAAGCGTCTAATATTTTCCTCCACTTTATTCCGTTAGGACCTGCTGCAAAGCTCCCATTGATTTCAGTGGACTTTGGATCAGGCCCGTGTTCTTCTTCAAAGTCTGACCTGCTGCGGACATGTAAGAACTCATTGTTGATTTAAATTATGAACACTATCCTGAATAACAGAGTTTGAAGAAAAATCCATAACCATTTTTTAAATTTTGCTATGATTATTCCAGGATATTTTTAACCCTCCATTTTTGTGTGAATTAAAAAATATTAAGATATGAAACACAAAGTATAGATTTATAAAAAGAAAAACAATTTAAAATACATACATACATACAAGGGAAGAATAAAATATTTACATCTGGACCCAGCATATAATGTAAAAATATCTTTGTGGAAATCTCTAATATTCTCCAGAAACTTGTCCCCCAAAACAAGGGTGGGGGATATATGTTATTTTTGTACCTATATTCTGAGGGTTTGTTCTATCTTTAATAAATCTGAAGGGGTAGGATGTAAGTGTGGAGTAAAAGACAGCAAATTGATTGTTTAAAAATAATTTCTAATATTGTATAAAATAAGCCTCCACTGTTGCGACAAAACATGATTAGGGAAAGCCAATGCATTGCATAAAATAATTTGTTTCCAGTCATGCATCTGCCCAAGTTACTTTCCTCAGGGACAGACAGTTTTGCTAGGAATCCTGTAGTACACACACTGGGAATGTGGGGTGGGAGATTTTAGAATGTCCCTGGCCGAATGTGCAAACTCCAAGCTTGGAGAGGAAGAGGGAGGAGGGTTAGAAAGGGGCTGAAAGTGCAGAGGTAAGAGAAAGGTCCAGTACGTACAGATTGATGAGTCCAACAGCCCCCAGTCTCCGCTGGTCTCTCTCTCTCCCTAAGGCAAGTCAAAAAGGAAACGCGGTTCTTTTGCAGAATCAGAAATGAACCATCAGGAAGTTGGCAAAATCGCTAACTAAACAATCAATCGAGGAAATACAACAATTTCACAAAGATCGTGCATTTTTCCAGTGGGGGAGTAATCAAGATATTATTTTGGGGGAGGAGAGGGAAGACATCGGAGGTTGCAGGACTTTCCTCTCTCTGGCGGCTGGCCTAAGGTCGTAATATAAAACAAAACTACAGTTTACAAACGTGCAGAGAAGTGATCACACAGTTTGCGGGAGCCTAAAACTGAACTCGCTTTGCTAAACACAACAGCCATTCGGCTTTGTTCGGTCCAAATCTGCAAACTACTTGTTCACTTGAACACAAAAGATTCCTCGTTTGCTATTAAAACGTTTCTCAGTCGGTATTTCAAGAGGTAAACTCATCTCCACCGGAATGGCAACACAGAATGCGATAAAGTCCTTGATTTGCGTTTGTTTATAAATAGTTTTCTTCCAAGTGTGGAGTCCCATAATCGGTTGTAAATGTCATTGTCTCTCTCTCAGGGAGGGCAGAGAAAGAATTAGAGCCATAAAACATAGTCTAATGTTCCTGTGGTCCCTGAGACCGGAGTAAATCCAGAGCAATTCCATTGTTTTTTAGGGGTTGCTCTGGATTTACACCAGTATAAGTGATAGAAGAATTTGGCCTTAGGTTATAAAAGCAGCTGGCTTCACTTGAACTCCAGGCAGAAGCTGTAAAGAATTTGTGCATTACCAACTGGGAAAACACGCCTGGAATGAATGTGCTGGGTCACCAAAGACAAATTGTTGTTTGTTGATTTTTAATTTACAAACACACACAAAGAAAGCAAAAGTGCAGTGACACATGGGAGCTGGCGTGGCTCGAAACAAGCCCAGACTGTCAATTTCTTTGTAAAGAAAAAAATACCGAGATCAAAAGAATTTCCCCCCTTCTTCCCCCCCCCCGACCCCCGGAGTTAAAACATAGCTTCTAACACGTGCAATGTGTAAAACTCCATTCAAAGGGGCTATTTTTCATTCACGAGGAGCTGGAGTAAACAAGATGGAGACTGAAACGCATTTTCTGTAACTGTGCCCTTAAAACGTGCATTTGGATTCACACAGCGCCTGACCGAAGCGGTGATGACCTCCCTGATCTTTCTACAGGTTCCTCACAAAGATGTTTCTCCTTCCCCGCCCCCCCCCCTTTATTTTTAATTTATTTTTTTCCTGTTTCAGACTATATTTCGAACTGCTGGGGCTAGTTTTTATGACTGAAACGAAAACATTAGCTACGTGGACAGGACTAATCATTCCACCGCCAAGAAGTTTCTGTCCGCAACTGGAAAGCCTGACCCACACTCAGTGGGGAATCAATTCATTTTCCTATGGGACTTTTTTTTCCTTCGCAAATGTTCGTATTGGGCAAACTAACGAAATAGCTAACAGGAGGCTTTAAAGAGGATGCCTGCTTTCCTGAGAGATAATCGATGCTTGCATCCGATGGATCACACAGGAATGCCCTCAACCCCCCTCATTCTAAGGGGGGCCGCAAAGCGAATGCTTTGGAAAGCTCGGCGAGGTATTGATAAATGGCACTCAAATGCAACCGAGATGTATTTCAGCCGAGATCTTTGGAAACAGAGGGCTAACTGCCTCTCTCCCTGACTTCCTAGCCTTCAAGCAGTTGCTCGATGCGGCCTGACCGTACCAGCCTAGTTCTCCTGTGCTCTCTCGCCCTGCATTGCCTGCTCACACGAGCTCCAAAAACAGAGGCATGCCGGTTTGCAGCGCGCTCTGTCCACGGGTCTGCTGGCCTGCAGATAAGCCCGGACTCCGTGACCCTGAGAGCTTCCTGCTAAACGCAACGCAACTTTATCTAGACCCATACTGTATATTTAATAAAGAAAGGTCTTCGGCAAGTTGGCTGCGGTCCACTCAGCCCATGGATGAGTTGGCTCTATAAGCAGGGACTCGAAGATTAACGCTGCTGTTGTAACCTCATATAGAGATCTGGGCCTTAGGAAAGCTTTAACTGCCGATGATCTATGGGTTGCATAACAGGCCTTTTGTTTGAAGGGTGACAACAGATCCGACTGGAGCCTTCTGCCATTCCCAGCCCAGTTTAGCAAAAAGAACAGGAGGATTTGTGGCACTTTAGAGACTAACCAATTTATTTGAGCATAAGCTTTCCTGAGCTGCAGCTCACTGGACCTCCAAAGCTTCCCAGGCTTTCTACAATGTAAGCGAGGGGGAGGCGGGACGGGAGCCTTCACCATGAATATGTCCCCCCTCCCCCACCTGGGAGGTCACAAGTCCGATTTGGGTGCCACAGATCAGAAGAAATCATGCCCAAACTCGGGCGAACTTTGTATGGATGAGCTCTTTAATCTGGCAGCTGGGTAGCACTCCTACCAAATGGCAGAGCTACCTGCCGATCAGGTTTGATAGCAGACCCTGGGATATTTAACAATAGCTTCTTATTGAAAGTGTTAGGTCTCTGGGAGGGGAAAAAAAACCCCAAACCAAAACCAGCGGAGCCAATTGCAAGTGCAAAGTAATCGAGCGCACAGGGGTTGCAGTTAAATTATATTAATTCAGCTCTGCTCAAGCAATGTATTTCTGGAAGAGGGAAAAACGCTCTGAAAATGGCTGATGCATTTGTCTGAGACTAAAACTCTCACCTGCCATCCTCTACCTGGGACTTAATGTTGCTCCCCTTGAAGTCAAAAGGCGCTTTGCAATTGGCATGAAACGGAGCAGGGGCTGGTCCCTTTTAGTGAGCCTCAAACTATTTATATTACAAACTGTGGTCGGGGATGGGCTGGTTGGTTGTTTTTCCCCCCCGATTAACCAGAATAAGACCAACCTGGGGATCAGTGAAGAGCTGTGGGATCAGTGAAGAGCTGATCAGATCAAAAATATCTGGAAGAGGAGAATGCCCATCGGGACTGGGTATATTTTATATACATCCAGGGCAAATTCTCTTCATATACCAGTCAGACCTACCACAGACTACAGCCATTCTTCACTGTCACCTTTCCTGCACCACAGCGAACCTGAAACTCCACAAAGAAATATTTATGTAGCCAAAAATACACTGGAATCAAAACAACCCAAAAAGGCAGATTCCTCTTCTCCCCCCCCCCCCCCAAGATCTTTAAATAGCAGAATATTTCCTCAGTTAAGGATTTTTATTCCCAGGTCATTTTACCCCCTTGATCTCCATTCGGTACATTCCTCCTTTAATACGTGATCTGCTTATTCCTGAACTGTTCCCACAACCCTTTCAGAGGAATGCCCGAAAACGCTGGCGTTAACACATTGTAATTTAAATTCGATTTTCTTTTATTTCATTACAGCACCTACGAGAGAGAAAGCGATGGTGGTGCTGTAAGTGCCGTGTAAAATCCGCAGTAAATACAATTGTAAATTACAGCAGAACTGGGTTGGAGGACCCGGCAAACCCAAATGTCGCCAAAGCGGGGCGTGTACCTTTATGAGACACTACACACTGCTGCTCCGGACACTTTGGAGACCTCTGAAGTCCCTTCATTAGAAACCATTTGACAGGCGAGGTCACGGTACCCCGGAGGCACCCAAAAGTTGGGAAAACTAGTTTTAGTAACCTAATGAGGTGAGCGCACACACGAATTTATAAGAAAAAAATGAAGAAGCAGAATCAAGCAAAAGCAAGAAACTGCACTGAGTTGATAACGCCTGGAGAGTTGTAAATGCTGGATACAAGGGGCTCATTATATATTTGTCAGAGTAGGATTTTTTTTCCATGCTTCAATTTGATAGTAAAATAGCTTTAAAAAAATTAGATCATTCAATTACCATTGTAACTGACAAGCACCCTACAATCCCCTCTGTGTTATAGTCTTTTCCTCTTTTATTGTGGCCACTTGAACTATATAATAACTCAGTCATCTTTCTGAACAAAGGGGACATCTTACAACAGGAATGGATAGTCTGTGTGCTTTAGCAGAGGGGTTTATATATAACGTGATGTTCCCAGTCAAAAGTTAATGAGCCTAATGACTTATATGATAGGAAAGGGCACATTTAAAGGGCGTAATTATACTCTAGTAGGCTTGGCTTTATTTTTTTAATAAGTATGCGTATCACTTATACAGGGCATTTATTAAACGACTTTATTCAAGGAAGTCGCTAGAAAGGGAGCAAACTCAATTAGTTTGTTTATAGCACGTGATTAATACATTTCTGGCTTGCAAATAAAAATTTCCTTTCCCTTGTTTTTGTTGCTACTGTCTACATGGGAAAGTAAAATATGCCTATCAGATCGTGCATATTAAAGATAACAATGATATAATGCCTTGCTGAGATGCAAAAAGGGGGGGCAACAACCCCAAATTCTGCATTTAGTTCAATAAGAAAAGTGGCAACAGCGCTTAGAAGAATTTGCCTAACTGAAATATTTCGTTCACATTTATTTGGAAGTTAAAATAGTTCCTCTTCCTATTAATAATCGCTTGTAGGTAAGTAAGTGATTTGCAGTAATTCAATAGTAAGATTGACGTGACATGAACAAAATGTAAATATTTGTGAATATACAACTGAGTACAATTGTACCCTTATTCCTCAGAGTAACAGGTTGTTGTATTTTACTTCTGATGGTATTAATACTACTTCCTATCGGCTGTGTACAGGGGGCTGGTGTTTATTTTGCCCCTTTTCATTCTATTCATTTTGTACATTGCACGGTTGTGCTGTTCTTTCCACGTGCTTCCACAAATGGATATTTCGTTTCCTTTTCTGTCCGCTTTTCATACTTAAAAATAAAATAAAATAATAAAAAGTGGAACAAAACCTGGTGACTCAGTACATTATTTCTAGGCTTTCCTGGAGGAGGATTTAGAGAGAAGAAAAGAAAAATACATTCTTTCCTCTTGTCCTCTCATTTTCTCTACATATAGCCCCACTACTCCTTTAATGAGGCATTAGCCTCGTGGAGCTCAGAGGAAAATTACTTCGGGATATTTTTTTTTCCTAGCTGTGATTTTAGGCTTTTGTTTCTGCAACACAAAGAAAGTTATTTAAAGAGGATTATTTTCATCCACATCAGTTTTCGTCTTGTGATTAGTCCCATCGTCGGTTTAAAAAGAGCGAGGTTCAGCTCTCCATCCTATATGTGGATAAACCTTAGTCACAGCCTAATCGCTCCTTGTCAACCTGTATTATGCATTTAATTCCTAACACACACTTTGAGACCATAAAAAGTGCTTCAGTCTGCCACTAGTTTAAATTGATGTGGACAAGCCCCTTCTATTATCAGCTGGCTGCTAACTGCTGAAGTACTTGTTTATAACAAGAGACCCTGTCTTACACTAAAACCAACATATTGGTGTCTTCTCAGGCATGGCTTGCTCCCTACTTAGAGATAATCATGATTGTGCTGAGCATAATGGGGTGCAATAAACTCAGTAGCAATTGTTAAATAAGTGTGTGGACTGTAAAGCTAAGTGTTATATCCTTTAGATAAGGGCTTATCTATACCCACAGTTGCTTTACTGGCATATAAGGAGACCAGAGATATTGGGCTGCTATAGGAAAATATTTCCCTAGTACCTTTCAGATGTTAGAGATCTTCATTCATTCATTCTAAAGCTGCCAGGATAAGTCAATTTCTCATTTACGGGGCTAAACTAGAATGATGCTAACTGAAGGTTAACTTGGATTTGATGGTTGTTTATAGGAAAAATGAAGCATTGTTTTAATTAAAGTGCCGTTTCTGTGTATGATCGACAGTGAAACTGAACACTTGACAAACAAATGTGACTGATTGTAAAATACAATAGTCTAGTTCATATCCTGGGATCAACATGGCTAAATTTTAAAATATCAGGCTGTTGAAGAAGTAAAGATCTATATTTATTCCAGGAAAATGCTTGTCAGAAAGGAGGGCGGATCAAATCAAATTTAAGGGCCCAATCCTGCACATTCTTGCTCATGCCGGACCATGCTAATGGTCCAACCCTGCTCCCACTGAAGTTGGAAGCAACTCTGCTGGTGATTTCAGTGCCATCAGATTTGGACCTTTTCCCATTGATTTCTGGCCTCATGTGATGGTGTCCATCATAGGACCTAACCACATCAGCCACACCATCAGGGGCTCGTTCACCTGCACATCTATCAATGTGATATATGCCATCATGTGCCAGCAATGCCCCTCTGCCATGTACATTGGCCAAACTGGACAGTCTCTATGCAAAAGAATAAATGGACACAAATCTGACATCAGGAATTATAACATTCAAAAACCAGTAGGAGAACACTTCAGTCTCCCTGGTCACTCAATAACTGACCTAAAACTGGCAATTCTTCAACAACAAAACTTCAAAAACAGACTCCAACGTGAAACTGCAGAACTGGAATTAATTTGCAAACTGGACACTCTCACATTAGGCCTCAATAAAGACTGGGAATGGTTGGGTCATTACAAAACCTAAACCTAATTTCCCCCATACCAATTTTCCCCTACTGTTACTCACAACTTCTTGTTTGAAATGGGCCACTCTCATTACCACTCCAAAAGTTATTTTTCTTCCCTTGGTATCCTACTGTTAATTGAATTGTCTCGTTAGACTGACCTCACACTTGGTAAGGCAACTCCCATCTTTTAATGTATTTATACCTGCGCCTGTATTTTCCACTCCATGCATCTGATGAAGTGGGTTCTAGCCCACAAAAGCTTATGCCCAAATAAATGTGTTAGTCTCTAGGGTGCCACAAGGACTCCTCGTTGTTTTTGCCAGTACAGCTTAGCTTCCTACCCAAAGCCTACCAATAGGATAATCCAGTACCACTGGAAGGTAATGTCAGTTTTGCCTTTAACTTCAGTGGAATAGGCTCAAGCCCCCAGTTTCAAGACTCTAACAAAAAAACAGCCTCATTTCATCCCAGTGTCTCTTACCTGATTGAGGGCCCATTCTTTGCAAACCTTCCTCGCTTCAATGGGACTACTTGTATGAGTAAGGCTTGACGGATCAGGCTACTAAGGCCCCATCCTATGAAGTGCTGAGATCCTGCAGGGTTGTAGTTAATCACCTAATATAATTATTTAATTGTGTTATTTATTGTTGTGGTTAATTCATATGTAATCAGTGTGTGATGAACAGATTGAAGTTGTAGATAGAAGTGTGAGAATATGTAAAATAATATTATCGGGGTATAGGATTGATGAGCCTATATTATTGGTGAGACCGTGTTAGGTATATAAGTACGGTAAGGCTGTAAAGTAAGGCCTCCAGGCTGGTGGCCTGAAAAATTCCAGCTGAGCTTTTTCAGGCCTTAGGCCTGAAAAAATATGACATCACTAGTTGACCCAGGGGTAAGCCTGTACCTGTAAAATTGCAAGATTATAGTAAAAGATGTGTTGATGGGTGATGTTCAGGAAAGTATGCCACTTTAGTGTACCTCAAGATGCCTGATTGTAACATCACAGGAAATTCTGCAATGACTGCAAGTTACCAGGGGGATGTATTACATAAATGTTAATGAAGATAAGGGGAACTAAGAGGAGAGTCTATGAAAAGAATTTATGGGGTATGGAAGTCCAGGTAAGGGGAAAAGGGATTGGAATCCTCATGCATATGCATAAGTGTTATGGTGGTGAGTGTAACACGGAATAAAAGGTGTCTCCCAGCATGAATAGGGAGGAAGAATCCATCAGAAGACCCTCCACAGATGACCACCTCTTGCAAAATCCACCCCTTGCTATGGTACCCTTGGGGATGCGAGTATGAAAACACTGATGCTGGAAATCTTATGGTATTGTTCCATCTTCATTTATGTATCTGTTAGTGTGGCACTGATTATCCGTATAGTCAGGTTTTTAATAAGGGAAGATTGCTAATTTATGAATGTTGTTGTAGTCACTTATCCTTCCTCATGTGCTCCTAGAGTCTCCAGACCTAATGATATTTCCAATAGTGGTTCTTGCCTTGCTAGTAGGGAGTGAAAACCTTGCTAATAGGGAGTGGCATGGGTTACTCTGGTTTAATATACCATTAGGAATATCAACCCAGCTGTATTATAAAGGCTACAGTGTTCTTTGACTGCAGTGCAAACTGAGGGTGCTCAGTACATGGCAGGACTAGGCTGTATGGCCCAGATCCTCAAATGTATGTAGGCTCCTAACTTCCATTGATTTAATAGAAATGACTCTAAATCAATGGAAGCTGGGAACTTAAATACCTATGAGGATCTGGGCCTAAATGCCTAGCTCATCAAAGTGTGTTTTAGCCCAGCATTCCATGGGTTCCCATCTGTTATCTCTGTGTTTACCTAACGCTCTCATTGCAGCAAGCCAAAATGATTAACTGCGAAGATTTAAAAGTCATGGGTTTTCCTGCCTAAAATGTTATTCCCCAGGGCCTCTGACAGCTTTCCGTAAACAACATCCCCATTTTGCACCCCTTCTGCATTTGGTCCTGGCAAAGGTGTTAAAAACAAATGGATAGCCTACTAAGTAGTTTATTGCAGTCACTGGTTTGCAACATACAGAACACCCCCTGCTTCTTAACCACATTGGGCTGCATTAACTCTCTGCCTGCCATGAGAGCTCCATCTATTTCATCTATTTCTCTTTTAGAAAATGGAAAAGAAAACGAAGCGAGCCATAGATTTTTGTGCCACTCAGTATTTCATACTGTAATTGCTGACTTGTGGAGTGTGTTGGAAGCCAGCAATAATTCAAAAGGCCCCAGATGATTTTATAATTTCTTTTGCTTATGCTTTCTAAGAAAGGAGTCCAAAATCAAATCAACCCCCCACCCCCCCAAAAATCAAGTCTTCATAGTTGTGTTTTTGAAACACTAGAGAGCTTGCAGAATGGGCAAATGGCAAGGGGCAAAAACTAGCAAGGAGAAAAGATGAAAACAGAAAAAGACAAAGGGAAGGAATGGTATTTGCCCTTAAACAACACCTTTTTCCCAGTGATCTCACAACAAGATGAATTAAACACTAATTAACACCCAGGAGGTAGGGAGTATAATAAACTTGTTGACTCATTACTGGATAAACTGCCATACCTCCTCCTCCTAAATGAGCTGTAGGGAAAAGATTGGGCTATGGCTGTTTAAGGAAAGGCAGTGACACAACTTGCCACCCCAGTTAATAGTGGCAAACACTTTTGTCCACCGGCTAAGGACTATATGGCTAGTAGATGTATTCAGAATATAATGCAGGCTGCCTCCAGCTGCCTGTGCACTTCTCTAAAAGCATCACCCTCTAGAGGAGATAGTGGGTATTTCTTCTTTACTTGAAACTGCTGGGAGATTTACTAAATAGTGCATGCAATTTAAATCCTCAAAGCATAATATTGAAACATCGGGAATGAAGCAGCAAGTTAACACAACCTGTTTTGTTTTTAAACCGTCATAATGTACAAAATGCAACAGAGACCCTGTATCTTTGTCACCCTATGCATCGGTCTAGAAAAAAAAACAAAGCATCTTTTTGTGTGTCTGCAAGGAAAGATTTTGATATGTCTGAGGCATTTTCCAACCATGTAGATTAACAAACAATTCCAACTAGAAAACAAAGTACTGAGGGAAGGTTAACGTGCTCAATACTGTCATAATTCTTCCCAGACCTTATTAAAACCAATCCCTTCCTGCTAATTTCTGAATATTCAGAACCCGTGGTGGGCAGGGAGTAGGGGAATGGGACATAAAATGATAACATTAAATCACATAAACTTCCTGTTGCCCATTTTGGTTCCCAGATTAATAAAACCCTTCAAACGATGCAAGTTTTCAGACTCTAGTGGCTCTATACTTCAATGGTGTGAAATTTAAACAATAAATAAACACCCGGAACAGCTTCCAGTTGACTCTTTAGAGGCTTACAACTAGTCGTCCTTTTTAATTGGCCACTATTAAATTAGGAGCATGCAGGGTTATGAAAATTATGCCCAGACTTAAAGTGATGATAGTATCCCACTACTTAGTTAAAATTAAATTATAATTTAAGATTTACAAGCAACCATTTATTTAATATCCAGAATTGTTTATTTTATTAACACATGTTGTGCCTATGTCAAGTGGGAGAGGGAGAATACTTAAGAATTGTCGTCTTTAGAGCGTCTAGCTGAAAAAATGTATTAATATTCAAATAAAAGTCTTAAAAAGCAGCAACAGCTTAGTCATTGAGTTCCACACGTGCACAGAGCACCAACTTTCACTAACTACTGTGAATACCCAGAATAGCAGCGATAATTCAGTTCCATGGCAGTACAATGTTGGTAAGCAAATGGATGTCTTTCCAAGAGGATCTTGCTGTCCCACAGCTCTAGGTCAGTTATAGATGCGTTTGCACCAGAAGAGTCAGATCAAGACTTGGATATGAATTTGTCCAGAGTTCAAATGATTCTATGATTCTATGATTCTATTCAAATTCTATGATTCTATGATTCAAAGGTGCTCAGATCGGGTGGGTTGTTACCGGACCTGCTGATAAACAAGTAATTTGTCTCTCAGCCACGCATGGTATTTGTAATACTCTGTCCATGGCACCTGCCTTGAATGTGGAGGACATATTCCCCAGGACTGACAACATTTGTTTACTCCACAAGCACATGGCCTTCATTTTACCCCTGGGCCCACGTGATGGACCAAATTCCAGTTTTATTGCAGCTGTGCTGTTGGTGTCCTGCCGAGAGCCAGCTCAGGCTCGTCCATATGGAACAGCAGCCAACACCTGATAGCCCACTCCCCTCCATCACATTCTCTATGACCTGCTGGGCTGGTGAAAAAAGGAGGCAAGACTTAAGCAGTCCACCCTCCTTCCTGAGACTCCCTACTGGACCCTGGCTGAAGTCACCTAGCAGCTAAAACCTAAGGGACCCTCTCAAAATTCCCAAGGTTGGAAGTTGCAGTATGGAGGTGGCAGCAGCGTGACAAAGTGGGACTCACCATCATGGGGCCTCCTGCTGGCCGTCCTGGGAATTAGCTCTTGGTCCTTCCAGTCCGCCTTCAGCTAGCGGTGTCACGCCTGCCGTCACAGCTATCTCTACTCTTTGGACCTGCGTCGCTCCCTGGACCACAGCGTCCTCGTCTGGGCACGGTCCTCCAGCTGTGCCCCCACTCCAGCATCTCCCCATTTCCAGGGGACTGGCAGTCCTTAGTCCCGCCACTTGCCTCAGTGGCCAATTGAAGTCCAAGGTCCAGCCCCTCGCCTCAGGGGCAAACTGCAGTGTGGATACTGGCCACTCTCCTCATTGGCAAGTGAGGCGCATGAGGGGCAACCCAGGCCCACCTGCTACTCTGGGTCCCAACTCAGGGACCCTATAGCTGGCAGCCACCTACTGCCCTCCTCCAACCTGCTGCCTATTTTCCCTGGGTCACTTCCCCTGTTGTCCTAGCACCCTCTCAGCCCTTGTAGTGAGGCCCCAGCCTGGCAGTGGTCAGGCAGCATGCTGCTGCCCCTGCCCAGCACTGCTCTATCTATGGCACTTCTTCAGACAACCATTCCTCCGCCCTTGCCTTCCAGGGAAAGACTCCCTTCTGCTCTGCTAAACAGCTCTTTATATATGGCCCTTGCTGGCCCCGATTGGCTGCTCCAGCAAGCCTTCCCCCTGTTGGTGGGCTCAATAAGCCCTTTCCCGATTAGTGGGTTCTGCACGGCCTCTCTGGTGCTGCTTTTAACCCCTTCTTCTCCCTGTGTAGGGCAGCTGCCACACCACAAGCAGTGAGTTTGTGAAGGTGCCCCATTTAAGTTAGGATTTTGCTTCTCTGTTTAAGACTACGTCACATACTTTTATTTACATGTCATTTTGCTTTGCTTTGTTTAGCTAAAAACAACATGTGCCCCATTATCAGAAGAAAACCAGCGTCAAAGGCAAAAGACGGGAAAGGAAATTCAGATAAATGAAAATGTATCATTGGACAAAGCGGGGTTTTGTTAGATACAAACTTTTAGGAAGAGGAAAAGACTATCCATTCCAACAGAGCCGCCTCGTCACTTTATCTTAGTCTCACCTTCCTGCTTTGTTTCTGCAGACCCCTCAATTATCCTCCCAGAAAATAGATGTGCCTCTAAATTATGTCAAACCATTTATTTCCCTCTGAGAGCTTGATTCAGATACATCATGTGCTTTTCAGAGGAGCCACTGTGATGTGAAAGCTGCACAAACACAAGCATGCATTTTTGGACCTCGTCTTTGATGGGAAAAGCATGGAAGTCCCACACCAGACTTTGCATTTGTGTCCATGAAATGTTTTTTTTTCCCTCCCCTGAAATGTTTCAATCCATGGATATTTTTGACAAGTGCAACTTTCCTTTCCCCATTTAGATATTGCAATCTGAAGACGGTGAGGATCAGTAAGTGCTATGAAACCTCTTCCATTTAAAGCACAGAGCTTTCAAGGCTCTCTTTTTCTTCCTTGGCCCTCGAAAGACAAAAGCCATGTAAGGGGCTTTGGGGAAAGAAATCTATTAATTCATCCCATACTGTTCCATGGGAGGAAAGAAGGGGAGGAAGAATTTGTTTCTTCCTCCTCCCCCGCACCCTGCCTCTTAATCCCTTGCCCCTGCCCTGTGGAGTAGGCCGCAGGGCCCATCTCAGACCTGATAGATTGTGTGTAATCTACAAGAATTCAGGGTCTTGCCCCTCTGCCACTACCTTTAATCTCTAGTAACTTTTCCTAGTTCCCTGGAGATGGACTCCAGTGCAGCCTCTCTACCTGCCTGCCTCCAAAGAGGAAAAGAAAAAATACAACCCCAAGATGCGTTATCCTTATTACCTAATCTTGTGGGCCAGAGGATGGACAAAGTGTGTTGTTGGTCCTGTTCCCAGTCCACCCATCCTGTGTCATGACCCCAGGTCTGCAAGGTTCCCAGTCCCCTGTCACCTCCCAGCTCCCACCCATTGGCTCACTACATCTAACTGAGTGGAGAGACCATAAAACCTGAACCTACATCAGAGAGGCCTTCTCTGGGTCCTGACTGGAGGAACACCAAGACCTCTGAATGGTGAGGGCTTTCTATTTAAACCTAAAGAGAGGCAGTGGACCAGGAAGTTGTCTGCACAAGTGGGCTCTACCTGGTTGCTACACTGGACCCTGCCTTCTTGCCTGATTCCTGGTGCCTGCTTCCCTGACCTGTTCCTGGTCCCCGCCTTGCTCCTGATCCTTGCCCCTGGTCTCTTGCTCCAACTCTTGACTTGACTCTCTGACTGATTCCATCTCTCACCTTTGGCCTGGCTTCTGGTTCTGGCTCCAACCCTTCGCTTAACTCTTGACTCTCACTCTGCTCCAACCACTAGCCCCGATCACCTGGTGTCCCAGCCCTGACATTCTGCTCCCAGTCTGGCTGATCTGTTCTCCTCCTCCGAGCATCCTCTGCAGGATCTGAAGCAGGCTTTTGAGCATCTTTGGGCATCTATGCTTGGGCATCTTTCTATTTCCCATTCCTGCTGTTTGTCGAATGGGAGCTCAGCACGGACAGTGAGACCAGACGGGCCGGTTTCATTTTCTATTTTGAGTCTTGCATGCTCAGTATTTCAGGTGCAAATTCAGAACCCATTGTTGAGGGGGGTTTCTTGGGCAGCACAGAGCTGTTGTCATAGGCATGGGAACTAGGAGTGCAGGAGATGCTGCAGCACCCTCAGGTTTTACGAGGGGCTCCGCTGCCGGCCCCGCCCCCAGGGTCCCAGCTGCCGGCCTCATGCCTGGGGTTCTGCTCTTGGCCCCGCGCTTACCTCCAGCTTTGGCCGCAGCCTCAGCCTCCTTACCCCTGTCCAGGTCCCCCCTCCAGGAGACACGGCCCTGCTCTCAGCCCCAGCGGTGGGGGGTGGATACGCAACAGGGGTAAGGGGACTGCTTTCGGCACCCCCCCCCCCATTAAAAGTGTTCCAGCACCACTGACTGCTGTAAGGGCCCAAAACAGCCTCCAGGGCTGGAGAGACTGGAAGACGTTATTTTGTGCTGGCGGACAGCCCTTTGCGGGCCAAGACAGCCAAAACACACACACTTTTAACCTGCATTTAGGTTAGGAATAAAGGAGCTGAGAACCAGACCTGAGCCCTTTAAAATGAATAAAAGATGATATATAAATGGTGACTTAAGAATGGTATGGAAGGATGTAAAACAAGCTTTGGAAACAGGGTATTATTGTTCAAGGTACCATTCATGTGCTAAGATCAGCACACTTTTACGGTGACCTTCCAAGGAGGGTTGTGGCCTCCTTTGTTACTTCCACTCTAGTTAATTTAGGTCTCACCTATTGACATCAAGACATGTGGAAGAAAGAATACTCCTTGGATCATCTGGGGGGCTGGCTCAGGCACTTATCCAAAAGCATACAAGATTCCCATTAGGTCAAGGCCATCTGTGAAAAAAAACCAGAATGAGATTAGGAACACGTGTTTGAAAGAGATGTCCCGTGCTTTCTGCTCTGCTGTGAGGTCGCAGAATTTCAAAGGCAGCAGACAGAAGGCACACCACTTGAGGAGGTGTAATCCCAGAACTACTGGGAGATGTTGACAATACATAATACAGATTTGCACTTGGGCTAGTGAACTGCACTATGCTTATTCCAAATTTCATGTAGATTTACAGAAATGCTCCCAAAAGTTAGAGGCCCTTTCAGCTACTCTCACCACAGCCAGTGCATCAGCTTGGAAAAGAGGTGACTAAGGGGGGATATAATAGAGGTCTATAAAATCATGAGTGGTATCGAGAAACTAAATAAGGAAGTGTTATTTATTCCTTCTCATAATACAAGAACAAGGGGCCACTAAATTAAAGTAATAGGTAGTAGGTTTAAAACAAACACAAGAAAATATTTTTTCACGCAACACACTGTCAACCTTTGGAACTCCTTGCCAGAGGGTGTTGTAAAGGCCAATACTATAACGGGGTTCAAAAGGGAGCCAGATAGATTCATGGAAGATAGGTCCATCAATGGCTATTAGCCAGGACAGGCAGGAATGGTGTCCCTAGCCTCTGTTTGCCAGAGTGACAGGGCATGGATCAGTTGATGATAACCTGTCTGTTTGTTCATTCCCTTTGGGGCACCTGCCATTGGCCATTGTCGGTAGACAGGATACTGGGCTTGATGGACCTTTGGTTTGACCCAGTATGGCCGTTCTTATGTTCTTAAGTTATGACACATGATTAGGTTTGAAAGGATTAGATTTTTACCAGTAAATGTTGATTTCACCATACACACACACAAACAGACAACAAAATGTTTCCATGGATAATCATCTAAAAGTATGGACAGGCAAAGTGAGAGAAAATGCTGCTTGAGAACTTATTAGAGTTTGATTTAAGGATATTTACGTTATATATTTTGACATGTGATGGTGACAGTGTGTGTTTAATGGTTATAAAAGCTTTAACTTTTTCAATCTTAAAGTCTACAGATATTAAATAATTATTGTCGACTCCCTCCCCATAATTTCCCACAACTGTGAAAATTTAAACTGAGAAAATTTGAAAAAAAGCTTAAAAATAAACATCAATCATATATGTCAAAAATCATTTTAAAAAAAATCAAATTCTGCCAAGCCTACACACAATCCACTGTACTGCTGTGAGCAGTGAATGATGGTGAATTAGAGACACATTTTGCCTTGAAATGGGCTTTTTCTTCTGTGTTAAGTTAATTAGTGGTTTGCTAGTATGTTAACTGTTCTGCACATCGACCTCAGGCTGGTTCTTCTCTAATGAACAAAAGCAGTCCTGTACCAACAGGTAACCACTGATTTCTCAGGGACTATAACTTAAGTAACCAGCACTGAGTTACTGAATTTCCAGTCTGGCCAAGAAGCAAGAAAGTCACCCTCTCCATCCCCAAAGGAAAGGGAGGTTATTAGACTGATCTTTGACCTAATTTAAAGCCTGACAGCTGGGATTGTCTGAAACCTTCCTCATTTCTTCTTGATCAGCTCTCCCAAACCTGAAGGGACTTTTTGGATCATGATATAATGACTGACCATTTTGTTTCCATGGTAAAGTTCATCAAGAAAGAATTCACCTTTTGGAGGAAACTCCATTTTGATTAGGAAATGTACTTTATGCCACCGTTAAGTGTAGCTAGATGGGCTCTTGTCAGGAAGTGGGATAGGGCCAGGCTGAAAATCCAAGACTTTTTCCCTTTCCTGTTAGGATGTCCTTGCATTGACAGGTTATAAAGCTGAATCATGCGGGAAAAAAAGCACAGAGATGGCTCAGGGTGACCCAGTGGCCTGGCT
Source organism: Lepidochelys kempii (assembly GCF_965140285.1). Lineage (NCBI taxonomy): Eukaryota > Metazoa > Chordata > Testudines > Cheloniidae > Lepidochelys > Lepidochelys kempii. The sequence goes on along the minus strand of NC_136391.1, from coordinate 36,315,806 downwards.
ACTATTTTTCCACAGGAGTTGGGAATAATTGCAAAGGTTGCAAATGACTGCAAAAGAAATTCTGCAAATTGCAAATAATGATAAATCCATTTGCAGTCAAGAGTTTAGAGATGATCCCTTGAAGCACATTTGGTTCTAATCAGGCCCCTGCACTGTAGAACATCCTGTTTGTCTACACTTATTATTACTGACAAATTATCCTCCTCTCAAATCTCAGGGAGCATTCACTTTATCCTCACATTAAACCTGATTGGAAACAGTAGGTTTAATTGGACTCAGCATGAGGCCCAGTCATAAACTGCACCAGTTCTTTTTTATTGTTAAATACACTAGGTGCGTGAAAATAGTATATATTTAAGATACAGATGCCAACCTGCAGTTAGTAGTCTTTGTTAAATAATGCAGATAGGCACAGTATCTCATGGGCAACCTCTATGCCTTCTTAGTGAACCTCTAACTGAAATGCCAGGAAAATTACAAATTACAAAGACAAAATTCTCTCTGAAGGTCCTGGTCTCCAGCTTTCCCTTTCTTAACAACTTGTGTATATAACATACATATACTCTGCATACAGCTGTAATTCCATAGTGAAAGGCACATGATTGATTCAGCTTCCATCAGCAGCAAGTTCTTGTAGATTGCAAGTGTCACAGTGAGTCACAGACATCCGTGCTGAGATAACCAAAGCCTGACCCAGATTTTTGAAAATTAGGATCTGGACTTTGAAACAGATCTAGTGTTGGACAAAGAGCCAGTGCTAGGCACAGATCTTGTTGGTCTGTCTTACCTAGGAGATGGGCCTCCTAGAGTTGTCTTGTGTTACAATATCTAGATTTTCCCTCATGGACTTGGCCCCCATGTCCAGACAGAGCTCACACCATGAAGGAAGACTGGAGGTAAGAAACATGAGGCCCATAGGAATACGCAAAAGAAAGGCACGCAGTCGGCAGGTGGAGCTACTGCTGTTAGTTGGGTGTCCAGGAGCAGTGATGAATCCCATAGCACGTGGAGACAGCACTCTGTCTTGACAACTGGTAGGACAGCACATTCAACGCAGGGTTAGGTGATGTCTTTGACCAGTGCTTTCAAATGTTTTTCTCTTTCCACTGGCACCTACTCTCTTTGGCCTGCACTGAACTTCAGCCAGCTGCTTTTCATCCAGTGATACCTCTGAAACAGTGGAATAGTTGGGTGATGACTTAGTCAGCATTCAGTGAGAAGGAGAGGTAGAGTGAGGTATCGTATTGGTGGCAATGAAGTCCACACCGTGCCTCACACTCTCATCTGCAGGTGGACCAAAGGCTTGATCTTTGTGGGAACCCTGGGGGCTCTCAGGCAAGAGGAGCGGCTGTCCATTAGATCACAATGTTCTCAGATCTGTCCAAGAGGATGGGAGCAAAGGCAGACTGTGAGTCAGCAGCCGTTCATGATCCACACTGTCAAAAGCTGCTGTAGATAATATGGAAGTATTAGCTAACCTCATTCAGATGTCCTGGTTGTACAAAATTGTGGAACAGTCTGAACCCACTGGCTCTAAAGAAAACTATTTAAATTTAGGCAACTTATAATTGTTTGTTAGGATTCAAAGATGGGGAGAGGTGTGATTTGCTGAAATCAAGCATTCCATCATTGTGTGGTCCTATTTGGAGAAAGTAATATGATGCCAGGGGATTTTATAGGGATAGTTACCATTTTAAATTTAATTTAAATTGACTTTACATGCGGGGTGGCTGCCTAAGTTTTATTTTGTGCAGGAAGCAAAGTGAGACTGCATGTTCTTCACTCCCAGTTTGCAAGCCACTGCTTTGCTCAGGAAATACACCCCTCAAAGGTCCTCATTTAAGCCTGATTACAAGAATAAAAACTGTACTGCAAAGGTGAATAATAAGCATGAGATGGAAACTTGTCAGAAACATTGCAAGAGCCCAGGCACAACCACAGAATAAACTTTCTTTTAAAAAAAACCCACCCACCTCAAAATCCTTGCAACCATCAATGAAATGAGTAACATTAGTATCAGAGAAATATACAATCCATTGACACAGAAACCTTAGCCTTCATTCCTGGGTATTAGCTGCATGCTCAATGTGTTTGCATTTGATCAGTCACTGACTGTTTGGGGTATTTGTGAGGCTAATTCTTAAGATATCAAAGTTTAGGGCTTGATTTTAGACATGCTTGAATCCCAGGGTGATCAGCACTTCTGAAATTCAGGTCATCAACCTCTAGATGGCAGCCTCTAGAGACTGGATATGTTACTAAAATATTATCCAAGAAGTTAAGTACACCAGCACTTCTTGGAATCTCATCATACCTTTTCCAGATGGATATTAAAATCTGTGCAGCAACCTGATATTCAGTATGCATCTATACACATTTTTTTCTTATAAAACAGCAACATGTAAGAGGGGTTCTCAAGTTTTCTTCAGCTTACTAGAGCAGGAAACTGTATTGACTTTCCTTCCTAAACTAGGGGAAAGGACACTTGCTACTGTTGGAAGGTGTCAAACTGACTTCAAGAGTTCTCTGCCTAGTACCCTATGTATTTATGTGGGCCTGCCTCTGTAGTATCTAAGTACCTCATGATCTGTGAGATAGAGAAGTACCATTATTCCCATTTTACAGGTAGGAAAGTCAGGCTAAGTTGCTTGTCCAGTCACACAGGCAGTCTGTGGTAAAGCAAGGAATTAAACATGGGTCTCCAGCCATCTTAGGCTAGTGACTTAATAACTGGACTATCCTTCCTTCCCACAGACCAGGTCCAGGATGACCAGTGTGAGATACACCTGTTTCATGATGAGGGCCCACAGCCCCCTGGAAAATGGCCTAAGACCCAACAACTCACTTCCCATGGGGCATTAAGCAGTTTTCTGACAGTAACAACTCTTATCTGCTACAGATCTGAGTAGGATTTGAACTTGCAGCCCACACCCCATTACCAACCTCCTGAGCAAGCAAGCCCTCTGTACATAATTGACTCAGAAGTATCTTTTTATCTCCTGAACATGGTGATATTTGGGCATCTTTGCTGGTTTGATATGAACTAGGCCTTATGCATATGAAATGGTTCCTTTTGGTATGTTGCTTTGGTGAGCTAAAGTAAACAAAAATATACATAAAAGTAATCATTTATTTGCAAATATGTGAATTTCTCTTCCTCTTTTTTTAAACAGTTCTGTGAATAATATAATACTGAGCAGTGGCTGAGATATTTAAATGTCTTGAGGAGTTAGGCACCCAAATTTGACTGAAAGGGATCAATGACTTTTTTCATGAAAGTATGTATCCCCTATGATATTTTGAAAGCAAACATAGCAGAGTGGTTCAAATAGAGGTGGAACTTCTGACCTGATGTAGGTGGCCAGGTGGCTTGTAAACCCCGCTTTGCAAACAGTTAACAGTAATAACAGCTGAAGGCTTTCATTTTTCCATGTGGGGAATGCACTCAAAATTATTTCACAATGAGGTGATAAACAGGAAGGAAAAAATATGGAGACTCACTCCGTGTAAAACCTTAGTGCATCTGAAAAAAGATTCCATGAGTGAATCATTTTCTCATGGTGTATTATTTTCTCCAGGCCAACTTTGGTACTGAGCTTTCTGTTTTCAACTAACCAGCATAAATTAAGCCCAAGCATCAACATACAGTGGAAAGATGGAGAAAGCTGACCATTCCGCTCATGAGGTCAGCCACAAATTCCTTCTGTTGTCTGAGAAATGATGAGATAGTCTTTGGAGGCATAGCTTAGATCAGTTAGCACCGCAGAGAAACTTTTCAGCAGCTTAAAAAAAGATTGAAATATATGGGGGTTTAAAATACTTTTAGACTACATGGACTCATTTTTTTCTTTTAACATAGTCTTCTACACAAAAAGCCAGTTGTGCGTGGTGCTGTTTCCTCTGGGCAATCTTACAAGAAATGTTCCCAGCTCACTTCATGCCACTACAAATATCTCTTTACCTCAGGGAAAAGGGCAAATCACTCAACTGCAGGTCCAAACAAATTCAACTGCTTGGAACTCTAATGGCGCTGGATGACAAAATATGACAGGGAATGTATTTCACTCCACCTCCACCATACTTCTCACTTTCATTATTCAAGGCTGAAATTCTTCCCCTCCAGATGGGCTGCCAGTCACGGAAGTTAGGCTGTTTGGCCAGTGTTTTGAAATGGCCACCACCTCCTGCTTGGTTTCAGGAAAGAACTTAAAATATAATGGAAACTGTAGGTGCGAAGTGGCCAGGATTTAGGAGCTCTTTTGTGTTGTGTTGCCAGACGGAATGAAAACAAGCTTTCAATTTCTAGTCGATGATAAATAATGAGAAATCTTTTCAAACCTTCTGAGGAATGTTTCTTTCTGGTTTTTACGTTTACAGCAGCCCCATGTTTACTGACTTAACACATGTAACCTGTTTTAGTAGGGATGAGTGAAATAGTTCAATACCCAGGAACGTTCACCAAAAACTCACACCAAGCCTAAAATTAACCTTCTATTTTGCCTCTTAAAAATTAGCTTTTTTTTTCTTCCATAATTTCCCAGTTTTTCGCTCATTTACTTTCTGGGTTCCCTGCAGGAAATGAAGGCTATTCTGGTAAAACTCTAATCCCATTTTGCTGAGTGTAGTGATCTCTCACTCTCCAGTCTGGAGGGAGGCCACTCTGCCTTGCAGGGGGGTAGCAGTCTTCGGGTTCGAGCCGCACCGGCAGGGCAGAACCGTATGCAGTTTATGGTTTTTGGCCCACCTTACAGAGGCAAACACACAATAGTCTGGGGCTCCTGTCCCCACCCTTGGGCAGGGCAGAGCATGATGTAGTCTTTAGCCTGCAGCCCCTCTGTGGGGGCTGACACCATTTAAGCGTTTGGGATTCTAGCCTTCAGGGTGGGGCCTGGCTGGTAGCAGGCTGTAGCCTAAGCCTCCAGGCCCAGGCAGCCAGCAAACACACAGAGTCAATAAACTCTAGCCCTTTGGGCATGGCAGAGCAGGGACCAGGCTTTAGCCTAAGCGTACAGGCCCAGGCAGCCAGCAAGCATATAGAGTCAATAAGCTTTAGTCCTTGGGGAGTGTAGTGGTCCCTCGCTCTCCAGTCCGGAGGGAGGCCACTGAACTAGGAAGTATTGCTAACTGGTTTAAAGTTAAAATAAGATTCTGAAATTTTGCACGTTTATCACAGTCTAAACTGCAAACTTGTTAAAGATTTATCTTTGAAGGGTTGAACTACATGCATGAAGTTTTTACAAGTTGAGCTAGGAAATATGACTTTCAGTTACAGTCCCTAAATTAGGGTCAATTTGTAATGAAAGAGGTGCCGGGGCTCAAGCAATTTTTAAAATGTCATAACTGGCAATCCCAGAGGTGCTGCGTCTATGAACTGCCAAGTCTAGAGGTGCCAGGGCTCAGTCCTGGCAAGCCTTGGCAGAAATTAATCCCTGTCTCTAACCTAACCCTAATTTATATAAACGCCTAGAGAAAGGGGTCCCTGGTGAACCTGACTTTATGAAGAAGATCCTTAACGAAGCAAACAAAAGGCTTTTCCCCCCATGTCTGCATGGTCTGTAATCACAGTGGACTGCCAGTGCTACACTCAAACAACCCAGGTGCCTGACAGGATTACTTTGTTTTTCACTTGGATTCACACATAACGGTTTGTTCAGTCAAATCTCTGTGCTTCCAGTGTGTCATCCTGATGGACTAGTCAGTGATTGTAGCCATAGCTGGAATGGGAGTGTGTTATCTGGTAGACCATGGTACTAATGGAGAGATTTTGTTTGAGATTTTCAAAGCAGTGGTTCTGGATCTTTTCTATACTGTGCCCCTCTTTTCTATATCAGACCCCTCCTCAAACCTCCTCCTATCTAGTCAGGACCTCCTTCCCATTTAACAATATGGATTTAACAAAACTTCTCAGGATGAGAATACCATGTCTAGGGGCTTGGATACAAATTTTCCATTAAAATGAATGGAAGATGTGTCTAAATTTCCCATCCTGCAGTGAAAATTTCAACCCTTTATTTTTATGAAAATCGTCCTTTGTGTACGCTGCATCCCAAATTATTGGTTGTGATGCATTAGTTCATTTGTAGGACATGGTAGAGAAGTTCTCATGGATCCAGCATCATGTTGCTCTGCAAAATTCGAGCAGTATTTCCACTTCTAATGTTGGCACAGTGGAGTTTTCAATTTTGCATTTTCTCAGTTACTTACCAAAAAAAAAAAAAAAAATTCCACACATAGACTTAGTGATTATTTATATTATTCACAGGTGGAATAATTTAATTGTATGTAAATATGCTGTTAATTTTACTAGTTGGTAGATCCTTTGATAAGGAAAGCATCAGCTGCAAACAACAACAAAACCCTTCCGAACAGTTCTGAGTTTTTCCTTCATGTCTGATTATATTTGCTGCATATCACATCTATTGAGCCTACAACATGAGGTATTGAAATGCAAAATAAAGTGCCATGTATGTCAGAAAAGAGGCAGCTCAGTTCCATTAGATTTGTGGGTGCTTAGTTATTACAAATAACAATAAGAAGGTTAGTTGCTGTTACAAATAGGTCTGATGGGTCATAGCAATTCTGTCCCAAAGTATCCCCCATTGGCCATCCAAGTCAATGGTGTTATGTTTCACAGCATGCAAACAGAGAAGTTAGACAAAAACATTCTTGCTGGAAGGTTACACTGTAACACTACTTTATTTCTTAGAATAAAAAACAGAGAGAGAAAGCAGACTGCTCTCTAAAACAGGAGGCATACCTCCCCCCACCTTTCTCTAGGCTGTCTTTGTGAAAAAGTGGCTCTGATTGCATACTTCCCTACAGAGACCCCTGCCTGCAAGCAAGACTACAAAGATCCCCAAAGAATTTAAAGTGATAGCTCACAATTTTAACACAGTTTTCAAAACACCACAAATGGATTTACACCAAAGATGAATTTTAACCTCTATGTATTATCTGTTGGAAGTTGCTGAGATATACATTGGTCTTTCTAAGCATTCAGTGGTTGGCAGTCTGGAAAGTGCCAGTAGAAGTCTCTTGTAAATAATAAAATGAGGGCTTTCCTACAAGTAAAGAAGCCTGAGTAATTCATATTTATATTTCTCATTTTCATGCCACAATCCAGAAACACACTGTTGGAAAGTTTAAGGGAAGGAGTCCATTCAGTCCTGGATGTACATGCTAATTCATCTTGAACATGATTAAAATGTAAAATCCTCACTCTTTTGACATGTCAGATCTGTGTACGTTGGGAATGAGACTCAGTAACTATCTGTTGGAGAGGAATAGTTCCTACTGCTATATGAGCAACACCTTCAGGGAGCAAAGAGACTCAGGACAAGTTAAAGCTCCCTAATATGAATATAAAATTTGCCATACTTGATCACATCACTAGCCCATCTAGTCTGGAAGAATGCTTCTTTTACTGGCCAGCACCCTCCTCTGTATCAGCCTGTGGACCAGACTGTGGTATACGGCAAACACAATCCTTTCCTGAGCTCCGCAGTTGTGGCTTTGCACCAAGGCCTGCTCTGACCAGCGGCTAGATCTGGAAATGGCACCTGGCTAGGAAAGCTGTGGTACCCTCCTGAGCAGTCGTGCAGGGATGCAAACCTTCATCATATGTAGTGCAAGAGGAAGAACAGTCTGACTTACCAGCAATACCCAAAGGCTTGTGCTCCTTCTCAAAGCCTCCTGTGTTAAATCTTTGATATATTAAAGTGTGTCGGTAATGCTGGTGTGGCTCTTGAGAAACAGACTGCCAGCCTCTGATTCTTTTTCCTGTCTTATGGAAAATTAGATTAATAAAAGGGTCCTTTTAACATAGTAAACTGAGGTCAAGAACCACAGAAAGATGGCCATTTCTTCACAAGCCAGCCTTTTGCCTATTTGACGGTGCAGGCAAGAGAAACACTCCGATGGAAAGTTGCATATTAATCTCAGCGATGGAGAGGCATTATCTGAACTATTGCCCACATCTACATGCTGGTCTCCACATAATACACATACAAATATCTTTGTACCACAGTTTGACATCTTCCCTGAAATTAATGACTTTGGATGGGGGTACTCCTTGGAAAAACTGTTAACCACTAGCTAATGAGTATTTCCAGGGCTGTGACCTCAGAGACAGGAACAGCATTTTCTCAAGGTAGCATTTTTAGGAATGACTTAAGAAGCCTAATGGTTGAGCTGTCCCTGGGTAGCTAAAAAGGTGAGGGCAGAAGGGATAAATGGAGTGGATGAGTAGAAGGAAGTAGAAAGACAGACACGTCCTCTGGCATTCATAAGACTGGCTATCTTGTGTTATATCAAGAAGTGCTATGGAGGTTCAAAGGAAATTGGATGTGATCATGAGGATCCTGTTAAAGGAGTTGTGCACAGTGTCTAGAAAGGGCTGAAATATTAATGGTTCAAGGAAAAACTACTCAGACTTGGAAGGTTTTGTTTGTTTTTTGTTACAAATGGAATCCCTTTTTTTCCTCTTCCCCCTCCCCCCTCAAACCCCCTCCCCACTCAATTTCATTACTTTTAACAAAGACTCTTATGCGGGGGGGGGGGGGGGTTAAAAGAGAGAGACCATTTCTATAGAAATATGGGTCCAATCTGTGCCACAGTTGCCTTTGAAAGCTGAGGTTTGAAATTAGCCATTTACATTTACAAAGAGAAGTACATTTCTAATTAGCCATTTTTTTCAGCTTATGCAGAAAGTGAAATCTGAGGGGCAATGAATTGCCTGAAATGAGGCAATGAAAAGTTCCACCATAGATTTTTCAGAAAAATATTTGCTGCTTGTCTCTAAAATACATTGACAGTCTTTTCTTCCTCTGATTCTTCATGATTTCCCCATAAATGATCATGAATTTTACTTGTTTTTATTTTTAAATACTTGGCTTTTTGTTTAGCTGGTTTTTTTTTTTTTAATGAGTGGGAAACCATTTTCTACTACAGTTTGCCTTTCCTCCACCCCCAGTTCAGAATCAAAAACATAATTTGATTCAGACAGGTATACAATCTTTATACTGATACAGACACACACAAAATCAGCTGTCATGAATTAAACCCCATTTGTCCCTAACCCCAAATAAACATTAGTCAGTCTGCATTTGACTGTAATAACACACTTGTCATTTCATTGATGGCATGTTAGAGTTTTTCTTCTGAACAGTTTTATTGGAATTCTTTGGACTAAATAAGCTGTGGCTTTATGATGGCTTCATTAAAGAGCAGAAACCAATAATGAAACCAAAAGGATGTGAAGGACTCCAAAGAGTTTGTAGCACAAAGCATAGAAATATCTTACATGTGTAAGCAGTGTCAGGATGAGCTCCACCCTGACATCTGGTGGTGAGGTGTGGCAGGTTGTGGAAAAGAACTTCAGGGGCCGATCTCATTTGCATAGGCACACCCACCCCACCTAGAATGAGGCCATAGCTGCCCAAATGGTCACTTTGGCTGCTGTGGGATCCCCAGTGTCTCTGTTATTGGGGCAGGAAGAATAAATTGTTATTACCCTGATTATGGGAACTGTGCTTGGAACTGTACTTGGCCTTTTGTTATGATGGAGGGACTCACCATCAACTAAGTAGAACTCGCTAGGCAAGGGTCATGGGTTCCAAAACTCTGTGACTGGAGAGAGGCTGGGGACAAGTATTAATACTTGGTGGCATGGGCCCCACAGTGAGGGCCTTACATGCTAATTGTACTTCCTCCTCTCTCCACTGTGGAATATCAGAGCTAATTTTGATTTCATTAGAAGTCTAGTTGCAGGCTGCTGAGCTCACTTTGGGCTAATGGTGCACCAGCACTGAGGCTCCCCTACTACAAGCCAAATTCACCAAAGAGCTGAAATCACTGAGTGTTGTGTTAAGTAGTGGGGGAGCCTGAAGATATATTGGGGAGCAGTTTGCGGGATGGCTGGAGTGCCTTGTGGACAGGCTGGCGGAGCAGTTCGTAGGACGGCGGGAGCTGCTGGTGGGATGAGGAGCAGTTCGTGGGACGGCGGGAGCTGCTTGTGGGCCGCGGAGCTGAGCAAAGGAGTTTGTGGGGCGGCTGGCGGAGCAGAGCGGAGCGAAGGCCTATGGAGCTGTGGGGCGGTCAGCTTCAGATCATGTAAGGTGCCTCTTACCCCCGTCCCATCTCCACCCAGGTTGGGAGGTAAAGCTCCACAGATAAACTTTCGAACTCTGGGGCTGCCCTGACCAGGGACAGAGACTTTTGGGTCATTGGACTTTTGGGACTTTGGGTGATTTGGGGTTGCTGGACTCAAGAACCAAAGGGAAAGGGCATGCCCCAATTTGCTTGGGGTGGGGTTTTTTTGCTCATGGCTTGTGTTATGAATCCCGTTGGTGGTGTTTTCCCAACATAATGCCACATTGTTTCTCTCTGTTATTAAAAGACTTTTTGCTACACTCAGACTATGTGCTTGCGAGAGGGGAAGTATTGCCTCTTGGAGGTGCTCAGCGGGGGTGGTATATATTTGTCCCAGGTCACTGGGTGGGGGCTCGAGCCGGTTTGCATTGTGTTATTGGAATGGAACCCCTAGATATTGAACCCGGCCCTTGTTGCTGCCAACTCTGACGGGCAGAAGGGTTACACATGGTTTTCAGTTTAGAAGCTGTTCCAGCTTCAGATGCCCTTGAAATTTATCATGTTGTAGTGACTTGGGGCCAAAGTTTGAAGTACTCACTGAAGCAAGAAATCCATTACCTTTATTTGGAGTTTGCCTAATAAAGGCTGAGGGCCATGGATCAGGTTCTACTCTCATTTACACCAATGCGAATCTGGAGTAACCCCAATGAATTGCTTAGCATTATACCAGATTTACAGTGATGTAAGTAAGATCTGAAAAGACTATGAACCTCAGAATTTGGATCCTGATTATTATATAACAACAATATGTCTCCAGAAAAGTCATATTACAACTAATCACAGCTTATATTTAAAACGGTCTATTCTGGTGCTAATGTATAGTTGCTTTTATGAAGTGTAAGATTTTGCTTCTTTCTCTTGAAGTCTCAGAGCAGAGGATGTCCAAACTGCAGGCTGAGGGGTAAATGTGGCCAACAGAATCTTAATCTACAGCTTGTGGCTTCCATCTCCTGGTAAATGTGGAGTCAGGTCAAAGCTCAGGTTTTCTGGCCTCATCCTGAACCTAATGAAATCAAGAGCAAAACTCCCATTGACTTGCATGGGAACAAAATCAGGTCTTTAATCACAGGAAGCAGTTTACCTTCATCTGTCAAGGAAGATACTAGTACCAGAAATGCTTATGCATATGTGCATTAGATTATCTTTTCAAACTATGTTAATATATGCAAATTAGGGGCAGGCCTCAGGCTCCTACCTTCTAATTAATCCTCCCAATGGTTCCACATACATGTTTCACAGGAAAGGGACAAGACTGAATCATATATAAGACTCCTCAAAGCAACAAGCCGTTGACTAGAGCTATCCCCTGGAGATAAAATATAGCCACACCTCAACTTTGTCAGTCTCTCTTTGGTCTATGCTGTACCGAACGCACAGCTGGAGCCAGCTATGCAAAACTGTTCCAGCAGTGTTATCCAACTGGATTTTGGAAATACATAAAAAGTCAAGGACATCATAACAAATCAAATTGTGGGTGGTGGACATGTTATTAGCCACTGACATGGATAGATGTCAGGATGGACAGAAGACTGGGATTCTTTTGCTTTGTGCATCCCCAGGCTTCTGAGAGATAATTAAAGGTGAAATCAGCTGAACATCTCAGTTGTGGATATGCCTCTCACAGACACTTTTTCTGCCTTGTTATCCATCTGCCCACAACTACTGGCATCAAGGCCCGTAAATCCTCCCAACCCTTTGGCTAGTGCAGAAGGAAGCACTGATAAATATAGCAGGTTAAAATGTTTTCAACTGAGTTTTTTTTTTTCCCCCAATGAAACAGGGGATTTTATCAAAATCAATTTTTTTTTTTTTTTGGTGAGAAAATGTAGATTTTGGTTACATTTTCCTGAGGGAAACTGGGGAAAAAAATTATTTGTTTCCAATTGACAATTTGAAACGAAATGTTGAAAAATGTCAATATTTTGAAATGAAATATTTTGATCCATTTTTCATTTTCACATTTCTGAGTTAAAATTTAGTTCTGTGAACATTTTTGATATTTCCACTTTTCCTCCTATTTTGGGAGGGAAACAAATGTCAAAATAGCATCAGACTTGCCCATGGGATGGAATCTCCATTTTCTGAACAACTCGACTGATAAGTTATAGTGGGAGTCACGTCCAACCTTTCTTTGTCCAGAGGGAAAACTGACATGGTACAGAGCTTTTGAGGTTATGATCAGCAGAAGTGAAGAGGGGAAGAAATTGAGGAGCACCTAAACATAAAAAAACACACTTCCTAATCAGCTAGTTACCTTCCAAAGACATGTGCCTGGTATTTGCTAGCCTAAATTTACACTAGAATCAACCCAATTTTACTTTCTCTTTCACATTTCACCGTGTTGGACTGTAGCCCACTCTTTTATGGCTCATCTGACGGGATGTGAATTATCTCTGTGCAGGCTTGACATAACCTTGTGCAATGTGACGTAATGCTCCAAAAAGGCTGAATAAAAAAAAAGAAACTATATTTATTAACAGGAAAGGAAACAAGCCCCCAGTTGACAAGCGGTGGCTGGATATCAAGAGGCACTTTCTCAGAAAAATCATTTATGACTATATAAATGACTATTATTTATTTAGGGGGAAGAAATAGCTAATGAACCTTTAACTAGAATCAGCTGGCTAAGGAACAGGTATTTGTGTTTCACTGACAGGTAGATTCAGGCGGCAAGGGCTCAAACTCACTCCCAGTGGCATCAATCAACCTCCCATTGACTTTGATGGGAGCTGAAGCAGAACCTAGATTGGCACGTTTCATTAGTTTCCCCTCTGCAACAATGGAAGCTGCCAGAATACAAGCATTACCCCCATTTCAACATTCACGTCCCGCTCATTTTTCAGGTTGCCTGTGCGTGCAGTGTACTTGCACAAAGCTTCCATTCTGTCACCTCACACTAATAATACTGAGTCATCCCTCACTCTCTGAGCTATTAGGATCAGACCTGCATTCCAAAGGCATGGTTCAAAACCGTATCCCTTTAATTTCCAGCAAATTGGAGGGCTGAAATCTTCACCGTGTGAGTGTGTGTGCGCACTTGTGAACTTTTTACCTTTGACCCAGCAGCAGTGCAGCACACGTTACCCATTCTCCACCTCACTGCTGCTGGTTCACAATGGGTGGAAATAAAACACTGTGAAAGTAACAGTGCTACACGGTGACTGACTCCTTCAAGGGGGGGTGGGCCCAGCCCCACCTGCTGATAATAAAGTGTCTGCACACTGAGGCCGTGGAGTTAAGGCTGAGGTGGTAGTCTGAAGAACAGCCAGTCCTTTAAAAGGCAATCGAGCTAAAGAACAGTAGGGAACAGGTAGGTTCCCACAGGAGTCCCTGCTTCAGGGTAAAGAAGCCAGCTGCTAGGTGATTCTGGCTGAGAGAGGCAGTACTGCCAACCAGTAGGGATCAAAAATGATAAGTCAGAGCTCAAACAAGTCATGAGATTGGCCCCACAAATCAAAAGATTTTAAAAACATAAGCAAACCATATTTTTTAGTCTGTCTGTTGACATTTTAATTCCTCTCTACCCTCTGACTACACGCGTGTGCACACAAAGTGAATTCCTCTCCATGGCTGCTCACATGGCAACTCCACTTGCCCCTAAGGTAGGGGAACTGGGATCCATGTCCTATGAATGTCTTGACTCCCTCCCTCCCCTGCCTCGCTGTCCCCTAGGGCTTCTCCTCTGCCTGGGTCCCAAATAGAGGAGGAGTCCCAAGGCAGTGGGAGACAGGGAAGTGTTGCTGTTGGGCTCGGGCTCCCAGATCCAGCAGCGGCTTTTTCCTAACTCCCTACTCTGGTGCCTCCCACTGCCCCGGGATCCTCTCACCACAGTAGGGCCATACATTGAAGGCAGGGCTCAGTGGCAGGGCAGAGCTGTGTCCTTAGCCCTGAGGCTCTCTCACACAGCTTTGCTCAGTCCTTAAAATCACAGGATCAGCAGAGCTCCTTGCGTCATCATGAGAACTCCTCCTGGAGGTGCCAAAATCCGGTGACTCGGGATCAATCTGCAAGAGTTGGCAACACTGCCTTCCTCCGGCTATTCAGAGGGGACTCCCCTTCCCCATCACCCTACCCAGGCGGGGATAGCTGCCATCCTATCCCCTCTTTTTCCTACTGCCATCACTGTCCTCTGCACCCCCTAAGCCCCCTACATCCTTCTGCATCCCATTTTGCTGCAACCCCCTAAATCTGCCTCCTGTTCTCCCCAGTGCCCTGATCCCTCTAATCCTCTCCAGTCACTTTTCACTGTCTTTCTGCTGCTCCTCACTGTCCCTATGTACATTCCAAATGTGCAACTAAATGTGTTTAGCAGACAAGTCTGGTGTATGGGTAAACAGTTTTCTCACAGACAAAGGACAAGCCAACACCTCCATCCAGGTGTCATCAGAGTCGATTGGCAATCACATGTCAAGTTGCCATTCATTTGCATGGAAGAGGGCAGGAACAGATCAATTTGCCTTTTACCAAATACCAGCAAGGGAAGAAACCGGCATGAAACTTCCTTCACCAGCAGACTCCATGTCTCCTTCCTGAGATCTTGAATGAGTTTTATTTTGGGGGATAACCTTTAGAAGAATCCATTCAAAGATTCACTGGACTATGAAAGGGAAGAACAAAGAACCCCAAGTTATCTTGCACCTCAGACTACAAAGGAATGGAGCACTTTGTCTTTTGGGAGAGATCAGCCATTTCGCTGAAAGGTAGTGTGGTAAGAGTCTTACCTTGAACAAAGACTGTAGTTTTGTTAAGTCTTAGTCTCTAGAAAGCAGTTTTCACTTTTATTTGCTTGTAATAATTTCTAACTCTATCCTTTATACCAGAACTCACTTAAAATCTTATCTCCCTTTGTTAATAAACATGTCTTACTTTTAATCTAAACCAACCTAGTGATGCGCTTGAATTGAAGTGATTGTTATCTTCAGTTAAAGTGATAAACTGGGCAGTTTCTCTCTTTAGAGGAGCAAACAAACCTTATTATTCTTCTGAATGGTCCAGGAAAGGACTGAACATTGCAGAGCATACCATTTGGGGAAAACTCAGAAGGGTGGGGGCAGTGTTGGGGACATCTTGCTAGGTGCAACCAACGTGGGTGGATCCCAGAGCGTGGCTGGGTGTAACAAGCAGGCTGATGGAATCAGAGAGCTGAATCAGAGCTGCTTAGCACACAGACATTCAGTGCATGCACGCCTGCTGGTTGGCTGTGTCCAGGCTGTGAGCCACAGCAGCAGAGCATTTAAAGCCCTCCGGTCTCCAGCACAGGTAGTGACACAACCCCTCACTGATATGGGTTGCGCCCCAGCATGTGACACCAGG
This sequence comes from Lepidochelys kempii, assembly GCF_965140285.1. Taxonomy (NCBI): domain Eukaryota; kingdom Metazoa; phylum Chordata; order Testudines; family Cheloniidae; genus Lepidochelys; species Lepidochelys kempii. The sequence continues at coordinate 36,300,344 of NC_136391.1, read as the reverse complement.
TTGAACCTATTTAGTGGCTCACTTGAGAACTTCAGTCATAAAAATTCAAATAATAAAACAATAAATATCTTTAGGATTATACATCTGAGATCCGAGGCTTCATTCACTACAACTCAGTCTTGGCCTGTGGCTTCAAACTCTAGGCCCTTTAAACCAACACTGTATTGATTCATAAATTAAAATGAAAGGTAAAAGGGAGAGCACGGGAGTTATCTCACTGTTCCCCATCTTGGACTATTGCTTGCCTTCTGAAAACATGCTTGAAGTATACACATGTAGGTTTTTATGGATGGTCACATGTTGGTCAATTGCTTCGCTAAGATCTTAGGTATCAGTTTAATTTATTTTTTCCCCTTTCCAATTTCAATTTTGTTGCTGTGAAAATCAGAGACTAACTGCAGTGACTACAGCCAGACATATGGAGGGTAAGCAATGTCAGGCTTCTCATACATCTCTGCCAATGTCTCCCTGTCCTGACCGCAAACACCCTCTGTCATTTCAGCCCTTTGTGAAGACTGAAAAATGGACTGATACTGAATTCTGTGACACAGACAAATATCCAATATATGGGGCTACTTTAAGATCGTCATATTTGTTTTGCAAACTTACTATATCATATAAAGTGCTGGGCTAAATCTATGAAAGATGAACAGAATGAGAATACATTTTCTGGTTCAAAGCATTGCAGTTAACACAATCTAGCACACTAATGAAATTTAAATCACGTCCAAATTTTAATGAGTTCTATTATAATTTAAAGTGGAGGGGACAAATCTCAGTTCCTTATTCAGTTTTAATTCTACCCTACTCCCGCTGAAGTAAAAGCACCGAGAGTACTGCTCTCAGAAACATCCATGTGAATCTGGAGTGACTCCACTTCACTTCAGACTTCAGAATCTGGCTCTTATCTTTTGTTGGCTCTCTGACAAACGTGCTTGCAATTCAAGGGCCCAAATCTTTCCCTTTACATAATCATGCGATCCTTAATCTAACAGAATGCTGGTTTTATGGAAAAACTGAACCCTCCAGCACATGCAGAGGAAATTCCAGAGCAAACTCAGTGACAGACATGCCTTGGAAGTTAGCTAGTTACTTTGGCAAAGACCCAGGATTGTTTTCTTTTTCTTGTTCATTTCCCCCCCCCCCCCCCCCCGTTCTTCCCCATCACCCCTTTGAAAGCCAAAAACTGAACCAACCAAACAAAAAAACTCACCAAAAACCAAAAATTCTTAGGCACATGGGAGCCTGAAGATCAAAACAGAGCAAACTTGGCACTTCTGGCTGCAGCCCTATTGCGGGTGTTTGTTGCGTATGAGAAGTGTGAAGGAAGGAATGCTATTTGTGTAATAGAAATTTGGCAGTATGAAAAACCTACAGAATCACTGGGCAGGCTCTTTTGTGTTTAGTATGTGAAAATGGATATGCTTTTGTTTAGATGATATTAGTTAAACAGTTAGTAGAATGTTGCAATCTTACTGATAAGACCAATGTAGTTCATTAATATTCTAAGCCCCCATCGAAGCAAGCTACAACAGCTGTATCACGTTTCAAAAAAGTTAGGGATCTACTTAAGCGATGTGGGGGGAAATACCTGTAAATCCTGTGGCCAAATGGCTCTAATCCGGTGAGAAGCTGATTTAGTGGAGGAATGACTGAAGTGCTGTTGGCATTCTGAAGCCCAATCAGTGCCAAGTACTGGGAAAATGTGTATGACATCCACAGCCCATAAATGCTTAGTGCCTTCATGGAATTGGATATCCAGAGGACAGAACATAAAGAGTAGATCTTAGATAGATCTTTAAGGGCCTGATCCGAAGTCAATGGGAGTCTTTCCACTGATTTCACTTGGGCTCTCGATCAGGCCTCAGTTGCATTACAAACATTAGTGACTTTTGCCTAGCAACCCCACTGTAATATATGTCAGCACTGTCATCCAAATTGTGCAGAGAGGCAAAGTACCTGCCCACGGTCACACAATGAGTCGGTGGCAGACTTGGAAAGAGAAGTCACATCTCTTGACTCCCAGACCTGTGCATCAGCTCAAACTTTATCCACTCTCCCCTTCTTGGGGGGATGGTAGAATGTTACAGATAAATATTTGTGTAAATTAACTCAGTTTTGATGATAGTTCTTGAAATCCAGTGATAATCAGAGAAGAAAAGCAAGAGATGCACCATCATTCATTAAAAATGTAACACATACACATGAGCCTCCCAGCAAGTTTAAAACCATACAAATGCTGTCTAGCCTTTCAGTTTCACTATCCCACACTTGGGCATGGTGAGTAATGACACTGGTAGGCCTACATACCCTCAAAGCCACTGTGGTGGCCAAATCTCAGATCAATCTTCACCAGCCTCTGTGTATTGATGGTTTTCAGCACCTGAGCCTGGAGTACTGTTCTATCCATGACGGCAGACAGAAAATATTGGCCATTTGAAGGTGGCATTGACTCACCCACAGGAGATGAATCATGGGATAGTGGGAGAGGAATAATGGGAATTGTTGAATAAAAGTCCCAGAATTCCAGTTGCTTCCAGTGACTTCCATTATATATCCCACACTGAGAAAAGTCCCAGAAGACATGGAGTTTAGTATGCACAAAGTCCCTACCACATAGATGCACTGATTTGTACTGATGCAGAAAACAGTTGACTGCATATATGCAATTATTGCAGACTAATATGCACCGGCCAATGTGCAAAATCTCAGTGCGAATTAACCCCTCTGTGTAGACAAGGCCTTACTTCCATAGGTGCTCCTGCACTGACTGTGTGTGCACCAGGCTAGCTCAAATAATGATCCCAGCAGTAGGTGTTTTTGACTTCCTGTTTAAAAGCAGCAACTTTTGATGAAATCTGGATGATTTTTAACTCCCTCTTCTCTCTTCACCCCACTGTTCATGTTGACCAGGAGGGCAAAGAGCTACCTCATCTTATCCCCAGATTTACCTACTTGGAATGTTTGAGATCACATTGTTGTAGATGGGATCCCTAAGATCTTGACCTCTGACTTCTAGCAACAAAGTTCCATATGAACAAGGAAGGGGAGCCAAACATTGGAGAGAGGCAAATAAGACGTTTTTTCCAGTCTTCTCGCTTGCAGGCTGATCCTGGTTTGTGGCTTTTCTGAGTCATCCTGCAAATATTGGTCTCCTCAGCAAACAGAGAAAGAAAGAAAGAAAGAAAGAAAGAAAGAAAGAAAGAAAGAAAGAAAGAAAGAAAGAAAGAAAGAAAGAAAGAAAGAAAGAAAGAAAGAAAGAAAGAAAGAACACATTTATTATTGCACAGGATCTTCCTGGCCAGTTCTGACCTGAAAACACTGGTCACCAGTGAACCATCAAAGGCCTTTCACATATTCAGCAGCTGCAGGGAGGATTCCTGTAAGCACTTCTATCACTTTGACACCTCAGCGGTGGACAACGCCAATTGTACACTGTCGTGGGCTCTGTTGCAGGGACCACCTTCAATGCTTTGGCTCAGAAGAGCACGCTTTTTCCAATTCATTGACACAGGGGGATATCTATCTAAAAACTTGGCTGCAACAGCTAGTGCATGCCTTGAGGATTACATACCGAGTGAACTTTGTCAGCGTAAGCCCTAGTCAATAGGGGGAATTAAGTAGAAAGACCTCTATTGTTCCAGCCGGCCTTCTGAAGGCACTGATTGGCAGTAAAATGTCTTAAGTGACAGATGTAAAGTAAATATTGCCCGTGCCAAGGTCTCTATATTACTTTGATTAGCTGCCATCAATCAGTCTGTTCTTTGCCTTGTAACAATAACGGTTGCTGTTATACTTGAATCCTCTGTGATGAAGCCCAAAGTATAATTGATTAACAAACTGAAGAGAAAGGTTATACTAATTACATTGAAATATACCTTAAAAAAACCCATGTAGTATTTATGCTTGTGTATATATATACGCATATCCATGCATATAGAAATATATTCATATACCAAACATACAGACAAATATAACCCTTAAACTTGCCAGTTGCCTTAGATAACTCAATAATATTAGGCTGGTATTTAAAATAGTCTCTAGGATTTTCCTATAGTAAATGTAAAGAAGTAAAAGGAATACTGCACTATTGTAGGCTAACCCTAACTATACATCTATGGCAAAATCAGAAACGTTTCTAATTCATGTATGTGAGCATACATCATGTGCAATCTAGCCAACATAATTACTGCCATTATTAATGGTCATAAAGTTACTTGTTCCTTTTTAAAAATGCAGCCACAGTATTTGCTTTGATGACCTCCTTTAGCAGTGAATTCTACAAATTAATGATATACCATATAAAGTGCTATTTCCTCATGTTAGTTCTAAATTTAAAGGATATTTAAAATCACTGAATGACCACTTTTTCTTGCCTTATAAAATAGCACAAATAATTCTGAACATTTCATATCCTCTCCAGGCTACATAATCCTGTTTTCTTGAAGCCTTACAGTTAATGCAAGCCCCACCATTCTGTATGTTATTGGCCTATGTCAATAAAGAGGTGAGACTAGATGATCAGAATAGTCCTTTCTGGCCTTAAAAATCTGTGAATCTATTAAGCTGGAAAGGTTCAAAGAAGCATCTTGATATGGACAAAAAATATCAAATATGCATCTCAGAAGCGTCTGGGATTCTTCTGTCTCTGCTGGTTGTCTAGAGTTAGAATACCTATAATAGAATCATAGAATCATAGAATCATAGAATATCAGGTTTGGAAGGGACCCCAGAAGGTCATCTAGTCCAACCCCCTGCTTGAAGCAGGACCAATTCCCAGTTAAATCATCCCAGCCAGGGCTTTGTCAAGCCTGACCTTAAAAACCTCTAAGGAAGGAGATTCTACCACCTCCCTAGGTAACGCATTCCAGTGTTTCACCACCCTCTTAGTGAAAAAGTTTTTCCTAATATCCAATCTAAACCACCCCCACTGCAACTTGAGACCATTACTCCTCGTTCTGTCATCTGCTACCATTGAGAACAGTCTAGAGCCATCCTCTTTGGAACCCCCTTTCAGGTAGTTGAAAGCAGCTATCAAATCCCCCCTCATTCTTCTCTTCTGCAGGCTAAACAATCCCAGCTCCCTCAGCCTCTCCTCATAACTCATGTGTTCCAGTCCCCTAATCATTTTTGTTGCCCTTCGCTGGACTCTCTCCAATTTATCCACATCCTTCTTGAAGTGTGGGGCCCAAAACTGGACACAGTACTCCAGATGAGGCCTCACCAATGCCGAATACTTCCCTTTAAGGTATTTCAGAGGCATTCAAGAGCAGTACCCCGAGCAATAGCATGAGTAAAGCCGATTTGTTTAAAAATATCATTTTTCTAGGGAGGAGTGGGTCAGCTGCAGCCCTTACAGAGCCCTGACGACCCCTCCATTATTTCCTGTGCTTTAACTGGTCCACTAATCCTAGAGCCAAAGAACCACACGGAGTTCTCTTCAGAGCCAGGTTTCCCAGCTTTACATGTTTGACCTTTATGACATTGTGGTGTTTGCCTTACAATGTCGTGACATTGTATCAGCACCTCAGAATGGGAAGACATAAGGTGATGACCTTGTGCCATGAGGAAAGAAGGCTAAGAATAATATCCTATAAGCCTAGTCGTCAGATTAAAGCACCAAGTTTATCGTCTCTTTCGCACGTCTGGCCCTATTTGCAAGAGAGGGAGGAGATGCTAGAAACAGTGAAAACTCAGGCCTCCGTGAGCGACTGAGCAGGTCCCAAGGCCATCGTGGTGGCATTCATGCTCAGGCCATTTTATTAACGTTAACATTATTGTCTGCACCACTAATAACTGCATGGTTAGTATATTGGTCCCTATGTGACAAATTTATCTACAGAATTAGCTGGGGTGCCCCACATGCATTTTTGGAATGACCGTTATGGTAAAATCATTAAGGCCACCCATCTAACCAACACATGACATTCCTAATGGTTTGGCTTTGATTAAAAGGAGGCATTACCAAGAAGGATCTGCAAACTTTCAGACGCTCCTAAAAACTGCTATTTCTCAGTGGTCTTCAGCAGCAGTCGACCACAACTCTAACCAAAGTTCTATTAAGTAGGCCATTTATTTACTGCTGCTCCACAGTGACTATGCTTATTTAGCTTGCTGCATTAAGCGTATTTTCCGATCAAGTCAGTGGCCATTGAAATGTCTGATTAGATGGATTTTTCTATCCTTTTTCTTGTTTGCTTGCATATAACTTTAGCCTTCCAAAGGCTATGTAGGTGGTGAACTGGAGGGATCCAAACGGCAGGAAAATAAATAGCTGGATTTTTTTATTATAGGTGGATGGATTTCTTTTCATCATTTTGTGGGTGGCTGCATTTTTCATACGGTCAATATACCCAAGGCAAATTACAAAGACGGAGGTAATGTGACAGTTTTCATCAAAGTTTAGATAGATTTCCTCCTGAAATATACTCTCTTGGGGATGGCCCCGCACAGTGAAAAACGGCTGCAAGTTCATATAAATAAAAGGGCAGCATGCCAGAACAAACAGAACTGCACAGCTCTCCCTGTGACATGGAATTCTCTATACCTTCAGTTCCTGCGGCTCTCTGCCTGCAAGCCAAAATCTGGTTTTGTTCTGGAAAACGGAGGGGTGGGACAGAGCATTGTTAATACAATCTGCAGCATTCAAAGACTTATTTGTGCACCTTAAAAGGACGATTGAACTGAGGTGGACCTATTTTTTTTTCCTGAAACACAGATGGATTTAGAAAGGCTGCTTTATAGATAATATACATTGTACTTTCTTTGCAGAGAACATTTACATTTGCAGTACAAAAGCGTCTATCAAAATAGTATAGAGCTTCACAGATACAGCTCTGATTTGTGGTTCAGTCTTAGGACTTTTTTACTATCTGGCTCAGAAAGACGTTAATGTTGTGGGTTGAGCAGCAGACCTGCAGTAATGACAACTGCCCAGCAAAACAGGAGACAAGGGACTGCCAACTACTATGGGGTCAATGACTAGGGCTGCTAAGCTCTATGACAATACAAATCTTAACTACTAATGATAAGCTGGCTTGTTGAGGTGATACCCCAAATTAGATGTGCACGAAAGCGTTCTTTTGACCATGCATGTGTGAGGAAACATTTAACAGAAACTGGAAAATGCAACTCCTTCGGAAGGTAGTGTGGTCAGTCAGGACTGCTCAGAGACGCTTGTAGCAACTCCCAAAATCCAAGGGCAATATGTTCTGCCTAACACAGATGGGCCTGAGCACTAAATGTTGGTAACAGGCTTGAATCTGATTTTGGAAACTATCACCTGCATCATCACCAAAAAAGCTCAGATTCAGAGTTCTGGTTCAGACCAGTCTGTGCTTTCCAGAGCTATAATATAACATGACTGCTTCATAGGTATATTCTACAATCTATGCAGTATGGGATACACTCTTAAAGAGCCTATTGACAATTTACATACGGCATAGTTTATAGTCAAATTGCAAACAAGAATCAGTCAAATTATAGGTTCTGGATAAATTATTTCACCAATTTAATCCCCTTTTTCCATATTGCTAAAATGTCTGTGAATGAATCCTGATTTTTCACACTGTAGTAGTTATTTGCAAGTATTTGGTGGACAGATAGTGGGTACAAATATCAGGGGATGACAGTTTATGAATATTTTGGCTATTTACTCTTAATTATTTGTGGTGTGTGATTGGTCACCTAAGTCACATGTCATTAGTTCTGCTTCCTGATTGCATGAGCGCAATCTTTAAAACAGGAGAATGGGGATAAATGAACTGTGAATAGCAAATCTCCAACAGTGATCAATGAACAGGAAATGCTACTGTTTGAGCACAAATGTCCTTGTTGGATTGCAAAACTAGTGTCCACATCTGTTTTCCAAACAGTCTTGCAGGCATCAATCTCTTTGGTGCATTAGCACTGATAGCCTTTGCAGGAGAAGTGCATTTTAAGAAGGTATTTGAATATAATGGGAGATTTTCTTGTCCCAGGATGATAGTATCTGACCTTTTAAGATTGTCTCATCAAATCGAAGGAGAAGTACATTGATAGACCAGCATAGAAAAAATTGTTCTACCATTGTCCAATCTGCCCGTCGTCTCTGGATAAATAAAAGGCTTTGCAAACAGAACTGCAGTCATCAGCATTTGTTTGCAAAGTTAATAAAACGAATTTCTGATACTCTTGTTTTGCAGCTCCGAAGAGCACTAATCCAACATCAGAGCATACTTTTGTCATATATAAAATAATAAAATAAACACCAATAAACATATCATGATGCATAATAAGCACATAAAATGCTTCTGGAGGAGGCATCTACTTTGGAATGCTGTAAAAAATACCACAGCTGCTACTCCACTCTCAAAGATAAGAAGGGGGTTACAGTTCTCTTTTCTTTGGGGAAGCCTGCATGAAATTACCCACACAACAGGAATCTTAACAAAATAAGAAGTATTAAAACCAGAGAGCAAATGGAATTAAAACAAACAGAAGGTTTGCTTCACATATCTAGATTTACAATTCATATAAACTACGCTAGATCAGGCACTCAGACGAATTACAGGGGGAAAACAAGAATAACAAATAGCTTACATCCCCTGAATGCAATCCACTCTCTGATCACTCTTCCACCAGACTGTCAGCATCACTTGCTGTCCGGATGCCAATTCTTCTTGTTGTGTCCAAAGCTCTCTGTTATCCAGCACCCCCTGAACCCAAACTGTTTTCTCCAACTACCTCAATAAGGATTGGATACTAAAGATACACAGACAGTTATTGATGATTAATGGCCGCTTTTCAAAACCTTAATGACCCTGGCCAAGTACCACCTTTTACAGACCACCTGGACTGGCTTTTACTAGTTTTGGACAGGCCTCTTGGTAAGCCCGCTAGATTTTTTTTTGTCATGAACTATGAAGTATGAACAGAGATCCAGAACCTCTGCCACACTAATATATTTACTTATTTTGTCACCCAATCTTGACTCCTCCAAAGAGATGGCACCTGGAACACTATTGCAGACAGTAATGTGAACCTAAACTAGACTAAGGACAAAATGGTGCCTGGAACTGCTCCCTGCAGATTTTCCCAGAACTGTCTCCACGTGCAGCCTTGTTTCTCTTCACATTCTGGCTCAACTTGACCGTCAGCTTGCTGGCTGGATGCAATCTAGTCAGCAGTGAGGTTGGGAGGAATTTTAGGCATATGGAGGGCTGTATAGAACTCCTTGGTTCTTTTCAACTTAGAACTCCAGGAGCTCTTTAAAGGACCAAGTCTCCTTTGACCCCACCTCACAGATTAATATTAATATTTTATAAGGCAAGTAAGTATAATCATGTACAGTTATGGTCTAGTGGCTTGGACACAGGACTGAAGCTCAGGTTCTTGGGTTCTATGCCTTGCTTGTTCTGCTGTCTGACCATGAACCATTCACTTCACCTCTCTGTGCCTATGTTTCTATCTTTGTCCATCTTGCCTATTTATATGGCAAACTCCTCAGGGCAGGAACCATCTCTTGCTCTGTGCGTGTGTATACAGCACCTAGCACAATGGGGACTTAAGGTCATTTGAGTCCTCCAGGCACTGCTGCACTTCAAACAATAATTAATGAATGGCAAATAAATAAATGGAAATAAAGCTGTCCATTGATCAAGCTATTTTCAAATTGGAGACAGAATCCTTGTGCCTGAGTTCTGAGGAACTACTCAGACCCCAGGGAAGCTGAAACATTCATAGCCTTATTTTTATTATTATTATTCTGTAGATGCCGGCATGCAAGAACTAAAATATTCTTTGTGTGATTCCATCAGGATGCATTTCAGGGGCACGCTTTACAGACGGCTGTGTGTGTTGTATTTAAAAACACGCTGGGTGTGTGCGGGCGGGGGTAGAATTTTAAAAAAATGTTCTCTAGATGTTGTAGTCATGTGCAGCCAGGCTATCCGGATGTGGCCGCAACACAATTCACAATGCTGCACATCATTTCTCAGATCTCATTTAGCCAGATCGCAATCTAGTGATCTAATTTTATGATGTAACCCTTCGTTATACCTAAATACATTCAAGAACATAGACCTCAGGCATTCCAGGGTCATAACTCATGTTGAGCTAACCAAAGTAAACACATTTAGTGTCTGGTGGCTCACAATGTAGCTCCATTATGTATCAGAGAAGTCTCCAGGGGTGTAAGAAAACCCACGGTTTCTGCAGTGACTATTTTCTTTGTAATAAGGAAAAATACTCTTCTTCTTCAGCAACGAAAAGGATATATTTCAGGCCAGGTGATCCATAATTCCAGCCCCTCCCCCTTTCCCTCCGCCCCACCCCGGAGAATTCAGAACAAACGGAAGACGTTTTAGTGTAAGTATAAGATGTGTCAAAAAACACGGTCTTCATTAAGCCAGCGCAGCCCGCCAAGTGCTTAAAGTTGTATCCTTTGCATGAAAGGGGCTGAAATTCAGAACAGCAGACTGGAGCTGAAATGTGAGCTGTAAATTTACTTGTGGTGCCAATCAAGGAAATTAATACAGCCCAGCTTGTCAGGGTTCCCCACATCAACGGCAACATGAAAATAAAAACGTAACATGGTCGCGAGGCTCCTTGGTTTTTTGAAAACAGGAGATTGCCCGAAAAATATGGTGCAGATTAACCATTTGCTTGTGATCTTCTTGAGTGGGTGTGCATGTGGAGGGGGGCAGAGGGTATTTGCGCTTCACAAGGAAAATATTTAGAGCTTGTACATAACCATAGCCGAGAAAAATTGTACAAGATCTAAATAGCATGACTACATGAATTAGGCTGACAACATCTGTTCTGGCGGGTAATAGGCTGCTGGAAAGAATGATTATATGAAGCAAATGTGAGTGTGCAATGGGCACTGTTCAACCAATACTTCAGATGTGATTCCTCAAACTCAGGGGAGGGATAGCTCAGTGCTTTGAGTATTGGCCTGCTTAAACCCAGGGTTGTGAGTTCAATCCCTGAGGGGGCCATTTAGGGATCTGGGGCAAAAATAAGGGACCTTACTTGGTCCTGCCCTGAAGGCAGGGGACTGGACTCAATGACCTTTCAAGGGTCCCTTCCAGCTCTGTGAGATAGGTATATCTCTACATTGTACGTGTAAAATAGACACAATTGAGGACAGGCATGTATATAATACTGGATTGCACAGTTCACTATGACCTGTGTGAGTTTCTGTCTATTTTTATATTAGTACTGATTATCAAACTACCAGAGCCTCTTCCTCTTTTATGCTGCATTATATTAAGAGGCCTCATTGGTGTTACAGGCAACTGGACTGATTTGGAAGTTAGTTATTTACTTGGCATGCACTCATATTTTTAACCTCTGAAATGAGCAGTGTGGTTCAACTTTAATTCTAAAGGAGAAAAAAATACATACCTTAATGTTCAGTTAAAAGAAAAAAAATATATGCTTTCATCTACTATTAAAATCACCTGGATATTTCTATACTGATGCTTTTGAATTAAAATTCAATTGTTGATAGGAATAGTGTTGGTGCTGATATGCAGAGGGCCATGGGCTAGAATCCTTATCCAAGTCTGTTGTTCCTGTAGTCGTTGGGGAGTAGTAAGTGCAGCAGAGCATGAAAAAAAATCATCCAGATGATTAAGAAGAGACAGATTCTGAAGGGAATTCCATCAGTCCCACTCAGCTGGAAGAATGGCTGTATCCATCCTGGGGCATGAAGGATATATAGTATGGGGCTATGACAGAGATGCAGAGGACCCCTGACGGGAGTGGAAAAAAAGGAAACCTTGTTCAGCGAAATCCAGTGTGATTCATGAATGTATTTTATGTTCTTTACTACTTCATGGAACTGCCGGCTGGAGTAATTCCCATTAGACTCCACACAGGCTGCCGCCAGGGCAGAAGTATTGCGGTTGAAAGAATAGTATTCAGGTCCGACTAAAGCTATTTGTTCCCTTTTGTTGGTAATACAGATGGAACACACTCAGTAGGGAACTAGTCGTGAAGCTTAACCACAAATATATCTGAGGCCTGATAAGCCACACATAATTTGAGGGCAATTGAATCATGAGACCTGACATCACCAGAGGCTAAGTTTTCCATACATTACCGGCATCCAGTGCCTGTTCTGCATTGCCCTGACGTGTCAGGTTCCTTTTGTCAAACCAGCTCCTCGGTGAGATCAGAGTCTTTCTGGTGCTAAAGCAAGAATAGAAATATGTCTCCAAATTACATACATGTGAGCTCATTTTTCAGAATCAAAACTGTGGTTTGTTAAGCATGAGAAATGTGGTTTTGAACGAGGTTTCCAAGAAGAGTATGTCAGCGTCAATAACAGGATCATCCGTTATCTTGTCACCCTTAAGAAGGTAACCATTTCATCTTCAAGCCCAGCATATTGCTTCCCTTATGCTGCCAGGACCTTTGCAGGGCAGCCATGGGGTGTTTAAAAGCCACCACAGAGCTAAAGGTAAATGGCTGCAGTAAAGGGAGTTGAGATCCATTCCCAAGCAAGACAGCACATACAATATGAGCGCTCACTCATATCATGGGGAAAAAGTCTCAGTCACCGCCCACACGTGGAGCCCACTGACCTGTCAAAGCACTGGCTGCCAATTAGGACCAGATGGGGGTCCCACACAATAATCCAGAGAAGAAATCGATAAGTGGTGCCTCACCCCACCTGAGAACACAGGCATAACACTGACAGATATATTTCTTCCCGCAATGACTGTGTTATTTTAAAGTTAAAATATACTATTTTCAGTGGAAGCAGCTCTCATACTCATCTGTGACAATAGCATAGCCAAGCCGCTTGTCCAGCATCTCTCTTCTACAACAGAGTTGGGTGTTAACCTATTTAGTAAATCCAGTAACCTAGTCAACCTTGTGATCATCTGCTGAGTCCTTTGTGCCCTTTATTCGTTGGACTCTCTTGTATTCTTTTTATTTATTTTTTTCCTTTTACACCAAAGCAGACTTTCCAAAGACACTGCTCCAGAGGAAGAATTGTCCATTCTCTTGAGCCAATCACTGGCCATTCCCACATATCTCTAGCTTGCTTGAGAGAAGAGCGTTCCACTTCCTTCATGTGATTTTCCCCAATAAAACAGACAAAACCCGGTTCATGTTAGATTGAGGCAAAGCATTATTTGTTGTTGTTTTTACAGTATAGGAGAAAAAAAAAAGTGACATACTAAATGCTTGAAAATGAACAGTGGAAAATGTCCCCTCAGGTGGACCTTTAGTTACACAGGGAAGGAGTTAAAAGCAATAAAAGTTACCGGGCAGCTTCCACCATTATTAAGCTGTCCCCTTTCAAATTAGAGAGACAAGATGGATTGGTTCAATAAAAGATATTACCTCACCCACCTTGTCTTTCTAATACCTTGAGACCGACATGGCTACAATTACCCCTTTCAAACTAGTTAGCTTCACTTTCAGGCTATCAGAATTATCTCAGAGAGTAAAAGAAGAAAAACAGCATCAGCCCGAAACTCAATTTATAGTACCTCAAGGATAGGAGTTTCATAAGTGCCCAATGTTGGCCAATTCTGCACTCACTGAAGGCAGCGGTGAAACACTGCCCCAAACCTGGGCAATGCTGTTTGGGTCCAGGGGATGGCTGTTGACTAGGTTATTAAGTTCGAGGCCACGGAGCACAGTCCCCAAGTTCGTTTTGCTGTCCCGCATCTACTCAACGGGTTGTTTTTGCCTCTAGTCCTGCCAACACGACAGACAACAAGATTAAGTAAATCAGGGTACAGTTTTATTTGATAAGGGAGAACTCCCAGATAACTAAACAGATAACAAACACTGCTGCTGTGACATACATACACTATCTTTCACACTGCACTGCTGATGTCTCCTTTACCGTTTCCTGCATCTGCGCTCGATGATGGACAGGAGAGGAGTGACTCCGTAGAGGCGAGGTGACCAATGTAGACAGGTAAGCAGTCTTTCCCTTAGAAGGAGTACGGCTCTGACTGGCAGACCCTAGACCTTACACCCTTCCCACCCTCTTGCAGCGGCCTGTATGGTGGTGTGACTGTGACTGCTATCACATAGCAAACGGAAGCTGTCTCGCATGCAGGTAAGTATCCCACAGATGTAACCAAACTGTGGCTCACTGTCTGCCTCAGGGATGGGCAGCTCCCACTGACAGGCAGAGTGGCCTTAAATACTGGGCAGATTATATCTGTCATGGGACGGCTACTTTCCCGCTCTTTTTGCCTAAAGGTGCCAAGCTCTGACAAATAAAGGGCTCCAACATGGAGTACAAACAACAACTTACATACATTCAAGATGGCGAAATAACAAACCTACATAACACAGTGATGTGGCAATCTTTCCCAACCTGGCCAGGGCAGTCTGGGAATGAATGTTAGGATTCAGCTGCAGCACAGTGCCTAAATGCCCTGCATCACAAGGGCTTATGTTCAAAAGATTAAATCTGCCCTCCCCAGCAGAAATCCCATAGGAGGGGAGGCAGCAGCATTGTGGTTAGCCTGCTTTTCAGTGACTACTCCAAGAGGCCCAGAAGCCCTAGCAGGTGCACCAGCAAGACTGAATCGGACCCAATAGTGCTTGCCCCACAGGATGTTATATGCTTCATTAATTAACATTTGTAAATCATTTTGGGCCAGATTCTGCTACCTTCATTAATGTTTCCTTGCTCTGCAAATTGCCCCACTGATGCTTACTCACTGTAGCAACCTGCATGGAACTTGGAGGGGGGAGCTCAGGTCACAGGAGTGAAAAATTTGGAGGAGGCACTAGGAAGTCAGTCTGTGTGCACATGGCAGGAATGCTGTTGCAGCATGTCCTAATAATTCTAGAGACAATTTAGTTTTAGGTCATGTTTACAACAGCACTTATGTCAACAAAACTTTTGTCCCTTACGGGTGTGGAACTGGAAAAGGTCCAGAGAAGGGCCACAAAGGTGATCAAGGGTATGGAATGGCTTCTGTACGAGGAGAAACTAAAAAGATTAGGGTTGTTCAACTTAGAAAAGAGACAATTAAAGGGGGATAGAAGTCTATAAAATCATGAATTGTATGGAAAAAGTAAATAGAGAAGTGTTATTTATCCTTTCCCACAATGCAAGACCTGGGGGTTACCCAATGAAATTAATAGGCAGCTGGTTTAATACAAATAAGACGAAACACTTTTTCACACAACAGACAATTAACGTATAGAACTCATTGCCATGGGAATGTTGTGATGGCCAAAAGTACAACTGGGTTCGAAAAAGGACTAGATAAGTTCATAGCGGATAGGTTCATCAATGGCTATTAGCCAAGTTGGTCAGGGATGTAACCCCATGCTCAGGGCAACCCTAATCTCTGACTGGCAGAAGCCAGGAAAGAAACACAGGGGTGGATCTCTCCAAAATTGTCCTGTTCTGTACTCTCCCTCTGAAGCTCCTATACTAGCCCCGGTTAGAGACAGGGTACTGGACTAGATGGTCCATTGGTCTGACCTAGTATGGCAGTTCTTATGTTCTTAATCTGGTCTCTGAGATTCGGAGATGAAAGGCTCTACATAGTATAATTGCCAAGTATTAATGCTGTCATTTCAAATAACTTCGGTCATCCAACGTTCTTTTCCATTCTCATTGAACAGGATGCACTGTTGGCCTTTTCCTCTAAGTACTAACGTCAGGCTTTAATCTTTTTAAGTCGTGGTTGAAATGAATGCAAGGGAAAAAAAGGATATACAAATATCAAGATTGGGAAAAAGAGCTACAGCTGCCAAAGCATGATGAAAAAATTCTGTTTCTTCTGCCTGTTCCTTGTCCTGAGACTCAGATTTCCCCAACGGTGGAACTGAACCTAATTAAAATAGGTTTCTGACATTGACTTCATGAGCTAAGGCTTGCATGACAAGACATATAGAGAGTATGAGGCAGAGTACTACACTAAACCCTCAATCCGACTGCCAAAGAAGTCAATGGGAGTCTTTCTACTGACTTCAGTGGGAGTTGGATCCAATCCTACATCCTCCCAGTCAACTCTATGCATATATGTGGTTCAGCTTTGCCAGGGTTCAGGAGCACTATGTCAGGGCAGGTTTTTCCCACTATAGTTAATGAGGGACTAATGTCAAAAAGGATCTTTTGGGGATAAATAGCTCAAAAGTTTACCCATGAGTCTGAGCTATCTGCACCTAGAGTCTGCAAACTTAGGCTAAAGATCTTAGGGGATCATGCTTTTGTGGCTGACTGTCAACGTTTCCTGCTTCCAGGCAGGCTGCAAATACCATTAGAATAGCCTCTCATACAGCTTGCCTATATGAACATTTAGTTCACAGCAAGCTGGGCTGTATATTACCATGCGTGAGCCTGCTGCACACTGCGACCGTGTGGACCCTGATCCTGCTCACTAAAAGTTATCCACTGCGCTCTAATCTGTGCCCATTTGAAACAGGGGTAGATCAAAGTGCACAAGAGAACTTTTAGTGCATGGCAGCAGGAAGACAGTGCATGAGGACACTTGGTTTACTCCAGCTGTTAACACAGGTTAGTGCAAGCAGAGCCATCCCTTGGGTACGGCAAACTGGGGAGACCACCCTGGGCCCCATGCTTTGGGGGCCCCTGCGCTTCATGGGGAGGCAGGCGGGGAGGTGAGGTGGGAGTTGGCGGGCAGGGGGGATGAGGAGGAGCCCCCCCACCAACCTCCTCCTCCCCTCAGCACCTCCTGCCCACCAGTGGGCCCCACCAATCAGCACCTCCTCCTCCCTCCCAGTGCCTACTGCCGATGAGCTGTTTCACGGCGTCTGGAGGCGCTGGGGAGGAGGGGAGAGGAGCAAGGGCGCAGCATACTCGGGGGAGGGGGCAGAACTGGGCGGAGAAGTGGCGGGTGGGGCCTTGGGGGGAAGGGGTGGAGTGGGGGCGGGGTCTGGGCAGAGGCCGGGGGGAGCATCCCCCAGCAGATTAGCATCTGGGCGCCTATGTCCCAGGCACTGTTCCCTCTAAGCTGTGTGCGTGTGTATGAGCACACAGATCTGAAACCCCGCGCACACGGCGAAAAACCAGGCGCAAAAACATTTGCACAGAAGACATTATTTGGGCACACAGCCTATCAAAAATTAGAGGGAACATTGGTCCCGGGCTCCGCACCCTGCTAGGGACAGCCCTGAGTGCAAGTTAGTACATGGCACGCTGGGGTGTAATTCTAAGTGCTACTCAGACATACCCATTGCCCTGCAGGTCAGGAGTGGAGATTGGCAGGAATCAGGAATTACAGAGGCTTAAAAAAACAAACAAACCCTCCAACTTCATTTCTCGGTGGAGCTTTGGGTGTGGTGGTGAGGGGTGGTTATTTGAATCTAAATTGATTCACAGAGCTCCGGCTCTCATTGCAGACCCAATGGAACACCTCATGTGCATAAAGAGAAACACGTGCCTAAGTGTTTGTACAGCCAGGAGTCTATGTATTTATACAGTGCACCGAGCAATAACCCCCTATTCTTAACTGGGGCCTCAGGGAGTTACTGGCATATTACATTACTAATGGTAAAATAAAACAAAGTTAGCTAAAAAGTTTTCAAACTTCAAAAATATTTGATTCAAATATAGGGTGAAATTTCAGGGCAAAGGAGAAGGCCTTTATTTTAGCTGCACCTGTTCACCCATCTGCCAGTAACATGGGAAATGAACAAAAATGAAAGCATTGGGGATGAAAGGAAAAGAATAATAGTATTTAAATTGCCTTAAATATATGTTTTTTTTCCACACTGACTTAAGTAGTGCCTATAACAGCAATGCAAATATAACGGTTAATTTGACAAGGCTGGATGAAAGGGTCTTTCAAAACGATTATGGTGGAAAGTATAACACGGTTTGGAACTGTCTCCTGTATTTGTACAGTGATATTGCTTCCGTCTGTCCTTTTCTTGAATCAAAGGCAGACTCAGCAGTTGAAGTTCCTACTGTGTTATAAAGGCAAAAGCTAAAAAATTGCCTCCCCTTCACACCCTGGGATTTGCAGTTGGGCGCATAAGCTATTCACAGACATTGATTCATAGGTAAAGGCCCACTAAGGATCCTCTTCAAGGGCCCTCTTCGCAAGGAAATAGCTGCCTGAACGCTAAAGCGCACAATTTATTATTCCATATATTTTCCCCTTAGTACAAAAATAAATTGTGGTATGTAAGTGGGCCAAGTGGAGAACAGGTGGTGTTAAAGCAGCTAGCTACACACACTGATATTAAACCACATTCCATAGCTGCCAAACCGTAACAAGTCCAAGGCTACTGTGGTGTCCTAGAGCTCTAAAAGAAAGTGTGCAGCAAGTTCTTTCACAAGGCTCAGTGGAAAACAAAGAAAGAGGGAGAAGAGCTGAGTGGTTGATAGGGTTCTACCACTTGTCCAGACTGGGAGGATAAGTCACCATTGTACTCAGAGATAAGACAAGAGAACCTGGGCCTTTACATTCTGAATCAAAACCATGCTCTGAAGAGTCCCGTGTCTCTGTTTGCCAGAAGCTGGGAATGGGCGACAGGGGTACGGATCACTTGATGATTACCTGTTCTGTTCATTCCCTCTGGGGCACCTGGCATTGGCCACTGTTGGAAAACAGGATACTGGGCTAGGTGGACCACTGATGTCACCCAGTATGGTCGTTCTTATGTTTCTTACATTTTTTAATATTTAGATAGTGAGTCAGGTTTTTGAACATCCCAGTGCTTCAATTTTCACCCCTACGTGCCAGAAGTGATCTATGTATCAAGAGGAATATGACGTTAGGTTAGGAAGTGTGAAATCTCAGAGTTGCTCAGCAGTCAAAGGATAAAGTTAAAGGTGATGATGGACAGGTGGAGAGCATACAGTTAGCAAATGAGGGGCTAAGGGAGAAATTCACAGGTGAAATGAGTTCCAGTGCTTTAGGGGATGATAGAGGATTAAGACGTGGTTTTAGGGAGAACAAAGTCAAATTTGAGGAGTCAGTAACTGCTAATGGCAGGGTCCTAAATGTGGGGGGGGGGAGAGCAAAAGAAGTTTGAGATGATTAGGTCAAAAGTGTGACGCTTGGAGTAGGTGGGAGGAGACAAAGGGGAAGGATAGAGTGGTAGCTAGGTGGGGAGGGAAGGAGTGAAGAAAGGTGGAGAAAAGATAAGGACAAGGTTTGGAGAAGTCACCTGCTAAGTGATGAAGAATGAGTTCAATAGGAAAATAAGATGATAGCAGAGATGGGAGGAGACAGGACTGGGGAAGAAGTGGGTGAAAGAGGAATGGAACACAATAAGGATAAGAGCTAGGTCAGAGCAAGCACATATCAAATGACCTGCCGGATGTTGTTAATTGGTCTAAGAAGCACAGAGCCTGGAAGAACCATAGGGTGACCAGATAGCAAGTGTAAAAAATCGGGACAAGGGGTCGGGGGTAATAGGTGCCTATGTAAGAAAAAGCCCCCAAAATCGGGACTGTCCCTATAAAATCAGGACATCTGGTCACCCTAAAGAACCAGAAAAGAGTGAGAAGGAGCAAAGAGTGGTGACACCTTGGACAGGCAATTCTGAGCAAAACAAGCAACAGGGACGTATAGACAGTGAGAGAAACAAGCAGCCAGCTGCAGAGAGGGTGCAAAGAGGGAACATCTTCATGACCTGTGTTATTTCCAAACAGCTTGCAATGAGAGTGCAGCCAAGTCTGGAGAAAAATTGACCAAAAATATTATCCATATGGACAGTTAACCACAAGCTTAGCAAGCAGCATATCCAGTGTGCCCACTTCCTTGGATCATCATAATCCTTTGTTGAGTGAGGTAGGGATTTTCCACAAAATACATGGGGCCCGAGGACCCAGTCCATGGGTTTTAGCATCTGGAAATCTCAATCATTGGCATGCAAGGGGTTAATCCCTGCTGATGTTTTGCAACTGTGTATTAGTAACCTCGTGTATTCCCCACCACCACAGATGTACTATATTTTGGTTATACAAATAATAAACAAATCATTTGACATCAATGGTTGGAAGCAAAAAAATTGTTTAAATGCCATATTTTCCCTATTAAATTTTAATAGTCTCCCAAAGGCTTTCACTAAATTACACAGATCCAAGCTCTACCACTGAATAATTGAATCTTAAATACTAATACCATGTGTCTTTCTAGTATGTATGTGAGGAGAGGAATGCTGGACACCGAGTTTAAACTACATAGGGCACTGCCTGGTTATCTGTGTATCTCAGCAACTATTTTAAATGTAGAAGCAAATCAGAAAGGAATTTATCCCTATTACAGTGTATTCTCTCACTATAAAGCTTATTGTTGCACAATCATATCTTTAAGATTAAGGTATTGTTACTTTAACTTCCAACTCCATTTGAGAAACTCTCTGCATAGTTCATACTTTTTGCCACTTTTTAGTGGTACAATGGGCTAGTTCGTCTTCTTCTTATTTATTATTATATATATTATTGTAGACCTATGGGCCTCAGTCTTGGACCAGAATCCTGCTGTGCTCGGTGTTGTATAAATGCAAAACATAAAGACAGTCTCTGCCCCCAAAGAGCTTACAATCTAAGTATAAGACTCTGCTAGTGCATTTGCCTGTTATCTTTAGAGGCCTGGGTTCAAAAATGGATTCTGTATATAAGTAACTAAGTGAAAATATCCTTGGCAAGATCATCTAAAAAATCCCCTACAATTGTGTGCCAGAGAATCTCTGCCCAATTAATTAACTATTATTACTTTGTGACAATCAAGAGGAACTGCACTGATCTCAGTGGAGTTACGACAGTGTCAAACTAGTGTGAGAGGAGAATTTATCTGAGATTTCGTCTTCTTTTTCTTTTCTTTTCTTTCCTTACACCAGGAAAAGATGATAAGGCAATTTCCTTCTATTGACATTCCACAACAAGTCCTGGTGTTTTGAAATTTAGTTTAATTCTGTATCGGAACAAAAAAACAAACATACAACCAAACTAACAAAAAATAATCAGTATTTTCTGTCAAATGAAATTTTTGAACAAAAATTGCTTTGGTCTCATTCAAAACATTCCGTTTTGATAAAATGAAAATCTTTCATCCTGATTTTGACTCTATTTTATTATTGCAGGTTACAGGGGGTTCCACTGATTAGCGGCCTCTCAGTTCTCAGCCAAAAGTTGCCACTAGCCAACGATTGCTAATAAATGAAAGGCAGACCTGCTAGTAAGCTGCAGCCTGCAAACCTGTCTGCAGCAAGTCTCAGTGCTTCTTTCCTTGGCTGCAGCACTGTAAACCTGCCTGCAGCCAATACTCAGCACATCCAAGAGCTTCCTTCCCTGGCTGCATCACTACAAACCTGTCTGCAGCCAATACTGGGCATGTCCCAGCATTTCCTTCCCTAAACCTGCCTGCAGCCAGTACTTGGGACGTCCCAGTGCTTCCTTCTCTGGCTGCATCACTGCAAACCTGTCTGCAGCCAATACTGGGCACGTCCCAGAGCTTCTTTCCTTGGCTGCAGCCCTGCAACCTGCCTGTGGGCTGCAGCCAGGGAAGCAAGAGCTGAGACGTGCCAAGCCCAGGCCCCCAGTGCCAGGGCAGAGTGCAGCCCAGAGAGCACAGGGACAGGTACCGTGCAATGCTACATATCCCCAGTTTCCCTGTGGAGCCCCTCTCCTCGCTGCTTCCCTGCCTGCAGCCTCCCAGCCAGAAGCACTGGGACTCTGGCAGAGGCTAACTTTAAAACTGGTTGACTTTCAGTTCAGGATACAACTGTATACTGGTTCTGAACTGATAATAGGTCCTAAGCTAGTAACAGATGCCCCTCCACCTAATATATCTAAATATTTCCTCTCAGTTTTGTTACAGTTAAGAGAAAGATATGGGAAGACTGCAAGGTAGCCAACAATAAGAGCATAGATACAGATAGGGCAAAACTGGGAAGAAACTACAGTTTCATAGACTTTAAGGCCATAAGGGTCCATTGTGATAGTCTAGTTTGACCTCCTGCATTGCACAGGCCATAGACTTTCTGCCAGTAATTCCTGCATCAACCCATATCTTGCTGTTGAGCTAAAGCATATCTTTTAGAAAAACATCGAATCTTGATTTAAAGACTTCACACAATAAGAATCCACTCCACCTTGAAAGTGAGAAGCTTGAATCTGATGTGTTGAGGAAGGGATTTGAGGAAAATAATGTGGCTGATTATTAAGGAGTTGTATTTAACTGGTGAAATCATGAGTCCAGTGAAGTCAATGGCAAGTCTCCCCAAATGCCTATTGATTTCAATGGGGACAGGATTTCAACCAGTGTCTCACCAGAGTAGGGTGACCAGATAGCAAGTGTGAAAAATCAGGACAGGGAGTAGGGGGTAATAGGCACCTACATAAGACAAAGACCCAAATATCGGGACAGTCCCTATAAAATTGGGACATCTGGTCACCGTATACCAG